>NW_027507685.1:192036147-192696147 GCF_037356315.1 Lithobates pipiens
ACACTCACACACACACACACATACGGGGACGATCACACACATACGGGGACGCTCACACACACACACACACACACACATACGGGGACGCTCACACACATACGGGGACGCTCACACACACACACATACGGGGACACTCTCACACACATACGGGGACACTCACACACACATACGGGGACACTCACACACACATACAGGGACACTCACACACACACACACATACGGGGACACTCACACACACACACACATACGGGGACACTCACACACATACGGGGACGCTCACACACACACACACATACGGGGACGCTCACACACACACACACATACGGGGACGCTCACACACACACACACATACGGGGACGCTCACACACACACACATACGGGGACGCTCACACACACACACATACGGGGACGCTCACACACACACACACACATACGGGGGCGCTCACACACACACACACATACGGGGGCGCTCACACACACACACATACGGGGACACTCACACACACACACACACACACGGGGACACTCACACACACACACGGGGACACTCACACACACATACGGGGACACTCACACACACACACATACGGGGACACTCACACACATACGGGGACGCTCACACACACACACATACGGGGACGCTCACACACACACACATACGGGGACGCTCACACACACACACATACGGGGACGCTCACACACACACACATACGGGGACACTCACACACACACACACACACATACGGGGGCGCTCACACACACACACACATACGGGGACACTCACACACACACACATACGGGGACGCTCACACACACACACATACGGGGACGCTCACACACACACACATACGGGGACGCTCACACACACATACGGGGACACTCACACACACGGGGACACTCACACACACATACGGGGACACTCACACACACACACACACACGGGGACACTCACACACACATACGGGGACACTCACACACACACACATACGGGAACACTCACACGCATACGGGGACACACACACACGGGAGGGCACAGGGGGACACACACAGGGGAGGACACTCACACACACACACACATACGGGGACACTCACACACACATATGGGGACGCTCACACACACACACACACACACATACAGGGACGCTCACACACACACACACACACACACACATACAGGGACGCTCACACACACACACACACACACACACATACGGGGACGCTCACACACACACATACGGGGACGCTCACACACACACACACATACGGGGACGCTCACACACACACATACGGGGACACTCACACACACACACATACGGGGACACTCACACACACACACACATACGGGGACACTCACACACACACACATACGGGAACACTCACGCACATACGGGGACACACACACACGGGAGGGCACAGGGGGACACACACACACATACGGGGACACTCACACACATACGGGGACACTCACACACACACACACATACGGGGACGCTCACACACACACATACGGGGACGCTCACACACACACACACATACGGGGACACTCACACACACACACATACGGGGACACTCACACATACGAGGACACTCACACACACATACGGGGACACTCACACACACACACACACACATACGGGGACACTTACACACATACGGGAACACTCACACGCATACGGGGACACACACACATGGGAGGGCACAGGGGGACACACACAGGGGAGGACACTCACACACACACACACACACACACACACACATACGGGGACACTCACACACACATATGGGGACGCTCACACACACACACACACATACAGGGACGCTCACACACACACATACGGGGACGCTCACACACACACACACACACACATACGGGGACGCTCACACACACACATACGGGGACACTCACACACACACATACGGGGACACTCACACACACACACACACATACGGGGACACTCACACACACACACATACGGGGACACTTACACACATACGGGAACACTCACGCACATACGGGGACACACGCACACACAGGGTGGACACACACACACATACGGGGACACTCACACACATACGGGGACACACACACACGGGAGGGCACAGGGGGACACACACAGGGGAGGACACTCACACACACACACACATATGGGGATGCTCACACACACACACACACACACACATACAGGGACACTCACACACACACACACATACGGGGACACTCACACACATACGGGGACACTCACACACACACATACGGGGACGCTCACACACACACACACATACGGGGACGCTCACACACACACACATACGGGGACGCTCACACACACACACACATACGGGGACGCTCACACACACACACACATACGGGGACGCTCACACACACACACATACGGGGACACTCACACACACACACACATACGGGGACGCTCACACACACACACACACATACGGGGGCGCTCACACACACACACCTACGGGGGCGCTCACACACACACACATACGGGGACACTCACACACACACACACATACGGGGACACTCACACACACACACACGGGGACACTCACACACACACACATACGGGGACGCTCACACACACACACATACGGGGACACACACACACACATACGGGGACACTCACACACACACACATACAGGGACACTTACACACATACGGGAACACTCACACGCATACGGGGACACACACACACGGGAGGGCACAGGGGGACACACACAGGGGAGGACACTCACACACACACACACATATGGGGATGCTCACACACACACACACACACATACAGGGACGCTCACACACACACACACATACGGGGACGCTCACACACACACACACACATACGGGGACGCTCACACACACATACGGGGACGCTCACACACACACACACATACGGGGACACTCACACACACACATACGGGGACACTCACACACACACACATACGGGGACACTCACACACACACACATACGGGAACACTCACGCACATACGGGGACACACACACACGGGAGGGCACAGGGGGACACACACACACACATACGGGGACACTCACACACATACGGCGACACTCACACACACACATATACACATACGGGGACGCTCACACACACACACACATACGGGGACACACACACACACACATACGGGGACACTTACACACATACGGGAACACTCACACGCATACGGGGGGACACACACATGGGAGGGCACAGGGGACACACACAGGGGAGGACACTCACACACACACACACACATACGGGGACACTCACACACACATATGGGGACGCTCACACACACACATACGGGGACGCTCACACACACACACACACACACACACACATACGGGGACGCTCACACACACACACACATACGGGGACACTCACACACACACACACATACGGGGACACTCACACACACACACATACGGGGACACTTACACACATACGGGAACACTCACGCACATACGGGGACACACGCACACACAGGGTGGACACACACACACATACGGGGACACTCACACATACACACATACGTGGACGCTCACACACACACATACGGGGACGCTCACACACACACACAAATACGGGGACGCTCACACACACACACACACATACGGGGACGCTTACACACACACACATAAGGGGACACTCACACACATACGGGGACACTCACACACACATACAGGGACACTCACACACACACACATACGGGGACACTCACACACACACACATACAGGAATACTCACGCACATACGGGGACACACACGGGGAGGACACACACACACACACACACACAGGGGAGGACACACACACACATAGGGGAGGACACACAGGGGGGACACTGAGTTGGGGGGATCCGGGGCCCCATGCATCTGTACCGCCACCCCCCATCACTTGTGGCAGGCCCAGGCTTCACTTACCGGCGGATGCCGATAATACTTTTAACGGCACAGCTCCCCGCCGGCCCCTGCACTCTTCTGCTGTGCCCGTATCTCATGCCGATTACAATACGGCTAACTCCGCGCTGCTCCCCGCCGGCCCCTCCTTCCCTCCCGTCCTTTCCAGGTGCTTGTACTGTATGCGTTGTGACATCACCTGGGACGACGGGAGGGAAGGAGGGGCCGGCGTGGAGCAGCGCGCCGTATTGTAATCGGCATGATCGCGGCATGTGATACGGGCACAGCCGCTTCAAGTGGCCGAGACTGGGCCCCTAATGACCTCGGGCGGCACCCGAGTGACCGACTGGTCAGTCCGCCCCTCTTGATGACTCTCTCCTGATACATTAACAGTCTGCTTTGTCCCTCCTGTGCAATGTAAGTTATTCCTGCTTCTCCTCCCTATCTGCTGGTCCCTATCTCCCTCTGAACTCCCCTCCTCTTCCTCTCTTGTGGGCACCCACGTGACATCACTAGACACGTCATCATCAACATCACCTTCCCCAACGCTATAAGTAGAGATCTCGGAGTAGGCAGCAACACCGGGGACCAACCTCCTCCTTGGGCTGATCTGGGTACTGTCGTCAGACTGCTGAGTGGCGGTTGTTGCTACCTCCTCTTCCTGATCCAATGCCAAGAGTGGCTGCGCATCAGAAAGGTCTTGATATGGATCGGAAAATAATTCCTGTGACTCAAGCGGAAGGTATGTGGTGGTGGTGGTGGTGTTGTTGGTGGTAGTGTCTTTGGTGGTGCATATAGCAGAGAGTGAAGAAGAGGGTGCAGATCGAGAGGATGAGGAGGGTGCAGAAGAGTAAGGCTGAGTGAGCCACTCAACCAATTCTGGTGCTTCCTGTGACGTAATCGCACGCACCTTCTGCAATTTCCCACTTTGGCTCAAGCCTGTTGCTCCTGCCCTACCCCTACCACCCCTGTGGAAGGGCCTGCCTCTTCCTCTGCCTGTCATTTTTTAAATGACCCTGTGACAAAACTCTCAGTCCCTATACTGATAAAGGACTGCTGCAGAATTGGGCAGCAGTCAGCAGTAGTGCACCTCAACCCTATATATTGTGGACCTATACCAGTCCTTAAGGATTAGCAGACTGTACCTCACTCAACCCTATATACTCTAGTACGTTATACCTTACCAGTCCTTAGAAGGACCTTTGTGGAACTAGTAGGTTGCGATTAGCAGATTGTACCTCAGTCCCTATACTGATAAAGGACTACTGCAGCAGAAGGGCAGCAGTCAAGTATAATATTCTTTCTATATTTGGAAGAAAGAATATTATACGTGTACAACCCTATTACCATACCAGTCCTGAAAATAACCTTTGTGGACCTAATATTAACAGCTACTGATTAAACTGACTGTCCCTCACTGCCACACACAGCTTCCTGTCTGTCCCTATTTAAACTGACAAAACACAGGCTGCTGCAACAATAACTTGAATAGCACTCCAAACTATATCCTGTACTACTTTACCATACCAGTCCTGAAAAGGACTTTTGTGGACCTAATAGTAACAGCTAATGATTAAACTGACTGTCCCTGCTGCACACAGCGTCCTGTCCCTCTCTACACTGACAAAAGACAGGCTGCTGCAACAATGACTTGAATAGCAGTGCCTCAAAACCTATATCCTGAACTATACCTAACACCTATACCATACCAGTCCTTAAAAGAACTTTTGTGGACCTAATAGCTAGCGATTTGGGTCACTGCAGTCTCTCCCTGCTCCACACAGCAACCTCTCCCTATAGTGACATACGAAAGAATGTAAAATGGCCGCCAGATTGGGTCTATTTATAAGTTAGGGGGAATGTCCAAGTGTCCATGTGCTGTAATGTCTCAATTGGCTGTCCTGTACCACATGATGGATGTGTCATCATAGGTCAAAGTTCTTTTACACAGTAAACACGGAAGTCCACCGGGCGAACAGCGGCAATAGTCCGCCGATCGGGCGGACCGCGAACAGCCGAAATTCGCCGCAAACCGACTCCTGGGCTAACCATTCGGCCATCCCTAGTCTTAACTTATAATATGCTGAGCAATAAAGATGACCCCTATAAAAATATATATGAATATATAGGAGCATAGTATTAAAGCCTACAAGGCAAATCAAACAGGTAATAGCTAAGGGGTATGTTAACATTAGTCTCACCTGATACTAGTAGGTAGTGTATTTAAAAGATGTTGAGGTCAAAACAATATATTTTAGACCAGCGATGGTGAACCTTGGCACCCCAGTTGTTTTGGAACTACATTTCCCATGATGCTCATGCACTCTGTATTGTAGTTGAGCATCATGGGAAATGTAGTTCCAAAACATCTGGAGTGCCAAGGTTCTCCATCACTGTTTTAGACCAACATAGAACCCAGAGAGATAAACATCATGGGAAGATGACCCAAACTGATACTGCAGCAGCACAGAGAATCTTCAAATCCACATTATCTAAAAAAGCAGAAGTGCAACCGATCAATATGAGAAAAAGTTTTGTCACCATAATGTTCGGTGAGCAGAGAAAGCTACATACCGAGCCAGACACGAAAAAGGCATGCAGATGGATCCTAGATAGAAAGAGCGCATGGGGTGGATGTCATGATATAAGGCTGTGACTAGCAGCCTTATGTACACATCCCAATCAGGTGTACAGAAAGACCTCCGCATCATTCGTAGCTCCGCCCAATAACGAATGCACACACCGTGTGAACGGGAACAAGACGAGATCGAGCATGGCGAGTGCCCCAGTGAGGGACAAAAGGGCCATGGGCTCCCCCCAGAGGCACCGCCGGCAATGACAGTGCACCAACCGTGCACAATAAAGGCATAGATGGATATAGTGGCTTCTAGTGAGTTTATCACGTAGGGCAGGCATGTCCAAAGTCCGGCCCGCGGGCCAATCGCGGCCCGCAGTCCGGTTTTGAACGGCCCGCCTGGTGTGCTGCGGGATCAGGGCTGTCAAATGAGCCGATCCCCGGCACTGTGTGAAGCTCCGTCGGCTTCAAAAGTGAAAGTAAAGTGCAGAGGAGTGTGCTGTGCTCTCTGCTTCCCCCTACAGTGCAGTACCCGGCTGAATGAGGAAATGGAATGGAAAGGTACTGTACTACAAGCTAGATTCGTTTTAAACAGGCTTCATTTATGTGTATGTGTGTGTGTGTGCATGTGTGTCTGTATGTATGTATATGTATGTATGTGTGTGCATGTGTGTCTGTATGTGTGCATGTGTGTCTGTATGTATATGTGTGCATGTCTGTCTGTATGTATGTATGTGCATGTGTGTCTGTATGTATGTGCATGTGTGTCTGTATGTATGTGCATGTGTGTCTGTATGTATGTGCATGTGTGTCTGTATGTATGTGCATGTGTGTCTGTATGTATGTGCATGTGTGTCTGTATGTATGTATGTGCATGTGTGTCTGTATGTGTGTGTGCATGTCTGTCTGTATGTGTGTGTGTGCATGTCTGTCTGTATGTGTGTGTGTGCATGTCTGTCTGTATGTATGTGTGTGCATGTTTGTATGCATGTGTGTGCATGTGTGTCTGTATGTATGTATGTATGTATGTGTGTGTGTGCATGTGTATCTGTATGTATGTGTGTCTGTATGTATGTGTGTCTGTGCATGTGTGTGCATGTCTGTATGTATGTGTGTGCATGTGTGTCTATATGTGTGTGCATGTCTGTCTGTATGTATGTGTGTGTGTGTATGTATGTGTGTGTGTGTGTGCATGTGTGTCTGTATGTGCATGTGTGTCTGTATGTGCATGTGTGTCTGTATGTGCATGTGTGTCTGTGTGTGTGTGTGTGTGTGTGTGTGTGTGTGTGTGTGTGTGTGTGCATGTGTGTGTGTGTGTGTGTGCATGTGTGTGTATGATTGCATGTGTGTGTTTGTCCATGTATGTCTGTATGTATGTATGCGTATGTGCATGTGTGTCTGTATGTATGTGCGTGTATGTCTGTCTGTATGTGTGTGCATGTATGTGTGTCTGTATGTGTGTCTGTATGTATCTGTGTGCATGTATGTGTGTGTGTGTGTGTGTGTGTGTGTGTGTGTGTATGTATGTCTGTATGTATGTATGTGCCTGTATGTATGTATGTATGTATGTATGTACGTGTGTGCATGTGTCTGTATGTGTGCATGTGTCTGTATGTATGTAAGTATATGCATGTGTCTGTATGTGTGTATGTCTGTGTGTATGTGTATGCATGTGTGTTACTTTTAATCCAGACCCCCCCCCCATTCTTGTACCATCAGAACTGCTTTTGTGGTGCTTGTGTGTGTGATAGCAGCCAGGATTGCTGCTCCTCTGAAAAGCAATCCATATACAGATCGCTTTTTAGAGGCATTTGAAAGGTGGTAAAGAGGCATTATGTTGCCTCCTCACCACCTGTTTTAAGCCCGTAAATGTAGCATCACTATACCGCAACTGTGCAGTCCACACATTTGCGGGGTAGTTGCAGTGCAGGCCCATTCACCCTGAGCATACCTCCAGCTGCAGCCACAGCATGTGTACACCCCCAGCTGCTCCCTCTGCAGCTAAAGGGGGAGAAGTTGGGGGTGGTAAAAACAGCTCAACCATGTAGTTTTACTGCCCCTCCAATAAGCCCTTGGCTCACATCTGCATGGCTGCATGCTGTGTGTAGGGCAGCCCATGCATTTCAATGGGCTTCCATACCCACAAAAATGCAGGGAAAGAAGTCCCAGAGCTTTTTTTTTTTTTTATTGCGCTGCACCAAAAGCACCCCATGTTTCCAATGTGTGGGGTACCATTAAGACTTAACGGTACCCCTAAAGAACAGAGCATGCGTCTGTGTGTCGGGCAAACGAGTGCGACAAAGGCACAAGAATTTTTGTTGGGCCAGGTATGAGTGCTCGAATGACCGAATTTTAATGGTTCAAAGAATGTCAGGCAAAATGGTCGGCCCTCACACATGTTCACTTCATCGAATCTGGCCCTCTTTGAAAAAAGTTTGGACACCCCTGACGTAGGGAAATGGCCCATTTAAACACAATTTCAAGGTAGTCACCAATGTACTTAGTAAGAGTTGGATCATCGTGCAGGATATGCCAATGATTGGCCAGGACCTCTCTCAATTGATGTTGCTGATAAGAATATTGAGTAATGAATTTTACTGTAGAATTACAGTAACTCTAAGTACATTGGTGACTACCCTGAAATTGTGTTTAAACGGGCCATTTCCCTCACTAGAAGCCATTATAATGCCCTAGAATGTTATCTTTCTAAGTCATATATGTCCTATATGGCATGATTTTGACATTTAAAGTCCATATTGGAGAGGCTTAGGGGTTATTGCAATTAGTTTGCAGTATTTGAAATGTTTTTTTATTGTTCTGTATTAATTGTTAATAAAATATTACTGTTTATTTTTCTACAATTGGTGACTGGACAGTCCATTTTTTCAACTTCCTTTATTCAAACAACCAATGTTTAGGACATGGTATTGCGCTACCTTAGGCTCCCACAATTCCATCCTGTATTGGTGCCCTTTGTAACTTTTTGATTGAGGCTGATCAATGTTGTTGATTGAATGGCTCTGTACTTTCTACATGAATCATGGAAATGATTACGATCATGGGGCGAGTCAGTCAACTTGTTTCAGGGGAAGAGACCCGCTTCTTCAGGACTCAATAAGGGGGGGGGGGGGCATCTGAAGAAGCGGGTCCCCTGCCCTGAAACCCATTGACTGAAACGTACGTTTTCAACTTACCTTATATGGTTCTCTTTGAAGGGTTTCCAAGTACTAATTGTAAACTATGTATTAGTTTTGTTATACAGCGGGGCAAAAAAAATTTTAGTCAGCCACTAATTGTGCAAGTTCTCCCACTTAAAAAGATGAAAGAGGCCTGTAATTGTCATCATAGGTATACCTCAACTATGAGAGACAAAATGTGGAAACAAATCCAGACAGACAATTACATTGTCTGATTTGTGAAAGAATTTATTTGCAAATTATGGTGGAAAATAAGTCTTTTGTCAATATCAAAAGTTCATCTCAATACTTTGTTATATATCTTTTGTTGGCAATGACAGAGGTCAAACGTTTTCTGTTAGTCTTCACAAGGTTATCACACACTGTTGCTGATATGTTGGCCCATTCCTCCATGCAGATCTCCTCTAGAGCAGTGATATTTTGGGGCTGTTGCTGGGCAACACAGACTTTCAACTCCCTCCAAAGGTTTTCTATGGGGTTGAGATCTGGAGACTGGCTAGACCACTCCAGGACCTTGAAATGCTTCTTACAAAGCCACGCCTTCGTTGCCCGGGCGGTGTGTTTGGGATCATTGTCATGCTGAAAGACCCAGCCTCGTTTCATCTTCAATGCCCTTGCTGATGGGAGTAAGTTTGCACTCAAATTCTCACGATACATGACCCCATTCATTCTTTCACGTACACGGATCAGTCGCCCTGTTCCCTTTGCAGAGAAGCAGCCCCAAAGCATGATGTTGCCACCCCCATGCTTCACAATAGGTATGGTGTTCTTTGGTTGCAACTTAGCATTCGCTCTCCTCCTCACACGACAAGTTGTGTTTCTACCAAACAGTTCTACTTTGGTTTCATCTGACCATATGACATTCTCCCAATCCTCTTCTGGATCATCCAAATGCTCTCTAGCAAACCTCAGATGGGCCCGGACCTGTACTGGCTTAAGCAGGGGGACACGTCTGGCACTGCAGGATCTGAATCCCTGGTGGCGTAGTGTGTTACTGATGGTAACCTTTGTTACGTTGGTCCCAGCTCTCTGCAGGTGAATCACTAGGTCCCCCAGTGTGGTTCTTGGATTTTTTTTCTCACCGTTTATGTGATCATTTTGACCCTACAGGGTGAGATCTTGCGTGGAGCCCCAGATCGAGGGAGATTATCACTGGTTTTGTATGTCTTCCATTTTCTAATTATTGCTCCCACAGTTGGTCTTCCCAGCCTGGTGCAGGCCTACAATTTTGTTTCTGGTGTCCTTCGACAGCTCTTTGGTCTTCACCATAGTGGAGTTTGGAGTGTGACTGTTTGAGGTTGTGGACAGGTGTCTTTTATACTGATAACAATTTCAAACAGGTGTCATTAATACAGGTAATGAGTGAAGGACAGAGTCTGCTAGAGCGAGAAATCTTGCTTGTTTGTAGGTGACCAAATACTTATTTTCCACCATAATCTGCAAATAAATTCTTTCAAAAATCAGACAATGTGATTGTCTGGATTTGTTTTCACATTTTATCTCTCATAGTTGAGGTATACCTATGATGACAATTACAGGCCTCATCTTTTTAAGTGGGAGAACTTGCACAATTGGTGGCTGACTAAATACTTTTTTGCCCCACTGTATGTGCGTCATACAATTTTATATTTAACGACTGAACACGTTTCAATGTCCTTTTTTAAGGTACTATGTAAGTAACAATAAAATAAGAGACATTTTAAATATTATAAAATGTATATATTATTTTTTTTTGGACTACTGGAGGCATATGTAAAGTCCCAATAATGTGTATATTGTAAATATCAGTTTAGATTTGGGTGATCCATTGATGTTTTCCTAAAAGCATAGGGCATCAGAAAACTCTCCCATCCAAATGGTGTTAAGAGAAATAAGGAAGAGGTCAGGGAAAATACTTCTCAATATTATTAGATTGTAGCTTCCTGAGAAACTCAGCCACAGTGGTTTGAATCAATGGTGTAGACTACTGTGTCCAAGGTCACCACAGAATGATGGAAGCAAATGACAAAAGACTGGCCTTTCACTTGTTAAAAAAAAATAAAAAAAGATATACAGTATATCAGTTACCATTTACTCCGTTTTATAATTTTAAATATCCATTTATAAAAAGTTTACCGCGTGAATGTATCAGCATTCGCATTACCCTTTATGAACAATCCTCATAATTGGAGGAATGAATGAAGCTTCCTGCGCCATTGTAGCGGGGCAGGCAATTGCCATTTGTGGTGTGCGCCACACCAACTGAGCAGCTACCCGTTTCAGGTCTCTGTATGTCACTAGCAGTGGCGACTGGTGCTCCATCTTGGGGGGGGGGGGGGGGGGGGGCGGCTGGCAAACAAACCCAGTGGTGATCAAATACCACCAAGGCAAAGCTCTATTTGTGGGGGTAAAAAATTATATAAATTTCATTTGGATACAGAGTTGCATGATCGCGCAGGGTAAAATCTTCAGGAGCTGAAGTGGTTCATCTGTGACTTGGTTATTTTCCATGTGGTAAAAATGTTGATGCCCCCCCTTCATTTGTAATGCAAAACATGCAAGGGACGTATTAATTAAACATAATATTAAACATAATATAATAATGAAAAGTGGACCTCCAAGAGTATGCGCTGCTTGGCATCTTCCCACATGTCAAAGAGGATGTCCACCTCCTGCGTGGCATAATCGGGGCTGGTGTGAATGGCAGCCAGAAGTCTTTAACCTCTGAGGGGGGAAAAAAAAAGACCCTCTGCACACTAAGGGGTCAATTTATAAAAAAAAATATATATTATATTACCATCAGCTCCATCTATTGGCCATAATGCAGTATTTTCTGAAAACAACGCATTATGGCCACTCTAATGTAATTTAAAGTGTTACTAAACCCACAACAGTAAAATCAGTCTGTATATGCAGTAAAGCATGTTTGTTATACTCACTGTGGAACCTAAGGGGTTAATCATTTGCATTGTGGACAAAGGCTGCTTGATGCTGTATGCACAGATCAACCTCTTCTTGCATTATACCCATAACATGTCCGGATAAGACAGAGTTACTGGAGTCTGGCTATACATGCTCAGTTTGGTGTGTATTGCTAGAAAGTTTTTTTCTTGGGAGAGTGCATGTGATCAGCACAGGGCCAATCACCACTGTCACTGGATTGGGGTCCTCTATCCTGATAAGACAGCTAGTACAGTATGAAAACTCCTCCTACGAGCTTTAGCAAGGCACTGATAGAAGTCATACTGCTGCAGTTTATATTTACTAAAATTATTGCATTTTCATGTTCTGTGTACTGTGGGAGACCAGATATAGTAAATGCAGACTCCTGGGTTTAGGTGGGTTTAGACTTTAATTGTAAAAAATCTGTAAAAGAAAAGATATAATACATACAGTGCCTGTCCCTCCACCTGCGCCTCAGTTCTTCGCTCTTTTGAAGGTCTACATCGGCTGAAGAGTGAAAATGCTGCTCCTCCATAGATACTGTACAGTGAATGTGCATCATTAGCCTAGTCAGGGTTATTACCCTACCCTAGCAGGATCACTATAGGGCCAAATGAATGGAAACCCCTCCAAATATTTGGGTTCAAGAGTTTCCAGCGAAAAGGTATTGTTAATGTTACAGCATAAAAAAAAAAGTTTTAGACAATTGTGGTCTTCCAATCTTGTGGTAACAGTTTGGTGACCCCTTTTCTGTTCCACCATGACTGTACCCCTGCGTACAAAGCAACAAAGCGTATAAACACATTATTTTAAATTTGGATTCAGGCTTCCATCAACACCCAATATACATGGCACTTCATCCCAGTTATCAATATTCAGAGTTTATTTGGGAAAAAGGAACCCAAATATAGGGAGGATGGGACATTAACAGTGCAATATTTTAATTAACGAGATGTAGAAAATAATTTTTTAGAAAAATATAAAAATATGTATTTATTATAACAATTCAATAAAACAAAGCCAGCCTTATTAGTTATACAAGAATGTTACATATGATATGAGGTCCATATAGTAGTTCAGTTAAGATGCTTGTAATCACTTATCCCAACATGTTTCGCAACCGCTTCCTCAGGGGATATACAAGCTAACAAATAAATGACACGAAGGTAAGTAAATTAGCAACAAAATACATTCAAAATACAGATTCAAACCAAAAATAATTTTTTTATAATTAAATATATGAATATAAACATGGCCAGAGCTTTAAGTAGAGGAGTGTGCTTACCCTTACTCCACAACTATATTTCCTGAATAAAGAAACCATCCAGGTATTGTAAAAAAGAGTGCACAGGCACCGGATTAGATAGCCAAACATGCAGCAAAGGGAGCATAGATGGGCGCCAGTCTGGACAATAGAAAAAAATCAGAAAAATTAATAGATATTTCTCAACAAGCCAATAAACTCTATATTTTATATTTTCTACTATTGTTTTTAAGAAATAAATATAAAACCGAAAAATAACCTCCAGAAAAATTCTTCATTTTAATTAGTTCTATAGTTATCTAAACTATTATATCTGGAATAACAGACATTTAGGCCTTTATGGACTTGTAAGGATTAAAGGTATCTTATTTATAAAATAGAGATTCTTCTTTTTTTTTAAATAATATATGTTATAGGGATAAATTAATTACTTACATAGTTGCAAAAAATATAGCATTCAGTCCTTTATTACACATGAACCAATAAGGATAACTTATAGCCACTTGAAGATGGAATACAGTGTTGTATACTAGCACCCACAAGCTATCCAGCTTGCTTCACGGGTGTCTGCAATATATAGGGAAAAGAAAAAAAAAATTTTTGCTATAAAAAAAGTTTAACAATTAAGGGAGAGTCTGTAGAGGTAATTCGTAATCTAATACACTTACTGGCAGTATAAATGCGTCTATGTCCCATGCGCGGCTCCTCCGAGACTGAGCCGAGCGCAGTTGTGTCCGACTATATAGTCACCGTCCATGGAGCCGGCGGCTGACGTCACCGGCTCGATGCGGACACCTGTGACCGCACTGCACATGCGCCCGAGACAAAGGAGGGGAAGGAAACTACATTTCCCCTAATGCTCCAGTGACACCACCGGCATTACATACCACACTGATAACAAATCAGTGTGTACAGGGGAGATGTCTGGCTAGAGTGTAATATAGCGATCCACCCATCAGTTGGAGAGACTCGCTATGCGACCTAGCGACAGGTACTGTCAAAAATACGGGCAACCCAGTGAGAATAAAATCAATCAACCGGGAATGCCCTTAGGAGTCTGTATGCTCCCCTATCAGTACCGCAATTGTACAGCCAACAAATCGGCGCCAATACACTAGGGATGGGGACTGCAGGAACAAGCAGGGAGGCGGGCAAAGCTCATCCCTAAGTCTGTGAATCCAATATACTGCAGTCATGGACCAAATTGACTGCAGGATGGGGACATAAGACATTAAAGTCCTGGGCATGAGAAAAAGAAACAGCAACAAAAAAGGATAAAAAACAAAAAAACAAATGAAAATGAACCAATATACGTAGATACATTATACAGACAATTTATTAAATTAGAATTTCTGAAACAAAGTAAATTGAAAAAAACAACAAAAACACAAACAAAAACAAGAACAAAAACAATACTAAAAACGAAAAAGACAAAAAACCAAAAAACACAAAAGGGAGGAAAAAACCCCATTCCTCTTCTTAACCACCCTAAACCAGCAACATCCCCCCCCCCCAAAAAAAAGGAAAACTCCACAATACCCCCCACACATCGTATAGGCGACCAAGGAGGGTCATAGAAGTACCTAAAGAACATATCTAAATTTAGAGAAACGATCTGTAACTCAAGTTCTCATTAAAACCGGGAAAAACAGTTGCCTTTAACCACTTTCAGACCGGACCAATTTGCTGGTCAAAGACCAGACCACTTTTTGCGATTCGGCACTTGTCGCTTTAACTGACAATTGCGCGGTCTCCCAAACAAAATTGACGTCCTTTTTTTCCCACAAATAGAGCTTTCTTTTGGTGGTATTTGATCACCCCTGCGGTTTTTATTTTTTGCGCTATAAACAAAAATAGAGCGACAATTTTGAAAAAAACACATTATTTTTTACTTTTTGTTATAATAAATATCCCCCAAAAATATATAAAAAAAACATTTTTTCCCTCAGTTTAGGCCGATACGTATTCTTCTACATATTTTTGGTAAAAAAAAATGCAATAAGCGATTATTGATTGGTTTGCGCAAAAGTTATAGCGTTTACAAAATAGGGATAGTTTTATAGCATTTTTATTAATAATTTTTTTTTTTTTTTTTTTTACTAGTAATGGCGGTGATCTGCGATTTTTATTGTGACTGCGACATTGTGGGGGACCCATCGGACATTTTTGGGACCATTGTCATTTATACAGTAATCACTGCTATATAAATGCAGTGATTCCTGTGTAAATGACACTGGCAGTGAAAGGGTTAACCAGTGGGTGGCAGTGTAGGGGTTAAGTGTTCCTAGGGGTGTGTTACTAACTGTGGGGGGGTTGGGCTTTCATTTAGCGTACACTGATCTCTGCTCCAATCACATGGAGCAGAGATCAGCATCACTAGTTGCTAGGCAGAATGGAAAAATGTTGTTTACACAGCATTTCCTCCATTCGGCCGCTCCGTGAGACGATCGCGGGGATGCCCGCGGCGATCGAGTCCGCGGGTCCCGCGACCGGACTCACGGGGGTCCCGGCCAGCGCGGGAGCGCGCCGCCGGCGGCGCGCTCCCGATGGCAGGGCGGCATCGAATATTGGACGTACCTGTACGCCAATATGCCTGCCCGTGCCATTCTGTCGACGTACATCGTCGTGCGCTGGTCGGGAAGTGGTTAAGTTAAATATCCACCTTGCCTCGATCTGAAGCAGGGTTTTGTCTACGCTGCCTCCTCCTGAGGTAAGTGGGACATAGTCCAGAGCCTGAAACCGAATATTATCGGAATCAAAAGCATGATAAGTACCAACGTGTCTACTAACCGCAGTGACCATCTTTTTATTAAGTATAGGTTTAATATGATCACGCATGCGTATCGAAAAGGATCTTTTTGTCTTTTCCCACATAAAATCCTCCACATCGACACTGTGCCAAATAGACAATGTCCGACGTGGAGTATGTCACATGGAAACTAGGTTTGTGCCATTTGTCATTGGGTAGCTTAAATTTAGAGCAATTGGCCATATAGCGGCACATATCGCAGTACCCACAGGAATAGGTTCCAGGTTTTCTGGTTCCAGCAGTAATTTCAGGGTCAGAAAAAGGGCTACGGACCAAACGGTCCTTTAGTGACGGTGCTCGTTTGTAAGTTATCTCTGGATAATTGTTAACATACTTATTAGCAACAGGGTCTGCCAATAGCAAAGGCCAAAATGTATGTAGAATATCTCTAAAGATCTTATTTTGATTTGAGTATCTGGTTATTAGTCTTACGGTGTTGGTGTTATCACAAGGTTTAGAGGAGAAAATAAGTGTGTTCCTATTCTTCATCTTAACTTGATTGTATGCTCTCTTTAAACAATTATGACTGTATCCCCGTGATTTCAATCTGGTATATAATGCTTTAGCTGCTTGTTTGAAATCCGATTCTTGACTACAATTACGCTTTAGTCTAAGATATTGACTGTATGGTATACTCTGTATTAATGATGGGGGATGAAAGCTTTCTGCATGCAAAATAGTATTTTCGGCTGTTGGCTTCCTAAAGAGTGAGGAAGCCAAAGAGCCATCCGGTTTAATTCTGATCCTTATGTCTAGAAACTCCACTTCTTCTCTACTATATTTTAGAGTAAAATGAAGGTTATAGTCATTATTTGAAATTAATTGAAAAAAATTATTTAATTCAAGTTTGGTTCCTGACCACAAGATCAGAATATCATCCAGGTATCTATACCAAGCCAAAATATTGTCAAGGAGAGGGGCCAAGTTATCACGTGCAAATGTATCTTTTTCCCATCCCCCCAGGTACAGGTTGGCATACGATGGGGCACATTTAGTCCCCATCGCAACCCCCTGTACCTGGAGGTAATGGGTTTGGTCAAATTGGAAAACATTATGTCGTAATACATCATTCAAAAGTTCAAGTACAAACTCACTATATTTAGTACTTGATGGACCTCTTTCATTTAAATAAGTCTGTACAACTTCCATCCCTTTCTGGTGAGGGATGGCGTTGTACAGACATTCGACATCAATGGAGACAAGCCAGGTGTTAGGAGGTAAGGACATTTCTTCAATGGTTTTAAGGAGATCAATCGTATCCCTAATGTAGGAAAACAGGGATATAACATGGGGACGTAAATAGTTGTCAATAAGGGAACTGGCGTTTCCTGTAAGGCTTTGACAACTGGATATAATAGGTCTACCCGGCGGTTCTGTTAAAGACTTATGCACCTTAGGGAGTGCGTAGAAAGTTGGTAATTTAGGGCCTTTGGTATTCAAGAATTCCCAAGTATTCTTGTCTATAATTGCTGATCTGTACGCTTTAAATATTATTTGGCGGTATTGGGCATCATAGTTTGAGATTATTGTAGTCGAGATCGGACGGTACCAATCTCTATTTTTTAAGATGTTATTGCACATATGAATTTATTGCGCATTATTCATAATAACCAGGTTTCCACCTTTATCGGCTGGTTTAATCGTTAAATCAGAGTTAGATTGTAAAGAACATAAAAACTATAAACACATGGTTTGATGAGTTTGGTGTGAATTTGGTGTGAAGGTGTCCTGCATAGAGCCCTGACCTCTACTCTACCTATGGGATTAATTGGAATGCCAATGGTAAGCCAGGTCCTCTCATATAATATCAGTACCTGACCTCATAAATGGTCACAAATTCCCACAGACACACACCGCAATCTTGTGTTCCAAGAACAGTGTAGGCTGTTATAGCCACAAAAAGAAGGGGGGGGGGGGGTGCACCGAGAACTTATCTTCAAGTTTTAATTCTTTCCATGATTCCGAGGTGATCACAGTTATTACCTTGTACTTAAAGCGGGAGTCCGCCGTTTTGTTTTTTTTAAAAGCCAGCAGCTACAAATACTGCAGCTGCTGACTTTTAAAATAATGACACTTACCCGCCCAGCGCGCCCGCGATGTCGGCACCCGAAGCCGATCTCTGGATCGTCTCTCGGGTGCTGCCGCCGCCATCTTGGGTATGGGAATCAGGAAGTGGAGCCTTGCGGCTTCATTTCCCGGTTCCCTACTGCGCATGCGCGAGTCGCGCTGCGCAATAAGGATGGTCCCCGCTGTCTCTGGGATCCGTGTGTTTCCCAGCAGACAGCGGGGGACCTTCGGAAAGGGGCGTAGATTCTGCGGAAAGGGGCGTAGCTTCTGCAGATATCTATGCCGGAAGTGAGTGCAGATACCTGTACTGTACAGGTACCTGCACCCCCCTCCCCCCTGAAAGGTGCCAATTGTGGCGTCGGAGGGGGGGAGGGTTCCAATGAGCGGAAGCTCCACTTTAGGGTGGAGCTCCGCTTTAAATCATTTTGTTTCTGTACTGTATTACTAGGTGCAGTTCCTTGAAAAAGTATTCATAGCCCTTGAATTTTTCCAATTTTTTTTCATATTACAACCAAAAACTTAAATGCATTTTATTGGGATTTTAGGTGATAGACCAACACAAAGTGGCACATAATTGTGAAGTGGAAGGAAAATGATAAATTGTAATCAAATTTTTTAAATAAATATGTGAAAAACAGAGTGTATTTGTATTCAGCCCCCTTTACTCTGACACCCCTAACTAAAATCTAGTGGAACCAATTGTCTTCAGAAGTCACCTAATTAGTAAATAGAGTCCATCGGTGTGTAATTTAATCTCAGTATAAATACAGCTGTTCTGTAAATCCCTCAGAGATTTGTTAGAAAACATTAGTAAACAAACAGCATCATGAAGGCCAAGGAACACACCAGACAGGTCAGGGATAAAGTTGTGGAGAAGTTTAAAGTAGGGTTAGGTTATAAAAAATATCCCAAGCTTTGAACATCTCAATCCATCATCCAAAAATGGAAAGAGTATGGCACAACTGCAAACCTACCAAGACATGGCTGTCCACCTAAACTGACAGGCCGGGCAAGGAAAGCATTAATCAGAGAAGCAGCCCATGGTAACTCTGGAGGAGCTGCAGCGATCCACAGCTCAGGTTGGAGAATCTGCCCCTGGGACAACTATTAGTTGTGCACTCCACAAATCTGGTCTTTATGGAAGAGTGACAAGAAGAAAGCCAAAAGAAGTCCAGTTTGCGAGAAGCCATGTGGGGGACACAGAAAACACGTGGAAGAAGGTGCTCTGGTCAGATGAGACTAAAACTGAACCTTTTGGCCTAAAAGCAAAACACTATGAGTGGTGGAAAACTAACACTGCACATCACGCTGAACACACCATCCCCACCGTGAAACATGGTGGTGGCAGCATCATGTGGTGGGGATGCTTTTCTTTAGCAGGGACAGGGAAGCTGGTCAGAGTTGATGGGTAGATGGATGGAGCCAAATACAGGGCAATCTTAGAAGAAAACCTGTTAGAGTCTGCAAATGACTGGAGACTGGGCGGAGGTTCACCTTCCAGCAGGACAACGACCCTAAACATACAGCCAGAGCTACAATGAAATGGTTTAGATCAAAGCATATTCATGTGTTGCAATGGCCCAGTCAAAGTCCAGACCTAAATTCAACTGAGAATCTGTGGCAAGACTTGAAAATTGCTGTTCACAGATGCTCTCCATCCAATCTGACAGAGCTTGAGCTATTTTGCAAAGAGTGGGCAAAAATGTCACTCTCTAGATGTGCAAAGCTGGTAGAGACATCCCCAAAAAGACTTGCAGCTGTAATTGCAGCAAAAGGCGGTTCTACAAAGTATTGACTCAGGGAGCTGAATACAAATGCACATCACACACATAATATATTTGTAAAAAGTGTTGAAAACCATTTATCATTTTCCTTTCACTTCACAATTATGAGCCGCTTTGTGTTGGTCTATCACATAAAATCCCAATAAAATACATTTACGTTTTTGTTTGCAACATGACAAAACTTGGAAAATTTCATAGGAATACTTTTTTCAACAGTTTGGACCATTTTCTAACACCTGGACTTGGTTGGCTGGTGACGGACCATTGACAGTCTTGAGGACTCTTCTGTATTTTTCACTTTTGTACTAATTCTTTAATAAAAAATCTTATGGACAAAAAAAAAGGGTCGACAGCTCCATAATAATGCCCATGGTTTTGCAATGGAATGTCTAAAACAAGCTCATAGAGGTGTGATGGTCAGGTTTACAAAAACGTTTGGCCATGTAGTGCATTTATTTTTTTTAGCAATTCAAGAAATTGGTTTTAAAAGAAAACATGAAACGTTAAAAAAATTTTTTTTAGCATTGGTCCAAATATTGAAAACGTATTAAAAAAAGATAATACACGCAAGCTCAGCAAAATTTATATTTAAAGCACATTATGTGAAAGCAGAAGTTAAATTTAACACAAAGTTAATTTTTAGTCTTCAGGACGCAAAACGTGACGTTTTTACACAGTAAGAAGATTATGGTAACATAATTCTTGGGAACATATGAATCAGGAAAAAATAAGGAACATTCAGCAGAAAGAAAAAAAGAGGAACTTTTTTTGTTGTTCTTCTTTGGTTACAGTAGTCAGTTTTAGTAAAGCTAAAGAAAAAAATAATCACGTTCCTCAATAGTCACAAAGGAAATAAACCCACTTTGTGGCCACCAAATGTGCTGCAAACCCCGATATTACCATTTAAAAGTAGTAACGACATATTTACTGTGTTGTACATAGCCTGGTCAAACAGCAGAACTGTGGGAGGGGCCAAAGAGCTCCACCCACTACAGGCTGCTTGTAGAATACTACAAGAGGGGTGGAGACAAGACCAGTCACCCTGACCAGGAGAGAGCAGCAGTGAGTGGTCTTCATTACAGGAAGGAAAAATCTCACACTGGATTACTGCACAGATCTGGAAGGGATTCAAGAATAATACACATGACAAATGCACTGGTCTGGTGACAATGGGCGTGTTTTGGTGGTGGTCAGGAACACACTTTTTGGCCTACACTAGTCTGGTGACACTGGAGCTGGTGTGACAGCAATCAGAAACACTGTTGCTGGCTTACATTGGCCTGTTGACACTGGTGTGGCAGCGAAGTTGCCAGTGGCACTGGCGTGTCAGTGATCCAAAATGCTACTGATGGCTGCACAGGTCTGGCTCCACTGCTTTGGTGACACATTCACTGGTGGAGCAGTGATCAGAAATACTGTTGCTTCCTGCACTGCCAAGCCGGGGATCAGGAACACTGTTGCTTCCTGCAATGGCCAGGCATTGTTGCCTGCGGCACTGATCTGGTGATACTGGCACTGGTGTGCCAGTAAACCAGAACACTATTGCTGGCTATACAATGGAACCTTGGTTTACGAGTAACACGGTTAATGAGAGTTTTAAAAAAGACGAGCAACTTTCTTAAAAGATCCTAATTCGGTTTGCGAGTGTTGTCTCCCAAAACGAGCAGAATTCAAGCCAATGGGGTGTGCAGTACCGCATTTGGCCAGAGGTGCGGGGGTGCCGGTGACACTCGGAATGGTTTGGAGATGTTCAGAAATACTCAGAATCACTTGGAAATACTCCGCTCCCAAGGGTTTCCAAGCCTTTACAAGGGTTTCCGAGTTCAGCCGAGCCGTCCCCAAATAGCTCCGAGGCTCTCCGGCGCCCCCCCACCTCTGGCCACATGTGGTGTTGCATGCAAAAGAAGTCAATGTAGAACAAAGTATCTTTGTTTCCATTGACTTCTATGCGGAAACTCACTTTGATATGTGAGTGCTTCGGATTACAAGCATTACAAGGATTACAAGCATTCTCCTGGAATGGATTATGCTCGTAAACCAAGGTTCCACTGTATTGGTGACACTGATGCGGCGACGATCAGGAATGCTGTTACTGGCTGAACTGGTCTGGCGATGCTGGGAATGGCTTAATGGCAATCAGAAACACAGTTGTTGACTTCACAGGTTTGGTGATGCCGAAACTGGTGCAGTGACAATGATGAACACTGATGCTGGCTGTCCAATTGCCCCTGGTAGTCTCAAACAGAAGTCTGTGTGACAAGGTTACAGCACAGGAGTTCAGATTAACACCCTAGTGCCTGAACAAGGACCTTCATGGCAGGACCACCAAATAATGTTTTAAAGAAAGTTGCAGATGTAACCACCTGCCGATTAGCCAATAGCAGATTTGCTGCTTCAGGGCTGCTGCACAGGATGCGGTATATATATATATACACACACACATGATTCTGCATTTACGGGTATCGGCGCAAACGTGCGCTGCCAGAGCCGCGCTCCAACTGTGCTTGTGCACAACAGGAGCAGCGAACTCAATGTCTGCCGGCACCCAGCAGTCGTTCGTTGCACAGGCAGATTGCACTACAGAGAACTTGCTTTCAGGTCAGGCACTACTCCTATTGGATCGCTGGAGGATCAGCCAACTATCTCACTTTCTCGGCTCACTGCCCAAACCAACCCACTTTGTCAGAAAGCTCCACTCTTTTCAGGAACTCTGCTTGGGTGAGGGACCAATCCAGAGGTCCGTATCAACCTCCTACAAAACCTTGTTAGAGCTTCATGCCACTGAGGACCCCCCATTCTTAGCAAAATGGGAGAGAGACTTGCAAGTCACCTTCACAGAACCCCAAAAAGACTGCATACTCTTTTTCGCACAGAAATCCTAGGCAGCAAATATCAAGAGACCACCAAAATAGTGATGCGCTGGTACAGAACTCCTTCCGTGCTGGCTGAGATATTTCCTTTACAAACTGATCGATGTTGGCAATGCGACTTAAACTGAGGCACCCTATTATATATTTTTGGGGACTGCCCTGTGCTCCAAACTTTTTGGCAGCCAGTGCTACAGAAACTCACAGACCTCTCCCTTCAGGGTAACCCAGCGACGGTTCTCTTTAACCTAACCTTAACCCCCTTATCAAGGAAACGTTACCATAAATCCCTCCTCAAGCATCTCCTTGATGCTGCTCATGCCAGCATCCTCTTTGGAAGCAACAGTCTGCACTAACGGTAGCCCAATGATTTGCGAGAGTGAAAGACATTGAGCAAATGGAAGATGTGACCTCTGCGTTGCAAGATAAGTTGGAGGAACACGAGTCCAGATGGTTTCATTGGAACCTCTTTCGCTTCTCTGACGAATTTCACCAACACATGACAGGATCCACTGTTTAGGATCCCCATCGCCAGTTCAGCGTTACTGATCTGGGCTCCCTGGGGGGTAATTGCCCCATCCCTCCCGATCGCCTCCCTCTCCCTTCAGGGTTTTGTGGTTTTCCTTTTTATTTTTTTTATCTTTTCACCCTCTCTCCCCCTGCCCTCTCTCCCCCTCATTTTCTCTCTAGTTCCCTTTCCTATTCTTCTTTCTCAATAAAAGAAAAAACAAAAATTGGCGGGCACAGATGTCTGTGTTTACCCTATATTAAACTTAAGCGAGTGGTATGAGTCTGACCGAATAGCAACCTTCGCTCACATGCAACTGTTTTGAATGGTTGTTATACCTGAGGTGTTCATTACAGTCTATATGCATTGCAAAGTTGTCTTTATGTTTGTATCTGTGTCTCATTTTTAAATAAAAATTTATAAAAAAAAAAAAAAACACCAAGGCAGATTGCCGTTCTGTCAGTATGGAAGGTATTGATCTTGGAAAGCAGGAACATGGATCAATGTCTTCCATTAGTAAAAGCACCTCCGCCACAGTAGTAAAACACTGGCTAGGCACACATTTAACAGTCTGATCACCCCTGATGTTAACCTCTTCCCAGCCAGTGTTATTAGTACATCGACAGCACCTATTTCTAGCATTGATCACCGTCAATGGTCCCCAAAAAAGTGTCAGTTAGGTGTCTGACTTGTCCACCACAATATTAAAGTCCCACTATAAGTCGCTGATCGCAGCCATTACTAGTAAAAAATAAATAAAAATTCCATAAATCTATCGCTTATTGAGATTTTAAATTTTTTTTATTACCATAAAAAATGTAGCAGAATACATATTGGCCTAAATTGATGAAGAAATTCGATTTTTTACATTTTTTTTATTGGATATTTTTTATAGCAGAAAGTAAAAAATATTGTTTTTATTTCAAAATTCTTTTTTTTGTTTATAGCACAAAAAATAAAAACCACAGAGGTGATCAAATACCACCAAAAGAGAGCTTTATTTGTGGGGAAAAAAAGGACATACAATTTTATTTTATTTGGGTACAATGCCGCACGACTGCGCAAGTTGTCAGTTAACCACTTAAGCCCTGGACCAATTGTCAGCCTAAGGACCAGAGGTCTTTTTACAATTTCGCACTGCACTGCTTTAACTGGTAATTGCGTGATCATGCAATGTTGTACCCAAACGAAATGTGCGTCCTTTTCTTCCCACAAATAGAGCTTTCTTTTGATGGTATTTAATTGCCTCTGCGATATTTATTTTTTACGATATAAAAGGAAAAAGACTGAAATAAAAAAAATAAAAAAAAGATATTTTCTACTTTTTGTTATAAGAAAAATCGAATAAACTAAATTTTAGTCATACATTTAGGCCAAAATGTATTCAGCCACATGTCTTTAGTAAAAAAAAATGTCAATAAGCGTATATTTATTGGTTTGCGCAAAAGTTATAGCGTCTACAAACTAGAGTACATTTTCTGGAATTTACACAGCTTTTAATTTATGACTGCCTATCTCATTTCTTAAGGTGCTAAAATGGCAGGGCAGTACAACCCCCCCCCCCCCCCAAATGACCCCATTTTGGAAAGTAGACACCCCAAGGAAATTGCTGAGGGGCATGTTGAGCCCATTGAATATTTTTTTTTTGTCCCAAGTGATTGAATAATGACACAAAAAAAAAAAAAGTTTACAAAAAGTTGTCACTAAATGATATATTGCTCACACATGCCATAGTTATATGTAGAATTTCACCCCAAAATATATTCTGCTGCTTCTCCTGAGTAAGGGAATACCACATATGTGGGACTTTTTGGGATCCTGGCCGCGTAAGGCACCCCGAAAACCAATCACTGCCATCAGGATTTCTAAGGGTGCAAATTTTTGATTTCACTCCTCACTACCTATCACAGTTTCGAAGGCCATAAAATGCCAAAATAACACAAACCCCCCCCCCCCCCAAATGACCCCATTTTGGAAAGTAGACACCCCAAGCTATTTACTGAAAGGCATGTTGAGTCCATGATATATTGCTCACACATGCTATGGGCATAAGTGAAATTGCACCCCAAAATAAATTCTGCTGCTTCTCCTGAGTACGGGGATACCACATGTGGGGGACTTTTTGGGAGCCTAGCCATGTACAGGACCCCGAAAACCAAGCACTGCCTTCAGGATTTAAATATAAAACGCTACCAAAAAAAACTGTTAGCGATCGCAGGGATCAGGCCTGACTCTGCGAATGCTGCAGTTATGTGTTTAGTGTTTTGTAAGTGACAGTGATCGATCGATACTGCACTTGGGTGGGCTGGGCGGAGGGGCAAAACGCAGGTGCTAGCAGGTATCTGGGCTGATCCCGCTAACAATGCGTTTTTTTGGAACCCTAAACTGCTGGGGACGCTAGTATAGATCTGATCTGATCAGATATTGATCTGTTCAGATTCTATACCACTACGGGAGGTGTATGCTTTGCGCATGGGTGTTAGCGGTACTGGCACTAACCTAGCTCTGCCTGGGGCGACGCAGACCCTGACCCTAATTGATATCACCTGCCGGGTGATCAGGGGGTTAAACTTTTATTGGGTAATAAATGGTGGGTGCCCTGATGCTATAAAAAGCAAACTAACCAGAGTCACCCGTAACACTTATACGGTGATCACTGGTGAAAGGGTTAACTAGGGATAATCAGGGGGTTAAAATCTTTATTAGGTAGTATATGGGGGTCCCTGACGCTATATAAAAACCTGATGGGGAACCTAAATAACTAACTGGCTAACCAGCGTCACCAGTCACACTTATACGGTGATCGCTGGTGAAAGGGTTAACTCTAGGGGCAATCAGGGGGTTAAAACCTTTATTAGGTAGTATATGGGGGTACCTAACGCTAGAAAAACCTGGTGGTGAACATAAAAAATAACTAGCTACCTAGCGGCACCAGTGACACTAATGCAGCGATCAGTAAAACGATTGCTTAGTGACACTGGCAAAAGGGGGTGAAAGGGTTAACTAGGGGTAATCAGGGGGTTAAACCTTTATTAGGGGGGGTAGGGGGCTACCCTAGACCTAACACTAACTGCCTTGACACTTTTTACTGTCACAACTGACACTAAATGCAGTGATCAGTAAATAAATGATCACTGCAATCAGTGACACTGTGATGGGGGGGAAGCGGGGGGATCGGGGGGGGGGGGCGATTTGTGGGCCTATGTGTACCTACATGTCAGTGTAGTGTTGGTGCACTTACTTTCTCTGTTCTCCTCGCAGTCCGGTCAAAAAGACCGCCTCGAGGAGAATGACATCACTTCCTCCCTGCCTGTGTTTACACTACACAGGCGGGGGAAGCGTCTCATTCGCCAGGAGCAATCGAGAGGGGATGGCCAGAAACCAACCACCATCCCCTCATATCGGATCGCTCCTCAAGCGAAACGGACTGCCACAGCCAGCGGGAGGGGGGTCCGATCGGACCCCCCACCCACTGGAAGGCAAGCACATACATGTACGTGCTTGTGCCTGTCGGTGCCATTGTGCCGACGTACATTTACATGCGGCGGTCCTTAAGTGGTTAAAATAATGCAATGACGTATCGCAGAAAAATGTCCTGGTCATGATGGGGGGGGGGTAAATCTTCTGGAGCTGAAGTGGTTGAATAAAAACATTAGCACACAGTTATAGCACAGATTATTCTTGCTACATCAGCAAAAAATATGAACAGTCTCTGCTGTGGAAAGACAGAGAGGTGCTGAACTGAAAAAAAAAGGAAACACTCCCATGAAATACCACAAACGTCCCACTTCCCATAATGTGGTCTCTTGACACTTATTAGAGATTCATAACAGGAGATCCTCTTGCATAACTCTACAAGCCAATGGCATCATTTGGGGATTCCACTTCCATTCACACTATTTCATACAGACATGGTGAAAGCCAAAACAGTGTAATAATGAAATTCCTGGCATAGCAAGATAAACCTTGCATTTTTTTTAACCATTTGACCTCCAGAGCATTTACCCCCCCCCCCCCCCTTCATGAACGGGCAATTTTTCAGCACTGCATTTTTTTAACTGGCTGGTCGTGCAACAAAATTGATGTCCTTTTTTTTTATTTTTCCCCACAAATAGAGTTTTGCTTTGGTGGTATTTGATCACCTCTGTGTTTATTTCTTTTTTTGCACTATAAACAAAAAAAAAAGGCGGGGGGGGGGGGGCTCTAGTGGTTTTTTGGCTGGGCAGTGTGGTTGTTAATTTTTTTTTTCCATAAACAAAAACAGAGGTTTTCAACCATAAAAATAGGTTTTTAATACAGATTACCTGTAAAATCCTTTTCTTGGAGTACATCACGGGACACGGAGCCATAGTAATAACTATTATGGATATATAGGGCACCTTCAGGTGATGGACACTGGCACACCCAAGACAGGAAGTTCACTCCCTATATAACCCCTCCCATTACCAGGCATACCTCAGTTTTTGTAACAAAGCAATATACCTAAACCCCAAAAGAGGGGAGGGACCTCTGTGTCCCGTGATGTACTACAGAAAAGGATTTTACAGGTAAGCCGTTATAAAAAAATTATTTTCGTACATCACGGGACACAAAGCCATAGTAAAAACTATATGGGACGTCCCATAACAATGCTGTTTGAGGTGAGGGAGACACAAACAGCAGGGCGCCAACAGACTTGAGGACATTTACTGTTGCCTTCAGCACACTGCGCCCAAAGGCGATATCCTCATGGCTTTTTACATCCACTTGATAAAATCTGGTGAATGTATGGACTGAAGACCAAGTTGCGGCCTTAGAGATCCGAGCCATGGAGGCTTGGTGATGCACTGCCAAAGAAGCACTAACCGCTCTGGTAGAGTGCGCTTTGACTTGAAAAGGTAGAACCTTACCTTTTAAACCATATGCCTGAATTATAACTTGCTGAATTCACTTAGAAATAGAGGATTTTGACGCTGCCTGTCCTTTCCTAGGACCTTCTGGCAGCACAAATAAGACATCGGTCTTCTGGATCTGAGCAGTCGTCTTTAAATATACCTCGACGGCTCTCACCACATCAAGACAATGTAGTGGCTTCTCTTCCCTAGGACATGGTTTCGGAAAAAACGATGTTAGCACAATATCTTCGTTCAGATGAAAACCTGAGACAGTTTTAGGCAGAAAACTTGGACGAAGATGCAACACGACCCTGTCCTTGTGAATAACTTAATATGGCTCTTTACAGGAAAGAGCAGCCAATACCAAAACCCTCCTTGCTGTGGATACAGCAACCAGGAAGGACTAGGCATATGCTGTATCGGTTCACAGAGTTGTTTTTACAACGCTGACAAAACTAAGTCCAAAGGGTTCAAAGGTAATCTAACTGACGGATTCAGCTGCATCACCCCTTGCATAAAAACCCTGACCAAACAATGCAAAGCAAGCAGTCTTTGAAATAAGACCGATAAAGCCGAGACCTGGCCCTTATTATCACTCAAAGCCAGCTTCATCTCTACCCCTAGTTGTAGAAAGGCAAGAATTCTGCCTATACTATACTTCTGAGGGTGCCATTCCTTGGACTCACACCAGGAAACATAAGCCCTCCAGACCCTATAATATATGATTCTGGAAGCTGGCTTCCTTGCATTAATCAAGGTAGAGATAACTCCTCAGAGCATATCTTCAATCGCGACCAACACCTTAGACACTGGCGAGAAAACGGAGGTACTCCGGGTAATGGGAGGGGTTATATAGGGAGTGAACTTCCTGTCTTGGGTGTGCCAGTGTCCATCACCTGAAGGTACCCTATATACACATATAGTTATGTATTATAAAGAAATACATATAGTCTACATTCATAACCATGAACCCCCATTTTCCTTTCTCCCCCCCTCCGATCTGTTTCCTAAAGTCCTTCTTATTTCAATCACTGCTGCCCTCCTCCTTCATCCCCCCTGCAAACTTCCCGGACAGTTTAAACGCCAGCCATCTTTCCCAGCCCAACCTGTATCTTTCGACCTGTCCCTCCGCTCCCCTAATAAGATATTTAATCTTACAGATGAAATCTCTTTCCGACCACTCTTTTATTATACTTGTTTTTTCTTTGTGTAACCATTTTTTTGGTATAAGTCATTTGCGGCATTCAGTAGGGGTGGAATTTGTGTTTTCTTGTATTATTTTTTTTGTATCGTTTGTACCATGGAACAGGCAGGTTCAAGGGTAATTCAGTATTCTTTCCCCTGTTATCTCTTCTATATATTCAAAAATTTCTTGCCAATATTCTTTTATTTTTGGGCACTCCCACCAAATATGCATCATTGTGCCAATTTGTTTGCACTCCCGCCAGCATTGTGGGGATTTATCTTGTTGAAATTTATGAATTTTCTCTGGTGTCAGGTACCGCCGTATCAAACACTTATAATTCAATAGTATTTATATCTGTTGCAAAATTATGTACTGATCCAATCATTTGTGTTTCCTCTAGTTTTATACCCATATCTTGTTCCCATTTCTCTATACAAGGTAATGGCCCTCATCTCTCTGCTAGGACCTTGTATACTTGGGAGATCCTATTTTTTTAAGATGCATCATTTTTCTATAGGGTTTAGCTCTCCTTACCGTCCCTTATTGGGTGGGGTATTGTAAGTGTTTTAGCTGCACGTGTTCCCACTCGCTGATCTTCTGTCACCCATTTACGCTTTTTAGTTCTTGACTTCTCCTTATCCTGCCCAGTGATGTCTTTTAACTGTGCATTTCCCATTCCCATTTTCCAGGGATAAAAAAATTTGGCCCGTAAGTGATATTAAGCACTTCCTCCCAAAAACCATCATATGACATCTCTGACTTTTAGTGGGAATATCTGAATGACGCCTGCATCATTCAGATATTCTTTTTTCAGCCGGCGATTCTGTGCACCATAAGAATGATCATAGCAGTGGTTCCGCTGCTTGATCATTCTTACAGGCGACAGGAGGGGACATGCTCCCCTCCCGCCGCCATCCAGTGCTTCTCCGGGCTCTCTTGTGACCCGGAGAATGAATGGGCCACCGCCGGATGACGACCGTAGAGATTTACGGTGACCAGATGGTCACCAGTCATCTCTATGACCGTCGGAAGCCCGGGTGCAATGTTTTGATGTCACGTCTGGGCCGCGGATGTAAACAAAGCCGTGATCGTGGCTGGCAAGCATGAGATTGTGGATTTTTTTCCCTGATCTCATGCTTTCCAGCCTGGAGGAGAGATGTGGGGTCTTATTGACCCCGCATCTCTCCATAAAGAGGACCTGTCACAAACAATTTCTATTACAAGGGATGTTTACATTCCTTGTAATAGGAATAAAAGTGATGAAAAAAAAAAATTTGTAGTAAAGTGTAAAAAAAAAAAAAAAGAAATAAAAAAAGTAAAATATAAAAAAAAATAAAAAAAAAGTAAAATATATATAAAAAAAAAAAAAATTCCCTAATTTAAAACGCCCCTGTCCCCGTTAGCTTGCACTCTGAAGGGAATGCACACATAAGTCCTGCTCAAATATGTAAACACTGGTCAAACCACACGTGAGGTATCGCAGCATGCGTTAGAGCGTGAGCAAGAATTCTAGCACTAGACATCCTCTGTAACTATAAACATGTAACCTGTAAAAAAAATTAAAGCGTTTCATATGGAGATTTTTAAGTACTCAAGTTTGGCGTCATTCCATGAATGTGCGCAATTTTAAAGCGTGACATGTTGGGTATCTGTTTACTCAGTGTAACATCATCTTTCAGATTGTACAAAAAAAACTGGGCTAACTTTACTGTTTTTTTATTTTTTAAATCATGAGTTTGAAAAATTGTTGCGCAAATATCGTGTGAGATGAAAAGTTGCAATGACCACCATTTTATTCCCTAGGGTGTCTGCTAAAATATATTATATATATATAATTTTTGGGGGTTCTGAGTAATTGTCTAGCAAAAAAAATAGGATTTTTACATGTAGGAGAGGAGTGCCAGAATAGGTCCGGTATGGAAGTGGTTAAAGGTGAATTATATTTCCAATTTCCCTATGTATTGCATCCCATATTTTAAATACATTCTTAGTTAACTCATTTGTGCCTGTGGGCAGTGTTCTAAATTTCCATGGTATCCATATATATATATATATATTTTTTTTTTTTTAAAGTGTTGTGCGAAGGAAATCTTCCATTTTTACTGTGTACATTTGCCCTTTCTACCAACCGTGCTATTATGACTGCTTTTTAGTATCTTTTTATATATGGTGCAGTGCTAAACCCCCATGTTTTCTTTTTCCTACAGAGAAGTTTACTCTAGATTTATTGTTTAACCACATATTTTAACATCATTGTTTTTATTACTCTAAAAAAATTGCATTGGAATTGCTGTTAGCAGCATTTGGAACGTTTATATTATTTTTGGTAGAATCACCATTTTTAACATGTTTATCCTACCAATCCAGGACAAGGGTCTTATTGAAATGTTCTTAATCTCTGTTTTAATTTAATTAAGTAGTGGGATATAATTCACCTGGTATAGCTTCTCTAGGGAAGGTGTCAATTTAATTCCTAGGTATGTTAGTTCTTTTTTTGCCCACGTAAATGGGAATTCCCTTCATAAAGCTTGTTCTTCTTTTTGATTTATTCCTATGTTTAATATTTCTGTTTTTATTGGGTTCATTTGGAAATTTGAAAGTTCCCCATATTTTTTTTTAATTCTCTCATTACATTCGGTAATGTCAGCTTTGGCTTGGTTATATATAACCACTATATAAGATTTCATCTGCGTATGCCACCACCCTATGTTCTTCATTGCCCATTCTCGCCCCTCCTATATCCACACCCTTCTGTAACATCGCCAATAGTGGTTCCAATGATAATACATATAGGAGTGTTCCATTGAACATTTCAAAAGGTGGTGGCGCATACATTTTGGACCCATACCCAGATATTGAAGTGTATTCATCATGAATCCCCAGTCTACTCTATCGAAAGCTTTCTCCATGTCAATTGACAGGAGTAGCACTGGGGATGCCATATTTTTTCCCTTTTGCATTAATAACATTGTTCTTATGCGGTTATCTCTGGCTTCCCTTCTGGGTATGAATCCTGTTTGAGCTATATTTATCAACTCTGGCATCAGTTTTTTAGTCTTGCTGACAGGATTTTTGCATATAGCTTTATATCTACATTTAACAGAGCTATGGGTCTATAATATACATCTTCTTTTGGTATTATTGTAATGTGAGCCAGTAAGGATTCCCTTCTAATTTCTTAATTTTCCCCAATCATGTTCAAGTAGTCGCAAATTTTTGGCACTAATGGTTCTGTACATTTTTTATAGTATTTGGTCTTAAAGCCATCTGGGCCTTGACTTTTCCCAGATGGTATTTCCTTTAGGTCTTTCCTGATTTCCTCCTGTGCGATTGGTTCTGTAGTCTTTGGCAGATTAGCCTCTGCCAGATATTCCTGTATTTTTACCTTTATAATTTCTTCCTCCTTTTGTGTCTCTTTATTTCTAACTGCATATAATGCACTATAAATATAATTGAAAATCCTTTGCAAATTCTGTTTTATATATCATCTCACCTTTCTCGTTCTTTATCTTTTCTAATTTAAAGTTTTTTGCAAGATATTTTCCAGGCTTATTGCCCCATTTGTATCTTTCCTTTGCTACATTATTAAAAACTTTTCTTGTTTCCTGAAGTCCTTTAGTTGGGCTCTTTTTATGATTAGTGCATTATGTATTTCCTTATCTAATTGTATTTTATGCCTTTGTTCTAATTCGGATAATTATTTTATTATATTTTTCATCTTATTTGCTCTTTCCCTAATTTTTCCTGTCCCAATAGAAATCAGTTTCTCCCTGATGCATACCTTGTGGGCTTCCCAAATTGTTACCTTTTTTAGTTCTGGCGTCTCATTAATAGTAAAATATTGTTTAATTTCGTCTAATATTTTTCCGACCTCTAGATCATCTATGAGATCTTCATTTAACCTCCATATTCCCTTCTTATGATCTATCTCATTAAACCTCATCTTCATCATTACTGGTGCATGGTCTGAAATCAATGTTATTCCGATAGAGGATTCTATTACAAACTCCAATACTCCATGATCCACCAAAATATAATCCAACCTGGAGTACGTGTCGTGCACTGATGAGTGATATGTATAGTCTTTTGTACTTGGGTGTTATATTCTCCATATATCAATCAACAGATAATTATATATTTTTTTCCTTGACCATTTTGTGTTGTTTATTTTCCCTACCCAGTGCACCAGACGTACTATGCAGTTTGTGGTCCATTGAGAAATGAAAATCCCGCCCAGAATTAGATATGCTTGTTTAAATTCCATTAAAACTGAGTTCCAGTCCCCCAAACATTTTTTTTTAAAGACTGCTCTGTAACTGTCTAAACTTGTAAATGAACATTTCTAACATGTCATATTTTTTGCTCTTTTACTTTCTTTAAAAATAGTTACTTACTGATCTTACACATACACGTAGCAGCCCACCCTGACCCTATCCTATTGACTGGTGTTTGAGAGTTGCTCGGTCCCACCCATCCCCAACATCACCGATTAATTTTGACAGCTCCCCTCTCTCCCTGCATAGGCGAGATTTCGGCAGTAGGCGAATCGCAAGGAGTCATGGGATACATGACGCAGCTATCCCATGAACACTTGCGAATCTCCTAGTGACGCAATCGCCTAGGTGATCGCAAGGTGGAAGTAATGTTAAAATACAAAAAAAAAAAACAGGTTTTTATCATCAAAAAAAAGGAACTAGGAGCTAAGGGCATGCTGCACAGCCAAAGAAAAAAAAAAATGTGTGGAACTCCGCTTTAAGGCATTTAGGATCCCCTTTAAATATTTTTCTTAAACATTGGGGCAATACATGTTTGCCAACATATACTTATTCCCCTTTAGGGTCCCCATTAAATAAAGAAAACTGCCTTTTTTCCTATTCCGATGGAAACCCCATTTGTTTGGGGAGTCTCCATAGTATCAATTTGGGATGGCCCTTGAATATAATTTAATGTTTGTATCCTGTGCTATATGAGCCTCTTGCAGGAATATTATATCAATGAAGTATCTTTCAAATTCCCTTAGTACCATATGTCTTTTCCCTGGGGAATTCAGACCACTTACATTATATGTTAAAAAAATTACAGCCATGTATTCTCTCCTCCTGTCCTTCCCTCTCCGCTCCCCCACCAAAAAAAAAAAAAAAGAGGGGGGTACCCCCACCCAATGAGCATCCAAAAAGGCAGCAAAATATATGCAAATCTAAAGATCTATCCCCCCCACTCCCCTCCCTAATTTGTTGGTATTTTGACCTCAGTCTTTGAGCAGCGTTTTCTCCCTAATCCCTCTGCTATTTCAGGCCTGAGGTGGAGTTTTGTCTGGCACTGTCGAATCAACCTCTCCTACTGTCGGTAAGGTGGTTCCAGAACAAGCCAAATGCCCAGGTCTCTGCCCCCTTTCTGAAAATAATTTTGTATTTTCATCTACTTTCCATCTAGCACCTCCCCTGTCCACCAGCATATTTTTGTTTTTAAGCATTAAGCTTCAGTTCCTTGTTCTTGCTCTGGGATTATTTTTTTCCCTGGGATTAACTGCCACCGCTCTTCTCCTTGTATAGTCCTTTCTTGTCTTTGCGTCATCTCTCAGACTGTTTGATATTGGGATTTCCCGTTTTACACAGAATTCGTCAGTGTCAAGTTTTGCAAAACGTCAATTTTTCTTGCCGATCAAACATGAGGGGAAGCCCCAGTTATATTGGATAGCATGCTCCTGTAGTACCATCAATAGGAGTTTTAAAGTTCTTCTTAAAGTTTCTTGTGAGAGATCTTGAAAAATTTGTATAATGTTTTCCTCCATAGTTGGTTTTTCTCCTCCCAGTTGTCAAATCTAACTATAATGTCTCTTGGACTTTCCATCGGAATTTCCTTCGGTCTTCTTAGTCTATGTGCTCTTTCAATCCTTATTGGAGTTGTTGCTTCTTTATCCAAAAATGGATTAAATATCTTCCTCGTTATTTTTGTTAAATCTTCTGTCTGGGAGGATTTGGGGAGACCGCATAGTGTTAGATTATATCTATATGCCTGTTCCTGTTCTCTTTTTAGAGATTTTATTTCTCCTTTAAATTCTTTTATTGTGATTATATGGCAGCCCGTTTTTTTTTTTTTTTCTACTGCCTCAACTCTTTCAAGCATATGTCCCAGGCCTTTATGAATTATCTCCATTTCTGATTTTAAAGATTTTTCCAGAGCCACAAACATGGTTTCCATGTCTGTTTTTATTGGTAATTGGGTTTTCCTCAGCTGGCCTTCGTCTATCCCAGCTTCAAGCTCTATCTCAGGGTATTGTTCTATTCTGGACTCTGAAAGAGTGCTAGTCTCTAAGAGTAGTTTATTCTGACACTTTTTCTCCTTTTCTCCCTTGGTCTCTGCTTGTGGCTTTTGGTACTTTGTGGTTTCCCTGCACCATTTGCTCCATGGGTTACATAGTTATTCATTGGGCCTAAGCTAGGACAGGATGATTTGGAGGACCGCCCCCCCTCTCGCCGCCTAAGAAGGTGGTGGGGTGGCATTTCAATCTCCAAGTCCGTGTATATATTTTTATTTTCCTTCCTCTTTCCTTCACTCCCCTCCCCTCCCCTTCCTTAGTTATATTACCCGGGAGGTTACTATAGACCTTTAGTAACTAGGGTCTCTGCACCCACCCTCTCTCATGTTTCGAATTACTTCGGCTTCTGTGCCCGCAAAGCACGCCACCCCTTCAAGAGTCAGCCACGTGGAGGGAGGAAGAACAAAAAACAAAGAAGATCTTTCTTTCCTGATCCATACAGAGATATTTCAGGCCGTACCGTTCTTCAAACACCCACCATGTGACACCTTATGAACTGTATGTGTAGACCCAGCAGTCTGTTCAGGGTTTTACCTGCATATGTCACTACATATCACATGCGCTCATGTAACATGTTAGCTTTGTGTGTAGTAAAGTACATTTTATGCATTGTACTCACCACTCCCACTTTCTTCTGGTTACTCTCTATTCCTGCTGTAGTTCATAATCAGTCGTCTCTCATATGCAGGGAATATCCAACTGGGAGGGTATGGGGGGCGAGTTGCTCTGCGGGGTCCCTGAGCAGTTTTCCCCACACTCTCTCCAGATAGTTACTCGGCTCTTCTTGTGGTCTCCCGATAGCCAGGAGTGTCCAGTGTCTCCGACACTCGTCCCCTTCATTCACCTCTGGTATTCGTTGCTCCTCTGCTCCAACGTCTCTTCTACCCAAGAGAAGAAGAGAGCATGCTTCACCTTCCTCTCCTATCCTGCACTGAAGACAGACAGACGGAAAGGTGAGGGGGAGCACCTCCTCCACTCACTCGCCACCCACACTCCGCGCTGCAACGTCCGCCCAGGTCAGATCCTCAGAGGGGCGTGAGGCGGACACACCAGTTCCCCAAGCATGTCCTGGGTAAGCTGTACTAGGAAGGGGAGCGGGATGGGGCTCGAGTGGTCTCCAGCTACTCCATTCGGCAGGGACAGAAAACCAGACGCACCTACAGCGCCATTACTAGACTCCTCCCTCTATGCCACACGCACATCACCTTTAATGACATCCCAGTCTTAGTCCGTAGGGTTCAATATTGAGTTGACCCACCCTTTGCAGCTATAACAGCTTCAGCTCTTCTGGGAAAGCTGTCCACAAGGTTTAGGAGTGTGTCTATGGGAATGTTTGACAATTCTTCCAGAAGAGCATTTATGAGGTCAGGCACTCTGTGCAGGCCAATAAAGTTCCTTCTTCTCAAACTCGCTCATCCATGTCTTTATGGACCTTGCTTTGTGCACTTGTGCAAAGTCATGTTGGAACTAGAAGGGGCCATCCCCAAACTGTTTCCACAAAGTTGGGAGCATGAAATTATTAAAAATGTCTTGGTATGCACACGCCTTAAGAGTTTCCTTCACTAGAACTAAGGGGCCAAACCCAACACCTGAAAGACAACCCTGCACCATAATCCCCCCCCCCCCTCCACCAAATGATTTGGACCAGTGCACAAAGCAAGGTCCATAAAGACATGGATGAGCGAGTTTGGAGAGTCCTAACCTCAAGCCAATAGAAGACCTTTGGGATGAATTAGAGCAGAGACTGTGAGCCAGGCCTTCTCATGAGCCTGACCTCACAAATGCACTTCTCAGAAGAATGGTCAAACATTCCCATAGACATGAAGTCTCAACACAGAGTGACCTCTTCCCTTCTCAACTCTCTCAGTAGCCCCTATTTGTGGAGAGTGTCTGACCTTAACCACATAATTGCTACTCTATAGCAGTTTTACTGCTACAGGGTGGAACCTCTGCGCTGGATCACTTATAAAAACATGATACGGCTCTCCTGGGTAGGGGGTGCGCATACTACTCGATGTCCACCGGCATCCGCCGATCATCCAGAGAGGCAGAACAGCGATCTAACAGGAGGGAAGGTTTAGATCCTGTGTCTCTGCAAAGCAGGGACATAGATCCATGTCTTTCCCTAGTAAAAGCACCTCCCGCACTGTAGAAAAACACAGGCTAGGCACAGTGTTAACCCATTGATCACCCCTAGATGTTAAACCCCTTCCCAGCCAGTGTCATTAGTAGTGACAGCGCATATTTTTTAGCACTGATCACTGCATTAGTGTCACTGGTCCCCCAAAAGTGTCAGTTTGTGTCAAAATGTCCACCACAATATCGCAGTCCCGCTACAAGTCGCTGATCGCCAGCAGTACTAGTAAAAAAAAAAAAAAAAAAAGAATAAAAGAATATATATCCCATAGTTTGTAGATGCTATAACTTTTCCGCAAATCAATATACGCTTACTGGGCTTTTAATTTTTACCCAAAAAATATGTAGCAGAATACATATTGGCCTTAATTTCTAAAGCCATTCGATTTTTAAAAAAATTTTTATTGGATGTGTTATCGCAAAAAGTAAAAAATAAAGTTTTTTTTCAAAATGGTCGGCCTTTTTTTTGTTTATAGCGCAATTAAAAGCGATCAAACACCACCAAAACAAAGCTCTATTTGTGAGGAAAAAAAGTCAAATTTTTATTGGAGTACAGCATTGCGCAATTGCCAGTGAAATTAACGCAGTGGCGTATCACAAAAAAATGGCCTGGTCATGAAGGTGGGAAATTCTTTCAGAGCTCAAGTGGTTAAAGGGATTCTAAAGAATAGGAAAAACAGAAGTGTGCCTCTGAGTGCAATGTTTTAATATACAATGGTATAAAATATCCAACACTTAGAGAGGTATGGAATGGTGTGGTGCTCGTAAGAAATCAAATCTTCTGTATGAGCAGGGAACCAGCCGCAGGAGCCGTGGTAACCCAGGAACGAAGCCGGCTGATCCTGTGGGTGGCTGGTGTAATCGGCTTGGAGAGTGACGCCTCTGAGCGTGTGACATCACCGGGGGTATAGGGCAACCCCAAAGCATTTCAGAGCATGCGCGAAGCTCGCAAGGAGCATGAGCTCTCCTTTCTCAAGGTGATTCTAAAGGCTTTTTTTTTTAAATAACAAACATGTTATTATTACATCCTCTGTGTAGTGGTTTTGCACAGAGCAGCCCCAATCCTCCTCTTCTCTGGTCCCTCGCCGGAAATCCTGGCCCCTCCCTGCAGCCCCCAGAGCAAGCAGCTTACAAGCCTGGCCTCCCTGAGCACCACTGTTGACTGGAGCAGTGTGCAGGATGTGTCGGATCGCTGGAGAATCAACCACTGTGCTCCGCGTAAGGACAGAGTCAACAAAAGTCTTGGGCCCCTTTCACACAATTATTTCGATCAGATTTGCCTGTCAGGTTTTCAGGCCGACCTGAAAAAACGAACAGAAGGCGGATCGGAGGTAGCTGGGTGTATACAGACATGGCTGCCCATAAAGCAGATCGGCTGTGTTCGCTCTGTTCAAGTGGACATGAACCATCTGCCTCACTCTGCTCAGCAAGGGACCCATGAGTGGATCCCCTACTGATTGGAAGAGTCCGCCTCATGTGGCTCCCCTGCCGGTTGGAATGAAGTCCGTTTCTTGTGGATCCCCTGCTGATTGGAATGGAGTCCGCCTCATGTGGACCCCCTGCTGATTGGAATGGAGGCCGCCTCATGTGGATCTCCTGCAGATTGGAACGGAGTCTGCCTTGCGTGGATCCCCTGCCGATTGGAACGGAGTCCTTTTCGTGTGGATTCCTTGCTGATTGGAATGGAGTCTGCTTCGTTTGGATTCCCTGCTGATTGGAAGGGAGTCTGCTTCGTGTAGATTCCCTGCTGATTGGAACGGAGTCCACCTCGTGTGGATCCCCCTGCTGACTGGAACGGAGTCCTCCTCATGTGGCTCAACTGCTGATTGGAACAGAGTCCACCTTGTGTGGATCCCCTGCTGATTGGAACTTGGTTCACCTCGTGTGGCTCCTCTGCTGACTGGAACTGACTCAGCCTCGTGTGGATCCCCTGCTGATTGGAACGGAGTCTGCCTCGTGTGGATCCCCTGCTGATTGGAACGGAGTCCTCTTCGTGTGGATCCCTTGCTGATTGGAACAGAGTCCACCTCATATGAAAGGGGCCTTATAGTTTTAACTAGTGATTATGTGTTCTAAACCATCTCCATGCTATCTGAACCAAATAAATAAATAAATAAAAGAATAAAAGTTTTGGCTTTAGTTATACTGTAACGACTAAAAATTACAAAAATGGCAGACTTCTATATTTATTATGCATCCGATTACAGAACAATAAAAAAGCAAAAAACTTCAATTGAGCCTTATTAAATCTTGCACATAAACAATCTCTTTCACATGTAGGGCAACATTAACAACTATTTCTAGTAAAAACCTAAAAGAAGCCATTAGACCATAACCCCTTCCCACCGGCCGCCCACCAGCCCTTTAAGGGTTCTAAGCATTGGGAGGCAGGCATTCGGGTAATGTGACTGATGTGATTGGGAGTTTTTCTGATCATGTGACAGCCAATCGCTAGTACGCATCCGGAGCTTTCCGGTAACCGCCAGCTGTGGTTTACACAGGGCCACATATATGGCCTACATGTTAAAGCAGTGTTAAGCCTGGAGAAAAAAAATAAAAATCAGCAACTACAAATACTGTAGCTGCTGACTTTTAATTTTAATATATGGACACTTACCTGTCCAGGGATCCTACAATGTCAGCACTCCAGCCGATCTTCAGATTGTCTCTCGAGTGCTGCTGCTGCCATTCCTTGTAAGGGAAACCGGCAATGAAGCCCTTTGGCTTGGTCCCCTTCTGCGCTTGTGCGAAGCTGGCTGCACTTTCTAACTGGCCCAGCAGCAGGGGGGAGGGCGAACTTCTGAGGGACAGCGCAGCCTCCCGGAAGTGGGAAAAGGAACCTGTCCCCCCCCGAAAGGTGTCAAATGTGGCACCGGATGTGGTGGGGTTGGGGGGGGGAGAAGATAAGCACTTTTTGGTGGAACTCCGCTTTAACTCTCTCCCTGCCACTGCTATTACAAGCAATTCCTGGCTGACAAAATGACAGCCGGGAATTGCTTTGTATTCTACAGCAGGAATGTCTGTCAAAATGCATCAATTGCATGTTTTTTTCCCCCAATTTTGCAATAATTACCTATAATTTTTTTTTCTTTCTTAAGCTTGATACTTTGTCATTTAAAGAGCACAAATTATAGAGTAAAATTTATATTTATTTACATTAAAACAACTTTTTAAAACACAAAGAAAACACATTTTAATTTTTTACCTGTAAATTCCACAGAAAATAAAATACTTTTTGCAAAAACAATATTGTCAAGAAAGCTTAGTTTCACCACCACCCCTCCCCCTAAAAAAAACATAAAACAATGTGGTTGTTACTTTGTTCTCTTAAAGCAGAACTAAACCCTTTTATCGATTACAGTCAAGGAAGCTACCATCTTTTTCTCTTTGATCTGGAGTTGCCATGAAGCTGCACATGTAACCAGTTATGACACTGGCCATTTTATGGGTTGACAGTTTGGTAGAGAGAACAAGCCAATGTGATAGTTCTAATTCAGGGCATACCTTGAATGTAACTGATTTGGGAAACCATTAAATCAATGGATTAAAGGGTTAGTTCATTTTTACCAAAATACTGTCTATGCAGAGAAGGGATGCCTGTAGATGAAAACAAACTGTACAGCCCTGACTAAAGTTGAAAAATGCCCTTTCTATAGGTCATTTACATTCCTTAACCACTTTGCCAACCGTGTAATGTACACATAACATGTGGCAAAGTGGCTCTATTGCACATACCTGTAAGTCATTTTGTGCAATAAGCTCTAGGGGGCGCACGCCGCTGGAGACCTGATCATGTGGTGATTGGACAGAAGGGGAGCCATTCACTGGGCCCAGTGGTCCCGATGTCCGTCGGCCAGCCGCGATCGTCCCAGAGAGAGGCATAACTGCGGTCTGCCTATGTAAACAAGGCAGATCGTCATTCTGACAGGGTAGAAGATGGCGATCCTGTGTTTCTGCTAAGAACACGGATCTCGGTCTTTCCACAGTTAGGGCAACTCCCCTACAGTTAAGTTAACCCCTTCCCTGCCAGTGTCATTAGTGCAATGACAGTGATTTTTTTTTTTTTTTTTTAGCACCGATCACTGAATTGGTGTCACTTGTCCTAAAAAATGTCACTAATGCCCCACACAATGAGATTATCGGAGAAATGATCGTCCGTTTTTTTATTGCATGCTAATCTCAGATCGAATCTGATGCGTTTACTAAAGTCACAAAAATTCCCGCACAACAGAAAAAAAAATTCTGAAGTGATGGCATGTGTCGTACGAAAAAAATTTCCATGCATGTCCGATAGAATAATATCGGATGAACTGTCCTGATCGGGTCTCGAAAGCGCTGTACGAACGATCCGATTATCGTACGATCGATTCGAAAGCAGTATTTTCCACACAATTTTCTGATCGTGTGTACGGGGCATTAGTGTCATATTTGTCTGCCGCAACTAAGCAAAAAAAACAAAAACAAAAAAAACGCTGATCACCATCATTACTAGTAAAAAAAAATCCATAACTCTACCCCATAGTTTGTAGATGCAATAACTTTTGCACAAACCAATAAATACACGTAGTTATTTTTTCTACCAAAATTATGTAGCAGAATACATATTGGCCTAAATTGATGAAGAAATTCGATTTTTTACTTAGTATGTTTTATAGCAGAAAGAAATCTTGTTCTCTCTTCAAAATTGTTGCTCTTTTGTTTGTAGTGCAAAAAATAAAAACCGGGGAGGTGATCAAATATCACCAAAAGAAAGCTCTATTTGTGGGGGAATTTTTTTTTTATTTGGGTACAGCGTCACACGAACACACAATTGTCAGTTTAAGTAAGGCAGTGCCATATCGCAAAAAATGGCCTGGTAATTAAGGGGGTAAAGCCTTCTGGGGTGGAAGTGATTAATGAAACCTAACTGGAAAACTCCCAGGACCTTGCTAAGAGAGGCCCCCAGCTGTTACTGTTCACCTTCATCATCACCAGAGTGAGCCCTCAAACTCCAAGCTCAGAACTACTGCATCAGGGGGGAGAAAGTCCATTTGAATCAGAGAAAGAGCTTGCTCCTGTGATGGTGAACAGTAACAGCTAGGCCTTTGAAGTTTTCAGGTCAGGCTTCATTAGGTACATAAATGGCCTACACCTATAGTAAGGGCATTACTGAACTTTAGTCAGAGTTGTACAGTTTGTTTTCATCTATAAACACTTCTCTGCATAGACAGTTTTTTGGTAAAGGTGAACTTATGCCTTTACGTTCCACTTTAAATGAAGACAGAATTATTGCCTTATAAACAGGTCCATAATGGAAATGCAAACATTGTTCAGGTGAAAAAATATTATACACAGCTATGAGAGCTGGGTGGATACGATATGTCAAAATAAATCTAAATTTTAGCAAGTTGCAAACCATTAAACACTGCCAGAAAAAGATTTTTGCCGACAGTCGTACAAATATCACAGTCATACTGCTCCCAAAGGAAATTACATTAATGACCCATATCCATCAGCTGAGATCATAATTTAGGGGTCTTCAAACTTTTCAGTACGAGGGTCACAATGTAAACTATACAAAAACATTTTCGGGCCAGAAAAACGAAAGATAAATGAATGAATGCGGTTTACCCGATTCTTTTTTTTGGAGCCATTGTGATACGATTCAGTAAAACAAAGTTGACTCTTCTTGTCAGGGTCCCGTTTACATCAGGATCCCCCTCATCAGGGCCCATCTTAGAACAGGGCCCCCATGAGAGCCTCCCTTACATCAGATTCCACCAGAATCTCATCATATCAGTTGCCTTTACAGCCCATAAGAAACCCCCTAACTTCAGATTCCACCAGAATCCCATCTTAAATTAGAGTCCTTTAGAGTTCCTCCTTACATCAAGGTCCCCATGGAAGCCCCACTTTACAGACGTGGCCTTGGGACTCCCCACCTCCATCAGGGTCCCTTTTAGAAACTTCTTTACATTCAGGGTTCCCATCACAGTCCCCATCAGAAACCATCTAAAATGAGGGTCTCCATTAGAGCGCTCCTTACATCACAGTTGGCCTCAGGATTCTCCTCTTAAATCAAGGTCCCCACTTACATCGGAGTGCACCTTAAGAATCTCCTCTTACCTCAGGGTCTCTGCCAGATACCACCCTACATCAGATTCCCAATCGTGGCCCACCCTGACCTCGCTTAGAGCATTTCTTTAGTTAGTGTAGCAGCAGGACAGGAGCTGGGGAGAGGAGTAGGTATGGGCAAAGGAAGTGCCAGCCTGCTGCCTGGGCAAGCCCGTCATCCATTGCTAAATCTATGGTGGTTCTAGCAACAGACTTGGCGAAAAGACATGGCAGCGTCCCCTTTAAAAACTTCTTTACGTTCAGGGTTTCCATCACAGTCCCCATTAAAGCCCTCCTTACAGCAGTTGGCCTTTTTCCCTCAGGGTCGTCATTAGCATCCCCCTAACATCAAAGTCCATATTAGAGTGCCACTTACATCAGGCTACCCATCTGAAACACCACTCCACGACTGATGGGTCCCCATCAGAGTCCAATTTACATCAGGGTGAACCTTAGGAATCTCCCCAAACATCAGATTACCCATTAGAAACCTCTTCACATCAGGGTTCTTATCAGTGTCCCTCTAACAAGTCCAGATTAGAGTCAGAAACTCCCCTACACTAGCATCACCATCAGAATCCCCCATGAGAAACTCCCTAACATCAGGGTTCCCCATCAGAGCCCTCTTACATCAGAGATGGCCTTAGACTTTCCCTCTTAAATCAAGGTCCCTACTAGAGCCCCACTTACGTCAGAACGCACCTTCAGAATCTCCCTTTACATCAGGGGCTCTGCCAGAGACCACCCTACATCAGATTCCCAATCAGGGGTCAACCCTTACAGCATTTCTTTAGTCAGTGTAGCAGCAGGATGGGAGCCAGAGAGTAGAGCAGGTATGGACAAAGGAAGTCCCATCCTGCTGCCTGTGCAAGCCCGTCATCCATTGCTAAAATTATGGTGATCCTAGCAACGGACTTGGAAAAAAGACAGGGCATTGGGAAAGGGGAACGTGATTTCTAGCTGTGGGTAGGATGCAATCCTGTAGCAGTCCGGATTTGGCCCATGGGCCATAGTTTGAAGACCCCTGGTAAAAAAAATGTATAGAGAAAGAAGGGAAGACGTGACTGCTGAGAGACAAATGCTACATATGGTCTTTATGGACACATTGTACAACGGCTTCCGTACAGAACAGCCAAACTGCCATGTTGGGCTGAGCACATACATGCTATTTTAGTTGTGTCAGAAGCAATGTTCTTGAAAGGAAGCACAATCTGTAGTAGAATCAGACAATTTCTAGCTTTTATTTTTAGTGCCTATCAGGCAACTAGCATTAGTAGAAGACACAGGATGCAATGAAAGCCCCAGCAGGCTTCAAAGAATTTTGTAGGCAGAGGCCTTGCATAAATATGGTCATTAACAAAAAGTTAAAGCTGAATTCCAGTGCTGACACTATAAAATTAAATCCAAATTGGTGCATGACATCTCCTGGACCTATTTATATCTTTATGGTTTATGGCTTTGTCTGAGCATGCACTGATGTTCCACACTCGGGGCTGTGAGAGAAGAGAGAGGCACCTAGAACTCACGCAGGTCCTTGGACTTAACGCATAGTTGTGCCTTCAATTTTTTAGAAAGGAGCTGCATTCCTGGAATTCAGCTTTAACAAGGTGCCTGCCACATCTTAGACTTTTCTCAGTTATTCACATCTGACAGGTTTACTGTGTGCAAGGAAAGATAACTTCCGGAGCACTGACGATGGTCACTGTGGTCTCAGTTCCTGCAAGAGCAGAGTCACTGAACTGCTATCCCCTCCTGCACATTCACAGAAGCCTTTATATTATGTGAACTTATTTACAAAATACAAAGGCTTCTGTGCATGGGCAGAAGCGAAGGGCAGGCATAGCCGCTTTATACTTTTCTCCTCTCACAGCATATCCTTCAGGAGTGCAATAAATCTGTCCCAAATAATTCACAGAGACGTGCCAAAGGTGTCATGCCCCTAATTGGACTTAACTCATAGTGTACCTGCAATAGCAATGCATGTAATTAAGCTTTAAGATAAAATTACCTAGCAAACCTGGTAAGAGCGAAAGTCAACAACACTATATGTTTTTACATTTTAGGGTTTAACAACACTTTAAAGGATGTCTACATCGAACCCACAAAAAAGTAATATATTGCAGTTACCAGTCAGATAAGGTGGCTTTATTGGTTTTCTTTTTTTTTTTTACTCTATTTTAGTTTTGTATTTTTTTACTTCATTTTCACCTAGTGATCCTGCCAGTAAAGCACTTCCTAGAGTGACAACACTCACTCATTGCTCTTTATCTATGGAAGAGTAATGTTGCCACTCTAGGACAGGACACCTTTCCTTCTCAGCTTCATAGCAGAGATGAGGTGTTTTGTAGTGTTTTGTAGTCCACGTTAAAAAAAAAAAAAACAACAGAAGAAAGATCGGTCAGCAGAAGCAGGGAGCACTGCAGTTTTTTTTCTGGCAGGACCAACAGGATTTATGTTTGTACCAATGATTCACATGGCCTTTTAAATTAGGCAACTGAAAACATCCCTAGGAGCATGCTTATGGCTTACTTCAAGGTTGGGACCATAATACCACAAGCAAGTGTGGCTAAAAGAAGCTTTCCTAAACCTTAATCTTGATATTGTTTTTTTGTTCATTTCGAATGTTTAAAGTAGTAACAGTACTGTAGAAATTGAATAAAATAATTTCCAATGACAAAAACCTTATTGCATTACATACAAGCCCCGAGTAAGAACAGTTTATATTTTAAAATAGTCTTCTTAGAACAGTTGATCACTTGACATAAAACGCGCTGGATACTGCGTCCCTACAATCAGAGTTCCTCTGCTTCTTTGGCTTCATCAATCAGTTTGTTGACAGGGCTAAGGACGAACAAAGGTAAAATTTCCTGGGGGCCGCTAAAATCTTCTGCCAGCAGGTCTGGCTCCTTGCTGGAGCTACACCCTGGAACACTGTCATTCTGCATTGCTGAACTGCCTACGTATGCGTCGTCTCCCATCGTGGTCAACAAGTTAGCTGGGTCTATTGCATCTGTTCCATAGTCGCCAGAAGAGAGATCGAACAGTGAGACCAGAGGGTTTCCTGTGTACTGCATCAGCTGCTTGTCTGCAAAATAAAACGACATAGAATGTTAACCTGCAGTCCATGATCAACAATCTAGTCATTTGTTTAACCACTTGACTTCCGGAAGGTTTTAACCCCTTTTTCTGCATATTTGTCACACTTTAATATTAGAATTTGTTTGATAATCTGAATCATTTAGACAAAAGATAACCAGGAGTAAATACAAAATGCAGTTTTTAAAATGAGAATGTCATTTATTAAGAGGAAAAAGCTGCCCAAACCTTTTTTGCCCTATGTGAAAAAGTAACTGCCCCCTAACCCAAACAACTGGTTGTGACACCAATGGCTGCAAAAATTGCAATCAAGCATTTGTGATAACTGGTAATGAGTCTTTTACATCACGGTTGAGGAATTTTGCAGAATTGTTTTTATTCAGCCACATTGGAGAGTTTTCCAGCATGAACAGCCTGTTTAAAGTCATGCCACAGTATATGAATCAGATTTAAGTCCAGACTTTGACTACGCCACTCCAAAACCTTTATTTTTATTTATTTTTTGAGACTTGGTATGTTTCCGATCATTGTCCTGCTGTATAACCCAAGTGCGCTTGAGGTCAGGAATTGATGGCCGGATATTCTCTTTCAGGATTTTCTTGTAGAGCACATAATTCATGGGTCCATCAATTATGGCAAATCGTCCAGATCCTGAAGCTGCAAAGCAGCCCCAGTCCATCACACTACCACTACCATGTATGACTGTTGGTATGATGTGCTTTGTATAAAATGCTATGTTAGTTTTATTCAAGATGTAACGGGACACACACCTTCCAAAAAGTTTAACTTTTGCCTCATCAGTCACAGAATATTTGCCCAAAAGTCTTGAAGATGATCAAAATGTTTTTTGGCAAATGTGAGACAAGACTTTGTGTTCTTTTTGGTCAGCAATTGCTTTGGCCTTGGGACTTTCCCATGGATGCCATTTTTTCCCAGTCTCTTATTGTTGAATCATGAACACTGACCTTACCTGAGGCCTGCAGTTCTTTAGATGTTCTCTTGGAGTAATGTTTGTAGACCGGCTACTCTTGGGAAGGTTCACCACTGGTCCAAGTTTTCACCATTTGTGGATAATGGCCCTCACCGTGGTTCATTGGAGTCTCAAAGCCTTCGAAATGGCTTTGTAAATTATTTTGTTTCTTACCCGTTCTTGAATTTCTTTAGATTGTGGCATTATGTGTTGCTTTTTAAGATCTTTTAGTGTGCTTTACTTTGTCACACAGCTTCTATTTAAGTGATTTCTTGATTCAACAGCTCCAGCGGTAATCAGGCCTGGGTGTGGCAATGAAATTGAACTCGGCTTTATAAAAAATGTGGATAATCACAGTTCATTCATGATTTAGCAGGCAATTACTTTTTCACAGAGGGTCAGGCAGGTCTGGACAGCTTTTTTCCCTTAATAAAAGGTCATTTAAAAACTTCCACTCACCCAACGAAAAAAAAATCTAAAGTACTAACAATAATTTGCAAAGCCATCCATAACTCTGCCCCCAGCTACATTACTAACCTAGTCCCAAAATACCAACCAAGCCACTCTCTTCAGTCATCCCAAGACCTCCTGTTCTCTAGCTCCCTTGTCACCTCCTCCTATGCTCGCCTACAGGATTTCTCCAGAGCTTTTCTCATCCTTTGAAACTCCCTACCCCAATCTGTCTGACTGTCCCCTAATCTATCCATCTTTAGACGATTCCTGAAAACCCTTCTCTTTAAAGAAGCCTATCCTGCTTCTAATACACTGTTTTACTTTCTCCATTAGCTCATCTCCCACAGCTATTCCCTTTTGTATCAATTGACCCTGCCTCCTAGATTGTAAGCTTTACCAAACAGGATCCTCGGACTCCTCTTGTACCAAATTGTAATGTAACTGTAATGTCTGCCTTCATTTTGTTAAGCGCTGTGCAAACTGTTGGCACTATATAAATCCTGTATAATAATAATTAAAAAAAATGCATTTTGTATTTACTTGGGATACCTTTGGGTAATATTACAATTTGTTTGATGTTCTGAATCATTTAAGAGTGTTACTAAACCCAGGAGCCTGCATTCACTGTATCTGGTCACCCACAGTACACAGAACATAGAAACAGAATTATTTTAGTAAATATAAACTGCTAAATACCTTTCCTCATTAGCAGTTAGAGTAGTCTTATGACTTCTATCAGTGTCCAGCAGAGCACTGGTTAAAGCTTGTAAGAGGAATTTTCTGACTGTCCTATGAGACTGCAAGACCCCTGACCCTCTGTCTGGACAGTGCTGATTGATCACACGCATCCTCCCAAGAGAAAAACAAGAACAAACTATCAATACACACCAAACTGAGCATATACAGCCTGACTCTTTCTGTAAACAGGAAATTAAGAGACAATGGAACAAGGGGAGGATCAGAGGAGACAGGATCAAACAGCCATTTTACACAATGCGGAGGATTAACCCCTTAGGTTCCACAGTGAGTATAACAGGCATGCTTTACTGCATATATGGACTGATTTTACTGTTGTGGGTTTAGTAACACTTTAATTGTGACAAATATGCAAAAAAATAAAATAAAATCAGGAAGGGGCAAATACTTTTTCAAGCACTGTATGTAGTTGAAAGCATGTATTTGTGCGATCAAATTATAAAACATCACCTTTGCTCAAACCATCATTGCTGGTCCTTAATGCAGCATCATCCTCATTTCCCTGCAGGTCCTGGGAATAAAAGTAGTACAACACAAGTTTGTACTTGCACCCAATCAGTCCACAATTTGTCATTTCAGATAATTACTTGACGCGATGTAAGAAATCATGTATAAAATAAAAACTTACATTTGCTGTGCTGGGGTTGGGTTCAGTTACGGGATTATCTGAGGATGACAAGTCAGGTTTAAAAAGCTGTAAAAAGTTAGAGAGATAAAAGAAGACTTGCCTTCATGTTATTACCTTATGTGAACTCTGGCCTGCTGGCTTCCTAGACCCAACCAGAAATACAAATGTACAAGGCTATGCTGCAGTTGGCTATTCCAGATTTTTCCTATGCTTGTATTCCAGACATACTCGTTAGGTTTTAAAAGCACAAACATTATACATTTCACAGCATCATTCCCCAACTGCAATAGCACAAAAAAAAAAAAATCCATCATACATTAGCCTAACCTCAGGCTTAGAGACTGAACTGCAAGACTTAAGCAGACCTTCACTCATTTTTATGACTTTGCATTTCTGTGCAGCTGCGGAGAGGCTCGTCTCTGCCCCACCTCTGTCTCAGCACTTAGCAGCAGAGAGGATAACAGCAATCCTCCTACAGATCCTGTGCTTCTCTGTGCAGCCGCAGAGAAGCTCAACTCCTCCCCAGGTCTCAGCAGTCAGCAGCAGAGAGGACAGAAATCTTCCTACAGATCCTGCTCCTTTTTGTGCAGCCGCAGAACCCCCTCCTTTCTGACTCCCCTGGTCTCAGCATTTAGCAGACTCCAGCAGCTGACGCCAGTCCTCCTCTGGTCCACCTCCAGACCCTGCACTTTCTGCTTCCCAGCTCCCCCCTCCCCCCCAGCTTCTTATCAGAAGCAGCACAAAGTAAGGGGGTGCACTATGATGTAAGGGAGGGTGGGATCTCGACTTCTAAAGGTGGGGGTGCTTTGGACATCTAATCTTACAGATATAACTGGCAATGTGAGGGCAACCACAATGCTGATGCGGATTACAGTGAAACTGAACTTAAACTAGGGCTGCAACTAACGATTATTTTCATAATCGATTAGTTGGCTGATTATTTTTTCGATTAATCAGTTAATAACCTTTACAAAAAAAAAAAAAATGGGTCAAATTGATGTTAATTTTCAATCACAGTGACGGGAAAATTTAGAAATAATAGAAAACTTCTTAGTCAAAGGAATTTTCAGACAGTGTATGTGGTTTTCGTTCAGAAATTACATTCGTTTTAAAAACAGAATGCAAAAACAAGTGAAAATTTCAAACAAAATTCTTTCATTCAGCGAATGTACAAAGATTTTCCGTCTGAATATTCTCATCTGAAAATTGATCCGTGAGGCCAGCATAAGGCTCGGTGCACACCTGTGCAGTTTGCTTTTGATCTGTTTCTGCGGTGCTTTTTGCTGTACGTTTTGATTTTTGCTGTACGTTTTGATTTTTGCTCACGTGATTTTACGGCAATTTGCATTTTTGCCTTTTTTTTTTTGGGCAGATTAAAAAACACAAATTGCTGCAAAAACGCATTACATGCTTTTCTGCAGCTTCTCCATTGAAGTATATTGAACCAATAAAGCACCATTTTGCGTTAAAAGTTCCTGACCCTTTCAGTTGTGAACGTGTCCCATAGGAAACCATGTAAATGAACTGTAGTGCATTTCTGTAAAAAGCACCAATAAACACATAGATGTGAACCAGGTCTAACTAACATAATGGGGTTAAAAAAACTAAAATTAGCCCTTTATAGTAGAAAAAAAAGCAGATAATCACTACTGGAAGGGGTTCATTGTTTTTTTTTACTGTAGAACATTGAGTAATATTTACAGTTGCGATTATTTGCTCTTTTTGTACTATAAAAGGACTCATTTTAGTTTTTTTTTAACCCCATATGTTACTGGCCGATTAATCGATTATGAAAATAATAATCGATTAATTTCATAATCGATTAGTTGTCGATTAATCGATTAGTTGTTTCAGCCCTACTTAAAACCCCTGATCTAAAGGGTGCCCGTGACGAGCAACTGACTTCCTGCGTACATGCATGTCTGGCCACCGTACTTAGAGAAATCTGCACTTCTATGGACAGTCTAAATCCTTACTTTGGGAAATTTTACTCTTACAGCCATTTTAATATGAAATACAATTGCTAGACTCTTAAAGCCCCCCCCCCCCCCCCAAAAATAACTGTCAAATACAGTCTTTACCTCTGCACTAGGCACTTCCTACAGATTATTATACATTAAAAAAATGCAAATATTAGAAACAAAATTACAAACAATGAACTGGTATACTACAATCATTACTCCAAAGACATGCTGGCAGGTTAATTTGGCTTCTATCTTATTGACCTTAGTATATGAACGTGAGTTTAGGGACATAAGATTGTAAGCTCCTTGAGGGTAGGGACCGATGTGAATGTACAATGTATATGTAAAAGCACTGCGCCATACAAGTACCTGAAATAATGATAATAGTTATGCATATTTTGTAACCTTCTCACCTCATCAATAATATCATCATCCACATTAAGTTTCTTTTTACATAACATAGTCTGTAGCTCTTCCAGACTAGCATCAATACAGCTCAGGAAGTCTTGGATTTCCTCTCTAATAAAAAAGAAAAACCCACAAATATTAGAATCTTATGGAATAAATCAGATGATTCCACAAAATCAGACAAACATAGTGACTTGTGATCCTAGACATAGAAGAAAAGGTTGTCTGCTAGGTTGGATATGTTCAACAAGACTAACATACCCAGACATAAAAGAAATCTGTAGATCCAAAACCTAGAAGGCAGCGGGCACTCCCTTAGCTAGCAAGGTGCCAAAACCAAGAACTCCGGAATAGTAAAGCTTCACTTATGAAGGGTTTTATGGCATGCCACTGGCCTCTTTCTTTTGGATCTATTTTGGGGCATGTTTGTTGCAGGAAAGCTTGTTTGGGGTGAGGACAACTGTCCTGCTTGGATCATCACCCGGCAAGCAGGTAATCCAGCATATATGGCTTGGTATTAGCAGATAACCTTTGCTCTTGTATGAAAAAATAAAAATAAAATGATGTACGCTCTTAGAATATCCCCCTGTGAGAACACTATAGCTACCTACAACTTAGGCATTTTCTTAAATTCATTAAATCTCATCCTACCCCACACACTCTGACTCCATTTGAAAGCCTGTGTAGAGCTAGACCCCACTCTCTGGGCCTGATATAGTTGATATCTTCATCTAGAATTTCTGCAAAAAAGCCCCCCGCTTGAGCCCTATCATCTCCAGTGGGAAAAAACTTGCTGATGCGGATGTTCACAATGCATGTCTGGCCACTGTACTTCGAGAAATCTGCGCTTCTATGGACAGTCTAAACCATTACTTTGGGAAATTTTTAAATCCAGAGGACTGGCAGATTATGACCATAGCCCTTTCCAAATGTCGAGAAATGCTGTTATATTGGAGAATGCCTATAAAGTGTTGTATAGGTGGTATTATACACCGATAGATTTGCCAGTTTTATCCCAACTTACTCTCCTCTCTGTTTTCGGGGATGCTTACAAGAAGGCTTCATGGCACATGTTTGGTGATCATGCTTGAAGGTGTGCAGGCTATGGGTCAGAGCCTACAGCCTCTTCATAATTTAGTACCCGTTAATCTTAAAAGGGACCCCTATGAAGCCAAAATGTTAAATTGCTATGCCCAGAGCAGTTGGCCCAATATCTCTTTACTCCAACTAAATTAACTATTGCAAGGGCATGGAAAACCCCCTCTCTCAGCTTTGAGGTGGTCAAAAATCGTATGAATGATGTCATGGTGAACGAGAAGTTGACGGCCATCCTTTCAGACATGCATGACAAATTCAACAAGCCAATTCACATTCATTTTAATCTCCCCTCTTCACATCTGAGCGTTCTGCCCCTGAAGCAAAACGCCCGTCACTCAAAAAAGTAAATAGTTACATAGTATGTGAGGTTGAAAAAAGACAAGTCCATCAAGTCCAACCTATGTGTGTGGTGATATGTCAGTATTTCATTGTATATCCCTGTATGTTGCCGTCGTTCAGGTGCTTATCTAATAGTTCTTCGCTGAGACCACCACCTGTGGAAGGGAATTCCACATCCTTGCTGCTCTTACAGTAAAGAACCCTCTACATAGTTTAAGGTTAAACCTCTTTTTTTCTAAATTTAATGAGTGGCCTTGAGTCTTGTTAAACTTCCTTCTGCAAAAAAAGTTTTATCCCTATTGTGAGGTCACATGTATGGTATTTGTAAATTGAAATCATATCCCCTCTCAAGCGTCTCTTCTCCAGAGAGAATTAGTTCAGTGCTCGCAACCTTTCTTCATAACGAATATCCTCCAGACCCTTTATTAGCTTTGTTGCCCTTCTCTGTACTCGCTCCGTTTCCAGTAAATCCTTCCTAAGGACTGCTTTCCAGTTCTGGGCACCATACTACAGGTGCGGCCGGACCAGAGTCTTGTAGAGTGGGAGAATTATCGCTTTGTCTCTGGAGTAAATCCCTTTTTTAACGCAATATTCTGTTTGCTCTGTTAGCAGCAGTTTGGCATTGCATATCATCTACTAGGACCCCCAGGTCCTTTTCCATCCTAGATTCCCCCAGAGGTTCTCCCCCAGTGTATAGATTGCATTCATATTTTTGCCACCTAAATGCATTATTTTACATTTTTCTACATTGAACCTCATTTGCCATGTAGTTGCCCACCCCATTCATTTGTTCGGATTTTCTTGCAAGGTTTCCACATCCTGCAGAGAGGTTATTGCCCTGTTTATCTTAGTATGGTCTGCAAATAGAGATTGAACTGTTTACCCCATCCTCCAGGTCGTTTATGAACACAATAAATAGGGCTGGTCCCAGTACAGAACCCTGTGGGACCCCACTACCCACCCCTGACCATTCCGAGTATTCCCCATTTATCACCACCCTCTGAACTCGCAATTGTAGCCAGTTTTCAATCCATTTACTCACCCTATAGTCCATGCCAACAGACCTTATTTTATACAGTAAATGTTTATGGGGAACTGTGTCAAATGCTTTTGCAAAATCCAGTTACACCACATCTATGGGCCTTCCTTTATCTAAATGGCAACTCACCTCCTCAAAGAAGGTTAATAGATTGGTTTGGAAGAATAATTCTTCATAAATCCATGCCGATTACTGCTAATGATACAGTTTTCATGACTAAAATCTTGTATATAGTCCCTTATCATTCCCTCCAAGAGCGTGCATACTATTGATGTTAGGCTAACTGGTCTGTCATTTCCAGGGATGTATTTTGGGCCCTTTTTAAATATTGGTGCTACATTGGCTTTTCTCCAACCATCCGGTCCCGGTGATTTATTAATTTTAACTTCCCCAAATCTAATTTTAATTCTGTCCTCTGTTAACCATGGAGGCGCTACCTATGATGTGTCATGAGGATAAAAACTGCAGATTTGGTTACTGAAGCTCCCCGATTCCCTCATGAAGACTGAGGAGAAGAATAAATTCATTATCTTCACCATCTCCCCATCCTTTGTAACCAGATGTCCTTCCACATTCTTTATGGTGACCATACAGTCTGTCATCCCTTTTTTTACTGTTTACATGCTTAAAGAATTTCTTGGGATTTTTTTTTGCTCTCCTCCGCTATGTGTCTTTTGTGTTCCATCTTAGCTGCCCTAATTGCACCCTTAAAATTTCTTGTTGCATTCTTTATAAAGTTTGAATGCTGATGATCCCTCGACCCTGTATTTTTTGAAGGCCTTCTCTTTTGCTTTTATATACATTTTTACGTTAGCATTAAGCCATCCAGGACTTTTGTTCACTCTTAAATTTATTACCCAATGGGATGCATTGGCTAATGCCCTTATTTAATATGTTCTTAAAGCGAACCCATCTCTCCTCCATGTTCTTTGTTCCAAAGATTTTATCCCTATTTATATCTTATAGCAAGGTTCATAGTTGAGGGAATTTGGCTCTTTTGAAATTCAGTGTCTTTGTATTCCCCTTATGTTTCCTATTTGTGTGATTTATACAGAAGCCAATTGACCTGTGATCGCTCTTTCCTAATCTGTAGCAATCAGTAGACCTAGTAATGCTTTATTTTTAGTTTGTGTGTCTACCATCTGATCCATGAATTTGTCCTGCAAGACATTTAGGAATTGGTGAGCCTTAGAAGAATGTGTGGTTCCCTCCGCCCAGTCTGTCTGGATAATTAAAATATGCCCCCCCCTCCTGGTAGACAGCATACAGTTTGCTGTACATTACAGTTTGCTGTATAGTGTGCTTCAGGTCTTTCTCACAGATTGGCCTCTCTGTCCTTCTAAGAATTGAATCCCCTACCACCAGAAACTGTCTATCCTTACCCTTCACTTCCCCCCCACTCTCACTGGAGGAGTTCTTCCCCTGGCAGCTAGGAGAGTCCCCCAGCTCCAGCAGTGCTGGTCCCCGACTGGTTTCACCAATGTCACTCAATGGAGCGTACTTATTGGGATGCTCCAGGCCAGAATCTGCCTCCTTGGTACTTCCCCCACTATCTTTCCCGACTGTCACCCATATACTCTTTTCTGGCGCCTGCACCTCTTTGTCTCCACCCGCGTCTGTGCTGGCCCCTGCTGGGTACGTTCCCGGCTCTCCTTTAGTATGGAGGATCTTCTCAGTGCTGACAGTTGCTTCCCCAGATTCAGAGCCTGGGCTTCCAGGGAAACAATGTGCTTACATTTTACACAGTAGTATTCGCCCTCGATCAGATGATCAACGAATGCATACATATCGCAAGATGTACACCGGGTCACATCTCCACACTCGCCGGGCATTGTACCTACCAATTTAATGAGGATAGGGATTATACCCTGTCCAAATTACCCAACAACTAAAGTTTCTACACAAGTTTCTTTTTGGCAGATTGGAGGCAGGTTGGGCCCATAGACTTCAATGGAAACGCCTGAAAATGTGCGACATAAGTTTTTTACAAGCATTTTTGACGTTTATTTTGCTGAAACAGCAGCTCTCCACCCCTACCCTCCTCCAACTCTCATCCTCCTAGTGCTTTCTATTGGCTAAACAAAAATGATAGAAGCTGTAAAACACTTGTAATAAACTCAAAACGCCCAAATAAAAACACCAGTAAATCGCTATCCTATGCTCAGGTGTGAATGCAGCCTTAGATCTGCACTCTTAAGTCCCAGATTCAGCCGACAGAGGGCTAAAGCAGGCTGTTGGCTGAAGTCACAGAGCCCATCCAGGCTCTGCAGTGATCCTGACAATGACAGGATCCTCACAGATACTTACCCGACAGCTGGCTCAACCTAAGCTCCCTGCTGAGAGCCTGAGCCAACCGCTCACGCCTAGAGCTGTGATCGATATTCACTGCTCTGAGCTCAGAGCGGACTCAAGAACTAAGCGATCAGCAGTTTTGATTGCTCAATTCTAAGTGTAGAGGTGACGGGGGGACAGCTGCAGCCTGGATTGATGCTAAATGTTCATCAATTTAGATTCCCTCACTGCTAAAAAATATGCACTGTCATTGTACTAATGAGACTGTCTGGGAAGGGGTTAAACATCTAGGGCGATCAAAGGGTTAAATGTGTGCCTAGCCAGTGTTTGTGTGCTGCTTTTACTGGGGGAAGTAACATATTTTATTCCCTGCTATGCAGGGACACAAAATCCATCCCCTGTCAAAATGAAGATCTGCCTTGTTTACATAGGCAGAGCTCTGTCCTGAGTCTCTGCCCGACAGGTGCAGGCGGACATCCAGTGCCTGGCATCCGTAGATCGGCTTCTGCTGTGAGATGCACCCCTGTAGGCGGAAGTGCAGAATCACGATTCTGCACAGTAGGGCTGCCCTGTAGCAGTAAATCTGCTATGGGGCAGCCCAGAAGTGGTTAAAGTACCATTCGGCTGCAGTTTGTAAATGTTGAACACAGAACTTACGGGACTGCTGATTGCCAATTTAAACAAGCTGCTAGCAGGCTATCAAATGGCAATCAACACACTCATTACAATCTGTGTTCAACATTCCCAAACTGGAGCTGATAACTAGGAACCGCTACTTTAACCACTTCAATAGCGGGCCAATTCTCACACTTCTAATACACATGTAAAAATCTATTTTTTATTTTTTTTGCTAGAACGCTCCAAACATTATTAGAGACTTTTTTAGCAGTGGCCCTATATAATAAAATTATGGGTGTTGCAATTGTTTGTTATACAGTATTTGTGCAGCGGTTTTTCAAACACAGGGTTTTTTTTGTTTTGTTTTTTCGAAAGAATACACTTTATTAAATTTTATTGCACACCACTACAATGCCCAATTTATGGTAAAATATAAAAGAAGATTTTACGCAGTGTAAATAGATACCCAACATGCCACGCTTTAAAATTGCGTTTGCCTGTCGAATGGCACCAAACTACGATACTTAAACTCCATATGCGAAGCTTTAAAGTGGCTGTAAATGCAAACTTTTTTTTTTTATCTTAAGCATTCTAAGTTCACTGATGCCAGTCTATCGCCCATACTAAAGCTCACTGACGCCAGTCTATCGCCCGTACTAAAGCTCAAGTCTATTGCCCATACTAATGCTCATTGATGTCAGTCTAGCGCCCCTATTTAAAGCTCATTAATACCAGTCTATCCTCCACCCTAAAGCTCATTGACGCCAGTGTATTGCCCATACTAAAGTTCATCGACACCACGCTCATTCTAAAGCTCATCGACACCAAGCTCATACTAAAGCTCATTGACGCCACACCCATACTAAAGCTAATTGACGCCACACCCCTACTAAAGCTCATTGACACCCATCTATCGCACATACTAAAGCTCATTAAAGCAAGGCTAATGCTCATACTAATGCTCATTGATGCCACACCCCTACTAATGTTTATTGATGCCACGCGCATACTAAAGCTTACACGCCCATACTAAAAGCTCATTAACACCAGTCTATCCCCCACACTAAAGCTCATTGACACCACGCCCATACTAAAGCTCATTGATGCCAGTCTATCGTACATAGTAAAGCTCATTAAAGCGAGTCTAATGCCCATACTGATGCTATAGGAGCATTTGTTAAGCGTTAGAAATGTAGTAAAGCGTGAACAAGTCCTAAGTGTAATTATGCCAAAGATGAGATGAATATTGCTGCAAAATCTGCTTTTAATCAGTGCAGCTGATTACATTTTTGTCCTACTTACCGGTATAACAGTTCATTGCTGCTGGCTGCATTCTCATTCAGAATAGAACTGATCATTCTATCTGCATCCTCAGCGGAGTTTGCTTGCACCAAATCCAGCGCTAGTCCCTCTTCCCCTGCAGAGCTACTGGGGACTGGATTTTGCTCAGCCAAAGACTGCAGCTGCAGAACTGAATCATCAATAATAATCTCCTGCACCGATTCGCTGTGAAAGAATAAAAAATAAATCAGTTTTACAGCTTACAAATGGGACTTTTCAAGTGGTGGGTGCACAATACCCACAACTGCTCCCAGTGGTGGACAGACCATTCAGGAATTGCGCTGATTAGGTGGTGCAGTATCACAGCCCATACTGCTGCAAGCATTGTTCTTGAGTTTTGATAACCAGTCATATATAGCCACATTGGTCCCAATGTGTGAAGCACATTTAGCAGGCCATCTGAATGGCCAACCTGCCCCCTTTAAGAGATTGTGTACATGGGCATGGCCTTCCTGCTTTTGAAACGCACATCAAATGCAGGTCAGCAAATTCCTGCTGACTTTAATGGAGTTGTGTGGATGATAGTTAAGAGGCTGTTTGATCTGCTTTGGGTTTCACTTCGTTGGACGCAGCAAGTCCTCCAGAGGTGTGTTTGGATTACAGACAGGTTGAATGCATAATATCAAACACTGCAATTCACATTTGAACGCATGTGCCAAAGCAGCAGTATGTCTGAATGAATGGAAATGGCTGCATTTAACATCAACACCCCTTTAGATAAGCCCTTAGTAACTCTAAAAGACTTTGCAGCACCCCTCTAAGCAGGAGTGTATGAGGATTTCTCCCTCTGCTCTCAGGTATAGGGGCATTTGAGTATCACATCCAGCAGCAGCAATGACCATCATCGATGAACGGCGCTCTCCCTTCTGACCCATAGAAGATATATTAAATCGCATCAGCTAGAGCTCCGCTTCTGACCATGCCCCCCTGAAGTATTTTTTGATCCACCCACAGGGCTTAAACATAGGTGATCTCTAATGACTAAGCCCCCATGGGCGGGGCGGAACACGTCAAGTGTGTGGTCAGCAAAGGAACATTGGCTGGGGCTGTCTAATATATCTTCTATGGTTTGAAGGGAGAGCGGCGTTCATCAATGCCCTTAATGACTCGGTTTGGTAGAGGAAAATCCCAACCTGTAAAAGGAATAAGACCGTCCCTCTACCCATCCCTCAGATCTGTGCTCTCTTGCAGAGCAACAATGGCTATCTTAAGCATCTGACACTTTTGGATGCCACATCCGCATCACTTTCAGATGTGTTGGATCCTGCACCTTTTGCCAATCTACCACATGGCCACAACATGACCGCAGATCCGCAGGGTCATACCAGTGATGTTGTGGCTAATAGTTGAAACTAGATTGCTGCAGTAGGTGGATGAGACCTCAGATACACCTGAGAGGTTGGATGTTGAAGATTCTTTGGTCAGTGTGCAAAAGGCCGAACATCTGTATACCCCTTAAACCTGTATTCCAGGAATTTAGACACTTTGTAAAATGTAAAGGCATGTTTTGAGTTAAGTCCAAGGAAGTGCATGAAATCTCCTGAACTTACCTTGTTTATATATGACAGGTTTATGGCTCTGCCGAAGCATACACTGACACTCGGGGTTGTGAGAGAGAAGAGAGAGGCACACACAGCAGCCTCCTCCCTGATTCTCATTCAGAGAAGCCTTTGTATTTTGTGAGTGAGTTGAAATCATTGACTGAAACCATCTGACAAACACGTGCTGTGTCCAATCACAGCAGAGGGCATGCCCAAAATACCGAATAAAACCGGCAACGTATATTTACTGTGAGCGGGTCAGCAAGTGGTTGATAGAACAAACTTTGGCCCATGTTGTTTCTCATGTCCGTGATGTATGACTGATGCGAAGCTTATAAAATTTCAACTGCTTCCAATATTGTGCATGAAAAAAAAAAAAAAAGAAGGCCTATTAAAAAGATTTTTTTAGTGACCGGGTCAATTCAATGCCTAGATCTGCTTGTTCCACAACGGATATTTTGAGTGAAAACAAACCAGTACATACTCATTGATCTCTGCTGCGATGGGTGTTGCTGGTTGGGCTGTGAAGTCTTGTGTTTGTTCTGCAGTGTATGGGATGGGTTTGGACGTGCCTTCTCCAGGGCTGAAAATCTCATGGATTTGCAGAGTACTGTCTGCAGAGTTGCCAGAGTGCTGGGAAGAAATGAGAACCTGAGGAACCCACAACAGAAACAAGAGAAAGTGATTAAAACGTTTATACGGTTGGTTGGTCGGTCATCCAGCTGTTGCAATTACTACACCATTCACCTGATATGGATGTAAATACCCTCAAATTAGAGCTGAAAGTCTGCAGTTAACACACATCTTGTTTGTTTAATTTCAAATCAATTGTGGTGGTGTAAAGTGCCAAAAAGATTAGAAATGTGTCAATGTCTCAATATTTATGCACCTGACTTGTGTTATATATACACACACATTTGAAAATTGATCAAATCATTCCTTGGGGCCCTTAAAATGTCAGGACAGTACAAATACTCCCCAAACGACCCTTTTTTGGAAAGTAGGCAGTCTGAAGCAATTAGTAAGGTGCAGTTTTTTTAAATTGTACTTTTTTGTCAAAAGAAATAAAATGTGTTTTTATCCACAATTTATTTACATACTGTCACCTGAGGTGACAGTGATCAGGGACACTGACTGGTGATAGCACATAAAGAAAAATGATATATATATATATTATATATATATATATATACATATACACACACACACACATTTTTTTGTTCAAAATTAGTTTTAATTTTCTTAAAATTTTTTAGTTTCTTACTATTTATTTTATTTTTTGAATACTTTCATCAGAGTAGTTCAATGTTACCATGGGGATAATCAGGGATTTTTTTAAATCTTTTTTTTAACACTTTGCTGGTACAATAAAGATCATTATACCAGCAGTGCTTTAAACTGTTATGAATGGGTTAAGTTCATGACAGTTGTGTATACTACTGAACTGTGATTGGCTACAGCTAATCACATGGTACAGAGGTGCTGTGATTGGCCCGGGTACCATGTGATAGCTGTGGGCCAATCACAGCTCACAAGAAAAGGAAGAAAAGCGGTTATGGATCATAATTCATAACAGCTTTGTTGACAATGTGATTAAATAGCTGTCCACACAGGCCAAATAATGCAAGGATGCATCGCTTTGCCTGTGCAAGCTGTCCACCCGCACGCACTGTGGGCGGTCGGCAAGTGGTTAATCGTACTGGTTATCTAGTTTATGGGGTCAACTTATTTGCACAAAATTATCTATTTGCAGCCACCCCAGTTTTGAAAAACAAGTAAAAATTACCCACAAATTATATTTAAAAGTTCCAATTATCTCCGACAGATTTGATGAGATGGCGTTCTTTAAAAACAAGAAAATGCATTATAAGGATGACAACAGAGGTTGTTTACAAGTAGCACTTTTTTACGATAAGTGCAAATTTCTCACCTCTTCCTCAACATCCTCAGGAAACTGCAAAACATTTCGGCTGTATTTCGGAGGAGGAGAAGACGATGTGGGCTCCAGTGTCAGTTGTCTGAAAATAAAGAAAATGATGAAGGACAGAGAGGTGATCAGGGAAGGACTCTACTCATACTCTTCTTGTCATCATCCATTATGTTTTTTTTATTCTTAACATAAAAGGCTGAAACTTGAGATCATGCGACTGTTCAACCATAGCATTGCATCGTTTTCAATGTAATATCTAGAATCAACAAAACATATTACATCATACATCTGGGTTCTATTTTATGTAATGTTTTTATTGTTGCAGCACAGATACAGATACAAGCTGTCTTGTGTACAAATTTTGGGAAAACACAAGACTATTAAAGCAGCCATTCTGAACACAGGCTCTGTGGAACCTTAGCCCTTGTACACACGGTCAGATATTCCGACAACCAAATCCGTCGGATTTTGTCCGAAACTGTTGCATACACACGGTCGGACAAAGTTGTCGGAAAATCCGACGTGATGACGTTATTTCGTTACGACGGGACTACATTAACGCTAGTAGCCAATAGCTTTGGTGTAGGAATTTGATCTGAGCATGCGTGGCACTTTGTCCGATCGGAATTCTCTACACATGATCGGAGTATGTCCGATCGGAGCATTTTGTCGGAAAATTTTACCAACAGTCCGATGTAGACGACACACAGTCGGAATATCCGACAAAACGGTCCGATCGGACACATTCCGTCTGAATCTCCGAACGTGTGTACAAGAGCTTAGGGTGTCTCCTGGGTACTCTAGGACATTGACAGTGATGGATTGACCACCAACCTAAAGGAGCCTGCATTATTTTCCAACACCAATGCCTCTTGGCAAGGCTAGCACCATGAGGCAACAGCTGAACCCAAAGATCTTTTTCAGCAATCTGTAAAGGAACATTTTCCTGACTGGTGATCGGTATAAGGGGGTCCCTTCTCTACTGGTGACCGATATAAGGGGGTCCCTTCTCTACTGGAGACCGATATAAGGGGGGTCCCTTCTCTACTGATCACCCTTCCAAGGGGGTCCCTTCTCTACTGATCACCCCTCCAAGGGGGTCCCTTCTCTACTGATCACCCCTCCAAGGGGGTCCCTTCTCTACTGATCACCAATGTAAGGGGATTCTTGTGTACTGATCACAAAGGTGATGGGGGACCCTTCTGCACTTGACCACTAAGCTAACAGGGACCATTCTCCAATGGACTACTGTAAAATAGGCCCTTCTCCATTGAACACAAATGTAAGGGGCAAAACATCCATCATTTGACAATAGGCTGGGCAGGGAGTAGGTAGTTAATCCCTGTAATGCCTCTTGTATTGTGAACTATATTTCAGGGATGTGGTGCCTAATAACCATGTTACCTAACCACATTAACACAAAAATTTAACCCTGTAATCTTCTATCCCATCAGGTTTTGTTATGTTGGAAATATATAGAAATTAGTTGTATATAAATACCTTTTTCTTTTTGGCGCCATTACAATATTTCCTCTCATTAGGCTCAAAATGAACTGTAGGATCTAAATGAAAAAAAAGAAAAAAAAATATGTTTCTCCCATCCTGGAAGCACAAGGTATTTTGTGAGTGTTGTAATAGAGAGGTAGGGGAGTACTTTGAAAACAGGTATAAGTGGGGGCTTTTTAAGAGGATAAAAGTGGGGATATTAAAAAAAAAAAAATGGGGGGGGGTTGGTGACAGACAGGCTCAAGGTTTTTTTTACCTTCATGTGTTCTATTCATTGGCTCTCTGGGGGCTCTCCCTCCTTATTGGCTGAGACAGCAGACGGAGCCATTGTCAATCACAGCCAATGAGGTAGGATGGGAGGGGCTGTGGCTTTGTGTGTGAATGGACACACACAGTTTGTAAAACTATCCTGCTTGGGTGCCCCCGCTGCAAGCTATTGGCTCTGGGGACATTTAGTAGGAGGGAGGGGCCAGGAGCGCCAGCGGGGGACATGAGAAGAGGAGGCAAGTATTTCATGCTTATTTATTTTTTAACGGGAGCCATTAATATCACTTTATTAGCCACAAAGGATAGTGCATTGTAAAGTAATGACATCAATGTACTGCACATACCATGTGCAGAAAGCAAAGCTGTGGGAGGGGCCCAGCAGGCTCCACCTATTACAGATTGCCCACAGAAAACTACAGAGGGGGGCAGAGACAAGACCAGTCACCCTGCACAAAGGGAAAGAGTAGAGCTGTGGGGTGGGCTAAACAGGCTCCACCCACTACAGGCTGCCTGCTGAAAACTACAAAAGGGGGCGAAAACAAGACCAGTCACCCTCCACAAGGGGAGAGAGCAGCAGTGTGCGGTCTTTATTACAGGAAGGAAAAGTCTCACACTGGATTACTGCACATATCTGAAGGAAATACACAAAGCACACTGAGAACCAAGACAAATAGATTTAGACAATTTCTTATCCCAGGACTCAGTTTTAAAAGAAGATCAGTAAGAGAAAAAAAATGGAGAAGATGGCCAATGGTTTGCTGTATCATGAAGGTATTGTTTATCGAATACAAGGTGAAAAACACCTGGGGCTGCTCCAATCGTTTTTCTCCAATAATTCACTCCAAAAGGATGATGGTACCCGCCCCTACCTCTAGATCGAACTGATCGAGGCAACCCTTTCTATACTTATCGAATACAAGAATAAACCAGCTACCATATTCCCAAATACTAACCCACGTTAGCTCACCTTTGTAAGAAGTTTTTGTTGCTGGTTGTGTTTCCTTCTGAGTGATGAAACCTCCTTCCAAAGCATTTCATTTTCCCTGCAATTGAACATTTATTATACTGTGATGTCATCGTTAACAGTCCAATAACATCTATAAGGAGCAAAAAAAGGTTAGAACCTCTGTAAAGTTTTTTTTTTTTTTTTTTACTGTTTTTGTCCCTGCTGCAGAGATTCCACTTCACTTTTTGCCTGGGGAAAGACCGTCAACATTCCAGAAAGCAATGAGAATTCCCAAAATTTTAATTGTCACCAGAACAGGAATAGAGGTGCAATCTTCCAATGTTCCAAGTTCTGGTAGGACAGTCATTCCTTAATTTTGGGGGATTTTCATCCACACTAAGGAAAGCTGACAGGGCACAATGAGAATAGAAATGTCCCCCCAAATGGTTCAACCAGTTTGATGTGGAGGAACTCGAGTGGCCTGCAGAAAGCCCTGACCTCAACCCTACGGAAGATTTTTGGGCTGAATTGGAACTTTAAACCAATTCATCCATGAACTCTCATCCAGATCTCACCCAAATCGGTATCTGACTTCACAACTGTTCTTTTGGTTTAATGGGTACAAATTCCCACAGAACCCCCCCCCCCCCCTTAAAAATCTTGCGCTTCCGAGAAGAATAGAGGCTGCTCAAGTGCTACTAAAAGCTGAAGATTTCTTACCATCATGCATTCTCTACATTAAAGTACAAGACTAGTGTATAGGCTCAGACACAGCAGAAAGTGCCATTGGCTTCTGTCAATCACAGCCAGTGAGAAGGGAGCAAGGGACAGGGCCAAGCCGCACTCTGTGCATCTATGGGCACACAGAGCCGGGTTGGAATCAAGTATGCATGTGTGCCCCCCATAGCAAGCAGCTTGCTTTGGTGGACACTAGGAGGGGGGTGGGTGGGTGTGGGGGAGCCAGGACCGACAGCAGAAGAGGAGGGGCTGCTCTGTGCAAAACCACTACACAGAGAGTGCTATACTTGCATTCTCTGTGTAGTGCACTTTAACCACTTGCCTACTGGGCACTTAAACACCCCTCCTGCCCAGACCAATTTTCAGCTTTCGGTGCTCTCACACTTTGAATGACAATTACTCAGTCATGCAACACTGTACCCAAATGAATTTTTTGTCCTTTTTTTCCCACAAATAGAGCTTTCTTTTGGTGGTATTTGATCACCTCTGGGGTTTTTATTTTTTGCGCTATAAATGAAAAAGAGATCGAAAAAAAATTTTCTTTGTTTCTGTGACAAAATTATGCAAATTATTAATTTTTCTTCATAAATTTTGGCCACAATTTATACTGCTACATATCTTTGGTAAAAAATAACCCAAATTAGTGGATATTATTTGGTCTTTGTGAAAGTTAGAGAGTCTACAAGCTGTGGTGCGAATCATACAAAATTTATCACATCTGATGTACTGGTGGCCTATCTCACTTCTTGCGACCCTGAACAAGTCAGGAAAGTACAAATACCCCCCAAATGACCCCTTTTTGGAAAGTAGACATTCCAAGGTATTTAGAAAGAGGCATGGTAAGCTTTTTGATGTTGTCATTTTTTCACACAATTCTTTGCAAAATTAAGATTTTTTTTCCACAAAATTGTCATTGTAATAGGTTATTTCTCTCACATGGCACAAATGACACCCCCAAAAAAATTCTGCTACTCCTCCTGAGTATTACAATACCACATGTGTGGGACTTTTTCACAGCCTGGCCACATAGAGAGGCCCAACATGCAGGGAGCGCCATCACGTGTTCTAGGAGCATAAATTACACATCTAACTTGTTGACTACCTATTACACTTTTGAAGGCCCTGGAGCACCAGGACAATGACACGTGACACTGATGACAGATGGCACTGATACGTGGCACTGGTGACACTTATACGTGGCACTGATGACAGTTGGCACTGATACATGGCACATGCACCGATGACAGATGGCACTATTACGTGGCACTGATGACAGATGGCACTATTACGTGGCACTGATGACGCGTGACACTGACAACAGATGGCACGTGACACTGACGACAAATGGCACTACGTGGCACCGATGACAGATGGCACTGGGCAAGGATGGCACTTTTTTTTTTTTTTTTACTTACGGCCGCTGCAGCCGTTCATCTCTCCCTTCTCACATGCTGTCTGTGTGAGGAGGGAGAGCGGCGCTGAGAGATGATCTCATATGTTTACATATGAGAATATCTCTCATTGGACACGCCGTTCGCGCTGTAAACGGCCGCTGTGATTGTCCGTTTACAGCGATCTGTGTTTGCCTGTCTCAGGGGGACACGGCAAACACAAAACTTCCCCGATGCGCGCCCGCGGCGGCGCGCATTGTGGAAGTAAACAACAGGACGTCCAGGGACAGCCTCCCGGATGAAAGCGCCTGCTACACGGCCTTCATTCGGCTATAGGGTGGGCGCGAAGAGGCTATTGTGGGGTCACATGTATGGTATTTGTAAATTGAAAATCATATCCCCTCTCAAGCGTCTCTTGATTGGCCGTTTACATCGATCTGTGACTGGCTGTGTCCGAGGAACGCGGCCAGCACATAACTTCCCTGATGCGCGCCCGCGCGCAGAGGGGAAGTAAACAGGAGGACGTCCAGGGACGGCCTCCCAGCAGTTAGCGTCCGCTCTGTAGCTGTCTTTCGGCTATAGGGCGGGCGCGAAGCGGTTAAATCAAGACAAAGCCTTTTCTGGCACTTTGTTGACAATTAACAATCAAGACTTTTTTGCTCGAAAATTTCTGAGAACCCCCAAACATTATATTTTTTTTAAAGCAAAGGCCCTAGGGAATAAATTGGTGGGTTTTGCAATTTATGTCACAAGGTATTTGCGCAGTGTTTTTTTTTCAAAAGCAGTTTTTTTTGGGAAAAAATACGCTACTGTAAATTCTAAAATGTAAAATAACAAAAAAATAAAATAAAACACACATAACCCAACTTTTTTGTAAAATATAAAAGATGATGTTATGCCAAGTAGATACCAAACATGTCACGCTTTAAAATTGGACACACCTGTGCAACTGCAGCAAACAACGTAATTATTATTATCTATAGGTAAAACGTAAAAGAAATTTACAGGTCAACCACTTTACATTTACAGAGGAAGTCTGGAGCTAGAATTACCCATGGTCTGAAGTTGGCGGTGATACCCCACGTGTGGGACAATCGCTGTTTGCATGTGTGCAGGACCAAAGCGTGTGTTCGTCTTTGCGCGCAAGCACAGGGGCACGTAAAAAAAAAAAAATATTTTCATTTATTTTTACACTGTAGCTTTGAATTATTATTTTATCACTTTTATTGTTGTCACAGGTAAACCCTTGTGACAGAAATAGGCAGTGACAGGTACTATTTATGGAGAGATCTGGGGTCTATAAAACCCCAGATCCCTCCTCTGATCAAAGTATTTGATCGCACCAAAATCATACGGGTAAACTGGAAGTGATGTAAGTTATATCATGGAGGCCATAAGACAGGGCTCAACAAAACCCGGGCGCCAGGTCGCATTTGCGACTAGAATTAGCGACCTGGCACCTGGGGCAGCACAGCTGGGGGTATCCCGTCTCCGTGGACCCCCCCGGCGTGATCGCGTCGGGCCGCGCCGCCGGTGGCCGGTAATTGCAAACAGTAAAGTTATCCCAATTTTTTTTTATATTGTGAAAGATAATGTTACGCTGAGTAAATCGATACCCAACATGTCATGCTTCAAAATTGCGCCCGCTCATGGAATGGCGACAAACTTTTACCCTTTAAAATCTCCATAGGCGACATTTAAAAAATTCTACAGGTTGCACATTTTAAGTTATAGAGAAGGTCTAGGGCTAGAATTATTGCTCTCACTCTACCAATCGCAGCGATACCTCACATGTGTGGTTTGAACAACGTTTCATATATGCGTTCGCTTCTGCACGCAAGCTTGGCGGGACAGGACGCGTTTAAATTTATTTTTTTTTCTTATTATTTTAAAGTTTTATTTTTATTTTTTTCACTGTTCTTTAAAAAAAAAAAAAAAAATGTGTGTCACTTTTATTACTATTAAAAGGAATGTAAAAATCCCTTGTAATAGAAAAACGCATGACGGGTCCTCTTGTATATGAGATCTGGGGTGAGAGAGACCTCACATCTCATATTTACACTAAAATGCAATTTAAAAAAAAAATGTCATTTGAAAAAAATAAAAAAATAAAATGTCTCTCTAAGAGCTATGGGCAATGACTTGGAGACAGGTGGGGGGCTGGGGGCTATCTTCCCCTCAATCGTCTCCATGTCAGGCCAGGGACAGGTCCAGATCGCCGTCACGGACCTGGCTCCTAACTTTTTTCACTGGCTCCTAGATTCCAAGCAAATTTGTCAACCCCTGCCATAAGAGCCATTCCTGTCTTTGTTCATCGCTATGATGAGCCAGATAAAGCTGCGGAAGGGCTAAGAGGGGGTGTGGGGACAACACACACATGCTCCCGCTGCTTGTAAAACCAATACAGTGGGTAGTTAGCTGGTAGGATTGCTAGAAAGACAACAGCCTTTTTTTTTTCACTTGTTTACAAGTAAAAAATCAATATTTTTTGCTAGACAATTACCCTCAAACACATACACACACAAAAACACACACACACATATATATATATACATACACACACATATATAATTTTAGCAGAGACACTAGAGAATAAAATAGCGGTCAAACTACGGTATTTAAAAAATCTCCATAGGCAATACTTTAAAAATTACTACAGGTTACCTGTTTGAAGTTACAGAGGTCTAGTGCTAGAATTATTGCTCTCGCTCTGACGTTCACAGTGATAACTTATGCGTGGTGCAAACGCCGTTTACATATGTGGCCGTGACCTATGCATACATTCACTACTGCACGTGGCCCTACACTGTCCCTTTAACCACTTCAGCCCCGGAAACATTTTCTCCTTTCCTGACCAAGCCATTTTTTGCGATATGGCACTGTGTCGCTATAACTGACAATTGTGCGATTTGTACCCAATCAAAATTTATATCCTTGTTTACCCACAAATAGAGCTTTTTTTTTGGTGGTATTTGATCACCCCTACGGTTTTAACTTTTTGCGCTATAAGAAAAAGAAGAGCGGCAATTTCTTAAAAAAAAAATATATATATATATATATATATATATATATATATTTTTTTTTTTTTTACTTTTTGCTAGAATATCCCAGATTATTTAAAAAATAAATAAATAATTTCTTCATCAGTTTTGGCCGATCTATATTCTTCTACATATTTTTGTTAAAAAAAAAACGCAATAAGCGTATATTGATTGGTTTGCACAAAAGCTATAGCGTCTACAAAATAGGGGAGAGATTTGGGGCATTTTTCTTATTATTTTTTTTTTAGTAGTAATGGCGGTGATCTACGATTTTCTATCGGGATTGCGACATTGCGGCTGACAGATCGGACACCTTTAAACACCTTTAATTTTTGGGTCTACTGACATTTATACAGCGATCGGTACTATAAAAATGCACCGATTACTGTGTAAGTGTCACTGGCAGGAAAGAGGTTAATGCTAAGGGTCAATCAAGGGGTTAAGTGTATTCTCTCGGTGTGTGTTCTAACTGTGGGGGGCTGGGACTGACTTGGGGAAGAGACCGGTGTTCCTATATACTAGGAACACACGATCTGTCTCCTCACCCCTGACAGAACGTGGATTTGTGTGTTTACACACACAAATCGCCGTTCTTGCTCTGTGAGGAGCAATCGGCTCCTTAACCACTTTCAGACCGGACCAATTTGCTGGTCAAAGACCAGACCACTTTTTGCGATTCGGCACTGCGTCGCTTTAACTGACAATTGCGTGGTCGTGCGACGTGGCTCCCAAACAAAATTGACGTCCTTTTTTTTCCCACAAATAGAGCTTTCTTTTGGTGGTATTTGATCACCTCTGCGGTTTTTATTTTTTGCGCTATAAACAAAAATAGAGCGACAATTTTGAAAAAAAACGCATTATTTTTTACTTTTTGTTATAATAAATATCCCCCAAAAATATATAAAAAAAACATTTTTTTCCCTCAGTTTAGGCCGATACGTATTCTTCTACATATTTTTGGTTAAAAAAAAAAATCGCAATAAGCGATTATTGATTGGTTTGCGCAAAAGTTATAGCGTTTACAAAATAGGGATAGTTTTATAGCATTTTTATTAATAGTTTTTTATTATTTTTTTTACTAGTAATGGTGGCGATCAGCGATTTTTATTGTGACTGCGACATTGTGGGGGACCCATCGGACATTTTTGACACATTTTTGGGACCATTTACATTTATACAGTAATCACTGCTATACAAATGCAGTGATTCCTGTGTAAATGACACTGGCAGTGAAGGGGTTAACCAGTGGGTGGCAGTGTAGGGGTTAAGTGTTCCTAGGGGTGTGTTACTAACTGTGGGGGGGTTGGGCTTTCATTTAGTGAACACTGATCACATGGAGCAGAGATCAGCGTCACTAGTTGCTAGGCTTTGGCCGCTCCGTGAGCCAATCGCGGAGATGCCCATGGTGATCGAGTCCGCGGGTCCCGCGACCAGACTCACGGGGGTCCCGACCAGCGCGGGAGCGTGCCGCCGGTGGCACGCTCCCGATGGCAGGGCGGCAAATTTAAAGGGACGTACATGTACGCCCATTTGCCTGCCCGTGCCATTCTGTCGACGTACATCGTCGTGCGCTGGTCGGCAAGTGGTTAAGGACACGGCAGGCGCGGCCCCTATACTAAAAGAGCCTGCCGTACAGCTATGGAAATTTGTGCAGGAGTGCCATTCTGCCTCCGTCAATCGATGGCGGGCAGTTGGCAAGCGGTTAAAAAAACAACTATTTTTGACCACTTTTATTACCATCACCAGCAATGTAAACACCCCTTGCGATAGAAATACAGAATGGCAGGTCCTCCTTATGTAGGGATCTGGGGTTTATAATTTTTTGCTTTAATAAAAAAACATGGTCGTTACATGGCCCAAGAAACGGAAGTGATGTCGACATCGCTCTGCTCCTCCAAGGGCATAGAGATGAGCGGTGGCCACCTTGCCATTGCTTATATCTATGGGAAAACCTTGCTGATGACGGATGGTTCCAAGGCTTAGTGATCGGTAGCGTTAGCCTGTAAAGCGTCGGGAGGGGCCCCTCTCTCACCACTTCTAAAATGGTATGGATACTTCAAATTTTGAGCTCTGGATGAAACTATGTAAAAAGTCCTGAGCTACTAGCCAGGCCTCAAGGGTTAGTCGCCACCAGTTGTCCCGCCCAACCCCTACCTTGCCCCGCCCCTAATCACGCCATCAAATTAATTTAATGAAATGACACTTAAATGTTTTATGCAGAATTAAGTTACAAAAATAAATATTAACAGAAACTGTATCGGCCTCCAGTGCAGAGTCACCGCGCCCCCCCCAGTGCCAGTGCAGAGTCACCGCGCCCTCCCCCAGTGCAGAGTCACCGCCCCCCCCCCCCCCCCCCAGTGCAGAGTCACCGCGCCCCCCCAGTGCAGAGTCACCGCGCCCCCCCCCCCCCAGTGCAGCCTCGCCAGGGAGGAGGAGAGAGGGTGGTCGGATCATGACTGGAGGAAGAGGAGAGCCACGGGGTCACCGTGCGGTACAGCATGCCGTTACAGCTTACAATGAAATTGCCTCTGCTCTGTTCATTGTCACACACCACCCCGCCTCCTCCTGACCCTGCGCCTGTGATAGACAGAACACATCCCAGCATTGGACCCGCATTCTGTCTATCACAGGCACGGGGTTAGGAGGAGGCGGGGATGTGTGTGACAGTGAGCTGAGAGGCAATTTTAATGCAAGCTGTAACAGCATGCTAAACCGCTCAATGACCCTGTGGCTCTCCTCTTCCTCCATGCTCTACTCCACCAAAGTGATCACTGGGAGAACGGCTCCCGATCAACTACATTTGCCCCCTCCAATCCAAGGCAACCCACCTCGCAAGCCCTCATTTTCCACTCTCAAAATGCTAGTAGGCGAGTGGAAAATTTGAGGGCTGGTTGAATCAATGTAACTATGTAAACACCATACCAGGCTGATGCCCCTGGAACCTAGAAATCAGCAAAGTAGACACAGCTACTACACTGTTACTCCAGTGATCACATTAGCTTCCAGGTCCTGCCCTAAATGGCCATCCTGCTGTTTTCTGAGAACAAGCCAAACACTCAGCAAGTGCTCCTTTCAGAAAACATTTAGCATTTTCTGAATGAATGCAGAGTTCTCTGGTTGGACGCGGTGGAAAGTGTGACATAACTTCCCTGCCTCTATACCTTGTTCAATCAGAGAACACCTTACATCCATTCAGAAAATGCCATGCATTCTCTAATTGTGGCCCATGCCAAGCGGCCGACCTCTTGTGTTCACAGGGCAGCAGCTCAGCATGGGACCAGGAGGTTTCACTGGAGAAGCAGTTTCTATACAGCGATTTCCAGCTTCCAGGGGCAACCCTTTCCGGCCCACCCTGGCGTTCCTTCAAACATTTCTGAATGCGGTTGGGAGGGTGGATTGGGGATGGAAACATTAGCTGATCACTTGACCGTGTTGACTGGCTGTCACCGTGGTCACATGATTGGGAGCTGGCCCCACTGGCCATCATTACGGTCTTTAACAGCTCGGTCTCTGTGTTGGAAGTGTGCAGTGAAGTGGGGAAAGTTAGTACATACCTCCTCATGTTTTCCAATTTTGCATCCATATTGTTTTGACCATGTTTTAGGTCTTGTAGCTCAGCAACAACCTTCTGCAGATCCTCCTGTGATAGGTGAGCTTCTTCAGATTTTACGGAAGATGAGATCTGTCAATTAAAACAAAATTCTTATTTATTCACATTTCAGCACGCACATGTAAGGCAAACTTACTTACAGTTCCTCACCGTCTAGGTCAGGGGACTCAAACTGGTGGCACTTCAGCTGTTGAGAAATTAGTCCCATGAGGCATTGTAAGGCTGACAGTTACAAGCATGACTCCCACAGGCAGAGGCATGATGGGACTTGTAGTCCGGCAACAGCTGGGGGGCTGCCAGTTTGAGACCCCTGGTCTAGATACCAGGGGATCTAAATAGCCTTAAAAAGCCATACAAAAAAAAAAAAAAACGCATCCAATTTGCATAATATGTGACTGTGACCAGCTTTCAATGCAGCCGGTTCACATGTGTGTGGGGCGGCCACGGTGCGGCTTTAAAGAAGGTCATGCACATTTTTGGATCCAGTTCAGGTGCAAATTTAGGAAAAAATCTGCACCTGAATCACATAGGTCAACAGAAACGCACCGTACTCCAGCCTGGAAACGGCGGCTGCACATATGTGAACACAGCCCAATATTTAAAATGATACTAAAGGATCATTTTTTATTTTAACATGTCATACTTACCTCCACTGTGTAGCTCATTTTGCAGAGTGGCCCCGAACATCCATCTCTGGGGTCCCTCTGCGGCTTCTCCCCCTATTAGATAACTCCTATGGAGAAGCGTTCTCCTGAGGAGGTTACCTTGCAGGTGCGCTCCCGAGTCCAGCATTCGGCGTCCATGGAGGCCGAGTGCAGGACTTGGCCCTGCCCCCCACACCGCTGGATTCGATTTACAGCAGTGGGAGCCAATGGCTGCGTTGCTATCAATCTATCCATCTATCCAATCCATCTATCCTATCCAAGAGCCAGGAACCTGGGGAGAGAGGGATGGCAGGGATGGCAGGGATGCGACAACGGAAATTCGGGGCTCAGGTAAGTAAGCCGGGGGCGGTGGGGGGACGGTGTCTGCAAAATGTTTTTTCACAAAGATTTACAACCCCTTTAATTCCTTGGAGCTGACAGACAGTACGCATATATGTGGCCTTCTGTAAACTACTTAACGCATTAAGAGCACACGCCGTGCGCGCTGCCAGCACGTTAGCTCAGATCGGTAAGCTTACCAATGCATACTTGCGATTAGGATCTTTCCCATCATGTGACTGCTGGGACAGCCAATCGCAGTTGTCACATGACCTGAATGCCCGGCATCAAAAATCTCTTAAAGGGCCGGGAGGCACCGGTGCTAAAGGGTTAAGGCTCGACTCCAGGCAGACGTACAGTGCATCCGGAAAGTATTCACAGCGCATCACTTTTTCCACATTTTATATTACAACCTTATTCCAAAATGGATTAAATTCATTATTTTCCTAAAAATTCTACTCTATGAGGAGTGTCGGTGCACAGACATTTTCAGTTCTTTCCAGAGATGTTCATTCGGGTTCAAGTCTGAGCCATTCAAGGACATTCACAAAGTTAGCCCATAGCCACTTGGCTGTGTGCTTAGGGTCATTGTCCTGTTGGAAAATGAACATTCGCCCCAGTCTGAGGTTATTTTTAAAAAACTAAAAAAAATAAAAAAAATCCCACGTACAGAAATATTCACAGCCTTTGCCATGACACTCAAAATTGAGCTCAGGTGTATCCTATTTCCACTGATCATCCTTGAGGCCAGGTTCACACTGGTACGACAAACGATCCGACATTGGGAGCTCATGTCATATGACGCGTGAAAATCAATGTTTCCCTATGGGAGACATCTTAACTGGTCCGACACAAGTTGGCCCGACTTTGAAAATGCTCCCTGCACAACTTTGGTCTGACTTCGATCCTACTTTAGCCCATTGAATATCACTGAAGTCGGATCAAAGTCAGATCGCAGTCTCAACTGATCCGACTTTGGCAAGCGACTTGTGCTCTGATGAACTTGAAGGGGGGGGAAGAAGAAGAAGAAGAAGCCTTTTCGGTCTGATATGGATTTTAAAGGGGAACCCCCCAAAATCCATACCAGACCCTTATCCAAGCACACAGCCTGGCAGGTCAGGAAAGGGGGTGGGGACCGTACAAGGCCGCATGCCCTCAACATGGGGGTGGGCGCTTTGGGGCAGGGGGGCCTCAAGAGCCTCTTCCCAAACACCCATTGGTTGCCAGGGTCTGCGGGCGGGGGACTTATCGGAATCCCAGATCTCGGCCCCCCCGCCCTATGTGAATGAGTATGCGGTACATTGTATGGATTTTGGGGGGGGACCCCACATAGTTTTTTAGGCGTGGGGATTCCCCTTAAAATCCATACCAGGCCTTTTGGCCTGGTATGCTCTTGGAGGGAGAACCCATGCCGTTGTTTTTATTTTTTATTTGGCGTGGAGTTTCCCCTAAAGATTCACACCAGACACAGTACCTGGTATTGTCGGGGATCAAAGTCGGATCCCTGTTCATTGAAGTCAGACGCATGTTGGACTTCAAGTCGCAAGGCAAAGTCCGATCCAAAGTGCTACGACTGTCGTGTCATACCAGTGTGCACCTGGCCTGAGATGTTTCTACAACTTGATTGGCATCCACCTGTGGTAAATTCAGATGACTGGACATAATTTGGAAAGGCACACACACCTTTCTATATAAGACAGGTTTGTATCAAGGCACAGAAAAAGTTCTGAAGCATTAAAGGACCCAATGAGCACAGTGGCCTCCATCATCCATAAATATAAGAGGTTTGGAACCGCCAGGACTTTTCCTAGAGTGGGCCGCCTGGCAAAAATGAGCGATCGGGGGAGAAGGGCCTTAGTCAGGGAGGTGACCAAAAACCAGATGGTAACTCTGACAGAGCGCCAGCGTTTCTCTGTGGAGAGAGGAGAACCTTCCAGAAAAACAATCATCTCTGCAGCACTCCACTAGTCAGACCTGTATGGTAGAGTGGCCAGAAGGAAGCCACTCCTCAGTAAAAGGCACATGACTGCCCACCTGGAGTCTGCCAAAAGGCACCTGGAGGACTCTTCGACCATGAGAAACAAAATTCTCAGGTCTGATGGAACTCTTTGGCCTGAATGACAAGCATCATGTCAGGAGGAAACCAGGCACCGCTCATCACCTGGCCAGTACTATCCCTACAGTGAAGCATGGTGGTGACAGCATCATGCTGTGGGGGTGTTTTTTAGAAGCAGGAACTGGGAGACTAGTCAGGAACGAGGTAAAGTGGCATGCAGCAATGCACAGAGACATCCTTGATGAAAACCTGCACCAGAGTGCTCTGGACCTCAGACCGGGGCGAAAGTTCATCTTCCAACAGGAAAACAACCCTAAGCACACAGCCAAGACTAGCTACGGTACAACCCTTGAGTGGCCCAGCCAGAGCCCAGATTTGAACCAGATTGAACATCTATGGAGAGTGGGGGTGAGGAGATCTGTTGCATTAAAGCGGAAGTTTGGTGTACTTTAAGGCCGCTCTCACACTGTTCCCCTGTAAAAACAACTGTGCATTTATGGCACGTGTCCAGTGAGTTTTGCACCTATGAAAAAAAGAACATGACACTCAAAAATGCACCAACCACATGAATTTTTGCCACATTTTGGATGCGTTTTCTATTCATTTCAATGGGGACATACATTATTAAAGGAGGTTTTCTTTCCCACAGCAAACAAGCACCAAAAATGCAGCATGAAGGACTTGTAAAAATGCAACTGACTGGTGTGAAGGGTTCCATAGGATTTAATGGTGTAGCGGCGGCTCCTGAAGAGCGCGCACTATGCGGTTTTTCAAAGTTAAAGTTATGCCTGAACTGCAGTTTGGTTTGGGTACAATTGTCCAAATTTATACTTCAGCATCAGTCTGACTGGACTGTGAGATGTTTAGCCTGGCCACAGGAGGCACTGTCTCTTCTGGCAGGCATGGAACTAATGGTCTGGTAAAGGTGCTTAAGTTACTCTCTCTGAGCCCGCCCAGTGGGAGTGGCGCTCTCCCTGTGCTTTCTGGGAGAGGATATTTAAGATGCGGACGTCACATGGTTCGGGGTTCCGGTCCAGAATGATGTACTGACTTCATGGTCCTCCTGACCAGCCCCCAGGAAGGCTATGGCCTGGGGTGTGGATCCACCCGATTTCGATGTCTCGGGGCTGGCTAGCCCGAGGAAAGAAAACTAAAAGAAGGATTCTGAGGTGGCTGGATGCCGTCTCTGGTTTGGGAGAGACCCAGTGACTTCAAGTATTCCAGGGGAGGACTCTTCAGAAGAAGACCACGTACGGGCTGGTTTCTTAGTTTGAGCCTGGAAGAGCTGAAGTACCCGAGAGAATCCGGTCTTGTGGCTATCACCAAGCTGGCTGAAAGATCCAGGTATCCTACGAGTGTTTTCAAGCTTAGTTTCCTACGTGTTCTACAACATCTGTGGCAGAGACATTATCTTGTATGTTCTACAACAACGTCTGTGGCAGACACTTGTTCTTGAGTAGTCAACTTGTTGGCTGCTAGGCCTTGTGAGAGAAGGACTGTCCAACCTGAGTGATCATCCAGTTGCGAATGGCTATTCTCTGGATGCAAAGTTCGCAAGTTCTTCAACATTTTGACTTTGACACAAAGCCCTTGTACACACGGTCGGACATTCCGACGGAAAATGTACGATCGGACGGCGTTGTCGGATAATCCGACTGTGTGTGGGCTCCATCGAACTGTTTCCGTCGGAATATCTGACAGACAAAGTTTTAGAGCTGAGCTATAAAACTTTCTGACAACATGATCCGATCAGACTTTGTCCGATTGTGTGTAGAGAATTCCGATTGGACAATGTGCCATGCATGTTCAGATCAAATTCCTAGACCAAAGCTATTGGCTACTAGCCTGAATGTAGTCCCGTCGTAACGAAATAACGTTGTCACGTTACGTATGATCGGATTTTCCGACAACTTTGTCCGACCGTGTGTATGCAACACAAGTTTCGGACAAAATCCGATGGATTTTGTTGTCGTAATGTCCGACCGTGTGTACAAGGGCTTAGAGTACCTGAATTCCCTTTCCAACCCTCTGATCCCAATTTAAGAGACTGTTCATTATCTAAGTTTTGCAAATAAAATCCATTCAAGTGGATCTGTTGTCGGTCTCTCAAGTTACTGGGCCATTTACCACGGGACACCCACGGGACAGGTAACGGTAAGCCCAAATCTAACCAGCAGCTCCTTTGGGGGTTAGTGCTACAATGGTCACATATTTTTCTTCCGCTTTTGGTAAGGCAAAAAAAAAAAGAAGAAGAAAAACAAATCAGTTTGAAAAGGCCCTAAAGCGGTTCTAAAGTCTGAAAATAATAATAATAATAATAATAATAATAATAAACATCAGCAGCTACAAATACTGGAGGGGGCCACGCTTTCGGCTGAGGGTATCAAAGTTGACCACCACCGATTTAGTGGTTTGCTTGGAGTTAAGCTTTAACCACTTCTCACCCGTAGGATGTTATATGATGTCTGGATGATGGGTGCAACTACAGCCATCATTCAGATGTCTCCCTTTTCAGCCAGCAATTCCCTACAATGTAAATGCCATCCTATCGGCTGATTAGCCGCTGTTTTTTTACAGGCAACCTCCTCTCTGATCACACAGGAGAGCTCAGGATCTGATCCAGAGGCGGGTTACCACAAAGCTGACCGTGGTCCTGGGCCATCTTTATGATCCTCGGAGGCCGGAAGCAACATCATGACGTAACTTCCGGTTCTGGCAGATGTAAACACTGCAATTTTTTTTACTTGTAAAAGCAGAGATATCAATTTTTATTTTTATTTTTTTTTAGCTCATGCTTTCTAGGGTAGAGGAAATATCTGGGTCTTACAGACACAAGATGTCTCCATAAAGTGGACCTGTCATGCCTTATTTCTATCACAGGGGATGTTTACATTTCTTGCGATAGGAATAAAAGTGATAATAATAAAGAAAAAAAAAAGTGTGTGTTTTTATATATATATATATATATATATATATATATATATATATATATATATATATATATATATATATATATATATATATATATATATATATATATATTTTTTTTATTTTTTTTTAAATGGGACAGTGTAAAATGAAAAAAAATAAAATTATAAAAATTTTTGTTTTAAAGCGCCCCCTGTCCCCTCGTGCTCGCAGGTAGAAGCAAACGCAAACATAGGTATCGCTACAAACGTTATATAGCAAGAACAAGAATTCTAGCGCTAGACCTCCTCTGGTAACCTGTAAAAATGTTTAAAGCGTCACCTATAGAGATTTTTAATTAACCACTTCAGCCCCAGAAAGGTTTTATCCCCCTACCTGACCAGAACACTTTTTACAATTTGGCACTTTTATTTGCGCGGTCATGCAATGCTGTACCCAAACAAAATGTGCGTCCTTTTTGTGACAATTTAAAAAATAAATAAATAAATATTATATATATATATATATATATATATATACATATACATATATACATACACACACACACACACACACACACACACATATATATACACACACACATACATTTTTTATTTTTATTTTGTTTGGTAAAACAAAAATCACAAGCAGCATATATTGATTCGTTTGCGAAAAATGATAAATTCTACAAACTATGGGAAAGATTTATGGCATTTTTATTATTTTTACTAGTAATGGCGGTGATCTGCGATTTTTAGCGGTATTGCGACGGACAGAAGGGGTTAACTGTGTGTTCCCTCAGTGCGTTCTAACTGTATGGGGATAGGACTGAGTAGGAGAGGAGAGATATCGCTCTTCCTATTTACTAGGAACAAACGACATGTCTCCTCAGCCTTAATTAAATACACAAATCCCCATGCTGGTGCTTGTGCATGCAATCGTGAATCGGGTCCCCCGTCGTGCAGCAGGCGCAGCCTCTGGCGACTCTTAAAGGAAACCCCGCATGTGGTTTTGCTCACTGGGTGGGTGCCGTTCTGGCCCCGTAAATAAACGTGAGCCGGTTGGGAACCATTCCACGAGCGTGCATAATCTGAAAGCGTGGCATGTTAGTTATCTATTTACTCTGTGTAACAGTTATATTTTACCAAAAATTGGGTTATATATTGTTTTTCGCATAAAAATTCATTAAAGTGTATTTTTTCCCCAAAAATTGCGTTAGGAGAGAAAAAAAAAAAAAAAAAAAAAAAAAAAAAAAAAAAAATCGCTGCGCAAATACCGTGTGGCACAACAAATTGCAATGACCTCCTTTTTATTCTCTAGGGGCAAAAAAAAAAAAATACAGATTTTCTCACATGTAGGCGAGAAAATGTCAGAATTGGCCTAGGTGGAAAGTGGTTAAAACAAGCATCCTTCACAAAGGTTGAAGAATAGAGGACCACTTTCTCTTTTTACCAGTGCAGACAACATACTTTGTTGGACTTTATCATATGCTGATGAAGCATAATAATAATAAAAAAAAGGAAACCTCACCTTGCGTTTGATATGTTCTAAGAGTTCTGCTCTTCCTTTTTTAAAAGATGGGTGCTGGAATTCGATGGCAGAGCCGCATTCCGATCTCACGAGCCCGCTCTCCAGACTCATCACCTTTCTGAAGCCATCTAAATGAGAAGGACAAAAAGGACTTTAAAATTATGCGATTCCTGAATAGAAAAGGTCAGAATTAATGGGACTAAAAGCATCTAGCTATAAAACAGTATTCAGAAAACATCATAATGCATGATCACAGGAAACGTGTACACGTGAACAAAATATAATGCAATGTTCAGAATGTAAAGAAAAAAAAAAAAAAAAAAAAAAAAGCAAGAGAAAATCCTAATCACTTCTTTCACGAAAAGCACAGCTGAGCCCTATTATAGTATATGACAGCTGCCTTTGCAGGCGGATTTTACTTCTACTCAAAAGGAAGTCAAACCATTTCAAAGCCACACGTGTTATAATATATAGAGGGCAAATCTGTCAGCATTTACTTTGTGACTGCAATTCAGCTTTATTAAAGACTAGCTCCAGGTGAAATGTTTAAAATCTGAAGTTTAATCTTAGATTTTTGCATTGGTTCCTACTGGAGAATGCGGACATGATAAAAGAGAGGGTCCGAGACTGCGGACATGATACAAGAGAGGGTCCGAGACTGCGGACATGATACAAGAGAGGGTCCGAGACTGCGGACATGATACAAGAGAGGGTCCGAGACTGCGGACATGATACAAGAGAGGGTCCGAGACTGCGGACATGATACAAGAGAGGGTCCGAGACTGCGGACACGATACAAGAGAGGGTCCGAGACTGCGGACACGATACAAGAGAGGGTCCGAGACTGCGGACACGATACAAGAGGGTCCGAGACTGCGGACACGATACAAGAGAGGGTCCGAGATTGAGGACATGATACAAAATATGTGAAAAACCAATTGAATATCAATTGCAAAAACTCTGCGCCATGCAAAGACATGTAAAATAAAAATAAAAAATAAATATAAACAAAAAAATCTGAACCCTATAAAAGTGAAGTGTAAAACTCCTCAGTGATACAATGATAATACTTTTGGGGCACTCTAATTAATGAATAAACATAGCAGTGCAAATCTTATCTACTAAGCCATAAGGAAAAATACACAATAATCTAAAATATATAAAAAAAAAAAATTTGAAAAATGTGAAAACAATATTCATATATTCCCACTCGTGATCAAGTAACTATAAACAGTTCCTTCAAAGATTACTTATAATTTTCTAATCACACAAAGTCCCATCAATATGCCACAACAGCTTCTTTGATAAGTGATCCCAGATTCACCAGTACAGGAAATCTTGCAGGGTGTGATAAAGATGATTCCAAAGAGATTGCATATACCTCCACCAAAGAAATCAATGCAACGACACCCAATCGTGAATGAAAATACAATCTGCTCACGAGATTCGTTTGACCACTTTAATTAAAAAGCAAGTCAAACAACGCCTGTACAGGTAAGTGCCTGTTCACATGAATTCTGACATGGATACATAGGACAACATATGCCCCTTCACAGTCTCAAGTGGTATATAGGAAAGAGCAAAAAACATCCATAGCATAACACTGTTTTTATTTAAAAAAAGTGTTTAAAAGACATAGCCAAATGGCTCCTTACATTGTCATGTGCCCGACCCGGCACTGGGGCTGCTCACCTTCAGAATGTAGATTCGATGGGTGAAGGGTTTCCACTCTGTACCGTCGAAATGGCGTGCGTTCCAAGCCGTCAGACCGACAACCAGGTAACCGAATATGGCGTCAGGAAAAGCGTGACCAGGTACCACCTCGATGTACGTTTCATCATTGACGGCTCATGGAAGCGTTCCTGAAGACGTACGTTTCGTCATTGACGTCTTCAGGAAGCATTCCTGAAGACATCAATGACGAAACGTACGTAGAGTCGGTACCATACGTATTAAAGGGCTATTTTTCTGTTGTCATTTTTGTTTTTTTTATTGCATTTAAGAACAAATATGAGATCTTTTTGACCCCAGATCTCATATTTAAGAGGACCTGTCATACTTTTTTCTATTACAAGGGAGGTTTACATAAACATTTTTTTTTAAAAACAGTGTAAAAATAAATAAAATAAATAAGAAAAACAGATTTTTCTAAAGCACCCCACCCCGACGAGCTCACGCCGCATATGAAAACGGTGGTGGTCAAGCCACGCATGTGATGTATCGCTGCGATCGGTAGAGCGAAAGCAATCATTCTAGCACTAGACCTCTGTAACTCAAAACATGCAACCTGTTTTTTGTTTTTTAAACGTCGCCTATGGAGATTTTTAAGGGTAAAAGTGTGACGCCATTCCACGAGCGGGTGCAATTTGGAAGCGGGGCGTGTTGGGTATCAATTTACTCGGCGTAACTTTATATCTTTCACAATATAAAAAACATTGGGCTAACTTTACTGTTGTCTCACTTTTTCATTTAAAAATAAATTTTTTCCCCAAAAAAGTGTGCTGCGCAAATACGGTGTGACAAAAAGTACTGCAATGATCGCCATTTTATTTTCTAGGATGTTAGAAAAAAAAAAAAAAGTATAATGTTTGGAGGTTCTAAGCAATTTTCTAGCAAAAAAAACACGTTTTTAACTCCGAGTCTGAAAAAGAGGCCCGGTCTTAAAGTGGTTAAATACTAGTACTGACAGCAATCAGTGACTTATTGCAGGACTGTGACAGTATGGCGGGCAAATTTCGGATGGTCGGTACGGTGCTTTTCGACAGCCGAATCTAAAATTTTTGTCGAACGTGAACTCAACGTCTGATTGTTGTTTCATTAGTACGGTTTTCGCCCGAAAAAAAAACAAGAACAAGACTACGCATGCTCAGAAACGAAAAAACGCATAGAAAACTATTCAACACATGACGTCTTGGATTCTGTCGTACGAGAATTTTCGCATTGTGAGTAACCTCTTCACTTTTGACATGAGACTAGCATGCCACAAAAAGAAAAAAAAAAAATGTACTAATGGTCGTCCGAAAATCTGATTGTGTGTACAAGGCTTAACTGACCTTAGCAAAGTGTCAGGTCAGTGTCATTTGAATGGGCTGCTATGCCCGGGGTCTTCTGCAAACAAAAGGTCCCCTTTCCCCTTTTTTAAAATGAGGCTGCACTGAAATAGCACAGCGTTTTGCAATACACGGGGGTGCCAGCAAGGGTTAATGGCACCCGCTGCACGTTTTCTGTGCGTTATTTTGTGCGGCTGCAGAAAGGAGTGCAATTATTTTTACACACCCACTCCAATGCAGCCTTTTACAACTCCACTGGCTTAATACTTCTGATGCAGTTCGGTTTATACTCACACATGTTCAGCTGGCGGATAAAGCTGGATAGATTGTTGTGCTTAAAATACTTGGGCAGGATTTCTTTAGAAAATCGCTGGTCGTCCAAGATACAGAAGTTCTGGCCATCCTGAAAGGAGAAAAAAAATAAAAAGGAGGAAAAAATAAAAAAAATTAACCCAAACCGTTGAAAATGGTGCTCATAAAATTATATTATCATCCCCAAAACAACGAGAAGCTCAGTGATTCCCCCCACCAACCGCCATCTTACTATATATGATGCAGTAAACACATGAAGGTCTTTGTAGAGCTTTCTGAGCGCCCCACACAGGGCCAGTCCAATCTGCACCATCTTACACACCAGAAATACATATGCCTACATATTGCTTGAAGGCAGAAGGTGTTTTAACCACTTCAGCTCCGGAAGGTTTAACCCACCTTCATGACCAGGCCAGTTTTTGTAATACCGCACTGCATTACTTTAACTGACAATTGTGTGGTCGTACGATTCGGTACCCAAATAAAATGCATGTCTTTTTCCTTTTTTTTTTTATTTTTTTTTTTTTTTACTACTACAAATAGAGCTTTCTTTTGGTGGTATTTGATCACCTCTGTAGTTTTTATTATTCTGCTATAAAACATATCCCACAAAAAAAAAAATTTTCATAAAAAATAAATTAAATCTCTTAATTTAGGCCAAAATGTATTCTGCTACATGTTTTTGAGTTAAAAAAAATGGCAATCAGTGTACATTGATTTGTTTGTGTATAACATATATACAGATTTTTTTTTTATTTATTTTTTTTATATACACTAGTAATGGCAGTGATCAGCGACTTATTACGGGACTGTGACAGTATGGCGGGCAATTTGACACTAACGCACATTGGGGGGAACTATCTGCCACTGACATCACTAGTAACATTGTTAACAGGAGCAGTGTTAATAACATGCACTATAAAACTATACAAAAGCTCGCGCTAAGGTAATCAAATTGTGATAAATGAAAAAACTGCAGCAGCTGTGCAAAGGTGCTAGAACCTTATAGCAGTGAAAGAAAAAAAAAAAAAGAAAAATAATTATATTTTATATATATAAAATATAATTATTATTTTTTTCCTGCATGCGCACAGGGGATTCTTGGCTGAAAGCCCAGCAGATGCCGGACTTTGCCGGAAAGAAGCCACGCGGTGGCACGGAGCCACGAGTGACGACATTGCGGCTCCAGCCACTCACAGCGCCGGAGCCGCGATACCCCTAAGACACGCCGTGGCAACATGTCAGTTCCCTCGGCATGGTCGCCTTGTTCTAAGGTAAGGTAAGCATTTCATAATGAGTCCTGATAATAATAGACAGACAAGCACACAGAGTGTGTCGTTAATCAGGGGAGATATGGGCATGCTCAGAGATGTCATTCTAAAGAACAAAAAGGATTACAACAACACTAAGCAAGGAGATATCTACAAGCAGTGTTCATTAGGGTTTTTTATGCTGATTTACATGGGACAAAAGTTGTGGGGGAGAGTTTACAACCACATTAAAAGCATACAGTGTATGGCACACACGCTGCAATTGGCTGTGAATGAGGAATTGTCAGTGCACCATATCTGTTATCGTATCAGAAGGAAGAAAAATTGCGGGAACACCTGGGTAGCAGTGACCATAACATGATTTCATTTGATGTTAGCTGTAAGCAAAAAAAAATAAAAAAATCACATACAGGAAAGATAAAAACACTTAATTTCAAGAGAGCAAATTATCCAAGCATGAGGGCTGCTCTCCGGAAGAGAATATTGGTATCAATGGGCACAGAATGGGCACAGAACAGAAACCACAGAACAGAAATTGGAATTCTTCAAAAAGACTGTTTGTGAGCTCACTGCAAAGTATATTCCCATGGGCAATAAGTTTAAAAGGCTAAAAATAAAACCGATGTGGCTCACAGCCAAAGATAAAAAAGCTATAAACTATAAGAAAAGAGCTTTAACCACTACAATACAGGGCACTTTCGCCCCCTTCCTTCCCAGCCCAATTTTCAGCTTTCATCACTCTCGCACTTTCAATTACAATTGCGTGGTCATGCTACCAGTACAAAAATAAAATTTTTATCATTTTTTTTCGCACAAATAGAGCTTTATTTTGGTGGTATTTATTCACGACTCTGTTTTTTTATTTTTTGCGATATAAGCGCAAAAAAAGTGGAAATTTGGAAAAAAAAAACAATAATTTATTTTTTCTATTTTAAAAGAAATCCAATAAAATCAAATGTTTTCATAAATTTAAGCCAAAAATGTATTCTGCTACATGTTTTTGGTAAAAAAAAATCCGTTATGTGTATAATAATTGGTTTGTGTGATCACGGACATATGTACGCAAATGATCATGTACATATGTGTGCAGATAATCATTGTGATTTGTGATTTTTGTGTCATGTGATTTTAGTGGGACATATGTGGGGGGACATGTGTTTTTATTATTTGGGGACATGCGTTTTTATTATTTGGGGACATATGTGGTGACATGTATTGTGGTGATGTGTGTATTGCACTGTAAAAACAGCTCATACTCACTGATCACCAGCCAGCTGCAGCGATCTGCTCTCCTCTCCTCAGTGACGACTTCCGTGTGAGGAGAGGAGAGCCGATTGCCTAGCAACCGGCTGTTTGTTTACATCACATGACGGCCACGATTGGACACTACCATCATGTGATCAGGAGGGACAATCACAGAGCCCTCCTGCTGATCCGAGATGCTCCGTGTCCGGGTGACACGAGCGCATCGGGCACGCGCGCGTTCAGGAACGTCCAGTCAGAAGGAGGCGGCTCCCACCCGGCCATATATGGCCGGGTGGGAAGTGGTTAAAAAATATAAAAATGAAGGAACACCAGTGTCATTTAAATGTTACAAAGAATATAACAGAATATGTAAAAGGGAAATCAAGGATGCAAAAATTCAAACCGAAAGACAGATTGGAAAAGATAGTAGGACAAACCCCCAAAAAATCTTCAAATATATTAATAGTAAAAAGGTCAAGTCTGTGCATGTAGGCCCTTTAGAAAATAATCTGGAGTGGGTGACTGGGGACAAAGAGAATACTAATTTATTAAATACTTTCTTCAGCTCTGTGTATACAAAGGAGCATGGGGGAGCTCATGTCCATAATGGGGGTGGTACTGACACAGCCCCAAATCCACAATGGCTCAAAAGTGATATGGTCCAGAAATATTTAGACAGAATAAAGGTGGATAAAGCACCTGGGCCTGATGGCATCCACCCATGGATCCTAAAAGAATGGAGCTCTGCAATTTCAGAGCCATTGTATCTAATTTTTAGGGACTCATTAATGACAGGAATAGTACCACTGGATTGGTGCTGGGCCAATGTGGTGCCTATATTTAAAAAAGGGAACAAAGTCTTTACCAAGTAACTATAGACCTGGGGATATAATTATGGCATTTTTATTATTATTATTTTTTTTTTTTTACTAGTAATGGCAGCGATCTGCATTTTTAGCAGGATTGCGGCGGACAGATTGGACACTTTTTGGGACCATTGACATTTATACAGAGCTAAAAAAAGCCATTGATTACTGTATAAATGTCACTGGTAGGGAAGGGGTTAACACTAGAGGGCGATCAAGGGGTTAAGTGTGCTTCCTGGGTGTGTTTCAGAGAGAGAGAGAGAGAGAGAGAGAGAGAGAGAGAGAGAGAGAGAGAGAGAGAGAGAGAGAGAGAGAGAGAGAGAGATCGCTGTCCCCCCCAACCATCGCTCTTAAAGCGGTCGACATACCTATGATGGTTCGCGCAGCCCTGCCAAAGTATAATGATGATGGCTGGTTATCAACACTGGGGGTCTAGATTCTGAATGCCTCTATAAAGAATACCTGACACCTGCCTAAAGCTATCACGACAGGGCCTGTTTGCCCCCTTGTCGTGATCCCATCTGCACCCATATTCTTGTCACTGTGAGAAATAGCATCCTCTTTTCATGAATAAACTGATCTAAAAATCGTTCAGTCCCCTCACAGCACTGCAAATGTTTGCTACAACAGCTGCAGAAAATGATTCATAAGAAGGCAATGTATTTCCATAGTGTAGCTATTGCCTAGAGCAGGTACGCTTTCAGAATGGTATGCTGTGATTGACACCTTCCACAGGATAATACGTGCCTAAACCGGCCCAATCACAATGTGACGCTAAATTATCGGTGCTCTTTACCAGCAGTACAGATCTCTGCAATTGCCGCTTTACATTATGATGTTCTGTCAGATAAAGAGGTTTCCCGTCACCAAAGGTTTTATAGCCTGACTTGCTCTCTCCCCCAAGTCTCTTTTTAATATAATATAATATAATATAATATAAATATATATATATATCTCAAAATTATTTACTCTTCACTGCCCCCCCCCCTCCAAACTATGGACAAATGCCATCCTAACCCAGCACACAGCCATCTTACACTGCAGCTCCTCAATGACCGGACCTTCTTACACCCCACTTCTCCAGGGGTCCTCTGCCCCTGCAGGCCTTATCACCAGCTGTTGCCACATCTTTGCCCTAAAGAGCTGGTCACCCTGGTACACAAGAGCCTTCAGTACTTTGGCACTAGCTCAGTGCTGGGGGGCCATTCGGGCACTAGGCATGGCTTCTTAGGGGACTTCGCCATAGTCTAGGTCCAAGCATAGTGCTTTATTCACTGGCAGACCTGTAAAATTGATAACACCCTTAACGGCCCTAAAAGCAATACTCTCAACTGAACCGTGAGCTCAGCGCGGGTGCCCCCAAGCTGTTACCAATAATGGGTCACAAGATATCAGGAGATGGAGCAGGCAGTTTGGTTACTTTCGGTATGGGGTGACCGGGCCGAACTAGTGACTGTGTGGCGCTTGTGTGTCACACTTTGCCGGAGGGGCAGCCCCTCGCCAGCGTGGTGCGACACAGTGGGGCATTTAATGGTCATCTTTGCCAAATGTTATACCGTTTACAAAATGTTTATTGTTCGGATTACGTTTATCAATTTTACATGCTTCTATTTTTAAGATTGTGCTGGGGTGTATGGGAAGGCTGGGTCCTCTCTTTTTGGTCACTGCCTAACGGCTCCCCCAAGTAGGCCAACGTACACCACCGGCTTACTGGCTGAGGTGCGATATTTAATTTAAGTTAATTACTTGCAGATTTCATTTTGTCAGGGTTTCCCTTTTCTTGGCCTGACCTCTACCTTAATTCAACCTCTCCACTTTTCCCTAACCTATATACTTCTGTATGTCAACCCCTCCCCCTTGTCTTTGCCTTCCCCCTTCCCACCTTCCTCCATCCCATGACGTGGCAATGGAATCTATAAAGGTAATATCGCTAAAGGTCTAAATATCCCTGAGAAGAGTCGCATGCTATTAAACGACCTGAAGAGTGTTCATGCTGATGTTGCCTTTATACAAGAGACTCACTTTAAAGCCCCATACATACTATCAGATTTTCTGCTTATTTTTGTCTTCAGATTTACCAAAACCATGTAGTACAAGGGCCTGCCTGGTTGCATACAAATTGAAACTCCTAAGGTTTGACCACATATTATATGGTTTTGGTAAATCTGAAGGAAAAAAAATCAGCAGAAAATCTTATAGTGTGTATGGGGCTTTAGGATGATAAATTTCCAATCCTCAAAAACAGATTTTTTTTCCCCGACATATCACTCCACTAACCCCGCAGCCAAATCTAAAGGGGTATCCACATTGCTGTCCAGTAAACTACCATGGCGAAGCCAAGCAGTGATCAAAGACCCCGAGGGACGCTATGTGCTTCCCAATGGACTTGTGGGTGAAATACAACTCACGCTAGCGACGTTATACGCTCCCAATGAACACCGAGATAAATTCAAACATATTCTAGACAAACTTCTGGAGTTCTCAGAGGGACAGTTGAGCCTAGGGGGAGACTGTAACGTTCCTCTAATTCCCTCAACAAATGCCTCCTCCGGTCACTCTGCTGTCCCCCCGATGTATAGGAAATGGATAACCAACCTACACACAGCCCAACTGATAGATATATGGCGTTTGCAGCACTCGGGAGAACAAGACTATACGTTCTTTTTCTCCCCACATAAAATATATACCAGGACAGACTTTTCACATACCCACACTCCGGAGGGCCCTCGGCTAGATCTCGTTGTTGGCGTCTAAACGAGTCTTCTACTGATCCCTGAGGTTTTAGCAAACGCGACTAGGACATTGGCCCTATACTTCCAAGAAAACAATGTCCTGGACTGTGACCCTTGCTCCCTATGGGAGGCCCACAAAACAGTCCTCAGGAAGGTACTCCTCAAACACGGCGCAAGAATCAAGAGAGATCACAATGCACAACTTAACAAGCTCCTTACCAAATTAACCTTTATGGAATCCCACAAACATGCCCCCTCCCATGAGCTAGAGACAGAACTGGGGTCACTACGCAGACAAGTCACTGACTTACTGCTTTGGCTTTGTAATGTAGTACTACAATTCTGCCGAAAAACCAATTACAAATCAGGGGACAATTTTGGAAAAAAATTGGCCAGATTTGTCAGAGAGCAAAAGCAGGCAGCTTATTCCCCCCCCCCCCCCCCCAAATTGTCTGCCCCTATGGCCAGAAAGCCACGTTACCCGAGCAAATTTCACAGGGGTTTAGAGAATGTCTTCTTAAATAACATCCCTCCTCACAGAGTCCTGGGACGAACCTGACTCACCCATCACACTAGAGATACTCAAAACAGCCATTGGGACCATGAAACTAGGTAAAGCCCCAGGTCCAGACTGTTATACGATCTAGTACAATAATAGGCCCACGAATGGTGAAATTCTTTAACATGGTGGGATCGGAAAGGACTTTCCCCGGAGACACGCTAAAAGCACTCATATATCCCTGATCCATAAAGAAGGTAAAGACCTGAGCTCATGTGAAAGTTATAGACCCATCTCCCTTTTAAACATTGACTTGAAATTGTTCTCAAAGATCCCGGCTACCCGGCTGGCATTACATCTTCAGTCATTGGTACACCTTGACAAGGTGGGCTTTGTCCCTACCAGAGAGGCAAGGGATAATACCATCAATGTATTAAATCTCCTCCATGTGGTGAAAACTAAAAAGGTGCCCCCTGCATATTTTTAAGTACTGATGCCGAAAAAGCATTCGACCGAGTGGACTGGAACTTCATGTTCTCAGTCCAATTGGCCTGGGAGAGAGGATGCTCGGCTGGATAGGCAGGATTTATTCAAACTCTACAGCACAAGTGAAGGCAAACGGTCTGTTATTGGACCCTTTCCCCATCTGAAATGGCACGAGGCAGAGGTGCCCTTTATCGCCCTTTCTTTTTGCTCTTTCCTTGGAGCCGTTCCTATGCAAAATAAGACTAAACCCAAATATACAAGGACTTTTAACCAGGGAACCGCAGTGTAAAATCTCAGCCTACACAGATGACTTACTCTTCTCATTTATCACTTCCCGCCAGGCCTATAGCAAAATGATGGCCGGGAGGTGGTTCAGTTAGCCTGACTGGGCGTCATATGACTTCCTTCAGGATAACGGCCGCTGCATACCCGTGGGGGAACGCATCACGGCGATCGGTGTAGAGGTGTGTCAGTCTGACACACCGCTACACCGATCTTGGTAAAGAGCGTCCGACTGAGGCACTTTACCACGTGATCAGCCATGTCTAATCACGGCTGATCACAATGTCAACAGGAAAAGCCATTGATCTGACAGACGCGAGTAGAGGAGAGCCGATCGGCGGCTCTCCTGACAGAGGGAGTCCCCCCACAGATGCCCACACTAGACCACCAGGGAAGCTGTCAGGACCACCAGGGAAGGGGGCAACATGTGGATGGCCAGGTATGTACCCCATGGCTATCCACATGTGCAAATTATGCCCATTCTGTGCCAGTGCCCACAAATGGGCACTGACTGGCACCATTATATAACATGTGATGACCAGCAATTCCACCCAGTGTCAGTGCCACCCACGAGTGCCCACTATCAATGCCCATCATCAGTGCCTGTCCGTGCCACCTCATCAGTGCCGCCTTATCAGTGCCCATCATTGAAGAAAACGTACTTATTTACAATAAAAGTAACAAAATGTTCTGTATTTTCTCATTTGTTGCGCATAAAATACAAACCGCAGAGGTGATCAAATACCACCAAAAGAAAGCTCTATTTGTGGGAACAAAATGATAAAAACTTTATTTGGGTACAGAGTTTTATGACTGCGGAATTGTCATTTAAATTGCGACAGCGCTGAAAGGTAAAAATTGGCTTGGGCAGGAAGGTGTCCAAGTGCCTGATATTGAAGTGGTTAACAAACCCCGCAATCTTTCTACCCAACCTACTTAAGGAATTTGACACATATGGTGCCCTCTCAAATCTGAAAATATTTTTTTATAAATCAGAAGCTATGGTTATTGCAATCCCAGCCCACACTAGGTTATCTATGCAATCAACCTTCTGTTTTAAATGGACAAATTCAGCGCTAAAGTGCCCGGGTACACACATCCCGTCCGACATGTCGCACACACATGATCTGAACTTCCCACCTATTTTAGTTAAAACTTGTACCCTGCTAGAAAGCTGGCAGAAAGGACTCCATTCCTGGTTTGGTAGATGCATTCTCCTTAAATTCCTCTATCTCTTCCAAGCCCTCCCAATACAGATATCACCCTTTTTCTTTAGACAAGTATAAACCCTCTTCACTTGTTTTGTTTGGGCCCATAAAAAAACCTTGTGTACGCCGGACACAAATGTTGCTCTGGGAAATTTACGGGGGGAGCGGCTCTACCAGACATTCGACAATACTATTAGGCTACCCATCTGGGCCACATACTTGACTGGAGACCCAATGCAACATCCAAACTCTGGGTACAAATAGAGCAATCCCAAACAACCATACCCTTAAAGAGTGCATTATGGTGCTACAATGACTTACCCCCAGGTCTGAAATCACACCCATTGATAGGGACTACTTTAAGACACAGCACTAACATCGCTATACATACATCCCTTACGACAAAAAAGATGCACCTCTATATATGATACTCGGTCACCCAAGCTTTACACCAGGCCTTCATCCCGCTGAATACACGACTCTCAGAGAGTTGGGTTATGACCAAGCCTCCAAATTTGTTACGGCGGAACGCTGGCTGTCACTCCTGAAATAGACGGAGGTGACGGGCAACTACCGACTCCCCTTGCTAAAAGCGGTGCAGCTATAGCACTTCTTACACTCCATCCCTGAACCCCAAAACTTCTCATCAACGAATGACCTTTGAAGAGTACTGCTCAGGTACTGACACACTTTCTCGAACATTCTCCAAAATATGCCTCCGAAATAACATAACCTACCCTGTCTAGAAAGATGGCAGACAGACCTCAACCATACATTTTCCGAGACACAAAAACAACACATTATCAGCTTTGCCATCAAATCATCCCTGTGCACCAAAATACAAGAAACAAATGAAAAAATATTAACCAGACGGTACCTTACACCCACTAGGATTACGCAAACGCTTCCCAACCACCCCAGACCATTGTTGGCACTGCTGGAAAGACGAGGAATCACTAAATATCTTTTGGTCTTGCTTTGAGTTGGGAAATTTAGGGGGAGAGGTCCGTCTCATAACACAGAAATTTACGGATTACAGAAACCCAGACAATGCGCCATTTTTTCTGCTATATCTCTCAGAGATTCCAACCCCCCCCCCCCCCCCAAAATAAATAAATAAATAAAAAATCACTAGTACGCCACTTACTAAATGCTGCTAAGTAGAGCTGCACAATTAATCGTCAAGAACCGTTATCGTGATCTTGACTAAAGTGTTTCACAATTCTTTCTATGCAAAAAATTCTCTGCTCTTCTGAAGCCACAAGCTTCAAAAGAAAGGAAGAGAAAAAGTGGGCAGTCTGCCAAGAATCACAAACATTCTTCATCAGTTGAACTTAAGTATAAACATTGTAACAATTTGTCAATGGAATAGACTGTGTGTAAGTGAAAAACATTTAAAAAAAAAAAAAGTTTAACCACTTAAACACTAAACCTTATTCTGACATTTGTTGGTTTCAAGTTAAAATCTTTATTTTTTCTCCTAGAAAATTATTGGAACCCCCAAACATATATATCTCCCCTATTCCCGCTATTCTACTTCCTCCCACAAACCTGTTTTTTTTTTTTTCTTAAAAATGGGGGGGGGGGGGACCCGTTACCTTATTATATTCGTGGAGGTTAGACCCTGTGAGCTTACACTCTGTAAACCAAAAACGTGTTCTTTGGGTTACACTATTAAGCAAGATGATGTTGCAATATATGTACAAACTTACTACACTTTGAATTCAAGAAATGTATCCTCAGCGATATATATATATATATATATAGATAGAGATATATATAGACAGCGAGAGTGAAAGAGATCATATTATATATATATACACATAATATGATCTCTCTCAATTATATATATATATATATATATATATATATATATATATATATATATATATATATCTGAGATTACATTTCTTGGACTCAAAGTTTAGTAAGTATATATTGTAATGATTGGATCTCGCCCGTTGCATTTGGAAAAAAAAATATATATATCTTGGAATGTCTACTTTCCAAAAACGGGTTGTTTGCACTTTCCTGGCTTGTTAGGCCCCTTTCACATGACAAACCCACTCGGATCCGCCTGTCCGTTTTTCAGGCAGATCTGATCACCCATTAACTCCTATGGGGAGACAGATATCAGCGGAGATATGTCTGCCTACACCCATCTGCCATCCAATCCGCTAAAATCAGATATATGGCAATGCGTTCGCCATCCGTCTTGGCGGATCAGATGATATCTGATGAAAATAGACACGCTGTCCATTTTTGTCCGATCCCTCTATAGGAATCAGCGGCGCTCTGACAGGCCCCTCCCTGCTCAGTGAGCAGAGAGACGGTCACCCATCGGCTCAGCGGAGATCAACGGGGAGATCTCCTGATGAGCTGGCGGAGTCCGTCTCGTGTGGAAGGAGCCCAAGTGTCTCACCAATTTTCAAAAGATTGGCACCACAGCTTGTACACTATATAGCAGGGACATGCAATTAGCGGACCTCCAGCTGTTGCAGAACTACAAGTCCCATGACGCATAGCAAGACTGACAGCCACAAGTATTACACCCAGAGGCACGATGGGACTTGTAGTTTTGCAACAGCTGGAGGTCCGCCAATTGCATATCCCTGCTATATAACCGTCACACAGACCAAATAATATACATGACCCAGCAATGATTAACCCCTTTCTGCCTAAGCCCTTTTCTGACATTTGTTGTTTACAAGTTAAAATCTGTATTTTTTGGGCTAGAAAATGACTTAGAACCCCCAAACATATACAGAATTTAAAAAAATATTATATATATATTTTTTTTTTTTGAGCTGCACGATTCTGGCTAAAATGAGAATAGTGATTATTTATTTTTTTGCTTAGAAGACAGATAACGATCCTGTAACATTATCTTAAGGCTCGGTTCACACAGGGGCGACTCAGATCAGACTTCAGGTCGCCCCTAGTCACCTCAGGTCGGACAACATTTAAAAATCAATGTAAGTGAATGAGAGCCGTCTTAATGCACGCTACTGAAGTCGCTCCGACTTCAAAAGAAGTTCCTGTACTACTTCAATCATTGATTTCAATGGAGGTCGCCTCCAAGTCGGATCTCTGTCTATACGGAGGCGACTTTGACAGAATTATTAGCTCTGAAGGGGGAACTCCACGCCAAATTTACGAAAAAAAATTGGCGTGGGTTCCCCCTCCGAGAGCATACCAGGCCCTTAGGTCTGGTATGGATTCCAAAAAACGGCGTGGGGGTCCCCCGTGATCCACACCAGACCCTTATCCGAGCACGCTACCCGGCCGGCCAGGAAAGGGAGTGGGGACGAGTGGTCGGCCTCTTCCCGACAACCCTGGCCGTTGGTTGTCGGGGTCTGCGGGCGGGGGGGGGGCTTATCGGAATCCGGGAGCCCCCTTTAATAAGGGGGCCCCCAGATACCGGCCCCCCACCCTATGTGAATGAGTATGGGGTACAATGTACCCCTACCCATTCACCTGTGAAAAAAAGTAAAAAAAAAAACACAGGGTTAAAATAGTTTATTGCACAGCTCCGGGGCTCTTCCGTCTTCGGGGGGTCTTCTCGCCGGACTCCTCCGCTATCTTCTGCTAGCTCTTCTGCTAGCTCTTTTGCTAGCGGGGGAGCCCGGCTTTCTTCCTTGCCGCCGGCCTCTTCTTCCGATTTTGGGGGTCTTATCCCCCTCTTCGGTTCTTCTGCCGGGCCACCGCTTCTTCTTATAGCTCTTTTACCTTCTTCTGTCGTCGTCGCCGCCTCCTTCCGTTCTTCACCTTCTTCTTCTCCTGGAGATGTTGACTCGAAGTTCTCTCCACCCGCAATGCCAGGGACGCGCTGCCCTTACGATGTCACAGTCCTGGAGGATGCTGGGACTGTCACCATGTGACATCAACCCATGTGACATCAACCGATGACCCCGCCCCTTGTCCCTATATAAGTTGCCACGCAGCGCGTCCCTGGCATTACGGCCGGAGAGAACGTTGAGTCAGAAGAGTCAGAAGAAGAAGAGTCAGAGGAAGAAGAAGAGTCAGAGGAAGAAGAAGAGTCAGAGGAAGAAGAAGAGTCAGAGGAAGAAGAAGAGTCAGAGGAAGAAGAAGAGTCAGAAGAGTCAGAGGAAGAAGAAGAGTCAGAGGAAGAAGAAGAGTCAGAGGAAGAAGAAGAGTCAGAAGAAGAAGAAGAGTCAGAAGAAGAAGAAGAGTCAGAAGAAGAAGAAGAGTCAGAAGAAGAAGAAGAGTCAGAGGAAGAAGAAGAGTCAGAGGAAGAAGAAGAGGAAGAGTCAGAGGAAAAAGAAGAGTCAGAGGAAGAAGAGTCAGAAGAAGAAGAAGAAGAAGAGTCGGAAGAAGAAGAAGAGTCGGAAGAAGAAGAAGAGTCGGAAGAAGAAGAAGAAGAGTCAGAGGAAGAAGAGTCAGAGGAAGAAGAGTCAGAAGAAGAAGAGGAAGAGTCAGAAGAAGAAGAGGAAGAGTCAGAGGAAGAAGAAGAGTCAGAGGAAGAAGAAGAGTCAGAGGAAGAAGAAGAGGAAGAGGAAGAAGAAGAGTCAGAGGAAGAAGAAGAGTCAGAGGAAGAAGAAGAGTCAGAGGAAGAAGAAGAGTCAGAGGAAGAAGAAGAGTCAGAGGAAGAAGAAGAGTCAGAAGAAGAAGAAGAGTCAGAAGAAGAAGAAGAGTCAGAGGAAGAAGAAGAGTCAGAGGAAGAAGAAGAGTCAGAGGAAGAAGAAGAGTCAGAGGAAGAAGAAGAGTCAGAGGAAGAAGAAGAGTCAGAGGAAGAAGAAGAGTCAGAGGAAGAAGAAGAGTCAGAAGAAGAAGAAGAGTCAGAAGAAGAAGAGTCAGAAGAAGAAGAAGAAGAAGAAGAAGAAGAAGAAGAGTCAGAGGAAGAAGAAGAAGAAGAAGAGTCAGAAGAAGAAGAAGAAGAAGAGTCAGAAGAGTCAGAAGAAGAAGAGTCAGAAGAAGAAGAAGAAGAAGAAGAGTCAGAAGAAGAAGAAGAAGAAGAAGAGTCAGAGTCAGAAGAGTCAGAGTCAGAAGAGTCAGAGTCAGAAGAGTCAGAGTCAGAAGAGTCAGAGTCAGAAGAGTCAGAGTCAGAAGAGTCAGAGTCAGAAGAGTCAGAGTCAGAAGAGTCAGAGTCAGAAGAGTCAGAGTCAGAAGAAGAAGAAGAAGAAGAGTCGGAAGAAGAAGAAGAGTCGGAAGAAGAAGAAGAGTCGGAAGAAGAAGAAGAAGAGTCAGAGGAAGAAGAGTCAGAGGAAGAAGAGTCAGAGGAAGAAGAAGAAGAGTCAGAGGAAGAAGAGTCAGAAGAAGAAGAGTCAGAAGAAGAAGAGTCAGAAGAAGAAGAGTCAGAAGAAGAAGAGTCAGAAGAAGAAGAGTCAGAAGAAGAAGAAGAGTCAGAAGAGGAAGAGGAAGAGGAAGAGGAAAAGGAAGAAGAAGACGAAGAAGAAGACGGCAGCGGCGATGACGACAGAAGACCGGGCCACCGCCTGTAAAAGAGCTATAAGAAGAAGTGGTGGCCCGGCAGAAGAACCGAAGAGGGGGACAAGGCCCCCGAAGTCGGAAGAAAGCCGGGCTCCTCTGCTAGCAAAAGAGCTAGCAGAAGATAGCGGAGGAGTCCGGCGAGAAGACCCCCGAAGACGGAAGACCCCCAGAGCTGTGCAATAAACTATTTTAACCCTGTGTTGTGTTTTTTTTTTTACTTTTTTCACAGGTGAATGGGTAGGGGTACATTGTACCCCATACTCATTCACATAAGGGGGCCCCCGGATACCGGCCACCCACCCTATTAAAGGGGGCTCCCGGATTCCGATAAGCCCCCCACCCGCAGACCCCGACAACCAACGGCCAGGGTTGTCGGGAAGAGGCCCTTGTCCTCATCAACATGGGGACAAGGTGCTTTGGGGTGGGGGGGCCGCACGCCCCCTCCCCCAAGGCACCCCCCTATGTTGAGGGCACGCGGCCTGGTATGGCTCAGGAGGGGGGGGGGCCCGCTCGTCCCCACCCCCTTTCCTGGCCGGCCGGGTAGCGTGCTCGGATAAGGGTCTGGTGTGAATCTGGGGGGACCCCCACACCGTTTTTTCGGCGTAGGGGGTTCCCCTTGGAATCCATACCAGACCTAAGGGCCTGGTATGCTCTCGGAGGGGGAACCCATGCCAAATTTTTTCCATATATTTGGCGTGGAGTTCCCCCTTCAGAGCTCATTCTCTGATTGGCCACGGCAACAGTCGCCTGGCCTGGGGCGACTTAAAGTTGTGTTGTAAGTCGCCCCAGGTCGTGTCTAAAGCCCCATACACACGATTGGACTTTGTACAAACTTTCCCGTGGACTTTTGTACAAAGGGCGTGGTCCACAAGTTTGTATTGCATACACACGGTCGGACTTTTTGACAACAAACACGAACGTAGTGACATCACAACGTACTGACGCCACTTTAAAAGAGGACGTTCAATGACTCCAGCGCCACCTTTGGTCAACTTATGTATTGTAGTCTGATCTTTTGCATTGGTTCTGAGCATGCGTGTTTGTACCTTGTACAAAAGTCTGATGCTTTTGCATACACACGGTCGGACTTTGCTCCATCGGACTTTTGTTGCCAGAAAGTTTGTCCGTTCGCACAGCCAACAAAAGTCCGATGAAAACAGAAAAAGTTTGTCCGATGGAGCGTACACACAGTCGGATGTTGCTCCAAAACAGCTAATTTGCATGTTTGTTGTCAAAAAGTCCGACCGTGTGTACGGGCCTTAAGTCGTGTTCAAGTCGTCTCCAAGTTGCCTCACAAAGTTGTCCTGAAGTCGCGTCGCCCCTGTGTGAACCGAGCCTTAGCAGTGGAACTTAAGTATAAACATTGTAACAATTTGTCCTTTACATCAAAAAAATACACTTTGGTGTGAAAATGAGGGAAGTTTAACCACTTAAACACTAAACCTTTTTCTGACATTTGTTGGTTTCAAGTTAAAATCAAATCTTTTATTTTTTGATAGAAAGTGACAACTTCCATGTGAGAAGAGGAGAGCCGATTGCCCAGCAACCGGCTGTTTGTTTACATCACATGACAGCTATGATTGGACATGGCCATCATGTGATCAGGAGGGCCAATCACAGAGCCCTCCTGCCGTTTCGAGATGTGCCGTGTCCCGGTGACATGAGCGAATCAGGGTTAACGCTGCTGCGCGGGCACGCAATCCCCCTCCTTCTGAAGAACGTTCCTGAATGTCCAGTCAGAAGGTGAGAGCGCCCACCCGGCCATATATGTACATTCAACAAAACAGAGATTTCACCGCTCCAGGTCAAACCACTGAAAGGGTGCTAACTCTCCAAGTAGATAGGGGTTCCAAGTGCAGGCTGATTGCATAAGCCAAATGTATAGAAGCAGAACAAGACTCTGGATAGCCGCACTCCGGGTTGAGTAAAAATAAGGTGCCTTTATTTCTTCAAATGCAAGTGCAAAACTCCATTGAACAACACATCACAGCAAAGGGAAGCAAAAAGAATTTTTGAACAAGGTTGCTGACGCGTTTCACGCTACAAACAGCGCTTACTCATAGCTTATTTTTACTCAACCCGGAGTGCGGCTATCCAGAGACTTGTTCTGCTTCTATACATATATGTACATTGGCCGGATGGGAAGTAGTTAATGAATAAAAAAAAAAACACACAACCAGTAAAGTTAGCCCAATTTTAGTTGTATAATGTGAAAGATTTTATGCCGCAAGAATCCTGATCTTTTTATTCTAAGCAGAAAAATTGTGATTCTCACTTTGACCAGAATTGTGCAGCTCTAATATATATATATATATATATATATACACACACACACACGTTATATATTTTATACATGCATATACACACACACACACACACACACACACACACACTATATATATTATACTTACATAACATACACACACATATATATTATATATATATATATTTTAGCAGAGACGCTAGAGAATAAAATGGCGATCACTGCAATGTTTTATGTCACACCGTATTCTAGTGTTCCTTCATTTGCAGGGGTTTCCTCTCACTTCCTGTTTTGGGTATTGGACAGGAATTAAAGGGAAATCTTCCCAATTGGGACACTGCAAAAAAAAAAAAAAAAACTTCCCTTATTCCATCCAAAATGAAGTGTTGCCCCTTTAGTTGTACTTTAGGGTGATATCTAGCAGTGGGGGAGAGAGGGAAGAATAAGGTGGTCAGACCCTGTAGCTTCGCTCTGAGTGGGGGGGGGGGGGGCTTCCAGGTGTCACCCAACTAGTATGAAGGCAAATCACAGGACAGTCACCTCCCAACTTTCTGAGATGGGAGTGAGGGACACCTGCTAGCAAAAGTATGTATATATAGGACACGCCTCCTGCCACACCCCCTTAAAGGAAAATTGCATAAAAATAAAATGGATTGTTTAAACCCACAAGGACTTTTTTTTACCTTTAGAAATCGGATGAAAGGTTTAGCTCTGGGAAACACTTTTTGATCGATAAAAAGTACAATTTATATACATTTATACAGATCAGAGCAAAATGAGGGACAATTGGGATCTATGGTTACATGGGGGGAGGGGTGTTGTGGTTACCCAGTTCCAGGTGATGACGTCACTGTTGCTCGGGTCCTCCAGCAGCGCCCAGAGCTTCATGAGGAAGGCGGGGACCGGGGGAGAGCCGAGCGGGGCGGAGGGCTCCTTCATCCTGACACCGGACAGAAAGAGGGGGAGGGGGAGATCTCTCCACACCGAACAACGCTGCAAACACCGACTTCCTGGACACGCACGGCCACAACCCCTCCGCGGCCCTGATTGGCTGGCGGGAAAGCACTCCGCCCATCGTGACACATTCTTGGGGGTGTGGCCAGTAGGCTGAAGGCTCCTGGAGCGTGATAGGGGAGGTACGTGTTTTTTGTGAGGGGGTGTGGCCGAGGGGGTGTGGTGCACGGCGGAGGGCGTGGCCAGAAGGGGGGTGAAAGCTTTATCAGGACATGTGGACGGGAGGTGCACGGCTCTGTGAGGGGGTGTGGCCAGGAGGTTAGGACGTGGAGATGCACGGCTCTGTGTCTGTGAGGGGGTGTGGCCGAGAAGTACATGGCTCTGAGAAAGAATGTGATCGGCTCTGTAAGGGGGGTGTGGCCAGGAGGTTAGGACGTGGAGATGCACGTCTCTGTGTCTGGGAGGGGATGTGGCCGAGAAGTACATGGCTTTGTGATGGGGTGTGGCTGGCTCTAATAGGGGTGTGGCTAGGACGTCCGGGAGGTAGGACTCTGTGAGGAGGGGGCGTGGCCTAGAACTGGAGGGGGTGTGGTTGAGAAGTTCTTCATCCCAGTGTTTTCCAACCTTCGTTCAAGCATTTTTTTTTTTTACGCAGATCGCAGATCGCTTTTTTTACGCAGATCATGTGCTATGATGGTTGTCATTAACCATTTCAGCCCCTGGAAGATTTTACCCCCCATAATGACCCGACCATTTTTTGCGATTTGGCACTGCGTCGCTTTAACGGACAATTGCAACGTTGTACCCATATAAAATGCAGGTCCTTTTTTTCCCCACAAATAGAGTTTTTTTTCGGTGGTATTTGATCACCTCTGCAAGTTTTTATCTTTTGCGCTATAAACAAAAAAAGAAGGACAATTTTGAGAAAAAAAATATAGATTTTTTTCGTTTCTGCTATAAGTAAAAATGTAATTTCTTCCTCAATTTAGTCCAATATGTATTCTTCTACATGTTTTTGGTTAAAATTCTTCTACATGTTTTTGGTTAAAAAAAAAAAAATATGCGTAATTATAGCTACAGTAGTCTAAAAACTGTGAGGTAAGACATTTCTTGTAGTTGGTGACTGCGTTTTCACACCTCTCAGGAGGGATTTTGATCTACTCTTCTTTACAGATCTCTAAATTTTACAGTACATGGCCCATCCATTGGCACCTCAATGCGGCAAAGTCGGCCTGTACCTTTACCAGAGAAAGAGCCCCAAAGCATCATGTTTCCACCTCCGTGAATAGTCAGCTTTTTTCTTCCTCTAAACACGGCGAGTCCCCCTCCTCAGTACACATGAATGTATGAGAAGTTGCATGATTTCAACGCTGCAGTCAGTGTGAACGGGGCTGATACATTTTTTTCCTCTGGCTAGAATACAATGCATCTTTTTCTCAATTTGGAGGGAGAAAGAGATTATAGGGGCAAGTTTTAAGGAGTGTGACAACCATACAGAGGCTATTACAGTGATAATGTGATCAACAGCCTCAAAGCTCCTGATTGTTTGTTCAAGACTTTGACTTGTCATTTCAATAAATACAATTAAAAAAAAAATACAAGACATTCAGTGATCGGTGAAGGTGCAGCTGCACAGGACCCAGAAGACTTCTACTGTCACTGTAGTAGTGCCAACTACTACAGCGGTACACCACTTTCATAGCGGTCCCTCAAATATGAGAAATGCATTCAGTTTTGGGCACCAGTTCACAAAAAGGATATCGGGGAACTAATTAAAGGGGGCTCCCGGATTCCGATAAGCCCCCCGCCCGCAGACTCCGACAACCAACGACCAGGGTTGTCGGGAAGAGGCCCTTGTTCTCATCAACATGGGGACAAGGTGCTTTGGGGTGGGGGGGCCACGCGGCTCCCCTTCCCCAAGGCAACCCCCCATGTTGAGGGCACGCGGCCTGGTACAGGTCAGGAGGGGGGCCGCTTGCTTGTCCCCCCTTTCCTGACCGGCCGGGTAGCATGCTCGGACAAGGGTCTGATGTGGACCTGGGGGGAACCCCCACGCCGATTTTTTTCGGCGTTGGGGGTTCCCCTTTAAGTCCATACCAGGTGGCGGGGCCAGCGACGTCTCCTTCGCGGGCCCCGCCTACCTGGAGACCCGCTCGAAGTGAGCGGAATTTTCTCCGGGCGGGAAAAGTCCGCTCATTTCAAAAGTACGGCGGACTGGCACACACACGGCCGGATTGTCCGCCGAAATGCGAGTCCGGCGGGAAGATTGGAGTGCAAAACTACTTTCTAAGTCCGCCGTACTTTCGGGTCAAAAAAGTATGCCGGAGGCTACACACGGGGGGATTGTCCGGCGGACTTCAGTTTGCCGGACTTTTCCACCCGCTTGTTTGATCGTGTGTACGCGGCGTTAGTGTCACTGGTGCCGCTAAATAGCTAATTATTTTTTTAGGTTCACCGCCAGGTTTTTATAGCGCTAGGATCCCCCGATATACTACCCAATAATGGTTTTAACCCCCTGATTGCCCCTAGTTAACCCTTTCACCCCCTTTTGCCAGTGTCACTAAGCGATAGTTTTTCTGATCGCTGCATTAGTGTCACTGGTGCCGCTAAGTAGCTAGTTATTTTTTTAGGTTCACCGCCAGGTTTTTATAGCGCTAGGTACCCCCATATACTACCCAATAACGGTTTTAACCCCCTGATTGCCCCTAGTTAACCCTTTCACCCCCTTTTGCCAGTATCACTAAGCAATCGTTTTTCTGATCACTGCATTAGTGTCACTGTTGCCGCTAGGTAGCTAGTTATTTTTTAGGTTCACCGCCAGATTTTTATAGCGCTAGGTTCCCCCGATATACTACCCAATAATGGTTTTAACCCCCTGATTGCCCCTAGTTAACCCTTTCACCCCCTTTTGCCAGTGTCACTAAGCGATCATTTTTCTGATCGCTGCATTAGTGTCACTAGTGTCGCTAGGTAGCTAGTTATTTTTTTAGGTTCACCACCAGGTTTTTATAGCGCTAGGTACCCCCATATACTACCCAATAATGGTTTTAACCCCCTGATTGCCCCTAGTTAACCCTTTCACCAGCGATCACCGTATAAGTGTCACTGGTGACGCTGGTTAGCCAGTTAGTTATTTAGGTTCACCACCAGGTTTTTATAGCGCTAGGTACCCCCATATACTACCTAATAAAAATTTGAACCCCCTGATTGCCCCTAGTTAACCCTTTCACCAGTGATCACCGTATAAGTGTTACGGGTGACTCTGGTTAGTTTGCTTTTTATAGCATCAGGGCACCCACCATTTCTTACCCAATAAAGGTTTAACCCCCTGATCACCCGGCGGGTGATATCAATTAGGTTTTAGGGTCAGGGTCTGCGTCGCCTTAGGCAGCGCTAGGTTAGTGCCAGTACCGCTAACACCCACGCGCAAAGCATACACCTCCCGTAGTGGTATAGAATCTGAACAGATCAATATCTGATCTGATCAGATCTATACTAGCGTCCCCAGCAGTTTAGGATTCCAAAAAAACGCATTGTTAGCAGGATCAGCCCAGATACCTGCTAGCACCTGCGTTTTGCCCCTCCGCCCAGCCCACCCAAGTGCAGTATCGATCGATCACTGTCACTTACAAAACACTAAACACATAACTGCAGCGTTTGCAGAGTCAGGCCTGATCCCTGCGATCGCTTATGCCGCGTACACACGACCAGACTTATGTCCGACAGACTTTCGAAGGAGTTCTGCCGGAGTTCTGACAGAGTTCTGACGGACTTTCCGAATGAGCGGACATGGCCACACACAATCACACCAAACTCAGACGGATTCGAACGTGATGACGTACGACTGGACTCGAATAAGGAAGTTCATAGCCAGTAGCCAATAGCTGCCCTAGCGTCGGTTTTAGTCCGTCGGAATAGCATACACACGAGCAAATTTTTCGGTAGGAGCTGGGTCCGGCAGAGTTCTGGCGGAAAAATTTGAAGCATGTTCCATTTCTAAAGTCTGTCAGACTTTTGCAAATCAAAAGTCGGTTGCAGCCCACACACGATCGAATAGTCTGCCGGAATCATTCCGTCAGACTTTGGATGTTGAAAAGTCCGCTCGTGTGTACGGGGCTTAACAGTTTTTTTTGGTAGCGTTTTATATTTAAATCCGGAAGGCAGTGCTTGGTTTTCAGGGTCCCGTACGTGGCTAGGCTCCCAAAAAGGCCCCCACATGTGGTATCCCCGTACTCGGGAGAAGCCGCAGAATTTATTTTGAGGTGTAATTTGACTTATGCCCATAGCATGTGTGAGCAATATATAATTTAGTGACAACTTTGTGCAAAAAAAATGTAATATTCCTGCAACTTGTGGCAAAATATAAAATATTTCATGGACTCAACATGCCTCCCAGTAAATAGCTTGGGGTGTCTACTTTCCAAAATGGGGTCATTTGGGGGGGGGGGGGGTTTGTGCTATTTTGGCATTTTATGGCCTTTAGAAACTGTGATAGGTAGCGAGGAGTGAAATCAAAAATTTGCACCCTTAGAAACCCTGAAGGCAGTGATTGGTTTTCGGGGTGCCGTGCGCAGCTAGACTCCCAAAAAGTCCCACATATGTGGTATCCTCATACTCAGGAGAAGCAGCAGAATATATTTTGGGGTGCAATTCCACATATAACTATGGCATGTGTGAGCAATATATAATTTAGTGACAACTTTTTTTTTTTTTTTGTCATTATTCAATCACTTGGGACAAAAAAAAATATTCAATGGGCTCAACATGCCCCTCAGCAAGTTCCTTGGGGTGTCTACTTTCCAAAATGGGATCATTTGGGGGGGTTTTGTGTTATTTTGGCATTTTATGGCCTTCGAAACTGTGATAGGTAGTGAGGAGTGAAATAAAAAATTTGCACCCTTAGAAATCCTGAAGTCAGTGATTGGATTTCGGGGTGCCGTACGCGGCTAGACTCCCAAAAAGTCCCACATATGTGGTATCCCCGTAATCAGGAGAAGCAGCATAATATATTTTGGGGTGCAATTCCACATAGAACTATGGCATGTGTGAGCAATATATCATTTAGTGACAACTTTTTGTAAACTTTTTTTTTTTTGTGTCATTGTTCAATCACTTGGGACAAAAAAAAAATATTCAATAGGCTCAACATGCCCCTCAGCAATTTCCTTGGGGTGTCTACTTTCCAAAATGGGGTCATTTGGGGGGGGGGGGAGGTTGTACTGCCCTGCCATTTTAGCACCTCAAGAAATGAGGTAGGCAGTCATAAATTAAAAGCTGTGTAAATTCCAGAAAATGTACTCTAGTTTGTAGACGCTATAACTTTTGCACAAACCAATAAATATACGCTTATTGACTTTTTTTACTAAAGACATGTGGCTGAATACATTTTGCCCTAAATGTATGACTAAAATTGAGTTTATTCGATTTTTCTTATAACAAAAAGTAGAAAATATATTTTTATATCGCAAAAAATTAAAATGGCAGAGGCAATCAAATACCATCAAAAGAAAGCTCTATTTGTGGGAAGAAAAGGACGCAAATTTTGTTTGGGTACAACATTGCATGACCGCGCAATTACCAGTTAAAGCAGTGCAGTGCGAAATTGTAAAAAGACCTCTGGTCCTTAGGCTGACAATTGGTCCGGGGCTGAAGTGGTTAATTTATTGTCTCTTGAGAAGAGGAGATTAAGGGGAGATATGATCATAAGGGGTCCATATAGTGAACTTGGTGTAGAGTTATTCACGTTAACCTCTTGGGTTGAGGTTAGAACTCTGTGCAGATCAGTCAAGTTCCTCAACCCCAAACCCGCTCATCCCTTCATGAACCTTGCTTTGTGCACTGGTGAGCAGTCATGTTGCAACAGGAAGGGGCCATCCCCAAACTCTTCCCTTCACTGGAACTAACGGGCCAAGCCCAACCCCTAAAAACAACCCCACACCATAATCCCCCGACCAGCAAATGATTTGGACCAGTGCACAAACCAATGTCCATAAAGACATGGATGAGCGAGTTTTGGGGTGGAGAAACTTTGGGATGAATTCGAGTGGAGACAGCGAGCCAGTTCTTTCTCGCCCACATCAGTGCCTAACCTCACAAATGTGCTTCTGTATATAGTATATGTGTGGGCCAGTTTTGACCAGATTTCAGCCCCTCCAGTGCAACTTTGTTCAGTGGTTCAGGTGTGAATAGTCAAAGTATAGGACACCTGAACCAGGCCCAAATCATTCCAGACTGTTTTTTAAAAAGTGTACGATGGCCGGCCCGCACGTATGTGAACTGGCTCCATAGAAAAGGCAGCAGGTTCACATGTCATGCGAATCGAATGTGGTTCAAAATGCATTCTTACAGATGTTAAAAAAATGAAGATTTTTTTTCAATAATGAGGCTAATAAGGGGCCACTTTTTGGCACAAAAACATATTCATGATGCATATAAGAAGCTTCAGTTAAGCCCCAATCGTGTAGTGGGAATGAGCGTTCTTGCTATGCGATTTTGACAGTGTGATTTTCACACGATTCAGAATTCACTTGAATGGGTTGCCCTATGTGGGTATGTTGCCCGAAAAAGCTCCTGCTCTTTTTCAGGCGACAATCTTTATGCGATTTTTAAAAGGCACGGTTTGCCTCGAGATCCTGTCTTGCAACAATGGCGGAAGAATCACATCCTGTTTCGGTTGCCATTAAAAGGATAACGGCACCGGGGCCTGTCCAAGATGGCGACAGGAGCAAACGTGTCTTAAGAGAGCTCACGATTCCGGCTCTGATCCCGCTTCCTATCCTGCTTTAGGAACCATGCCGACCGTTCCCTTGCAGACAATCAGGGTGATGATCAGAGGCAAAAGCGCGGGCCGACACACCCCAACATGGACTCTGTGAGTAACGCTGCCATGCCGCAGGCTTCTGCCTACCACCCACAGACGGAGGGCCCTGCCACTGCTCCGGAGGAGGCAGATAAGTTTAATACACTAATGCAAGCCATCTTGACATATCAGACAGCCCTCACCTCTAAAATAGATTAGGTCCAAGTGGACATTGGTCTCATCCGTCGTGATTTTTACCAATTCAAGGAGCGGGTATCTGAAGCGGAGAGGAGGGTGTCGGATGGGAACACCATGCTGACCTCCAAACTCTAAAGCTTAAAAAAGCAAACGCTTGGGAGTCCAGGGAGGAGGATGCAGAAAACCGCAACTACTGTAATAATCTGCAGATTATTGGCCTACCTGAGGGGACGGAAGGCACAGACCCTGTCACATTCACTGAACAGCTGCTTCATATCTTGCTACCCCGGGCAAAGTTTACAACATTTTTCTCTGTACAGCGGGCTCCCCATATATGCTGGCAGTTAGAGGCCCCAAGGAGCTCCACCTCACATGTTTATTTTTAAGCTCCTACATTATCGGGATCGAGATGTTGTCCTCCGAGAGACATGCAATCAGGGTAAGCTACACTATGAGAATAAGAAGCTGTTAATATTCCCAGATTACTCTGTTGAAACTCAAAGGCAAAAAAAGTTGTTTGATTGTGTTTGTGCTAAACCGAGGGAGAAAGTCCTTTAGTACAGCATACTGTTTCCTGCCATGCTGAGGGTTCAAGATGGTGAGCGCATGCAGTTCTTCACTTCTCCAAAAGGTGCAGCATCATGGGTGGAAATTCTTCAAAGATGAGCCTCCTGCATTACACAGGATGCCTGTTTAAGCTATAGATCTGCTCCTTTTCTTTTAGGCACAGCACACAATTGGAGGTGATGATTGTGGGGGGGGGGGGGGGGATCATCAATGCCTTAAGGCATTCTGCTAAGAGGGTTACGCTGACATTTTCCTCTGACTCTGCTCCTGCTGCAAATTGCTGACTTACCTGTGTTCTCCTTCTGACTATCCTACTGGTTCCCTAGGTTAAAATTTGACTCACTAATATAGACTGGTTCTACGGGTATTAGGATGTCCCCTTTCCACAAATTCACTCCTTAGTGCCTATTGCTGTTCTGCTCATGTTCTGCTCCTGAACATTACACTGGCTAATATGCAATAAATGAAAAGGAACCCCCTGGTACTGTGGGAATTTAAGGACAGGCACATAAATAAACAGTACATTTTTTTATGAAATAAGTACAATGTTTAATTATACATGAAAATAATTGATGCAAACTTCAAAATACTTGTACATAAAACGATACAGATTCCAAGGTTCGTATACAGCTGATAAGTGGCGTAATGATTTCTTCTCGTTCAGCCCTTGTGAGGGACATTTGAGGTCTTGGTGGTTTTTCCTCCAACAATCTGGGGGATCCATCTCTAGGGAATTCATCCTGATGCAGATCAACTCTCTACTACTTTTAATTATTTTGTGTCCAGTATAGGCCATGGTTCTGGTATGTATGACTTACTGCGGATACTCGCTGATGTAGATTGGTTCTATGAGTATCAAGGTGTCCCTTTTCCAGGAATTAATTCCATAGTGCATATTGCTGTTCTGCTCATGTTCCTCTCCTGAACCTGTTTATTTATGTGTCTGCCGTTAAAGTCCCACAGTACCAGGGGGTACCTTTTACATTTTTGCATACTATTAGAAAATTTGGCAATAGTTTTTGGGTCTCTGCCCATGGTGGTTTAATTTCTTCAGAGTGGTCAGAGTTTTGATGTTCTAATCACTGTACCCCAGACTGCCGGGTGATCTACACCGATGCTCCTAGCCCGAATACCTACTCTAACTGTGGATTCTCTCTATTAGAGAGGTAGTTCATGTCTCTTGTTCATTAACCTCCATACACGGCTGTTGAGCCGGCGACATAAGTGGCATGAAGACCCTCCTCAGTTCTAAGGGGATGAGTGGGGTGGGGAAGTTTTGGCTCTTTTTGGTTTAAGTTTGGCTGTTCTTTTTTGTTATATGTGCATTTTACTCTTGAATATATATGTTTGGTCTTGCAGTAATGTCCTACTCGGTTGCGTCTTCCACCCAGGTCTATACACAATGCTTTTCTCCATATATGGTCCCTCCTTCTGTACACTGCTTAACTGACCCTAATGATGTCCTTAATTAATATTATTTTCCCCTGCAAATTGATCACTAGTGTTTCAATTTATTAATTAAAACCCTTGCCCCCCACATCTGTGTGTTCCAGAAAACTTACTTGGGGGGCGGTAGGACCCTCATTCTTAAGAAACCGTTGATTGGCCACCATTACAATTCTACGTATTTAAATTTTGCGAGGGGTGTGTGTGTTAGTTCACAAATCTCTTCCCTTTAAACTGTTAGATCTCATATTAGACACTGATGGAAGATATATATTGCTTAACACTGGTGGTTGTGGGTCTATACCTGCCCTCACCGGCCTCTATTAAATTGCTAAGTAGAATCACTGGGAATATTGCTAAATTCCCCACTGACAATGTCTTAATTTCGGGTGATTTTAATATGGTCCTTGACCCGGGCTTGGATAGGCTAAAAGCTGATTTTTCCCTCTGCTTGGCTATTTGGGCCGAGACCTATCCACTGTCCCCTCGGGCAAACTCTGGAGACTTTGGTTTGCTGATGTCACAGTAGAATCTAGGTTCAAGTCTCAGTTACTCACATACTGGAGTGTATGTAAAAAGTGTTGAAAAACATTTATCATTTTCCTTTCACTTCACAAGTATGTGCCACTTGGTGTTGGTCTATCACATAAAATCCCAATAAAAAACATTAAAATTTTTGGTTGTGACATGACAAAATGTGGAACATTTCAAGGGGTATGAATACTTTATCAAGGCACTGTATTGTTATTCTGAATTATTTTCCTCCTCTTATCCACACATACTACTCTTCCATTCCTTTGGACCTCAACACACATCACTTTTTTTTTTTCCAAAATGCTCATCCTACCCAAACAGCGCAGTCCGCGCCAACATCCTAACTCAGATACCTTGGTTTCTTTCTTCATCCTACAACCCTGCCCTTTTCTTATACAACCCTTGGAATGTTTTTTTCTGGTTTGATTATTGGATGAATGCATTCATGAGAAATCATTGCGTATATCCATATGCATGTTTTCCAGGTTTGGCGCTCAATTTTATTTTCTACGTTCAAGGCAAGATTATACTAGTCCATGGATTTGCATATAATTTCCTTTCCTGTTTTGTATTTCATTTTACTCAGGCCGATTTAAAGAGTAACCCCACTTTCTTGGAGGAAAAAAAATAGCAAATAAAGGAAAAATAATATAGCTTATACAATTGTCACACAAGTCATTTTGTAATTGAATGTTATTAAAAATACCTTTCCTTTTCAATCTGCAGCACTGTAATTTTCTGAAAATGCAATGTAATATGGCTACCTGGAGGTGTTCTGTATACAGAATGTGTACAGACCACCCCCAGAAACATAATTTTCTGCTTGTTTTATTGGCTCACTGATTTCCCCAAAAGTCTGCACTAAGATACAAGTCAGATTTCAGGCATATCATGCAACAAAAATGTCATTTTTGGTGAGATACTCCCAATAGGAACATGTCTAAGATGCCTAGCCGACACTTTTCTCATTAGTGCCCTGCAGGTGCACAGCTGATTTATAACTAGGTAACCACTCCCATTAGATTCACTTTCCTGCATGGATACAGACAAACACACAGGGATTTCTTCAGAATAACAAAAGGTAGGAATCTGCAACAAAGTTTGGAAAAATTGTTGCAATGTACATACAGTAGATCACCCAGAGTGGAATGTTTTTTTCTCAACAAAGGTGGAGTTATGCTTTAACTGTGGAACACCAGATGAAAACATATTCTTTTTAATTGAAGGAGATAAAGTATTCTAGAGTTGATGTAACTCCCCAATCACTAAGAGCCCAACTTGCAATCTAAGCTAATAGCCCTGAAACATGGTGGCTTGTCATCTTTCGACTTCTCTGATGAAATAATTATATTCTATTATTATGCAAGATTTATATGACGCCAACAGTTTGCGCAGCGCTTTACAACATTAAGGCAGACAGTACAGTTCCAATAATATTCAACACGGGAGGAATCAGAGGGCCCCCTTCCCCTTAGAGCTTGCAATCTAAAAGGGAGGGTCCAGCGATACAAAAAGGTAATAACTTTGGGGGATGGGCTGATAGTGAAAATGAAAGTACAGTTATTAGGTGGAGGCAGGATAAACCTCTCTGAAAAGGAAGGTTTTCAGGGAACTCCTAAAAATGAACAGAGTAGGAGAGAGTCGGACAGATTGGGGTAGGGAATTCCAAAGGATAGGAGAGCCTCAGGAGAAGTCCTAGAGGTGAGTATGGGAGAAGGTGACAAGGGAACTAGAGAGCAGGAAGTCGTGGGAGGAACAAAGAATGGTTAGTTTGGTATTGTGAAACTAAGTTAGGGATGTAGCTGGGGACCCATTTGTGGATGACTTTGTAAGCTGCTTCAGGGCCCGAGTCCTGCAGGAACACATTTGATTATGAATGGTATTTCTGTACTTTTTCCACAGCAGGAACGCCACTCCCATTAGCAGCCACTGTGGCAGGCAGTGTGTGGGAAGTGGAGGGCTTCCGTGCCAACGGGGGCGGTCCACCCCCAGTGCTACACATTGCAGGGGTGTTATCTCGGCACGCCCGTCCTCCCATCCCTTGGTTCTCCTCCTCCAGCAGGTGCTGTAACAATGTCCCACCTCCAGTGATAGGCGGAGCACTGATCCAATGCCATCAAATTGAATCAGTTTGACGTGTATTATAGGAGCCGGTCTAAAAGGTGGGACCTTGTTACAGCGGTCGCTGGAGGAGGAGGACCAAGTGAAGGGAGGACGAGCACACAGGGATAATCAAATCCAAGATCCAGACACTGATGGGGCTGCATTGCTGGGCACTGATCAGGCTACATTGCTGGGCAATGGGAAGGCTGCATTGATGGGCACTGATCAGGCTGCATTTGATGGGCACTGAGGAGTGAGAGGCCCAGGGCCTGAGCCCCATTTTGCACAATCAAGACAGACAGCCTGAGGAGAAGGGCCTCAGGCCAGCACACTCAGCACTCCTGGGCTCACTCCTCTGCACAGACCACCTTGAGGTGCCTGGTGGTTGATTGCTCCTGCCTGCTTCTGGAAGAAGCTTCCAGAAATAGAGTAGGAGAGTTAGCTACAGGGTTATTAATATTTATCTGACCTCAGCTAATCCCAGGTGTGGCTGGAGAGAAGATAAAGGTGTGGCTGGAGAGAAGATAAACGTTTGGGAGGGCCTGTTCAGTCTCTCTTCTCCTGGGGCCTCTCCCCCTGGGAGGCACCTTGTGTTACTAAAGAAATGTTGCTGTTAGGCCTCAGCATGTGCTAGGCTGAGGGCCTGAAAGAACCTGGACTTAAAGCAGAGTTCCACCCTAAAGTGGAACTTCTGCTCATCGGAACCCTCCCCCCCTCCGGTGTCACAGTTGGCACCTTTCAGAGGGGAGGGGGTCTATGCTTCTTCCTGCCCCGCCACGCTGTCTGCTGGGACACACACGTGTCCCAGAGACAGCGCGGACCATTCGGATTGCGTGACTCGTGCATGCGCAATAGGGAACTGGGAAATGAAGCCGCAGCGCTTCACTTCCTGATTTCCTCACCGAGAATGGCAGCGGCAGCAGCCGAGAGCTAAGAGATCGATCGGCCTCAGCTGCCGACATCGCTGGACCCTGGGACAGGTGAGTGTCCATTTATTAAAAGTCAGCAGCTGTACTATTTATAGCTGCTGGCTTTTAACGATTTTTTTTCCCAGTAGAATCCCTCTTTAAAGACATTTCTGGAGGATGCAACCTTAGCTGGTCTGGGCTGGTGTCAGACTCAGGAATTACGAAAAATGTATTTCATGTATCAACACACCGTTTGGTAGGGTGGATACAGCATTACAAATAAACACATGCCACGTCCTAAATATAAACTTGAAGAAAAATAATTTTGTGGGCTATGGACTTTTTAGGCACAGAACGACAATATATTTAAAAATATACATTTTATTTCTAAAGAATATACAATTTTTATTATTAAAAACACATAAAATATACAGAAAAAATTATTACATGATTGCTCAGAAAAAAAACATTCCTCATGTGTTACCGCCATTTAACAAAAGTACTATAGTGGTAGAGATAATCAATAGAACCTCTCAAAAAAAACACAAAATTATCAAGGGGGGTTAAGACAGTATGTATGTGCTCGACATGTTTCGCGTGTCCTCAGGCTTCTTCTAGAGCTAATTCTGACCAACTAATAAGATAAAAAATACATACAATGTAATAGTTTGCAGTAAAACATAAACAAAATTTTAGCAATCAAAAAACGCCCCCTTTGCATCATTTTGTATTTTTTTTTAGAGGTTCTATTGATTGTCTCTACCACTATAATACTTTTGTTAAATGACAGTAACACATGAGGGATGTTTTTTCTGATCAATTTTTGCACTGGTGTTGCGGGCCTTTCAACCAGACTATACCCGACTATCCTGTGGCTTTATTACAAACTATTGGTTTGTTACAATTTGTGTTTTTTAATTACTAAAATTTTGTTTATGTTTTGCTGCAAACTATTACATTGTATATATTTTTTATCTTATTAGTTGGTTAGAATTAGTTCCAGAAGAAGCGCGAGGACACGCGAAACATGTCGAGCACATACATCCTGTCTTAACCCCCCTTGCTGTTCCACCCCTTTGGATCATTTTGTATTTTTTTTGAGAGGTTCTATTGATTGTCTCTACCACTATAATACTTTTGTAAAATGGCGGTAACGCATGAGAAATGTTTTTTCTGATCAATCATGTAATCATTTTTTTCTGTATATTTTATGTGTTTTAAATAATAAAAATTGTATATTCTTTAGAAATAACATTTATATTTTTAAATATATGGTTGTACTGTGCCTAAAAAGTCCATAGCCCACAAAAGTATTTTTCTACAAGACTCAGGAATTAGGCCAAATCTGCACCCTTGCTGCTAACACTAGTTAACAGGCACAAGCTATATTTTTTATTTGTTTTCAATTAATTTCTTAAAAGTAAAAAAGAAAAAGACATTCAAAGACCAGCAAACAAAGATATACAGTGCCTTAAAAATGTATTCACACCCCTTGAAATTTTCCACATTTTGTCATGTTACAACTGAAGATGTAAATGTATTGGGATTTTATGTGACAGACCAACACAAAGTGGCCTTTAATTTTGAAGTGGAAGGAAAATAATAAATGGGTGTCAATATTTTTTACAAATAAATATCTTAAAAGTGTGTTGTGCATTTGTATTCAGCCCTCTTTACTCTGACAACCCTAATTAAAATCTAGTCGAACCAATTGCCTTCAGAAGTCACCTAACTAGTAAATAGAGTCCATCTGTGTAAAATGTAATCTCAGTATAGATACAGCTGTTCTGTGAAGCCTTCAGAGGTTTGTTATAGAACCTTAGTGAACAAACAGCATCATGAAGGCCAAGGAACACACCAGGCAGGTCAGGGATAAAGCTGTGGAGAAGTTTAAAGCAGGATTAGATTATAAAACAATATACCAAATTTTGAACATCTCACTGAGCACTGTTCAATTCATCATCCAAAAATGGAAAGAGTATGGCACAACTGCAGACCTAGCAAGACATGGTCGTCCACCTAAACTGACAGGCTGGGCAAGGAGAGCATTCATCAGAGAAGCAGCCAGGAGGCCCATGATAACTCTGGGGGAGCTGCAGAGATCCACAGCTCAGGTAGGAGAATCTGACCACAGGACAACTATTAGCCGTGCACTCAACAAATCTGGCCTTTATGGAAGAATGGCAAGAATAAAGCCATTGTTGAAAGAAAGCCATAAGAAGTCCCATTTGCAGTTTGTGAGAATCCATGTGGGGGACATGACAAACATGTTAAAGAAGGTGCTCTGGTCAGAAGAGACCAAAATGTAACTTTTTGGCCCAAAAGCAAAATGCTATGTGTGGCGGAAAACTAACACTGCACATCACCCTGAACACACCATCCCCACTGTGAAACACGGTGGCGGCAACATCATCTTGGGATGCTTTTCTTCAGCAGGGACAGAGAAGCTAGTCAGAGTTGATGAGAAGATGGATGGAGCTAAACACAGGGCAATCTGAGAAGAAAACCTGTTATGACCTGTACACACCACCGGTTTTTCAGTCAGAATAAACTCTGAAGCTTTTTATGACGGAATTCTGCTGAAGCTGTCTTGCGTATACACGATCACACCAAATTCCGACCGTCAAGAATGCGGTGACGTACAACATGTACGGCGGGACTAAAAAAAGGGAGTTCAATAGCCAATATCTTCCGTCTTGTACTTGCTTCAGAGTGTTAAGGAATCCAATGTACATAATGATAATCAGAAAATGTCTATTTGCTTATGTGTATACATGTTCCCATGCTCCTTACTTATTATGTAGCATACAGATTGACCCTGTTCTGCGGGAAGATGGCGTCTATACCCTACATTCCACGCGTCAGAAGAATGCATTCGAGATAAGGGAACCAGCTTCAACCAAACTTCAAGCATCAAGTTTCTTCATTTCTCTTGTATTGTAACCAATAAGATGTACCTATTAGACTGACATAGTAATGACGTATCTTTCTGTATAAAATATTAACACCGCCCACGAATAAATCAGAATTTAGAAGTAGCCTGAGCTGAACATATCTCAGAGAGTGTTTACTTCTAATGTGCATGCACATTTATACTTTTTTAATTAGAAATAGCAGCAGATAACCAAGAACTAATTTATAGTTCTTATCCATTTCAACTGGCGCCCAACGTGGGGCGGCTTTCAGGCTTCAATCGAAGGGAGACCACATTCCAGGACTGAACAGCTGGCCAGATCAGAGAAGGGGGTTAAGCGCGCAGCCCTAACAGTACGGTAAGCATATTTATCCTTACCATTTGTACGACTTCTCTGGTCTGGCTGGTTGATTTTGTCTTGTTGGCTCCTTTCGATTGTTCAAAGAGGCAGGTAACTTATTTCTCGCCTGAAGCCGTTTTAACGAACCTGCTAATGGTTTTCTGCTGACTATTATCTGTTCAGTGTCTGTCATTCTGAAGGATTGCAAATTTAGCAGACTGAAAGTGCAGCTGCAGGCGTGTGTCCATCCTCACCCCTAGATTCTACCTCTAGTGGTGGGGTGGAATTCTGCAGGCATTTATAGACGGGGTTACTTGAGGTTGGCTGTGTAGGACCTCTGAGGGTTAATCTCAAACTGTGAATTAGGGCAGTTTGAAAGAAGGCTTGCGGAAGTGGCAGCCTTGAAACTGTCTATGAATGTTCTGCTCGGGAAAGCTTTCCTGAGGGTTTATCTCAAACTGTGAATTAGGGCAGTTTGAAAGAAGGCTAGCTGGGATTTGGCAGTCTTGTGACTCAGGTGAGCTTTTCCCGAGAGCTATCTTTGCAGTTCAAAGAGTGTCAGGTGTCATGTCCTGTACTGTGTGTGTATTTGTCCATTACTGTTTGATATACACGAAGAGGGTGACGGTGAGAGAAAGTGGCTACCTGAAGGATCAGTTGGGCCATAAGCCACTGCTCCACACCACCTCTGACGTGCTAGTTTTGACCCTCGAAGAGATAGAATAGTCAGGAGTGTGCTAGGAGACAGATCTCTCGCAGGGATGCGAGCCCCCACCCTAGGAATTCTTTGATAAGACAGCAGTCAGAGGAGTATTAACCACTTTGTTGCCTGTATTCTCCTCTTAAGCCGTCCGCTGAAAGAGAGAGAGAGAGAGAGAGAGAGAGAGAAGGGAATGCTAGAATGTGATATTAGAAGAAGAGAGAAGATGTTGCAAGAAGCAGAGGAATGGCATGTGCTGATAAGAAGACAAAGGGGACTCTGTGTGATAACGGCTTATTGGATGTGGCAGAAGCATGGTACAGGACGGCAAGGGCATTGCACAAAGAAGGTTGGATAGAAGAGAAAATCAAGAAAGATGCAAATTGTACTATGTATGTGTATCACAGAGTTAATGTGGCTGTACCGCCCCCCATATACAAAAAACTGGAACGAAGGAGGAGAGGGACAACCCTGCTATCCGCCTAACGTCCACTCCCTTCTCACCACCCCAACCCGAGCACAACCCACTGTGACCACTCCCAGGAGGCCATCTTGGTACACCCAAGCCCTCACTTCAGGCACAGCCCAGTGCACTTCCTGCCGGCGGCCATCTTGGTACACCCAATAGGCCCAGCCATGGCATATAACCAGTTCTTCCCGTTTTAAACCAGGATGGTTCCTACCACACACCTGTCTTCCCTAATATGGAAGCACTACCTTCACAGGCCGGATATGTTAATGATGAAGAAGCGTCTGAGTGGGAAGACCAACAACAGGCAGCAAGGCCACCTGCTGATTTAACCCCTAATCCGGCTCCGGACTCACAGTTCCGAGAGGATCGCAAACATATGCTGACAACCATGAGAAACAGTGCCCATTCTCAGCCCCCCGCCCCAACACCAGTCTCGGTTACCAGAAGGGGCACCGGTGATGTATGTCGCTTTTACCCCATCACAAGCAGCAACCTTAGTGACAAGTTTGCTTGACCCAGAGAAACAGCCAATGCCCTTCTACCACAGGATAGTGCAGATACAAGAAACGTATTAAGCTGCCTGGAGAGACTTGATCAGCCTATGCCAAATTAAAGCAGGACATGTCTTTTGGCCAGTTATGCAGGCGGCCCTACTATGATGCCTGCCTGGCAAGTGCCACTTCTTATACCTCAGGCTTGGAGTTCTGTGCACAACTCCGCGACTGGGCAAAGGAGAAATTGGCAGATCAGACCACCACAATCCAAGATATTGCCCAAGATAAAGGGGAGTCTGTGGAGAAGTATCATGCTAGACTCATACAGGCCTTTGATGATCTGGCCTTCTCCCTCTATGAAAAGACACACACACACACATTATCATCTGCTTTTGTCTCAGGACTCAGAGAGGATATCAGAAAAAGCCTGATGGTGGCCCACCCTGAATATCGCTCAATGAAAATGTCCGATTTACTGTTGGTGGCCAGAGGGATAGAAAACCAAAAAGGAAAAAAACCAACGCCCCTCATGGTAACACAAGACGAAGATCCCGCCTACACTCGTCCTCCACCACTGCCCAATACCTGGGAAAAGATCATCTGTTACAACTGTGGGAAGCGGGGTCACATCAGAATAGTATGCAGAGCCCCAAGACATCCGAGACAAGACAGGGATCCCGCCGAAGGGCGACGTGGACATGAACCTCCACCACCATGCCCCAACTCATGCTAGGAAATGAGAAAACCTGTGTCACCCCTTATGACAGTGTCCTCAAATGAGACTGGGGGACCCCTAGAAAAGGTCACGTTACCTATACAAGGAAAACCTACCACTTTTCTCATTGACATGAGTGCAGCCAGGAGTGTGTTGAGGGCTGAGGACCTGCCTGATAATTCTTTCCTTTCCACTATTGATGTTTCCTGCGTGGGAGTGGATGGGGTGCCCCGCTCCAGTCCACTCACTGAGCCTCTCCAAGTGGGGACATTTCCTGATTTGCTTGCCAGATTTGTGGTGTCCTCTACATGTCCCTTGAATCTACTAGGAGCTGATGTGCTGTCCAGACTACAGGCGTCAATCATCTTCACACCTGAAGGGGGCGGTGAAGTTACATACTCCCCTATCCTTGGAAGACTCATCTGCTTTGTATTCTCTGCCTCTCCTGATGACACTTCATGAAGCAATAACTCCAAGTTCAATACCGCAGGAAGTACTTGACAGAATCCCTGTGTGCCTATGATCCACAGGACCGGAAGACAACTGTCACTTAATGGTGCCACCAGTTTCAGTCAAGCTCAAAGAGGGCACATCATTGCCCCGGAAACCACAATACCCCCCCCCCTAAAGTTAGCTCAATCTGCAGCTATTTTGAAGCATGTCAAGGCCCTCGTGTCAGATGGAGCCCACCCTGCGCATCTCCATGCAACACACCTCTGTTCTCTAGGAAGAAGAGAACCCCTAAAAGAGAACAAGCTGGTTGCGGGGGTGTCCCTGACTGCAAAGTACCTCACAGTGGTGGACCATGCAAACGCTCTCTTCAGTGTCCACCCTCACCCCTCATGCTGGTACCTTTTGCATTCACCCACGAAAAGACAGCAACGTACCCAGACAGTTATGCCAAAAAGGGGCACAGAACTCTCCAAGCTAGTTTGAAAACGCTATGGCTATCATCCTTGACACATAACAAGAGGATCACCTGGAAGTGACTCTCCTCCAATATGTTGATGACCTTCTCCACTGTGCAGCTGTCTTACCCACTGTTGAAGTCACCTCAGAAAGCCAGTTGGGCTATCTTGCCACACAGGGTTGCGAAGCCTCAAAGCCCAAATTGCAGTGGTGCTCAACATCTGTAATTGTTCTTGGACACTGTCTTGTCCCATGGGACAATACACCTCACTGAAGACAGGGTGTAAGCAATCTCTGACATCCCACTGCCACAAGGCCAGAAGCCCCTTCATTCCTTCCTTGGACTAATTTCGTATTGCAGAGCATGGATTCCAGAAGGCTCCCTACTGATGCAAGCTTTGTATGATACCCTGAAAGCAGACCCCTTCCAGATGTCTCCTGAAGCAATATCCAACTTTGAGGCCTTCAAGCACACCATCTTTGGTGCTAGGGCTCCCAGACTACGACAAAACGTTCAAGCCCTTTGTATCTGAACATCTGGGACATGCTACAGGTGTACTCGCCCAATCACACGGCATCTGCCAATGCCCTATAGGATATTATTCCTGTCGGCTGGATGCAATAGCAAGAGGAGGCCCATCGTGTCTGTGAGCTGTCTTTGCTGCACAAGCCTTGTTTGACAAAACTTCAAACTTGGCTCTCGGACTCTGCCTTGTTCTGCTTGCTCCCCATGACATTGCTCCCATACTCCACCAAGATCCAGCCGAAACATCTGTCCATTGCCAGACACTTGAGACTCCTGTGTTTCTACCTTCTAGACAGCATTACTCTATTACGTTGTCAAACACCAAAACCTACCACCCTTCTTCCACTTCTCGAGGGGGGTAAGGAGGAGGAGTCGAGTCTTGACTTGTCACCCCATAACTGCATCGAACTAATGCGGCTGGAAACCACGCATATCCCCACCGTGAGTGAAATACCCCTGCAGGATCCAGGTCACCACTGAAAACTCGGTTCTCCAAACTGAAACCTTACCGCCGGTGATGTCTGCACAGGTGGCAGAGCTGCAAGCACTTACTACAGCATGTAAATTGGCAGAGGGAAAAAGAGCCAACATTCATACGGACTCAAGATATGCTTTCAGCGTTGCCCATTATTTTGGTGTTATCTGGAAGGACAGAGGGTTCCTAACGGCTGCAGGAACACCTGTGAAACAGCTCAGCCATCAAGGACTTGGACGCCCTGCTTCTCCCAACCCAAGTGACTATTCTAAAAGTAAAAGCACACAACAAACTCAACTTGAAGGAAGCTCGAGGCAATCTAGCCAATTCAGCTGCCAAACAGACAGCCAATGGTCCACGGGAAGTGGACAGCAGGGTGGTAGAAGAAGACCACTCCATGCTTACCCTACAGACTCTCCCAGTGGACAGAGTTTATCTGAAATAATTACAGGAAGCAGCAAGTCCGGATGAGAAGGAAAGCTGGAAAACGGAGAGGAGGAACTCTCAGAGATGGACTATTCGAGTGCAGCAAGAAGCCTTGTCTACCCAGGAGTATGTACCCAGCCATGGTGCAATGGGGAAATGGAACTGCCCACTTGACAAAGACTCTTATGAACTTATGAGTTACTTCATTGACCAACAACTTCTGCAGATCATGCACTATCTGCAACAAATGTAACCCAGAATGTACAGAAAAGGCACAGAAGAAGCACCTGGCAAAAGCTCTTATACCCCTTCCAGAGGATACAAATTGATCACTCCCAAATGTCAAAGGAGTGACAGATTCGAATACGCCCTAGTGGAGGTGGACATGACTGCCAGGACCACAGCTAAGGAACTACTGAGTGAGATAGTATGTAGATTTGAGGTCCCAGAGGTGATAGAGAGCGATCAGGCCCAGCCTTCACAGCAACCCTTACAAAAGATTAGGGCAGCACTGGGGGTTCAGTTGGCTCTACACACCCCTTACCACCCTCAAAGTAGCGGGAAGGTAGAAAGGATGAAAGGGACACAAGAAAAACAGGATGTTAACCACTTCCCACCCGGCCAATGTATATATACGGCCGGGTGGGAGCCGCCTGCTCCTGATAGGACGTTCAGGAACGTCATTCAGGAGCAGCGGGATCGCGCGCGCGCGCGCCCGCGCAGCGGCGCGATCCCGATGTGCTCGTGTCACCCGGACACGGCACATCTCAGATCGGCAGGAGGGCTCTGTGATTGGCCCTCCTGATCACATGACGGCCGTGTCCAATCACGGCCGTCATGTGATGTAAACAAACAGCCGGTTGCTAGGCAATCGGCTCTCCTCTCCTCACACGGAAGTCACCGCTGAGAAGAGGAGAGCAGAACGCTGCAGCCGGCTGATGATCAGTGAGTATGGGCTGCTTTTCACAGCTTTTTACTCACTGATCATCAGTGTAGTGTAAACACACAACACACCACACAGTGAAAACACAGTCCCCACATATGTCCCCAAAACACACATGTCCCTAAAACATACATGTCCCCAAATAATAAAAACACATGTCCCTAATAATAAAAACATGTCCCCCACATATGTCCCACTAAAATCACATGTCCCAATGATTATCTGCACACATATGTACGTGATCACCTGCACACATATGTACATGATCATTTGCGTACATATGTCCGTGATCACACAAACCAATTATTATACACTTAACGGAATTTTTTTTACCAAAAACATGTAGCAGAATACATTTTGGCTTAAATTTATGACAAAATTAGATTTTATTGGATTTCTTTTCAAATAGAAAAAAGAAAATATTGTTTTTTTCCCAAATTTCCGCTTTTTTTGCGCTTATATCGCAAAAAAAAAAAAAAACGGAGTCGTGAATAAATAACACCAAAATAAAGCTCTATTTGTGCGAACAAAATGATAACAATTTCATTTGGGTACAGTGTAGCATGACCGCGCAATTGTCACTGAAAGCGCTAGAGCGCTGAAAGCTGAAAATTGGGCTGGGAAGGAAGGGGGTGAAAGTGCCCTGTATTGAAGTGGTTAAAGATGGCCCAAAAGACTAACATGAGTCGGCCAGACAGTTTGCCCATTGCCCTGTTCAGTGTCAGACACACACCCCGGGGGAAATATGCCCTATCTCCTTATAAAATTTAGTTTGGTTCAGCCCCAGACTTGGCTGTCACTTTCCACAACAGTTACAGTTGCAATCTGATGTGTTGACTAATTATGTAACCGCATTATCACGAGAATTAACCCAAATGCATGTCCAGGTGTTTTCTTCCATTCCAGATCCTGAATTAGATACAGGAACACACCAACTACTACCTGGAGATTGGGGGCTGGTAAAGAAATTTGTGAGAAAACATTCTCTTGAACCAAGATATGATGGTCCATTCCAAGTTTTGCTGACCACAGCCACCTCAGTGGAATTGGCCGGGAAGAATACCTGAATACACGCCTCCCACTGCAAGAAAGCTCCACCCCCGAGGACAAGATCCCGCTCACTTCATGACGACCATGCTGCATATCCTTTTTCTGTTTGGTCTAGGGGGGAGGCCCAGGAGGTGGTCATCACAAAAAACAAAACAAAAAAAAAATGATAACATAATTACATTTTGGTACAACTCTTCAGGTACACATGTGACCACCTTTACCTTTGATTACTGTGACATAGTACCTTGTCCGTTTGACTCTTTCATGGCAATGCCATTGGTACAGTGACATCCCTGATGGTAAGGATATATATGTGTGTTTTACAGACAGTTACTGGGGCCAGAATTGTGGTTCCTGGGAGGGACAGTGGGTTGGAACATAGGACCAGATTAGAGGGTATCTGGACCGGTGAATGTGCCCTTGAAAAGGTGATTATGCCCCTCCATATCCTAGCAGAAGATACCCCTGATACATACACTGACCCAGCACACAGTCAGAGGAGGAAGCGAGCAGCTCTCTCCGGAAGCTTTGACCCTCATATGTACATAGATGCTATAGGGGTCCCAAGGGGGGTCCCTGATGAATTCAAAGCCAGGGATCAGGTAAAAGTTGGTTTTGAGTCTTTGATCCCCATAATAACTGTGAACAAGAATGTAGATTGGATCAATTACATATATTATAACCAACAAAGATTCGTGAATTACACTAAAGATGCCCTCCAGGGAATTGCTGACCAGTTACCCCCCCACTTTCTACATGACATTCCAGAACCGGGTGGCCTTAGACATGGTGTTAGCTGAGAAAGGAGGTGTCTGTAAAATGATAGAAAAAACGGGGACCTGTTGCACCTACATTCCTGATAATACCGGCCCAAATGGTAAAGTAACTTTAGCTATAAAGAAATTAGAAGAGTTGTCATTGGAGTTGAAGAAGAACTCCGGTATTACAGACCCATGGGATCAATATTTTAGCTGGATGAGTGGGTGGCAGAAGGTGCTCGCCCAGATAGGGGTAACGGTACTAATAATCCTGGTTCTTTTAGCCCTGATTGTATGCTGTATTCTACCTTTCGTAAAGAAGTTAATGAGCAAGGCTGTAGACAACAGCCCACCTACATTTCTCCACCAAGAAGAAGAGGACCCTCTTATGATGGAGGATGACAAACCCTTCCCTCCTCTACAGTCACTCCCTGTCCATAATCTCACACTCCTCTAGGGTTATAGGGGTAGATAGCACCTGATTGCCCTTCTCCAGCTGTATCGAGGGGGGTAGTGAACTAGTTGCTGCCCAACTCTATATACAGCTTAAAAAGAGTTGCTGAGGAGAATGGGCCAGGTGAGTAGGACCTTTAGATGAGGGACAGAAGAAAATAGCCATTTTAGGGGGGACTGTTAAGGAATCCAATGTACATAATGATAATCAGAAAATGTCTATTTGCTTATGTGTATACATGTTCCCATGCTCCTTACTTATTATGTAGCATACAGATTGACCCTGTTCTGCGGGAAGATGGCGTCTATACCCTACATCCCACGCGTCAGAAGAATGCATTCGAGATAAGGGAACCAGCTTCAACCAAACTTCAAGCATCAAGTTTCTTAATTTCTCTTGTATTGTAACCAATAAGATGTACCTATTAGACTGACATAGTAATGACGTATCTTTCTGTATAAAATATTAACACCGCCCACGAATAAATCAGAATTTAGAAGTAGCCTGAGCTGAACATATCTCAGAGATTGTTTACTTCTAATGTGCATGCACATTTATACTTTTTTAATTAGAAATAGCAGCAGATAACCAAGAACTAATTTATAGTTCTTATCCATTTCAAGAGCATGCGCCGTTTTTTGTTACGTCGGGACAGCATACAGACGAACGGTTTTCCCGGTAGGAATTTATTCCGTCTGAAACATATAGAACATGTTCTCTTTCTAAGTCTGTCAGAATTTGACGTAAAAAGTCAGATGGGGCATACACATGGTCAGAATATACGATGAAAAGCTTCCGTCCGACTTTTTCTGACAGAAATTCCAACCATGTGTACAGGGCATTAGAGTCTGCAAAAGACTTGAGACTGGGGCGGAGGTTCACCTTCCAGCAGGACAATGACCCTAAATATACAGCCAGAGCTACAATGGAATGGTTTAGATCAAAGCATATTCATGTGTTAGAATGGCCCAGTCAAAGTCCAGACCTAAATCCAACTGAGATTCATCTGTAGCAAGACTTGAAAATTGCTGTTCACAGACGCTCCCCATCCAATCTGACAGAGCTTGAGATATTTTGCAAAGAAGAGTGGGCAAAAATGTCACTCTCTAGATGTGCAAAGCTGGTAGAGACATCGCCAAAAGACTTGCAGCTTCAGTCCCCCTGAGTCAATACTTTGTAGAACCGCCTTCCACTGCAACTACTGCAGCGAAAGGAGGTTCTACAAAGTATTGACCCAGGGGGACTGAATACAAATGCACACCACACTTTTCACATATGCATATACGTTTTTGGCTGTAACATGACAAAATGTGGAAAATTTCAATGGGTGTGATTACTTCAAGGCATTGTATTGTTATTCTGGGGATACACTCAGTGATTTGCTGGTGCTCAAAATTTTTTTGGGGGGGGGGGGGGCGCAAACAAACTAAAAAATACGAAAAAAAAAATCAAATGCAGCCATTGTGCCATCAATTGCAGAAACTGTGCCCATCAAATGCAGCCACTGTGCCGTCAATTGCAGAAACTATGCCCATCAAATGCAGCCACTGTGCCATCAATTGCAGAAACTGTGCCCCATCAAATGCAGACACTGTGCCCAAATGCCACCACTGTGCCAAAAAAAAGCTGTCACTGTGCCATCACATGCCACTGTGCCCATCAAATGCTGCCATTGTGCCATCAAATGCCACCGCTGTGCCCATCAAATGCTGCCACTGTGCCATCATATGCTGCCACTGTGCCCATCAAATGCTTCCACTGTACCATCAATTGCAGCCACTTTGGCCCATCAAATGCTACCACTGTGCCCATAAAAAGTTGCCACTGTGACCGCCCCCATCCCCCCCCCTGCCCGCTCGCCGTCTGTCCAGCACTTACCCTATCTTGGTGGCGAGTCAGGCAGCGAGTGACGATGGCAAGCTGTGCGAACTAGCAGCGGGTCAGACAGCGGCAAGCTGGGTGCTTCATGCATCTCCTCCCCTTCTCCTGATAGGCGTCCAATAGCAGTGACTGTCCTTTCAGCCAATCAGGTGACGGGTAACAGACCCGTGCTTCCTGATTGGCAGAGAGGCGTTTCGGTGTTAGAAAAGTGAATATTCATTTGCTTTTCTAACACACCTGGGTGGACTGAGAGCGCAGTGCTTCAATAATACACCCCCACCGCTGGAATTCAGGCGACCTGCATCCGAAAAGAGGCCGGACACCTGAATATGGGGTGGCGGCGGCGGTCAAGGATAGATACATTCTATGCATGAACCTATCCATTCTACATATAGGGGGGTAGGTAGAGAGATGGGGCAGCGCCCATGCGCCCTTAATGGACAGGCCGCCCCTGGATACACGTCGGAATTATTTTCCTCCTCTCATCCACACATCCACTACTCTTCCATTCCTTTTTACTTCAACACACCTAACCTTTTTTTTTTTCAAAATGCTCTCCCTACCCAAAAGCGCAGTCCACATCGACATCCTCACTCACATACCTCAGTTTCTTTCTTCATCCTACAACCCTGCCCTTTTCTTATACAACCCTTGGAATGTTTTTTTTCTAGTTTGATTATTGGATGAATGCATTCATGAGAAATCATTGTGTATATCCATATGCATGTTTTCCAGGTTTGGCGCTCAATTTTATTTTCTATGTGCAAGGCAAGATTATACTAGTCCAATGATCTGCATATAGTTTCCTTTCTTGTTTGGTATTTCATTTTACTCAAGCTGATTTAAAGGGTAACTCCACTTTTGTGGGAAAAAAAATAGCAAATAAAGAAAAAATAATATAGCTTATACAATTGTCACACAAGTCATTTTGTAAGTGAATGTTATTAAAAATGACCTTTCCTTTTCAATCTGCAGCACTGTCATTTTCTGAAAATGCCATGTAATATGGCTACCTGAACGTGTTCTGTATACAGAATGTGTACAGACCACCCCCAGAAACATAATTTTCTGCTTGTGTGATTAGCTCACTGATTTCCCCAAAAGTCTGCACTAAGATACAAGTCAGATTTTAGACATATCCTGCAACAAAAATGTCATTTTTGGTGAGATACTCCCAATAGGAACAAAAGGGATGCTGATCCTGACATTGTTCTCATTAGTGTCCTGCAGGTACACAGCTGATTGATAATTAGGAAACCATTCCCATTAGATTCACTTTCCCGCATGGATAAAGACAAACACACAGGGATTTCTTCAGAATAACAAAAGGTAGGAATCTGCAACAAAGTTTGGTAAAATCGTTACAATGTACATACAGTAGATCACCCAGAGTGGAATGTTTTTTTCTCAACAAAGGTGGAGTTATGCTTTAACTGTGGAACACCAGATGAAAACATATTCTTTTTAATTGAAGGAGATAAAGTATTCTAGAGTTGATGTAACTCCCCATAAACCACTAAGAGCCCAACTTGCAATCTAAGCCCTGACGAAGGGTCAACCTAATAGCCCTGAAAAATGGTGGCTTGTCATCTTTCGACTTCTCTGATGAGATAATTATATTCTATTATTATAAAAGATTTATATAACACCAACAGTTTGCGCAGCGCTTTACAACATTAGGGCAGACAGTATAGTTCCAATACAATTCAACACGGGAGGAATCAGAGGGGCCCTGCTGCTTAGAGCTTGCAATCTAAAAGGGGGGGGGGGTCAAGCGATACAAAAGTTAATAACTTTGGGGGATGGGCTGAGTTGTTAGGTGGAGGTAGGATAGACCTCTCTGAAAAGGAGGGTTTTTAGGGATCTCCTAAAAGTGAATAGAGTAGGAGATAGTCGGACAGATTGGGGTAGGGAATTCCAAAGGATAGGAGAGCCTCAGGAGAAGTCTTGGAGGAGAGTATGGGAGAAGGTGACAAGGGAACTAGAGAGCATGAGGTCTTGGGAGGAACAAAGAGAATGGTTAGGTTGGTATTGTAAAACTAGGTTAGGGATGTAGCTGGGGGTGCAGTTGTGGATGACTTTGTAAGCTACTGCAGGGCTCAAGTCCTGCAGGAACACATGGGAACGGCATTCCTGTACTTTTTCCACAGCAGGAACATCGTTCCCATTAGCAGCCGCTGTGGCAGGCAGTGTGCGGGAAGGGGAAGGCTTCCATGCTAACGGGGGGCAGTCCACCCCCGATGGCACATTTGGGGGGGGGAGTTATCTCAGAGTGCCCGTCCTCCCCTCCCTTGGTTCTCCTCCTCCAGCAGACGCTGTAACAAAGTCCTGCCTCCAGTGATAGGCAGAGCACTGATCCGATGCCAGAAAATTGAATCAGTTCGATGTGTATTATAGGAGCCGGTCTAAAAGGTGGCACCTTGTTACAGCAGCCGCTGGAGGAGAAGAACCGAGGGGAAAAAAAGAATTTGGAAAAAAGAATGAAATTAGTTTTTGTTCATTCGGATATTTCCAAATTAACGAATTTGTCGAAATATGTTAAGAAATTAATTTGGAACAAAACAAACTGCACATGTCTAGTGACTAGTTAGCTTACTGTTTAATTAGATTAATGTTTATGTTGACTGTTCCTTAGCTATGTTAATTATCTTACTCTTTGCATAACTTGATCAAGCTCTTACCTGATTTTGTGTGGTACTTATATTCTGTGTGAGTTTACAATAAAAGCAGTTCCAGTTTGCACCTAAGCTAGTGCAGTTTAGTCCTTGAGTGCAATATTCAGATAGAACACCTGGTTCCTGGTTCCAGACTGGAGGAAACTGAATACTGAGGGAAACACCCAAGAGGGGTACCAAGCGGTCCGTCACACTTCCTAAAAGTTAAAAACTGCTAAAGTGATGCAGATACTGAGTGTGCATGCACCCGGTGATTATAATGAACTAGACCCTCCCATTCAGAATCATTCTGGCAAAACAAACCGCTATATTTTCAGAGCAGCAAAAGGTAAGAATCTGCTACAAAGTTTTTTAAAATCCATGCATTGACCCACTCAGAGGGGATTTTTTTTCTCTCAACATAAGTAGATGTACACGTTAAAAGCCTTTCAAAAGATGATGTATTCCTTGATTACCTATATCCCAGACATGCACTGCCCAAGAGAAGATAGTGGGTTTGCTGAACAAAAGAATAGTAAAAATATATTCCTTTTCTTTTCATAAGCATAGTACTCACCGGGTCTGGGTGTAGGATCCTTGCTCATATAATTGAATGCTTTCATCATCTAAGTATATACTTCACTATGTTCACCATGTACCTGCAACTCCCACATCATACTTGTAACAGGCATTTGAAGAAAGGGCAAAAAATAATATGAGAGAGGCTACATAATTAGTTACTATTGTTGAAGCCACAGATATATGATATGCGATTCTATGAGTCTTGGAAAATTACTGATTTCCTTGTTCTATCCAATATAGAACATAAAATCTCTACAAATGAATCTTCCAGCTCTGTTTTCCAAGAAAGCCTCTCTATATAAATAATCAGCTGTTACCTTCAGCTTTATTCTCAGAACTGGAGAGCATGCTAACTGCTTGTACAGGTTCTGATATGAATTTTTTTCCAGATGCCATGTTTGAAATGTAGAGATCATCGGTTGTATGATCCCAGTGGGGTAACTAGAACCCTTAGGGCCCGATGCAAGAAACCATGACGGGCCCCCCTGACCCCCGGACAAAGCTCTTTACTTCGAGCCCGATGGCGGAACACCAGGGCTCGGTCACAAGTGGGTGACTGCATATAAAGGAACTAATTTCTCCATTTCCCTCCGCTTTTCCTCCTCTCCCACCCACAGGCATTCAGCGGCTGCAGGAGGAAAATGGAGAGACTGGTTCCTCTATGTCGATGTTTCACAATCTTTTTCCAGTCAGGGCATGGGCGTCCGCAGCAGGGGGCAAGGGGGGTCAAGTGCCCCCCCCTGGAATCCCCAAGGTGTTGCCACTGCCACCGCCGCCGCCATGCTGCATTTTTTTTTTCTGAGTCCGCTCTCTCCTGTGTATCACAGCGCTGGATGGCTGTGTTCGGCGGCCGCTCTGTAACACAGTCCCGCCCCCTCAGACCATCTCGTGTGATAGTAGAGAGAATCAACGCTCCGCCTATCACATGAGCCAGTCTGGGGGGGGCGGGACTGTATTACAGAGCGGCCGCCGAACACAGCCATCCAGCGCTGTGATACACAGGAGTAGATGCCCATCCGTGCTACAGTGCCTGGATAGGAGGATCGAGGGGGGGAGGGGGGCTGCAGTGCTCTCCTCCACCACCGCACTCTCCTGCCCCCCCCTGCTCTTCTCTTCCACCACCGCACTCTCCTGACCCCCGTGCTCTCCTCCACCACCACACTCTCCTGACCCCCCCCAGTGCTCTCTTCCACCACTGCACTCTCCTGCCCCCCCCAGTGCTCTCCTCCACCACCGCACTCTCCTGCCCCCCCCCCCCCAGTGCTCCTCTCCTCCACCACCGCACTCTCCTGCCCCCCGTGCTCTCCTCCACCACCACACTCTCCTGCCCCCCCGTGCTCTCTTCCACCACCGCACTCTCCTGCCCCCCCCTGCTCTTCTCTTCCACCACCGCACTCTCCTGACCCCCCCAGTGCTCTCCTCCACCACCGCACTCTCCTGCCCCCCCCCCAGTGCTCCTCTCCTCCACCACCGCACTCTCCTTCCCCCGTGCTCTCCTCCACCACCACACTCTCTTGCCCCCCGTGCTCTCTTCCACCACCACACTCTCCTGCCCCCCCCAGTGCTCTTCTCTTCCACCACCGCACTCTCCTGCCCCCCCAGTGCTCTCCTCCACCACTGCACTCTCCTGCCCCCCCCCAGTGCTCTCCTCCACCACCACACTCTCCTGCCCCCCCCAGTGCTCTTCTCTTCCACCACCGCACTCTCCTGCCCCCCCAGTGCTCTCCTCCACCACTGCACTCTCCTGACCCCCCCAGTGCTCTCCTCCACCACTGCACTCTCCTGCCCCCCCCAGTGCTCTCCTCCACCACCGCACTCTCCTGCCCCCCGTGCTCTCCTCCACCACCACACTCTCCTGCCCCCCCCCAGTGCTCTCTTCCACCACCACACTCTCCTGCCCCCCCCAGTGCTCTCCTCCACCACCACACTCTCCTGCCCCCCCCAGTGCTCTTCTCTTCCACCACCGCACTCTCCTGCCCCCCCAGTGCTCTCCTCCACCACTGCACTCTCCTGCCCCCCCCAGTGCTCTCCTCCACCACCGCACTCTCCTGCCCCCCCAGTGGTCTTCTCTACCACCACACTCTCCTGCCACCCCCTCCAGTGCTCTCCTCCACCACCACACTCTCCTGCCACCCCCTCCAGTGCTCTCCTCCACCACCACACTCTCCTGCCCCCCCCCCCCCACAGTGCTCTCCTCCACCACCACCACACTCTCCTGCCCCCCCCCCCCCAGTTTTCTCCTCCCCTGTTCTTGCTGCTCTCCAGCTCTCCCCATCCTTCTCTAGCCACCATCCCAGTGCTTTCCCCCCCAGTGCTCTCCGCCCCTGTTCCCCCCAGTGCTCTCCCCCCCCCGTGCCCTCCACTCCCCCCAGTGCTCTCCCCCAGTGCTCTCCTCTCTCCCCCTGTTCTTTCCCCTCCAGTGCTCTCCCCTCCCCCCAATGCTCCCCCCCTGTTCTTCCCCCCCCCCCAGTGCTCTTCAGCTCTCCCCATCACTCTCTAGCCCCCACCCCAGTGCTCTCCAGCCCACCTTACTCCCCACCCCTGTTCTATCTGCCCCCCTGGTGCTCTCCAGCCCCCCCTCCCAGTGCTCTCTACTCTCCGTGCTCTCCACCCCTGTTCTTTTTGGCTCCCCCTTAGCACCCTCCACTCCCCACCCCTGTACTCTCCTCTCCCCCTGCATTTTGCGCCCACCCATGTGCTCTCCACCCCCCATAGTGCTCTCCAGTCCCCCGTGCTTTCCACCCCTGTTCTTTCTGGCCCCCACTGGTGCTCTCAAGCTCCCCCCCATTGCTCTCCACTCACCCCTGCTCTTTGTGCCCCCCCCAGTGCTCTTCACCACCCCACACTCTTAGCCCCCCCAGTGCTCTCAGCCTACCGTGCTCTCTACCCCTGTTCTTGTTGGCCCCCCCAGTGCTCTCAAGTTCCCCCCCCCAAGCGCTCTCCGCTCCCCACCCCTGTGATCTCCACTCCCCCTCACTCTTTGCCCCCACCCATGTGTTCTCCAACCCCGCCAGTACTCTTTGCTCCCCCTTCTCTCCAACTCCCACTCAGTGCTCTCCACTTCCCCAGGACCAGAGGGCAGGCTGACTGGGGCCAGAAAATGAGGACGGCTGAAGGTGCAGGTGGCCAGGGACCACTCCATCTCACAGCAGACAGATCCTCTGGAAGGAGCACCGTCCCCATCCAAAACGAGAACAGACCCTGCCTGCTGCTGGCCGTCATGGATATCCTGCTGGCATGTAAGGTACTGTACCGAGCATAAACAACACACCTTCCCACAGACAGGGACTGCAGACTGGGACATGGGGCACAGGAGGGGCTGCAATGATGTGCACAGTGAGACTGCATTCACGGCACAGTAAAGCTGCATTTTATAGACACGGTGAGGCTGCATTTGATGGACACAGTGAGGCTGCATTTGAAGGGCACAGTGAGGCTGCATTTGGTGGGCACAGTGAGGCTGCATTTGGTGGGCACAGTGAGGCTGCATTTGGTGGGCACAGTGAGGCTGCATTTGATGGACACAGTGAGGCTGCATTTGAAGGGCACAGTGAGGCTGCATTTGGTGGGCACAGTGAGGCTGCATTTGGTGGGCACAGTGAGGCTGCATTTGGTGGGCACAGTGAGGCTGCATTTGATGGGCACAGTGAGGCTGCATTTGATGGGCACAGTGAGGCTGCATTTGATGGGCACAGTGAGGCTGCATTTGGTGGGCACAGTGAGGCTGAATTTGATGGGCACTGGTGAGGCTGCATTGAGCTCTTGCATCAAGTCTGCAGTCTCTATCCATCTCCTGTAGCATGTCTGAAGTCTCTGAGGGAGTCTGGAGAGGAGTCAAAAGTGGGAGCACCGCCGGGATGGGGGTCATGGGAGAAGTCAGACTTGTGTGGACTGTGGATAGGAGACTATAGGATAAAACCTCCAAGCTGGAGCCGACTGAGCCCTGCACAGTGCACCTGAGAGGAGGTCAGTAAAAGCACCGCCAGGCCAGTTGGGGGTCACTGATGTAAGGGGGGAGTGAATACGATAATGTAAGGGGCACTGATATAAAGGGTTTCCTACTTATATTAGTAACCCACCCCCCTTACCTTAGAGTATTCTTTCTGCAGAAGGTGGTTCCCCCCCCCCACGTTCTGAGTTTCTGGGGTCCCCCTTGATGATTGATCACTTACCACTATTAACTGGAATTTGAATATATATATATATAAAAAGCCCTATGTGATTTCATATCTATATCTAATACTCTCTTCATCAAATGTGCTTTAAAATGCATGGTTTTTCCCTTTCATGAACAAGAAAATAATGACGTTATGCTGTTGGGCTGGTATAATAATGCTGTTGGGCTGGTATGAAATTTTTTCCAGGGCTGGTTTTTGAAAGCATGGGCGTCCGCAAGGTTACTCAGGTGGCTGCGTACCATGCCCATATAGCCTAGAGAATGTACATCTTTTTACATTGCAATACATCTGTTGTGGCCATATTTTTATCTTGATGAAAACAGTCTATACAGTGACAGTATGAGATCAAAATATGGCCACAACAGATGTATTGCAATGTAAAAAGATGTACATTCTCTAGGCTATATGGGCATGGAACACAGCGGTCAGAGTAACTTCCAATACAAAGTGAAGATGAATTATCTGTTATATAACACATATGTATTACCAGTGTAAAGATTTTCATGAGATTGTCAAAAAGGGGCGGAGCATGAGTGGCCTTGAAATGATGCCCCCCCTTGGAAAAAGTTCTGCGGACGCCCATGAGTCAGGGCACCCTTGAAGTATACGCCTAGGTGATTAGGGCTGCACTGCAACCCCCCTGCAACTGTGTGCATTGTGTGCAGTTGCAGCATAGTGATGATGCATAGTGATGATGCATTTAAGGGGTTTAAACAGGTGGTCAGTATACAACATATTGCCTCTCTACTGGCTGTCAAATGCCTCTGAAAAGTGATCTGAGCATGGATCGCCTTTCGGAGGAACAGCATTTTACATAAAATGTGCATACATACATGTAAACACACACACATATATAAACACACACACATAATATATAATATATATATATATATATATATATATATATATATATATATATATATATATATATATATATATATATATATATATGCACATATGCACGCATACATAAACCAGTGGCAGCTGGTGCTCAAAATTTTTAGGGGGGCGCAAGCAAACTGAAAAATTCTGAAAAAAAACATGTGCCCATCAAATGCTGCCAGTGTACCCATTAAATGCTGCCAGTTTGCCAATTAAATGCTGCCAGTGCCTCAGGGGCCCCCTGTAGCAAGGGGCCCAGTCGCCATGGCGATCTCGGCGAACCCTATAATTCCGCCACTGTATGACCCAATGTCCATCCATCTTGGTCCGGGTATTGTTTCTGTGGGCCAAACAGACGCATCATAGGTTTGGTCCCCTTTCACAATGGAGGTTGAAACAGGTGTACTGTGGTGAAATTATATAATATAGCATATATAATTGCAACACAAGTCATATTGTAATTGAATGTTATTAAAAATTACCTTTCCTTTTCAATCTGCAGCCGCTGTAATTTTCTATCAATGCAGTGAAATATGGCTACCTGGAGTTGTTCTTGTCAGAAACCATGAATCAGACTGAGACAGAAGTACAGTTAAATCACACTTGTTTAATATTAAAGTAAATAGAACAAACGTAGTCATAACATAGCCAAAGTTTGGTAACTGGAACGGATTGTCAGAAAGTCAGGAAGTCAGGAATCAGCATAGTGGAACAGCAAGCAGGATCTAGAGCCAGAAGGAACATCATCCAAGCAAGTCTTTAACAGGCACACAGGAGAGAGTCTCTGTAATGTTGACTAGGTGAAGGCAGAGAAGATCTGGGTTAGACGGCTTAAGTAGGCCGTATTGACGAGCAGGATATCATCAACAGGTGAGTCACTGTGGAGAGATAGGAGCTGGCAATTAACTGACAGCTGAGCGGCCAGCTCAGAGAAGGAAGGGCTGAGCCCAGCCCTGACAGTACCCCCCTCCTCAATGACCCCTCCCCCTCGGAGGACCACCATGCTTGAGGGGAAAAAGTCTATGGAAATCACAGAGGAGGACAGGGGTATGTACGTCCGAGGATGAGGCCCAAGAGCGTTCCTCCGGACCGTACCCTTTCCAATGCACCATGTACTGTATGCGCCCACGGAACCTACGGGAGTCAACGATAGACTGTACTTCATACTCCTCATGGTTCTCAACCTGTACAGAGTGAGGACGTGGCATTGAGGTTTTAAAGCAGTTGCAGACCAAAGGTTTTAATATGGAAACATGGAATACATTTGAGATACGCATATTAGAAGGAAGATCTAAAGCTTAAGCCACTGGGTTAATCCTGCGGAGAATACGGAAAGGCCCAATAAACCGAGGTGCAAACTTCAGAAAGGGAACACAAAGTCGGAGGTTGCGAGATGACAGCCAGACCCTGTCTCCAACCTGGTAGGAAGGCGCAGGCAGGCGTCTGCGGTCAGCATGGAGTCTGTACCTATCATTGGCATGTCGCAAAGCCTTTTGAACTTGTGCCCAAGTGGAACGAAGACCATGGATATGTTCCTCTAAAACAGGAATGCTCTACGAAACAAAAGAGTCAGGCAACATGGAAGTTAGGAAACCATAGTTTGCCATAAACGGGGACAATCAGTAAGCAGAATTCAAGGCACTATTGGGAGCAAACCCCGCCCAAGGTAAGAGGTATAACCAGTTGTTATGATGGTCAGAAATATAGCAACATAGAAACTGCTCCAAGGATTGGTTGGCTCGTTCTGTGGCCCCATTAGACTGTGGGTGATATGCAGAGGAAAAAGCAAGCTGAATTCCCAACAGTGCACAAAAGGCTCACTAGAACCGGGACACAAACTGACTACCCCTGTCCGAGACGATCACCTTGGGTAGCCCATGTAAGCAAAAGATCTCCCGGGCAAAAATTAAAGCCATTTCCTTACATCAGCACATGGATTAGGCCACCAGAATTGTTGAGAAATGGCTCAAAAGAGTTGCTTCTTCGCAGGGTGCCCAGCAGCCTTGGGAGAATGGCAAGCCTGGAGAATGGCAGTACGGAGACTCTCAGGGACAAAGAAACGGCCACAAGGTTTCTCAGAAGCATGAACCTGAGTGGCAATCTCGTAATTGCACTCCGCAGGTGCCAATTTCATGGAAAAGTAGCCACACGGATGCATAGCGCTCTCAGAGGTAGGACAGTGAGACAGCAGGGTACCAACTCCAGTCTCCGAAGAATCAATCTCAAGGATAAAGGGTAACGTAGGATCAGGATGTGCCAACACAGGAGCAGAAACAAAGGCAGATAATTGGTAAAGCCAAGAAAACGTTGCAGAGGATGTATACCCATGGATCGGGGCCACTGTAGGACTGCAGAAAGTTTCTCTGAGTCTATTGAAAAACCAGCAGTGGAAATGATATAACCCAGGAATTTAACGTATTTGCGATGGAACTCATACTTCTTCAATTTACAATAGTGATTGTTCACTCTCAGCTTCTGAAGCACATGACAGATGTCTGTGTGTTGGCTCTCTAGAGACTTTTTTTTTCTAGGGAAAAAATGATGATATCGTCGAGATAAACCACCACACATAGCTGCAACACATCTTGAAGAACATCGTAATCAATGGAATTGGATAAGCTTTCTTGATTGTGAAATGAATGAGACCCCTATAATCAATACAAGGTCTCAGTTCACCACTCTTCTTCTTCACAAAGAAGAAACCAGCACCGGCAGGAGACGAGGATTTGTGGATGAAACCCCGAGAAAGTGTGTCTGCTACATACTCCTCCATGGCCCTATCCTCCAAGACCAACAAAGGGTAAACCCGGCTACGAGGGGGTATGGCACCAAGTTGAAGGTCAATTGTGCAATCATATGGCCGGTGTGGAGGCAAGCTAATGGCTTGACCTTGGACATAGACATTGCTAAAATCACAGTACTCCACCAGCAGGGAGGAGAGGGAAGAGGTGCACAGGACCTTATCCACCTTCTGAAAGCATGTCTTACTGCATTATGGTGACGAGGAGAGAACCTCAGCACAAAGCCAATGAAAGAGGGGCTGTGCCTATGTAACCAAGGATAACCAATAACCAGAGGAAATTTAGGTGAGGAAATAACTTGGAACTGAATTATCTCATGGTGAAGAGCCCCTACGGCCATGGACTTTGGTATATTATATTTGGTATATTATATATATGCCTGCCTCACACCTGTATATATGTCAGTCCCCCCCACACACCTGTATATATGTCAGCCCCCCACACACCTGTATAAATATCAGCCCCACATCTACACACCTGTATAAATACCAGCCCCCCACACACACCTGTATACAGTAGTGGTTGGTGCTCCAAATTTTTGAGGGGGGCGCAAACTGAAAAATTCAGAAAACAAAATCAATTGCAGCCTCACTGTGCCCATCAATTTCAGCCACTGTACCATCAAACGCAGCGACTGTGCCAATCAATTGCAGCCACTGTGCCCCATTAAATGCAGCCACTGTGCCCCATCAAATGCAGCCACTGTGCCCCATCAAATGCAGCCACTGTGCCCCATAAAACGCAGCCACTGTGCCCCATGAAACACAGACATTGTGCCCATCAAACACAGCCACTGTGCCCATCAAACGCTGCCACTGTGCCCCATCAAACGCAGCTGCTGTGACCATCAAATGCTGCCACTGTGCCCATTAAATGCTGACACTGTGCCCCTCAAACGCTGCCACTGTGCCCATCAAATGCAGCCACTGTGCCCCATCAAATGCAGCCACTGTGCCCATCAAATGCTGCCTCTGTGCCATCAAATGCGAACACTGTGCCCATCAAATTCAGCCATTGTGCCCATTTAAAAGTTAACACTGTGACCCCCTCCCCCGCCCACTCGCTGTCTACCCGGCACTTACCCTATCTTGGTGAGGCAGTGGATGACAGCGACGAGCTGTGTCCTCCATGCGTCCCCTCTCCTCTTCCTGATAGGCGTCCAATCACAGCGCCTGTCGTTTTAGCCAAACAGGTGACAGGTAACACACCTGCGCTTCCTGATTTGTGGAGAGGCGTTTCAGTGTTAAAACAGCCAATATTCATCCGCTGTTCTAACACAGCTGGGTGAACTGCGGGCGCAATGCTCTGCGCTCGCCTTTCACCTTTTTTGAAGCCTATTAGAACTTATAGCTCTAATCAGGTGCTTCAAAAATACATTCCCACCGCTTTATATCAGGCGCCTGGCATCCGAAAATGGCGCCTGATATAGGGGGTGAATAGGGGGTGTCTACAGCAGCCATGGACAGATTCATGCATTGAATGAATGAATGAATGAATGAATGAAATATTTGTATAGCGCACAACACGAACTGAATCGCCTCAAGGCATGAATCTATCCATGATACATAGAGGTGGGTGGCTGGAGAGAGGGGGCGGCACATGTGTGCTCTTAATGGGCCCACTGCCACTGACTGTATACACAAATCTGTAAACACACAAGGCTCTGGCCCCTCCCTGTACACAAACAGCCCCCCTCCCTTTCCCTCACAGCCCCCACTTGTAAAGAATTTCTTCCTACCTTGTCCCAGCTCATTTTCACAAAGATGACATGTTGCTCAAGCAGAAAAGCCCAGTACACGAGGGGTGCGCATGCACATAGTAGCCAGAGGTGGCAGTAAAGAGCTTGATGTCTGAGCTCAATGACACAGAGCACACACTGTGAGATCGTTAATGTATCGCACAGCACTGCTCCCCTTCACCCGTCCTACCTTCTTCTGGCCCGGGTGGGCCCCTCAGGCCCTGGGGCCCCTTACAGTTGTAATGGCTGTACCCCCTGATGGTGGTCCTGGGTACTGGCAAGGATTCTGTGAGTGCCATTGGAGGTGCTGGCAGGGATTCTGTAAATGCCATTGAAAGTACTGAAATAGACAGTTTAAAAAAATTTAAAGAACGCTTTTTAATCATTAGTAGTAGTATCAGGAGTATAGTATCAAGTCAGTTAAATGCCTGGGATATTGATATGGTCAGTTAAGTAGCAGAGGGGGCTTGTTAATCAGTTTAATCTGCTTTGGTGTTAATGAAATGAACAACCGGTGCACTAGATGGGCAACAATGAGACAACCTCCAAAACAGGAATGGTTTTATAGGTGAAGACCACTGACCCTTTATTCCCTACTCAATTTTTCTGACTGTTTTTCACTAGTTTTGCATTTGGCTAGGGTCAGTGTCACTACTGGTAGAATGAGCAAATACCTGGATCCTATAGAGGTTACACAGGCAGTCCAACTCCTCCAGGGTGGCACATCAATACATGCCATTGCCAGAAGGTTTGCTGTGTCTCCCACCACAGTCTCAAGAGCATGGAGTAGATTCTAGGAGACAGGTAGTTACACTAGGAGAGCTGGACAGGGTGGTAGAAGGTCCTTAACCCATCAGCAGGACCGGTATCTGCTCCTTTGTGTAAGGAGGAACAGGATGAGCACTGCCAGAGCCCTACAAAATGTCCTCCAGCAGGCCACTGGTGTGAATGTCTCTGACAATCAGAAACAGACTTCATGATGGTGGCCTGAGGGCCTGACATCCTCTAGTGGGCCCTGTACTCACTGTTCGACACCGTGGAGCCCAAGTGGCATTTGCCATTGAACACTGGAATTGGCAGGTCCGCAGTGGTGCCCTGTGCTTTTCACAGATGAGAGCAGGTTCACATGTGACAGATGTGAAAGAGTCTGGAGAAGCTTTGGAGAAGGTTATGAAACCTGTAACATCATTCAGCATGACTGGTTTGCTGGTGGGTCAGTGATGGTCTGGCTAGACAATGGCACCCTTACTGCCATTTAGGTATAGGGATAAAATACTTGGACCCATTGTCAGACCCTACGCTGGTACAGTGGGTTACAGTTGTTAACCCCATACAGTCTTTTTTTCACGGGTGTTTAAGTATTATGAATACCATGGAAAATTGTACCATTCCTTATAATTAATAAAAAAACTGAAGTTCTTCTGTTCAATAAATTGTCTGCAGGAAATGTGCAGCACTGAGTCAAAATAAAGGATGACCAAAGGCGAAAGGCAATTTATATATATTTACACACTGTGCTTTATCAGCAAACCCATCACATTTTGCTATCCGCTGGACTGCACATGCGTGACGCTGCCATATGCGTTCAAACACTGTGGCGATGAGCGCTTGCACAGAATTTTGTGCCCACACCCCTGAGTCCAGGTTCAAGCCCCACCATCCAAGTGGATATAGAGTTAGATGATAATTATGCCGAGCGAAGCGAGGCCGTGCCCGAAGCGTGGCGAGCGGCCCTGTGGCAAAGTGGTCTTGCAACAGTGTTGGAATTCATATGGCGACATCACGCATGCGCACTCCAGAAGGTAGCAAAATGTGATCGGTAGCCATATGTGATGAAACAACGGCACTGCTTTGCTTTAACTTACAATTGCGCGGTCGTGCGATGCTGTACCCAAAACAAAAAAAATTGAAAAAGTCTTCGTTTCCCACAAATAGAGCTTTCTTTTGGTGGTATTTGATCACCTCTGCGGTTTTTATTTTTTGAGTTATAAACAAAAATTAAAAAATGTATATATATATATATATATATATATATATATATATATATATATATATATATATATATACAATTTTTTTTTTTAAATCACATTTCTTCATTGATTTAGGCGAATATGTATTCTGCTACATATTTTTGGTAAAAAAATCCCAATAAAACGTATAGCGATTGGTTTGAGCAAATGTGTCTACAAACTTTGTGATATTTTTTAGGGCATTTTCATTTTTTTTTTACAAGTAATAGCAGCAATCAGCGAATTGTAGCAGACAAATTGAACACCTGACACTTGACATTTCTTTGGGGACCAGTGACATTATTCCAGTGATCAGTGCTAAAAATATGCACTGTTACTGTACTATAGGGATGAGCCGAACACCCCCCAGTTCGGTTCGCACCAGAACTTTCGAACGGACCGAAAATTTGTGCGAACTTTAGAACCCCATTGAAGTCTATGGGACTCGAACGTTTGAAATAAAATGTGCTAATTTTAATGGCTAATATGCAAGATACTGTCCTAAAAAGGGTTTGGGGACCTGGCTCCTGCCCCAGGGGACATGGGTCAATGCCTAAAATGTTTTTAAAAATGGCTGTTTTTGCGGGAGCACTGATTTTAACGATGATTAAAGTGAAAAAAAAAGTGAAATATTCCTTTAAATATCATGCCTGGGGGGTGTCTATAGTATGCATGTGAAGTGCCACGTGTTTCCCGTGTTTAGAACGGTCCCTGCACAACGGAAAAAAAGTCATTTAAAACTGCTTGGTTTTAATGTAATATCTGGTTCCGGCAATATGGATGAAAATCATTGAGAAAAATGGCATGGGTAGCCCCCCTGCCCATTACCAGCCCCTTTGGGTCTTGTATGGATATTAAGGGGAACCCCGTACCCATATTAAAAAAAGGAAAGACGTGGGGCCCCCAGGCCCTATATACTCAGAACAGCAGTATACAGGTGGTGCAAACAAGACAGGGACTGTGTAGGTTTGTTGTGTTAAGTAGAATCTGTTTGTAATTTTGAACTGGTACATTTTTAAAGTGTAGCTCCAGTCAAAAAATCTATTTTTAAGCTTTTTGGAAAACATAGGGAAGGGTTATCACCCCTGTATAATTTGTTTTGCCGTCTGTCTTTTTTCATCTAATTTCCTGATGTCTCCTTCCGTTTGCAAATAGGAGACGTTTGTAAGTTGGATGTTTGAAAGTAGGGGCCTGCCCTATATGCTCTGCAGAAATGGCGGAACAAGGTGTTGGTGTTGCCACAACATTGTAAGCCCTCAAAGTGACTCTTGGTGGGTGCTGGAGCGCCCTGCTGTGAACGATTATATCAAGAATTTTAATTACATGCCATTGTTGAACAGTGGTAGAAAAATTGGGCGGTTGTGGTGCTGGTGCTGGTGCCACAACACTATAAGTCCTCACAGTTATTCTCGGTGGGCACAGGAACGGGCCCTGCTGTGAAATATTATATCAAGAATTGTAATTACATGCCCCTGTTTAACAGGGGCTGAAAAATTGGGCCTTAGGCACTGGTGCTGGTGCCACGACACTGCAACCTCTCCCATATACTCTAGTTGTGGTGCAGGAATGAGCCCTGCTGCAAAGCATTGCATCAAAAATTTAATTAAATGCCCCTGTTAAACAGGGGCTGAAAAATTGGGCTGGTGGCATCACCCAGAACCAAAAATATTCTTCCAACATATCTGCGGAGGAAGAAGAGGATAGACAATCAACATAACAGGACAGTCACTCAGCATCAGCATAGGCAGTCTTGAAGGGATGTGATATTTCAAAAAAAAAATTATTCGGTTACATCAGCTTCAGGTGCTTGGTAGCTGTGGGTGATCCAAGACTGATTCATCTTTATGAAGGTCAGTCGATCAACCGAGTTGGTGGACAGAGCCACCAGCAGCACTGAAGGTGCATTCCGAAAAAACGCTGGATGCAGGACAGGCCAGTAGCTCAATTGCATACTGTGCATGCTCTGGCCAGTGATCCATCCTCAAGACCCAGTAAGCCAGAGGATTTTCGGTGGGAAAGTTGTCCAAGTCTGACCTTGCCCCTAGGTATTCCTGCACCATGTAAATCAGACGCTGGCGATGGTTGCTGGAACCGATCATACCTTGGGGCTGCGGACTAAAAATTTTTCTGAACGCATCGGTCAGACGGCCACCTTCTCCACCACTCCTTCTAACCGATGCCTCAGCAACACGTTGTCCAGGACCAGGAGTTTGTAACCTCACAGTCTCTGGGAACGCGTTGCACAGACCTTTCTGAAAGGCCTCCCGGAGATGTCTCATCCTCTGTTCCCTCTGCGACGACAAGATAAGGTCGGCAACCTTACCTTGTACTGTGGATCAAGGAGAGTGGCCAGCCAGTAATGGTCCCTCTCCTTGATCTGAAGAATACGAGGATCCTTCCGCAGGCTTTGCAGGATCAGGGAGGCCATGCAGCATAGGTTAGCTGAGGCATTCGCTCCAGAGTCCTCTGGGTCACTAAGGAAAACATGATCCGCAGCTACCTCCTCTAAGCCACGTACAAGTCCACTGGTTTCTTGGGACTGTAAATCATCCCTACAAGACTGCTGCTGCTGCTGATGCTGAGTGCCAACCTCCACCTCCATGCTGACACAATCATCCTCCTCCTCCTCTTCCTCCTCCTCATCCTCTTCCTGTGTGATGTGTGGGACAGCAGGAACACTGTCTGGATAAAGGAGGCCTTGAGAGGCAAGGAAGTCCTCTTCTTCCTGCCTCTGTTCTGCCTCAAGTGCCCTGTCCATTATTCCATGCAGCGTATGCTCCAAGAGGTGGACAAGAGGTACAGTGTCACTGATGCATGCACTATCACTGCTCACCATCCTTGTGGCCTCCTCAAACGGTGATAGGACAGTGCATGTATCCCTGATCATGCCCCACTGGCGTGGTGAGAAAAAAACGAGCTCCCCTGACCCTGTCCGTAGTCGCACAGGTACTCATTGATGGCCCTCTGCTGCATGTGCAGCCGCTGCAGCCTGGCCTTTTGCCTGCGTACTTGCGTAGCCCTTTGAACGCCTACGGAGCACCGCTGGTTCTGAGGACAGAGCACTGGAAGAGGCCATGGAGGAAGAAGAAGAGGAGGGGGTGGAGGAGAGAGGTGTGTTACAACCAGTAGTAGCATTTTGGAGGCGTGGTGGCGGAACAACCTCCAACACTACTGCACATTGTCCTGTATCCTTCCCAGCTGCCAGAAGAGTGACCCAATGGGTCGTGAAAGACAGGTAACGTCCCTGTCCATGCCTGCTGGACCATGAGTCATCGGTAATATGCACCTTACCGCTGACCGCCCTGTCCAGCGAGGCAAGGACATTGCCTTCCACATGCCGGTAGAGAGCCAAAATCGCTTCCGTGAGAAAAAGTGGCGTTTGGGGACCTGCCACTGAGGAACCACACATTGTACAAACTCACGGAAGGGGGCCGAGTCTACCAACTGAAAAGGCAGCAGTTGAAGTGCTAGCAATTTAGCCAAGCTAGCAAGCTAGTGAACTTCTTTCGACGGTCCAGCAGCTGGAGCAGGGAAATTTGCCTGCTATAATCGGACGTGGGTGTACTGCTAGTAGAGTGCCTGGAAGCACTTGGCTGTGACACACCTAATTCTACACCTTCATTCCTCTCAGAGCAGGTTTCAGAGAGGACTGAAGGTCTAGTGGGGTTGGAGATCCCAGCTAAAGAGGAGCAAGGAGAGGTCCGCTTTGTTCTTTGGTGTGGGTCTTTGAGGTACGCTTGCCAACGATCTGCATGGCAGGTCAACATATGTCTGGTCAAGCATGTGGTGCCCAAGAGGCTGATGTTTTGGCCACGCGAGATACGCTTGAGACATATGTTGCAAATAGCAGCGATGCGATCTGATGCACTTGTCTCAAAAAAGGCCCACACCAAAGAACTTTTAGAATAACATGCAGAGGCAGCGCCCTGCACAGGCAGAGCTCTGCGGTGTGATTCAGTCGGTGTGCTGCCCCTAAGCTGGCCCCCGAAGGGCATCCTGCCTCATTGGACATGTGCCTCCTCCTCCTCCTTCTCTCTCCTAACAGGCACCCACGTGGAGTCAGTGCCCTCATCATCCCCTCCCTCTTCATCGCTGGAGCAAACCTGGCAGTATGCTGCAGCTTGTGGAACATGACTGCCAGATTGCTGTCCTTCTTAAGCATCCCCTCTCTCTGCGCTCACGCTACTGCCTTCCTCTAGCTGAGTATCATCATCAGAGCCTACAAAACACTGGGCATCTTCTTGGAGCATGTACCCAACACTGTGCTCAAAGAGTTCAGGGGACTCCTCAGGAGGACGTGGTGGGTCTAGGGAAGGAGTCACTAATGATGACATTGAGACGAGGGAAGACGGTTGGCAGCTGCTTTGCTAGTACCCTGAGCCTGGGTGAAAGAGCATGAGGAGTATGAAGAGGGCTTGGTCATCCACTCTACCAAGTCTTCGGTATGATGCGGCTCAACATGTCCAGCTGCCGAAAAGAAGGACAAGCGTGTCTCATGGCCATGTGCTGATGATGACAATGCACCGCGTCCACGACCAGCACTGTTGTCTCTAGACACAGAGCCTGCTTGCCCTCTTTTATCGGCTTGTGCCTGTCTGCCTCTCCTTGTTGGCCTTCCAGACATGGTAATGGCCTGAAGGGAGATGGGAAAACCAGCAATTGGGTAGTGTATATTGTGCTGGAGGCACACAACACCCACTAACTTCTGCAGATGCCTTTATTATAGAACAGGAATTAAAGGGTAGATACCGGTGTATACTGTGCTGTGCTGGAGGCACACAATACCAACTAACTCCTGCAGATGGCAGATGGCTCAATTAGAGAAGAGCTATATAGGTGGATAATGGTGTATACTGCGGTTAGGGCACACAGACAACACCCACAATCTCCTACAGCTGACTGAAAGCTTAATTACAGAAGAGCAATATAGCTAGCTATATAGGTGGATAATGGTGTATACTGCGGTCAGGGCACGCAGAGAACACCCACAATCTCCTACAGCTGACTGAAAGCTCAATTACAGAAGAGGAATATAGCTAGCTATATAGCAGGATATAATGGTGTATACTGCGGTCAGGGCACGCAGACAACACCCACAATCTCCTACAGCTGACTGAAAGCTCTATTACAGAAGAGCAATATAGCTAGCTATATAGGTGGATATAATGGTGTATACTGCGGTCAGGGCACGCAGACAACACCCACAATCTCCTACAGCTGACTGAAAGCTCTATTACAGAAGAGCAATATAGCTAGTTATATAGGTGGATATAATAGTGTATACTGCAGTCAGGGCACGCAGACAACACGCACAAACTCCTGCAGATTGCTAAAAGCTCAATTACAGAAGAGCAAGAACGCTAAATCGGCCGATAACAAACGGTGTATACTGTGTTGAAGGTACACAGAGAATATCCACTAACACCTACAGACGCCAACACATTACACAAGGCTGCCACTCTGGTGGCCTTATATAGTGTGGGGCCTGTACTACACAGCCTGAGCTATGATTGGCCACAGGCATCCTGCCTGTGGCCAATCATGGCTCCCCTCGCTGCTGGCATCACAGCGTCACAGTGCATCACAGTGTCACAGGGTCACAGTGCATGCTTGGCCAATAATGAGCCAGCAATGCACTGCGATGTCGCAGTGCATTGTGGGCCGTGAGCGCCACACGAATTTGGCGCGAACGGCCCATAACGTTCGGTATTCGCCGAACATGTGAACAGCTGATGTTCGAGTCGAACGTATGTTCGACTCGAACACCAAGCTCATCCCTACTGTACTAATGACATTGGCTTGGAATGGGTTCACATCAGGGGCGAGCACAGGGTTAAGTGTGTGCCTAGCTGGTGCTTGCCAACTGTGTGGGGATTGCTCTGACTGGGTAAAGACAGAGATCAGTGTTCCCGCTTAGCAGGAACATGACATCTCTATCTTCTCCCCTGTCAGAACGGCGATCTGCCTTGTTTTTACATAGGCAGTTTGCCGTTCTGCCTCTCTCGGGAATAATCACGGGCGGCCAGCGTGCATCGGGTCCGCTGGACCCGCTGATTGGCTCCGCCTTTGTTCAATCAGCGCGTGTTTGTGCTTTCTGCATCATGCACGCACCCCCCACCCCCAGTGTGTACTGCACAACAATAGAGCTGACCTGACGCAGTTCAAGTACGTTAGGCAGTCGGCAAGTGGTTAAAAATGATTCTTGGAAGGACATTGGTATGTTATAATGTATTTAATTTTATTTATCGATATCTGAAATGACGTATATTTGCACATATATATAAATAACTAAATCTATTTAGAGCTGTTGTTTTTCATGTGAAAAGCCGATATTTTGTCCTATGGCTTTCCTGTAAAGAACATAAATATCAGCAGTTAGATTGATTATAACAAGAAGCATTGCATTTAGTTAAACAGCATGATTAACTTTTCATTTAAAGGGATTTTTTTTTTTTACTATTTACTAAACAGAGCTCCCACATAACAGTCGATAAACAAGCCATGTTCCCTGCATTCTGCATACTGCAGGAGGTATACAAGAACAATCCGTACGTGGACTTCTAATATCCTGCCGGCTATACCATTACATTCAGAAAAAGGAAAGCCACGGGGATGCAAGCGGAAAGATTAGAAGGATTAGATACAAACTTGTAATGGAATGTGTATTCTGTGTTTGTGTGTTTTAACTTGTGCATTTTCTTTTACTAAAAGCAAAACTCCGGGATCAGCAATTATTGTCTAAATACAAGACGGCTCATTTTTCACAGGGGCATTAGAGGCTGCCACATGTGTGAAAGAGTCCTCGGGCCCCATTCACGTGACGCAGTGCTTTTTTTTTTTGTCAAACGCGCTCCTGCACCTTTTACGGCAGCAGGCATCTGGTAGCCGTGTCATTAACCGATTGTGGACCAGCCGCCGCAGTTTTACTGTGTTGTGCGAAATCACGTTATTGTACGTGATCTCGTGAAGCTTGGATAGCAGGCAGCGGGCACGGTGGGGAGCTCAGTGAGTCCGACCACGGGTCCCGCAGACTCGATGACCGCTGGGATACCCGTGATCGTCTCACGGAGAGGAAGAACGGGGAAATGCTAATGTAAACAAGAATTTCCATGTTCTGCCTAGTGACAGTGTCACTGATCACAGCTCCTTGTAATCGGGAGCGGTGATCAGTGTTGTGTGACATACAGCCCCTCCCCCCAACAGTTAGAATCACTCCCTAGGACACACTTAACCCCTGCAGTGCCCCCTCTTGGTTAACCCTTTTCACTGCCAGTTACATTTACACAGTAATCAGTGCATTTTTAATCGCACTAATCGCTTTATAAATGTGAATGGTCCCAAAATAGAGCCAAAAGTGTCCGATGTGTCCGCCATAATGTCGCAGTCACGATAAAAATCACAGATCGCCGCCATTACTAGTAAAAAAATAAAAGATTAATAACAATGCCATAAAACTATCCCATATTTTGTAGACGCTATAACATTTGCGCAAACCAATCAATAAACACTTATTGTGTTTTTTTTAATCAAAAATATGTAGAAGAATACGTATCGGCCTAAACTGAGGAAAAAAAAAATGTTTAGATATTTTTTGGGAATATTTATTATAGCAAAAAGTAAAAAATAATGCATTTTTTTTCCGAAATTGTTGTTTTTTTTAAATTTATAGCGCAAAAAATAAAAACTGCAGAGGTGATGAAATACCACCAAAAGAAAGCTCTATTTGTGGGGAAAAAAATGACGTCAATTTTGTTTGGGAACCACGTTGCACGGCTGCGCAATTGTCAGTTAAAGCGACGAAGTGCCGAATCGCAAAAAGTGGTCTGGTCTTTGGCCAGCCAAATGCTCCGGGGCTGAAGTGGTTAAGAAATAATGGCACCACAAGTGCCATTATTTCAGAAATGCGTTTTCAGAAACACACACAGAAACGCACTTTCCTGCACATAATCCCAGAACAAAACGGTGTGAATGGAGCCTTAAGGCGTTAAACAGACTCCCATAACCGCTTAACCACTTGCTTACTGGGCACTTAAACCCCCCTCAGTCCCAGACCAATTTTCAGCTTTCAGCGCTGATGCACTTTGAGTGACAATTACGCGGTCATACAACACTGTACCCAAATGAAATTTTTATCATTTTTTTCCCACAAATAGAGCTTTCTTTTGGTGGTATTTAGTTACAGCTCGGAGTTTTATTTTTTGCTAAACAAACAAAAAAAGATGCAAAAAAAAAAAAAATCATGTTTTAATAGTTTGTTATAAAATTTTGCAAACGGGTCATTTTTCTCCTTCATTGAAGTGCGCTGATTAGGCGGCACTGATAGGCTGCATTGGTGGGCACTGATGGGCTGCATTGGTGGGCACTGATGGGCTGCATTGGTGGGCACTGATAGGCTGCACTGGTGGGCACTGATAGGCATAGTTAAGGCGGCACTAATAGGCACAGATAAGGCGGCACTGATGGGCACAGATAAGACGGCACTGATGGGCAAAGATGGGCACAGATAAGATGGCACGGATGGGTGGCACGGATAAGTGGCACGGATGGGTGGCACGGATGGGCACTGATAGGTACCACAGATAGATGGGACTGATGGGCACTGATAGGTGGCACTGATAGGTGGCTCTGATAGGTGGCACTGCTGGGCACTGATGGGCGGCACTGCTGGGCACTGATGGGTGGCACTGCTGGGCACTGATGGGCGGCACTGGGGTGCAGCACCTTTGAGGCAGATTTTGGGTGGCACTGTGGGTGGCACTGTGGGTGGCACTGTGGGCACTGCTGGGTGGCACTGTGGGCACTATGGGCACTGCTGGGTGGCACTGACAGGGGGGCACTTACTTTATTTCAGGATGGCACTGCGGGTGGCAGGTGGGCACTGGCAGGGGGCAGGTGTCCGCTTGAATTGCTGGCCGTGATCGGGACTGATGTCCCGAACACGGCCGCCGGCGATCGGCTTTTTTTTTTCTCCTCGCGCTGTCAGCGCGAGGAGGAATACTAGCCGATTACCGGCTCCGTTTTATCACATGATCAGCTGTCATTGGCTGACAGCTGATCACGTGATAAGGGGTCGGGATCGACCCCTTACACGGATCGGTGATCAGGCGAGTCTCACGGACTCGCCGATCACAGAGCGCGCCGCGCGCGCCCCTCAGGGGGCGCGCAGGCCGCTCGTAACCGAGACTACGTCAATAGACGTAGTCCCGGCAATCTAGGTCCGCGCTAATGCCGTCATTCGGCAATAGCGCGGATCCCAAGTGGTTAAAGACCAGGCTTTTTTATGACACTTCTTGTTTACAAGTAAAAATCTGTATTTTTTGCTAGAAAATGACGTAGAACCTCCAAACATATACAGTACCTTGCGAAAGTATTCACCCTTCTTGGTATTTTTTGTGTTTTGCTGCCTCACAACCTGGAATTAACATGGATTGTTTGAGGATTTGCATCATTTCATTGACAGAACATAAAATACATAAAGTGTAGCGCTAAATGTGCCAAAAAGGAACGCTTGCTATACATGCTTCCCGCATTGCTTTTAATTCTATTTTTGTGATCACTTTTTATGTGACCATCTGTTATTTGATGAGCTGTATTTTATAAGATTAAAAATCTTTTAACCTTTATGACCTGCACCATATGGAGCCTTTTTCTTTTCCTTTTTTGGCCATATGGTTTAATGTGACCATGTTCCATTTTTTCACCGGACCCTTGTTTGGACTCTCAGTTGAGATTGAATCCTTACCTTCTTTGAAAACTCAAATACTGCAGATTTGGTGTCCATATCCGGATCCATGCTCGCTGATTGATCTAACATCTGTTCCTGGAGTGATTCCTCTACAAGCTTCGACCATCTCCAAGCTGGTATCCTCAATGAGTTTCTGGCTTTCAGACAATTCAAGCCCGATTGGCCCACTGTCGAACAGCACCTTGTCTGGTAAGCAGTATCTAACCACCATCACTTATCAGATGAATGCTCATCCTGCTTTGTATATGCCACACAGTCACATTTTCTTATACCTTGTCTTATCATCCATAGCAGAGGATTATATCACAGCTTTTTGATTGGACACTTTTTATGAAGTTTATTTGCATTTAATGCTTGGACTTTATAATGTATTAGGTATCATAAACCTTATGGTGGTTCATACCCTCAACAGGTTTTGAACACTATCATTTTGTGTTTTCATTTTGGTTCACCATACTTGTGTTTCTTATTTTTTTTTTTTTTTTTTTATAAATTCTTTATTTGTTTTAAAAGAGAAGATTACAGAATGTTGGAGATTGCTGTCCCAAACTTTGTCCAGCTATTGAGCTGGCGAGCCGAGGGGGTCTCTTGCTCCCTGAGAGGGGGTCCCGCCCTACCCACCCTACCCCCACTACCCCCTTACCTCTTCTTCTCCTTTCCTGCTATTTCAGCCCCCGCTCTGCTCTGTCCCCCTTTCCCTCTTTTCAACCCTACTTTTTCCTTCTTAACTTAATAAACGAAAAATAGGGTATGTTCCGACCCCATTTGACTATTACACGATACTCTTCCCCTATCTACAGATATCCAAGCCTTTCGAGGGTTACAGAGCTGAAATTAATAACCTTTTAAGCAAAAGAGGATCCTAATGAGATGGAGCATTAATCTCATCTCGAATAGCCCACACAGCTGTTTAGGTTTCCTTCTCCTCGGTTTCCTTACTGTTGGCTCTGATACCCATGCACTATGATTGTCTGTTTGTAACTATATGTATCACACATCCTGTGAAGTTACCTCTGCATTGTATGTCGCATACTACTAAATAAAAAAATTTAAAAAAAAAGAAGATTACAGAACAGAACCTTGGGGCATTCCCCGACTCGAACAATACAACACAGCAGGTAAGGCATAACCTATAAAACTATCAGCCTAACCCAAAGAACATACAACAACCAACCCCGTAGCTTGCTGCTAAAATTGACAGGAGTAATGTATTTCCCAGTGATCAACTTAAGCTTAGTGATGCACTACAGGCAGTCTACAAACAAAGGTCTACAAGTGGGTATCAATTTGACACTTGGGCAGCACAGACGCCACCCTAGCCAAAGCTTATTAGAGGAGTTGTCTACTGAATAGATTGGGTTGACAATCCAACAGGGTTGTCTTGCTCCACAACTCTAACCATATATTCCAAACCTTCTGGAACGTCTGAGGGCATCCCTGGATGAAATATGCTTCCTTGTACAATGGTACTGCAAGGTTAACCAATGACTTCCATGCACTCAGGGTGAGGGCCGCCGTGGGGGCTCTCCACCGGAGCACAGCAAGTTTCCTTGCATAGAAGAGCAGCAGTCCCAGTAATGTGCCGACTGCCCACGAGGGAACCAAAGCGTCCACTAACCCAAGCAGACACATCTCTATTGTCTGAGGTATAGGGATCGTTGTCAGCTCAGTAATAAAAGAGAGTACTCGTGACCAGTAATGTTGCACCATGGGGCAAGCCCACATCATATGACTGTACCCCGCCGAATCCGCTCTACAGCGCCAGCACTGTGACGTAGAGCCAGGGTAAATCCTATGAAGTCTATATGGGGTGTAATAAAATGTATGCAGTATTTTAAATTGAATCAGCCGATCTCTAGAGAAGATCAAGTGTCTGAAGGGGGAGTCCCAAATGTCCTCCCAGTCCTCTCCATCTAGTCCCAGCAGCTCCGCCACCCAAAATTCTGAAGTTTTTCTAATCAACTATGAACCGAGGGCTGCAAAGCCTTGTAGATAGTGGATAATGGTTTAAGCAGCATCTCCTGACTTGTGTTTCTTTTTGGCACATTTAGCGCTATACTTTTTTTGTATTTTATGTATTTGGACTTTGTTTTGATGTTAGCAGGGTTTGATGTTTAATTTACCTTTATTTAGTGGTTTAGCACAGCAATTATCATATTCTTAAATTTAAAGAACATGCCTACAACTTTTTTTTTTATTGTGAAGCAAACAACAAAAAGGACAAAATAACAGAAAGAGTCAATGTGCATAACTGTTCACCCACCTAAAGTCAATATTTTGTAGAGTCGCCTTTTGCAGCTAGAACAGCTCCAAGTCGCTTTGGATAAGTCTCTATGAGCTTGCCACATCTTACCACTGGTATTTTTGCCCATTTTTGCCCTTGCAAAACTGCTCCAGTTGCTTCAGGTTGGATGGTTTGTGTTTGTGAACAGCAATCTTTAAGTCTGACCACAGATTTTCTATTGGATTGAAGTCTTGGCTTTGACTAGGCCATTCCAACACATTTACATGTTTCCCTTGAAATCACTCAAGTGTTGCTTTAGCAGTGTTTGGGGTCATTCTCCTACTGGAAGGTGAACCTCCATCCTAGCCTCAAATCACACACAGAGTGGTACAGGTTTTGCTCAAGAATATTTAGCAAAACCATCTTTCCCTCAACTCTGACCAGTTTCCCAGTCCCGACTGCTGAAAAACATCCCCACAGCATGATGCTGCCACCACCATGTTTCACTGTGGGGATGGTGTTCTTTGGATGATGTGATGGGTTCTGCGCCAGACTTAGCATTTTGTTTGATGGGCAAAAAGTTAAATTTTAGTCTCATCAGACCAGAGCACCTTCCTCCATACATTTTGTGAGTCTCCCACATGCCTTTTCGCAAATTCAAAATGTGACATTTTGTTTTTTGTTGAAATTAGTGGCTTTCTTCTGGCTACTCTGCCATAAAGCCCAACTCTATGGAGCGTACGGCTTATTGTCGTCTTATGTACAGATACTCCAGTCTCTGCTGTGGAACTCTGCAACTCCTCCCGGGCTACTTTAGGTCTCTGTGGTGCCTCTCTGATTAATGCCCTCCTTGCTTGGTCTGTGAGTTTTTGTGTGCGGCCGTCTCTTGGCAGGTTTGTTGTTGTGTCATGTTCTTTCCATTTGGTTATGATAGATTTGGTGGTGCTCCTATGGATAATCAAAGATTTTGATATTTTTTTGTAACCTAACCCTGACTTGTACTTCTCAACAACATTGTTCCTGAGAGCTTTTGGTCGGAAAATGCGATGGTGTGTATGCTCCATCGGACTTTTGCTGGCCAAATTTCGGCCAGCAAAAGATTGAGAGCATGTTCTAAATTTTTCGGTCAGAAAAAGTTCCTATCCGAAAATGCACTCGCGTGTATGCAATTCCGATGCGCAAAAACTCACGCATGCTCAGATTCAACTAGCACACAGAAGCTATTGGCTACTGGGTAGTGAACTTCCTTTTTCTAGTCTTGTTGTACGTCACCATGTTCTTGATGGTCGGAATTTGGTGTGACCGTGTGTATGAAAGACAGCTTGAGCAAAATCCCATTGGAATTCCGTCGGATAAACCATCAGAGCTTTTTCCGATCAAAATTCCAATCGTGTGTACATGACTTTAGATTACACACAGGTGGACTTCATTTCAATAATTATGTGACTTCTGAAGGTAATTGGTTGCAACAGAGCTTTTTATGGGCTTCATAACAAAGGGGGTGAATACATATGCACATGCCAATTATCAGTTTTTTATTTCTGAAAAATAGTTTTATGTATTTATTTAGATTAAAAAAACATTGAAATAAAGGCTGTAATGTAACAAAATAGGTAAAAAGCCAAGGGGGGGGGGGGGGGGGTGAATACTTTTGCAAGGCACTGTAGACAGTGGGGAAAGTAATTATTTTATCCCCTGCAGATTTTGTAAGTTTGCCCGCTTACAAAGAAATGAAGGGTCTATAATTTTTATCATAGGTGTATTTTAAATGATAGAAAGTTAAAGACAGAATATCAACCAAAAATCCAGAAAAATCACGATACAAATGTTATAAATTGAGTTGCAGTTCAGTGAGTAAAATAAGTATTTGATTCCCAAGAAAAACATGACTTAGTATTTGCTGGAGAAAACCTTGTTGGCAAGTACAGAGGTAAGATATTTCTTGTAGTTGGTGACCAGTTTTGCACATATCTCAGGAGGAATTTTGATCCACTCTTCTTGACAGATCTTCTCTAAATCCTTAGGTTACTTGGCTGTCACTGGGTAACTCCTCAAAGTTTTAGCTCCCTCCATAAATTTTCTATAGTATTAAGGTCTGGAGACTGGCTAGGCCACTCCATGACCTTACTATGGTTCTTCTTGAGCCACTCCTTTGTTGCCTTGGCGGTATGTTTTGGGTCTATTGTCATACTGGAAGGACCCATCCATGACTCATCTTCAGCGTTCTGGCTGAGGGAAGGAGGTTTTTATCCAAGATTTTACAATACATGGCCCTTCAATTGGCCCCTAAATGCGGCAAAGTCGTTCTGTAAATTTAGCAGAGAAGCAGCCCAAAGCATCATGTTTCCACCTCCATGCTTGACTGTAGGGATGGTTTTCTTAGGGTCATAGTCAGCATTTTTCTTCCTCAAAACACGTCAAGTCCCCCTTCTCAAGAAGGCACATGTACAGTCATGCCAATGAACATCTAAATGATTCAGAGAAGAATTGTGAGAAAGTGCTGTGGTCAGATGAGACCAAAATTTAGCTCTTTGGCATAAACTCGACTTGCTGTGTTTGGAGGAAGAAAAATGCTGACTATGATCCTAAGAACACCATCCCTACAGTCAAGCATGGAGGTGGAAAAATGATGCTTTGGGGCTGTTTCCAGGCCCACTGTGCCGTATTGAGGGGCCAATTGATGGCACCATTTATTGTAAAGTCTTGGATGAGAACCTTCTTCCCTTAGCCAGAACAATGACGATGGGCCATGGATGGGTCTTACAGCATGACAATGAATCAAAACATACTGCCAAGGCAACCAAGAAGTGGCTCAAGAAGAAGCACATTAAGATCATGGAGTGGCCTAGTCAGTCTCTAGACCTTAATTCTATAGAAAATGTATGAAGGGAGCTGAAATTTTGAGTTGCCAAGTGACAGCCAAGAGACCTTAAGGATTTAGAGGAGAACTGTAAAGAAGAGTGGACCAAAATCCCTCCTGAGATGTGTGCAGACCTGGTCACCAACTACAAGAAATGCCTTATCTCTGTGCTTGCCAACAAGGATTTCTCCACCAAGTACTAAGTCATGTTCTCCCACTCTACAAGACTCTGGTCCGGCCGCACCTGGAGTATGCTGTCCAGTTCTGGGCACCAATCCTCAGGAAGGATGTACTGGAAATGAAGCGAGTACAAAGAAGGGCAACAAAGCTAATAAAGGGTCTGGAGGATATTAGTTATGAGGAAAGGTTGCGAGCACTGAACTTATTCTCTCTGGAGTAGAGACACTTGAGAGGGGATATGATTTCAATATACAAATACTGTACTGGTGACCCCACAATAGGGATAAAACTTTTTCGCAAAAGGGAGTTTAACAAGACTCGTGGCCACTCATTAAAATTAGAAGAAAAGAGGTTTAACCTTAAACTACGTAGAGGGTTCTTTACTGTAAGAGCGGCAAGGATGTGGAATTCCCTTCCACAGGCGGTGGTCTCAGCGAGGGGCATTGATAGTTCCAAGAAACTAGTAGATAAGCACCTGAACGACCGCAACATACAGGGATATACAATGCAATACTGACATATAATCACACACACAGGTTGGACTTGATGAACTTGTGTCTTTTTTCAACCTCAGCTACTATGTAATTATGCAACTATGTAACTATGTTCTGCTTGGGGATCAAATACTTATTTTTCTCACTGAACTGCAACTTAATTTATAACATTTGTTTGTTTTTTTTCTGGATTTTTGGCTGATACTCTGTCTCTATCACAATCAAACTACGCATATAATAAAAAAAAATGATAGACCCTTAATTTCTTTGTTATTAGGCAAACTCACAAAATCTGCAGGGGATCAAATAATAATTTTCCCCACTGTATATATTTTTTTTAGCAGAAACCATAGAGAATAAAATGGTGGTCATTGCAATTTTTTATGTCACACAGTTTTCGTGCAGTGGTTTTTCAAATGTAATTTTTTGGGAAAAAATACACTTTAATGAATAAAAAACAACATTATGTATACCCCATCAGTTTTGTATAATATGAAAGATGATGATATGCTGATTAAATGGATACTGAACATGCCACGCTTTAAAATTGCACGCACTCATGCAATAATGGCAATTGGCAAACTATGGTACTTAAAAAATGGCATAGACAATTTGTTAAGTTTTTCTACAGGCTACCAGCTTAGAGTTAGGCCCGTTTCACATTGATGCGACAATCGCTACGACTTCGGAGCACTTCTCGCATCAGAAGTCGGACCCCATTGAGTGTGGCTTGAAAAAGGTTTTTGCACTACTTTTGGTCCAACTTGGACCCTCCCTTCTAGATTGTTGGTAAACACAGAGCTCTGTACAGAGGGAGAAATCTATCAGTTTGCAGGGATGAAAAACAGAGATCCTTAGTAAAAAAGCAGCATGCTCAACACACATTACACATTGTTAGGCACACTTTGAACCCCTTGATCACCCTAAATGTTAACCCCTTCACAGACAGTGTCATTATTAAAGTGACAGTGTATAGCGTTAGTACTGATCACTTCCTTAGTGTTAGTTGCAGTTAGTCAGTTCTGCCCAGTATCAGATTGACTGCCGCAGTATTATAGTCCCATTATAAGTCGCGGATCGCCGCCATTAGTAGTATAAATAAAAAAAAATCCAGTATATATACCGTAGTTTGTAGACGCTATACCGTAACTTTCACACAAACCAATCAATATACACTTATTGGGATTTATTTTAATCAAAATATATAGCAGAATACATTTTAGCCAAAATTTTAATCTAAAATATAAATGTAATTTGTGTACAATTTTGCATGCCCGAGCAATTTGGCCCCTTTCACACCAGTGGACCGATCGGATCTGCCTGTCTGTTTTTTGAGGACCATTCATTGTTCTTTATGGAGTGGCAGATATCAGTGGACACCCGAGGGATGGTGATTGGTTCTCCAACAGACAGATGGCAATCCATTCTACATCTATCTGGTGGCTTGGATAATGATCCAATGTAAAGAATAGGTTATACAAAAAAAATGTATGCACACATGGATGTAGCATTGATTCGATGCTACAGCTATCCCCTGCCGGCTCTGCACTTAGAATTGAAGGATGAAACACAACTGATCCCTCAGTTCTCCCTCTCGGCTTTAAACAACAGTGAATGCCAGTCACTGGCTCTCTGCTCTGCCCCTCCAATGCTCACTGGAGCGCTGAGCTGTAGAGGGAGCGGGAGTGGCTGGTTTAGGCTCTCAGCACCTCACTGAGAGGTTGAGCAAGCTGCCAGTCCAGGCTTTTGGGTGGATCCCTGGACTGGCTCTGTGACATCAGAAGACAGTGGGCCTTTAAGTTCCATAAGTTGGAAAGTGGGGCATCCATGGGAAGGATTTGTTTTTCCAGCACATCCCAATTGGACTGAGATATGGGGAATTTCAAAATCAGAATATCTTACTTATCATTTTACAATAAAAATCTGAATGAATTGCAGATACAGCCTCCTTACTTAAAATACATCACATACCTCACATGTACATTATCTTCATAAAAAAAAAAAAAAAAACACATAAGAAAATACATTCTGCATATTTAATTCCACCCTAAAAAGCCTCTAGCATTCAAAACAACGTATGGACACCCCCCCTTAACCACTTGCTTACTGGGCACTTAAAGGATCATTAAAGGCATTTTTTTTAAAATAACAAACATGTTATACTTACCTCCACTGTGCAGCTCGTTTTACACAGAGTGGCCCCGAACCTGCTCTTCTGGGCTCACTCGGCGGCTCTCTCCCGCAAGGACTCCACAACTTCATGCGAGCTCTCTTGCATGATGTGGAGTGCTTGCGGGCGTGCTCCCGTGATACAGCTGGCAGCCGTAGCCGCTCACTGTATCGGCCAGGCTGAGCGGCGAAGGGGATGTCGAAGGCGAGCGTGGGACTTTTGAGGGGTCAGGTAAGTAAAATGGGGGGGGGGGGCTGGGGGAGCCGGCGTGGTCAGATGTTTTTTCACCTTAATGCAAAGAATGCCTTAAGGTGAAAAAACTTTTACCTTTACAACCCCATTAAACCCCCTTCCTGCCCAGACCAACTTTCAGCACTGTCTCTCTTTGAATGACAATTGTGCGGTCATGCTACAGTTTACTCAAATGAAATTTTTATCATTTATTTTCACACAGATAGAGCTTTCTTTTGGTGGTATTTAATTGCTGCTGGGTTTTAATTTTTTTTTGCTAAATAAAACAAAAAAATTAAAATAAAAACAGTTTCATAGTTTGTGATAACATTTTGAAAACAGATAATTTTTCTCCTTCACTGATGTACGCTGATGAGGCTGCCATTGATGGGCGCTGATAGGCTGCGCTGATAGGCACTGATCGGCGGCACTATTGGGCACTGATAAGCACTGATAAGGTGGTACTAATGGGCACTGATAGGTGGCACTGATAAGCACTGATGGTTGGCACTGATAAGCGGCACTGATAGGTGGCCCTGGTGGGCAGGTGACACTTATGGGCAGCCCTGATCTGTGACACTGATGGGCATTGATTGGCATCACTGGTGGGCATTGATGGGTGGCACTGGTAGGTGGCACAGTGGGTACTGGCAGGTGACACTGGTGGGCACAGCCGCGGCTTTCTGAATGAGGAACCGATGTCCCTCTGACTGCATGAGGGAAAAGAAAAATACCAATTACTGAGCTTCTGTTTACATCACATGATCAGCCATCATTGGCTGACAGCTGATCACATGGTGAGGGGCCGGGATCGACCCCTTAAGCCGCGTACACACGGGCGGACTGTCTGGCCAACTAAGTCCGTCAGACAATCCGACGGACAGTCCGTCCTACTTTTGAATGAACGGACTTGACCACACACGATGAACAGACAGTCCGTTGAAAGCTTGCACGATGATGTGTACAGCACGTACGACGGGACTAGAAATAGGACGTCCAATACACAGCAATGCAACCTTTCGCCGTGTAAATCCTTTCTGAGCATGCGCCATACTTAGTCCGTCCAACTTGCCTACTCACGAGCGGACTGTCCGCTGAAACCAAAGTTGGACGGACAATATTACGGAAATTCCGAAAGACTTAGTCCGCCAGACTGTCCGCTGAAAAAGTCCGCTGAAGCCCACACACGAGCGGACTGTCTGCTGAAATGTGTTTCAGCGGACTAAGTTGGACAGACAGTCCGCCCGTGTGTACGCGGCTTCACTCTGATCTGTGATCAGCAGAGTCTCAAAGACTCAGTGATCACAGAGAGGGTCAGGCAGACTGTGTTTGCTTGGGAGGACGTCCTTGGACACCCTCCCTGCAATTAAGGCCCACGCTGCAGCCAGCTATAATGGGGGGCGGCAAGTAGTAATAATCTCCTGTGCAGTTTTCTACAGCCTTCTGTGAAACTGGCAATAGACGGATCGGTTTGTTTCCTGCAACCTGAATTCACTTGATTTTCCTCAAAACAGCCAGCCAGGAGAAAAAGTTGCAATGTAGAATTTTGGTTTGAACCAGCCCTAAACACACAAGTATGGCTAAGCCGTGGGCTCACAAAAATGGTGAAAAAACGAATATCACAAACTTATTGAACTTTCCGTAAACTTTGGAGAAGGGCAATGAACTTTTGACTTGTAAATCCACTTTGCTATTGGCGAGCAAATAATGGGCATACAGTATATTTAAATAAAAAGGCCACTTTGTATTTATTTTATCATCTACAGACCTCAAACTTAATGTATCGCTGCCAGCAAAAATATACAGGAGACAGACATATATTAATATTATATATTCATTTTCCCTGGATACACAGACGAGGAATTATGTCACATAAGGGCAAACGTTAAAATAATTTGCAAGTTCACCAAGTTCAAATAATTCTAATGCAGAAAGATATCTTGTGTACAAATTACATATTTGCAACATGGAGACTAAATTTGCATTTAGAAAACTAAACCAGGCATAAATTTTATTCTTTCCTTTAAAATAACAAGCTGACAATATGAGCTATTTTCTCTAACATTTTCCCACCGGAGGATACGGCATTTGGCCTTGTAAGTTTATGTCCTACAGCAAAAAACAAACCGTAAAAATGTTACTACAACCCATCTCCTGTAAAGTGAATATATATATATATATATATATATATATATATATATATATATATATATGAGAGAGAGTGAGAGAGAGAGAGATACAGTATCTCACAAAGTGAGTACACCCCTCACATTTTTGTAAATTTTTTGTTATATATTTTCATGTGACAACATGGAAGAAATGACACTTTGCTACAATGTAGTAGTGAGGGTACAGCTTGTATAACAGTGTACATTTGCTGTCCCCTCAAAATAACTCAACACACAGCCATTAATGTTTAAATCGCTGGCAACAAAAATGAGTACAGCCCTAAGTGAAAATGTCCAAATTGGGCCCAACTAGCCATTTTCCCTCCCCGGTGTCATGTGACTCGTTAGTGTTAAAAGGTCTCAGGTGTGAATTTGGAGCAGGTGTGTTCAATTTGGTGTTATCACTTTCACTCTCTCATACTGGTCACTGGAAGTTCAACATGGCACTTCATGGCAAAGAACTCTCTGAGGATCTGAAAAAAAAATTGTTTCTCTGCGTAAAGATGGCCTAGGCTATAAGAAGATTAGCAAGACCCTGAAACTGAGCTGCAGCAGGGTGGCCAAGACCATACAGCAATTTAACAGGACAGGTTCCACTCAGAACAATCCTCGCCATTGTCCACCAAAGAAGTTGAGTGCACGTGCTCAGCATCATATCCAGAGGTTGTCTGTGGAAAATAGACGTATGAGTGCTGCCAGACTTGCTGGGGTTGAAGGGGTGGGGCACACTGCATCAAATTGGTCTGCATGGCTGTTGTCCCAGAAGGAAGCCTCTTCTAAAGATGATGCACAAGAAAGCCCACAAACAGTTTGCTGTAAACAAGCAGACTAAAGCCTCATACACACGATTGGACTTTGTACAAACTTTTCTGTGGATTTTTGTACAAAGGGCGTCGGCCGAGAACTTGTATTGCATACCCACGGCAGGACTTTTTCAGCCAACTTTCACCAAATCACGTGTTTTTTTTGCTCTTTAATGCCACCTTTGGTCAACTTCTGTATTGTTGTCTGATCTTTTGCATTGGTTCTGAGCATGGGTGTTTGTACTTTCTACAAAAGTCCTATGGTTTTCTGTACACACGATCGGACTTTGCTCCATCAGACCTTTGTTGCCAGAAAGTTTGTCCGTTTGCACAGCCAACAAAAGTCAGATGAAAACCGAAAAAGTTTGTCCGATGGAGCGTACACACGGTCGGATGTTGCTCCAAAACAGCTAATTTGCATGTTTGTTGTGAAAAAGTCTGATCGTGTGTATGGGCCTTTAGGTCGACTGGAACCATGTCCTGTGGTCTGATGAGACCAAAATAAACGTATTTGGTTCAGATGGTGTCAAGCGTGTGTGGCAGCAACCAAGTGAGGAGTACAAAGACAAGTGTGTCTTGCCTACAGTCACAGCATGGTGGTTGGAGTGTCATGGTCTGGGGCTGCATGAATCCTGCCGGCACTGGGGAGCTACAGTTCATTGAGGGAACTATCAATACCAACATGTACTGAGACATACTGATGGCAGAGCATGATCCCCTCCCTTTGAAGACTGGGCTGCAGGGCAGTAATCCAACATGAAAATGACCCTAAACCACGCCTCCAAGACGACCACTGCCTTACTAAAGAAGCTGAGGGTAAAGGTGATGGACTGGCCAAGTATGTCTCCAGACCTATTGAGCATCTGTGGGGCATCCTCAAATGGATGGCGGAGGAGCGCAAGGTCTCTAACATCCACCAGCTCTGTGATGTCATCATGGAGGAGTAGAAGAGGACTCCATTGGCAACCTGTGAAGCTCTGGTGAACTCCATGCCCAAGAGGGTTAAGGCAGTGCTGGAAAATAATGGTGGCCACACAAAATATTGACACTTTGGGCCCAATTTGGACATGTTCACTTAGGCGTGTACTCACTTTTGTTGCCAGCGGTCTAGACATTAATGGCTGTGTGTTGAGTTATTTTGAGGGGACAGCAAATTTACACTGTTATACAGGCTGTACACTCACTACTTTACATTGTAGCAAAGTGTAATTTCTTCAGTGTTGTCACATGAATAAAACATCTACAAAAATGCGAGGGGTGTACTCACTTTTGTGAGATACTATATATATGTAGCGCTGACATGCTTGTTTATTAATCTGTGTTTCCATGTAATAATCAAAAGTCTATGGACATTTCTATGGCTTAGCATTTGGCGCCATCTAGCGGCCAAATACTGGTACTGAACATAAATGTTTATTGCTTTGAAGAAAGCACAAAAGACATATACAAGAAGTGACTGTTGTTTTGATCAGAAGGTTGACCCTTTTACCCAGGCGGCTTGATGACCTTCCCATCAACACTTTCTCTGGCAGTGCATGCTGGGTAGGACATAAAAGGACCATGAGCGGCCATTTTAGGTCTCTTGGGATCGCATGTACAGCCTGTGAGGATCTATGTGAAGGTCCTTCCACTCGCTTGTTTGTGCCAGTGATCTGACGGTGCCAGAGAGACAGTGAAAGGAATGGAGAGATTCAGAGACACTCGTTTGAGCATCGGAGGACCTGGCTCACCCAGCGGAGCGGAGCGGAGTGACAGGCCCAGCTGACAGAGAAGCAAGCTGCAGTCACCGGACCAAAGCTACTACACGGAGCTCTGATCCAGTTGGTGAGCGGGTCACGGCCCACAGTTTATTAACTTTCACACGCAGTTAGACTCATACACAGGCCTCACTGGGATTTATAGTTCCACGGAGGAGGAGCAGAGCAACTGACACTGAGCAGGCTTGAGGCCTACCTACTCTGATATCCCAAGCCTTGCAGTATAAGTACTGAAGTTACCTCAACTTAACCTACTTTAACCTGTGAATTACAAATCACAAGGAATTATTTTAGCTAGCGAAGACAAGAAGACCAAAGACCAAGTACTTTAAGTGAGATCTCACCCATAGCTTAAAAAGTAAAGGGAGCTCCCAGGTATTTATCTATATGTATATTGTTTGATATTGTTTATATTGAATTCCATTGTACTGTCGTCTTATGTGGGGATGACAGCGCAATTACTGTAATCCCCTCTTTGAATATTTTCGCAGTAAAATACACTGTTGTTTAAGCATCCAGTTGGGTGGCGTACTGTTTTCTCCCAGCAGGTGGAGCCAGTGGATCCTGAGGTTATAATACAGGTACCTTGCATTGTATTATATTGTACTGTATTGTATTGTACCACAGCTGTGTCAAGGGGATAGAGAGCCAAGTTAGTGGGGTATTACCATAGCCAGCCGCTCCTTTGGGAGTCAGTGCTATATATATATATATATATATATATATATATATATATATATATATATATATATAGCACTTACCCCGAAGGAGCTGCTGATTTTGATTGGGCCTGCACTCTACCTAGAAACCCCACTGACTTGACTCAATCCCTGTTACGTACCTGGGATGTGAGCCTGACGTGCAGAGGAAGGCCTCTCGTACAACTCCGGCTCACGGACCACTGGTATTGATACAGCAGCCACAGGAGCACGGTGGGGTATGAGTGCCTGTAAAACAGTTCCTGTAGTAGTGGTGATCAGCAGGCAGATGGTGGATGAACTCACACGAGCAGGACCAAATGCTGGTTTGCAGGGCTGGGAGCTGAAGCAGGCTGGATGAACAAGATGCAGAGTCAGACAGGCCGGGTCGGTATTAATCAGGCAGATCGGGCATAGACGGTAGGCAGAAGGGAGGTCAGGTCACAAGCCAAGTAGTACCGGAAGATCAGCAGACAGAATCAGCAGGCAGGATCAGAGTCAAGGGAAGCCGGGATCAGAACAGGCAGCAGGCAGTCACTGGTAACAACAAGCTGGATAGGATTCAGAGGTCACACAGGAAACAGGAAACAACACAGAAGCTGCAGACCAAACAGCAATGAACCTCTGAAGGAGCCCTGTTTAAATAGCCCGCCTGACTTCAGTATTAGTGACAGGTGTGTGTCTTAAAGTGCTAGTACCCATGCGTGCACGCCGGGATCTTACATGGAAAGCCCGTCTTCCCTGACATTGCCCCCTCCCTACGGGCAACCTCCGGGTGCCCAACTGGTTCCTCTTTTGCGGGTTCCTGCGGAAGAAGGCACGAATCAAGTCTGTGGCATGTACATTTCGTGCAGGTTCCCAGGAATTCTCCTCTGGACCATAACCCTTCCACTTGATTAAATATTGCGTCTGACCCCTTCTTTTCCTGCAGTCTAAAACAGCCTCAACCTCAAATTCTTCATCCCCATCAATAATAATAGGTGCAGGAGGACCTGGTCTATGATCCGGAAATTGATCTGGCACAACAGGCTTCAGCAAGGATACATGAAACACTGGGTGGATTTTAAAAGACTCAGGTAAAGTTAATTCAAAAGAAACATCATTAATTTTTCTCCTTACCGGAAATGGTCCTACGAACCTTGGTGCCAGCTTTCTTGAAGGACATAGCATCTTCAAATTCATTGTTGAAAGCCATACTTGGTCTCCTGGTTGCAAGGTCAGTTCCCCCCTTCTTTTCTTGTCAAATGATTTCTTGCTGTCTTCCTGTGCTTTTGCGATGGTTTCCTGTAACAACATATTATTACGAGAGAAAAAGTCCAGAGTATCCTGGACAGCTGGAACGGAAGATTCTGCAACGAGATTAGGTAAGAAGGTGGGATGGAATCCATAATTAGCAAAGAACGGAGATTGCTTGGTGGCAGAATGGTTGGCATTATTATAGGCAAATTCCGCCAAGGGTAATAATGATACCCAATCATCCTGGACAAAAGAAGTAAAACAACGGATGTATTGCTCTAGGGTTTGATTAGTCCTCTCCGTCTGCCCATTAGTTTGTGGGTGGTAAGCAGAAGAGAATGAGAGTTCAATCTGTAGGATCTCGCACAAGGCCCTCCAAAATCTGGATGTGAACTGGACACCGCGATCAGATACAATATTTGCAGGGACTCCATGGAGTCTGACAATTTCTTTTATAAACACCCGAGCAGTTTCTGAAGCCGATGGTGTACCCTTTAGAGGAATGAAATGAGCCATCTTTGATAAGCGATCTACTACCACAAAGATAGCAGTACATTCTTCAGATGGTGGAAGCTCAACTATAAAATCCATAGCAATCATCTGCCACTGTCTGTCAGGTATAGGCAGAGGTCTGAGTAATCCCCAAGCTTTGTTACGGGAACTTTTACTCCGGATGCAGGTGGTGCATGCATTTACATAAGCTCCGCAGTCTTTCTCCAATCCTGGCCACCAAAATGAGCGTTGTACAAGTTGGACAGTCTTATGAACCCCAAAATGGCCTGCCAAAGGGTGGTCATGACAAACCCCCAAGATCATTGCTCGAACCTCTTTAGGTACAAAAATCTGCTTACCCCTCCACAATAGTCCATTCTTTGCTTGTAGTGTGACCCCTGGAGGACTGGGTGTTACTGCAGAAGCTTGCTGTAACTGAGACAAAAGGTCAGTGTGTAATAGTAGGAAGCTTCCAGCTGGTAAAATGGTGTCTGGTATTAGGATGTCTCTTGGATCTTCGAACATGCGCGACAATGCATCAGGCTTAGTGTTCTTTGATCCGGGCCTGTACGTAATATGGAATGAGAATCTTGAAAAAAAGAGTGCCCAACGAGCTTGGCGTGGTTTGAGGCGTTTAGCGGATCGCAGATATTCAAGATTCTTATGATCCGTGTAGATCAGAATTGGATGGACCGCTCCCTCCAGCAAGTACCTCCATTCTTCCAATGCAGCCTTGATCGCCAAAAGTTCCCGATCTCCTACATCGTAGTTTCTTTCAGCTGACGTGAGTTTGCGTGAAAAGAATGCCACTGGATGGATCACTTCTTTGAGGCCTTGACGTTGTGAAAGAATGGCCCCAACTGCACTTTCTGAAGCATTCACCTCCACAATATAGGGCAAGGTAGAGTCTGGGTGACTTAAGACAGGAGCAATGGTAAACCGTCTCTTCAAAGTTTCAAAAGCAGCTTGAGCCTCATTAGTCCAACAGAAACAGATACCTTGTCTGGTCAGCTGTGTAATAGGGTGAATGATAGCGGAAAAGTTCTTGATAAACTTGCGATAAAAATTGGCAAAGCCCACAAAACGTTGTATTCCCTTCTTGTCTGTGGGGGCTGGCCAATCTAGTATCGCTGAGACTTTCTGTGGGTCCATCTTGATCCCTTCGGTCGAGATGATCAGACCTAAGAACTGGATGCTCTGCTGCTCAAAGTCGCATTTCTCGGCTTTGGCATAAAGTCCATATTTGCGGAGCCGGCACAATACACTCTTAACATGCCCTCGGTGCACCTCTAGTGATACAGAGAATATCAAAATGTCATCAAGGTAGACAACCACGAAAATATCTAGAAAGTCTTTGAAAATATCGTTAATAAAGTACTGAAAGGTGGCAGGGGCATTACAAAGGCCAAAGGGCATAACCAGATATTCAAAGTGCCCAAATCGGGTACGGAAGGCAGTTTTCCATTCATCCCCTTCTCGTATACGAACCAGGTTATAGGCCCCTCTTAAATCCAGCTTGGTAAAGATACTTGCTGATTTGAGTCTTTGGAACAGTTCAGGAACTAAAGGAAGGGGATAGCGATTCTTCACTGTTATTTTATTTAGGTCACGATAGTCCACACATGGTCTCAGGGAATGATCCTTCTTTTCTACAAAAAATATACCAGCACCAGCCGGTGAGGTAGAGGGATGGATGAATCCTTTCTGCAGATTCTCATCAATATAGTCCTTCAAAACTCCTGATTCCCGTTCAGATAAAGGAAAGATGCGCCCAAATGGAATCTCGGCCCCGGGTAGGAGCTCAATAGGGCAGTCATAAGGTCGGTGTGGAGGAAGAGTGTCTGCTCCTCGTTTGCTGAAAACGTCCAGGTATTCGTGGTAAGAATCTGGAACTACGCGACATAATTCAGGGTCTGCGTCCATACACAGCAGGGTAGCAGGTGATGGTGGTGAAGTTTCCAAACAGTGTCTCTGACAATATGCCGACTGGAACTTGACACTTCCGGATTCCCAGTCTATCTGTGGGTTGTGGGCCTGTAGCCAGGGCAGGCCCAGGATGACGGGGTACAGGGGTGAAGAGATCGCGTCTAAACGCAGCAGCTCTCGATGGTTGGTGGAGGAGATGGTCAGCATCGGTGGGGTCTCCTTGGTTACCAGTCCAGATTTAATGCGAGACCCATCGGCCAGAAATACAGTGAGTCCCTGTGCTCTGGTTTGTAGAGGAATGTGTTGCTGAGCTCCGAAGGACTGGTCGATGAAACAGCTACATGCTCCTGAATCAATAATAGCGGTCACTGATATGGTTCTTCCCGACAGCTGGAAGGAAACAGGCAGAGAGATATGCGCTGAGCTGGCAGATAAGGCGGGCAGGGGTGACTGGTTGAGTGAAGAAAGGGAAAGACACTTACGCAGCTTGGCAGGACAGGTACGTACAAAGTGACCAGCTTCTCCACAGTACAGGCAGAGGTTATTTACTCTTCGGCGTTGGCGTTCTTCTGGAGTCAATGAAGAACGAATCAGGCCCAATTGCATGGGTTCAGGCGCCTCTGGAGTGGACAAAGCGGAGTTTCCAGGAGTTGGGTTAGGAGGAGCAGGGATCTTAGGTAACATCCAGGCTGGACGGAAGTGCTGTGTGGTTCTTTCAGACCTGCGTTCTCGTAGGCGGCGGTCAATCTGAATGGACAGAGTGATTAGGGCTTCCAGGGAGCTTGGCACCCCGACCCGAGCGAGCTTATCTTTCAGGCTTTCCGAGAGACCCAAACGAAATTGATGACGCAAGGCTGCGTCATTCCAGCTAGTGTCTGCACTCCAGCGTCTAAAGTCAGTGACATAGTCCTCTGCCGCTCTACGGCCTTGCTGGAGTGCATGAAGGGCGGCTTCAGCGATGGAGGTACGTTGGGGATCATCATAAATCAGCGCCATAGCATCAAAGAACATTTGCATGGTGTTTAGTTGTGCGTTGTTCTCTTCCAACAGCCGGTGGGCCCAAGACTGTGGTTCCCCTTGGAGGAGGGAAATAATGAATCCCACCTTGGTGGTTTCCAGGGAAAAAGTCCGTGGCTGGAGAGCAAAGTAGAGCTGACAGGCATTGCGGAAGGCTCTAAATTTGCTCCGATCACCGGAAAACCTCTCAGGATTAGGTACACGGGGCTCAGGAGGTAACATCATTACTGTATGGCTGGCTGAAGTCCCAGCTTGGGTGGTAGAGGAGGCTGGATCAGATGCAGGAGCTGTAGTTGTTGGAATGGACAGGGACTGTACCCGCTCTTCCAGACGCACATATCCTTCCTGCAGCGACTTAACCGCCTGTGTAAGAGCAGCAAGGTGCTGACATATTTCATCCACTGGAGAGGGTCCTCTTGCAGGCTCAGACATGGCTGTTTGGTACTGTTACGTACCTGGGATGTGAGCCTGACGTGCAGAGGAAGGCCTCTCGTACAACTCCGGCTCACGGACCACTGGTATTGATACAGCAGCCACAGGAGCACGGTGGGGTATGAGTGCCTGTAAAACAGTTCCTGTAGTAGTGGTGATCAGCAGGCAGATGGTGGATGAACTCACACGAGCAGGACCAAATGCTGGTTTGCAGGGCTGGGAGCTGAAGCAGGCTGGATGAACAAGATGCAGAGTCAGACAGGCCGGGTCGGTATTAATCAGGCAGATCGGGCATAGACGGTAGGCAGAAGGGAGGTCAGGTCACAAGCCAAGTAGTACCGGAAGATCAGCAGATAGAATCAGCAGGCAGGATCAGAGTCAAGGGAAGCCGGGATCAGAACAGGCAGCAGGCAGTCACTGGTAACAACAAGCTGGATAGGATTCAGAGGTCACACAGGAAACAGGAAACAACACAGAAGCTGCAGACCAAACAGCAATGAACCTCTGAAGGAGCCCTGTTTAAATAGCCCGCCTGACTTCAGTATTAGTGACAGGTGTGTGTCTTAAAGTGCTAGTACCCATGCGTGCACGCCGGGATCTTACATGGAAAGCCCGTCTTCCCTGACAATCCCCTTGGCACAGCTGTGGTGCAGTGTAATACAGTAAAAAATACAACAATGCAAAGTACTTGGATTGTACCCTCAGGATCCACTGGTTCCACCTGGTGAGGAAAAACAGTATGCCACACAACTGGATACTTAACCAGAAATATTGTTTAATGTAAAATATTTCAATTGGTGGTGTAAGGGATCTTCCCGGGGTAGGGTGTGTTTGGACACAGTTCACAGCAGACTTGGAATTTGATAAAGCAGATCTTGGCGTTTATTCGTGGTACAAACAGTCCAGCAAACAAAATATACAGCAACACCGTGCTTTCTAAGTACAACAAAAATAAAAGTCCTAGCCCGGCTGGGCGCTTACTAACAGGTTCTGCTCACCTATCTGACACTTACAAACACAGCGTCTTTCGCCTGGACATCGCAGGGTGAGTTTTAGCTCCAGCAGTGGGTGTGCTTGCAGCTTCCTTCAACACACAGATTGTTCATTCCCTGGCTGAGAGCGATCACCTGCAGACTCTGCAGAGCCTTTAGCTTCCCAGGCTAATTAGGATCCAAGCTCACCTGATCCCAAACCCAGAACTGGATCGGGGGATGTGGAATGACAGGTCCCTCTACCAAACCTACCTGCCATTCCATATAAACCCAGGCCCGGCAAAATTTAAATAACAACTCAGCAGCATATCGCTGCTGAGAAACTGATCCATCCTGGATTTACCATCTCACACTGTGTAGCAACCTAGGTGAGATGTACACCCCCTCGATCACTTCTCCAGTGACATGTCTACATATCCCCCCCCTCTTTTTCAGACCGGAGGGCTGAGCCTTTTGTCCCCACAGACAACTTACCCTTGACAATGCGTCAGCATTTGCCTGTAATTTCCCTGGCCTGTGTTCCACAGTGAAATTAAAGTTTTGTAGGGAGAGAAACCATCTAGTCATTCTTGCATTTCTCTCCTTGTTTAACTTCATCCATGTTAGGGGGGCATGGTCTGTCACCAACTTGAATTTCCTGCCTAGCAAGTAATACTTTAACGATTCTAGGGCCCACTTTATTGCCAAACATTCTCGCTCCACAATGGCATAATTTTTCTCGGCCGGGGTTAGTTTTCTACTCAAGTACGTCACTGGATGCTCCTCACCATTCACTACTTGTGAGAGTACTGCACCTAAGCCTGTGCTAGAGGCATCTGTCTGGACCAGAAATTCTCGCCTGAAATTGGGGGTAACTAACACAGGTGGTTGGCACAAGGCAGACTTAAGGCTTTGGAAAGCCTCCTCGGCCTCTGGGGTCCACGTGACCATTGCTGTCTTTCCGCCCTTTGTCAAGTCAGTTAGCGGAGCAGCAACTGAGGCAAAGTTCGGCACAAATCTACGGTAATAACCCGTAATACCCAGGAAAGCTCTAACCTGTTTCCTTGTCAGGGGTCTAGGCCAATTCTGTATTGCCTCAATTTTATTTAGCTGTGGCCTAACCAATCCTCTTCCAACAATGTAGCCCAGATATTTGTTTTTCTGTAAAAATTCCTGAGCCTCCTGTTTCTGTGACACTGATAGAGTATCACCTACCTTGACTGGAGGGATTGGTTGTGACAAATTATTAACAGTATTTGTCGCCCCCAAGGATTCCCTGTCTTTCCAGGGCTTGATCAAGTTTATGTGATAAACTTGGAAAGGCTTCCTTCTACCTGGTTGGTGCACCTTGTAGTTCACCTCACTGATCTTTTCAACAATTTCATAAGGACCTTGCCACTTCGCCAAGAATTTACTCTCAACAGTGGGGACTAGTATAAGGACCCTATCGCCTGGGTTGAATGTCCTGATTCTTGCGGACCGGTTGTAAATTCTACTTTGGGCCTCTTGAGCTCTCTGGAGGTGTTCCCTTACCAGGGGCATTACAGTGGCTATACGGTCCTGCATTTGTACTACATGCTCAATAACACTCTTGTATGGGGTGGACTCATTCTCCCATGTCTCTTTTGCAATGTCTAGTAGACCCCTAGGGTGATGACCATAGACCAACTCGAATGGTGAGAACCCTGTGGACGCTTGGGGCACCTCCCTAATAGCAAACATGAGGTAGGGTAATAAATGATCCCAGTCACGACCATCTTTTGCCACCACTTTCTTCAACATATGTTTCAAAGTTTTATTAAATCTCTCCACCAATCCGTCCGTCTGGGGGTGGTACACAGAGGTACGGATGTGTGAGATTTTAAATAGTCTGCATAATTCCTTCATTACTTTCGACATAAATGGCGTACCTTGGTCAGTTAGGATTTCTTTGGGGATCCCAGTCCTAGAGAACATATAAAACAACTCACGTGTAATTGTTTTAGATGCAGTGTTTCTTAAGGGTACAGCCTCAGGATAGCGGGTCGCATAATCCAGGACTACCAAAATATACTGGTGTCCTCTAGCTGACTTTACAATGGGACCCACTAAATCCATGGCAATACGCTCAAAAGGCACCTCTATAATAGGGAGCGAAACCAAAGGACTGCGAAAATGTGACACTGGGGCACTAACCTGACATGTGGGGCACGACTCACAGTATTTTTTAATGTCATCATATATGGCCGGCCAAAAAAACCTCTGGAGAACCCTCTCTCGCGTTTTGTCAGTCCCCAAGTGTCCCCCAAGAACATGGTTATGTGCCATGTCAAGCACCTGACGCCGGTACGGCTTAGGTACCAGAAGCTGTTCCACAATCTCATCTTTAACCTTATTGACTCTATAGAAAAGATCATTAGTCACCGAAAAATGTGGAAATCTTTTTTCAGCATCTGGTTCCTGAGGTACCCCGTTCATAACAGCAACCTGCTCTCTCGCATTTTTGAGAGTGGGGTCCTGTAATTGTGCAGTCCCAAAATTATCGCTAGACACCTCTAAGTCTAGTATATTTTGCTCAGTGGGAGGAGCCTCCTCCTCCCCAGCCAGGACCTGCAAAGGAAAACAATCATTTTCATCCTGCACATTTTTATCATTCACAGTGGACAAGGCAACCCCCTTAGAGGTATCCTCACTCCTTTTGGGGATTTTTCTTTTTTCCCAAAGAGCCCAGAATAATGGAAAATCGCGCCCCAATATTACATTATGCATGAGGTTTTTAACCACACCCACTTCATATTGTACGGTGCCTTGTTCAGTCCCGACTTTAGCCAGCACTATAGGGTACACTTTTGTATCACCATGTATGCACACAACACTCATATGCTTTTTAGACTCTAAGTCCCCAGTCACCAGGCTAGCATGCACCAAGGTTACAAGGCTTCCTGAGTCCATTAACGCTTTAACAGGAAAGTCATTGATTGTGATGTTGCAGATTTGCGGTTCAGTCTCTAGTCCAGGAACTGCAGCACAAGATGGTTCCGCAAATAGCGACTGACGCCTGCTAGCGTCACATTCCATGGGTTCAGAGGTAAGAGGGCAATGGGCCGACACGTGTCCCGCCTCATGGCATCTCCAACACTGGATAGGGCCTGGTCTCTTTGGCAAGGAGTCCTTTTCAGAGCCCCTTAGCCACCCGGGACCATCACCAGTCTTTTGTCCCTGAGACACCACTTGAGCCCTTTTCCCCCCATCAGCACCCCTCCACACTCCCCCAATAGATGGAAGTCTCTTACCAGCTGACGGCACAGATCTGGCGCTCCGGGGAGGTGAAGATGCTGCAGGAACATCACGGAGGTAGTCCTCAGTCGCCTGGAACCTCTCCACAAGGTTGACAAGTTCGTTTGCATTCTTAGGATCACCTTGTCCCACCCAGCGTTGCAAGTCAGTAGGAAGGGCTCGGAGGTAGCGATCCATCACGACCTTCTCTAGGATTTGTGCAGGAGTAGAAGTGTCTGGCTCCAACCACTTTCTTGCCAAATGGATTAGGTCATACATCTGGGACCTCGCTGATTTGTCCAGACTGTAGCTCCAGTTGCGTACCCTCCGGGCACGGACTGCAGTAGTAACTCCTAGTCGGGCAAGCATCTCCTCTTTTAGCCGAGTATAGTCCTTAACCTCTTGCTCACTGAGGTCATAGTAGGCCTTTTGAGGTTCACCTGTTAAATAGGGCGCAATTACCTCTGCCCACTCAGCGGCTGGTAACTTCTCTCGCTCAGCCACGCGCTCAAATACTGTTAGATAGGCCTCAACATCGTCCTCAGCAGTCATCTTTTGCAGCGCTTTCTGCACAGTCCTTCTCCCAGAAAAAATCTCTGGAGCGGCTCCCTCCATTGTGGGTGGATTAGCAACCACAGGCGCCTCTCGATTTACTATCAGGTGCTCGATAAGTTGTTGTTGGCTTTGGCGCAAAGCTTGCAACTCTTCCTTATGCATCCGCTGTTGTGCAGCCATCATCTGCTGTTGTGCAGCCATGGACTGTTCATGTCGTCTATTGGCCTCTGTCTGCGCCTGCTGTTGTGCAGCCATCATCTGCTGTTGTTCAGCCATGGACTGTTCATGTCGTCTATTGGCCTCTGTCTGAGCCTGCTGTTGTTGCAAACTCACTTGCATAAACTGCTTCAGCATCTCCTCCATGTTGCTGGACTGTTTTTGGAGTGTAGTTGCAGCTTTCACCCAGGACATCAGCAGCTGTAGCCAAGTCTGTCCACACCGTTGCCCCTAGCAACCGCGTTGCCCGCTACCTCCACCAATTGTAAGGGATCTTCCCGGGGTAGGGTGTGTTTGGACACAGTTCACAGCAGACTTGGAATTTGATAAAGCAGATCTTGGCGTTTATTCGTGGTACAAACAGTCCAGCAAACAAAATATACAGCAACACCGTGCTTTCTAAGTACAACAAAAATAAAAGTCCTAGCCCGGCTGGGCGCTTACTAACAGGTTCTGCTCACCTATCTGACACTTACAAACACAGCGTCTTTCGCCTGGACATCGCAGGGTGAGTTTTAGCTCCAGCAGTGGGTGTGCTTGCAGCTTCCTTCAACACACAGATTGTTCATTCCCTGGCTGAGAGCGATCACCTGCAGACTCTGCAGAGCCTTTAGCTTCCCAGGCTAATTAGGATCCAAGCTCACCTGATCCCAAACCCAGAACTGGATCGGGGGATGTGGAATGACAGGTCCCTCTACCAAACCTACCTGCCATTCCATATAAACCCAGGCCCGGCAAAATTTAAATAACAACTCAGCAGCATATCGCTGCTGAGAAACTGATCCATCCTGGATTTACCATCTCACACTGTGTAGCAACCTAGGTGAGATGTACACCCCCTCGATCACTTCTCCAGTGACATGTCTACAGTGGTTACAGTAATTGTGCTGTCATCCCAACGTAGGATGTCAGTGCATTATAAATCAACAGACAAATACAATATGAAAGATATATAAATATTTCTATGTATCCAAACCTGGGAGCTCCTGCTACTTTAAAGTTATACCTGAGGCCTCATTCAAAGTACTCTCTCCTGTATCTTCTTTCTTCGCTAGCTAGAGATGGCTCCTCTGATATTTGTAATCCAAAGGGTAGGTAAGAGTTAGCTTAAGGTACTCCACGTATAACTCCAAGAACTTATACACAACGCTTGGGCACTAAAGTGAAGTAGGCCTCAAGCCTGCTCAATGTCAGTTGCTCTGTTACGCCTCTGTGGCCTGTAAATGAGTCTAACTGTGTGCAGCAAATTAACAAACGGTGGGCTGTAACCCGCTCACCAACTGGATCGGCGTTCTGGGTGATGATTTGATCTGGCAACTGTAGCTTGCTTCTGTATCAGCTGGGCAGAAGCTCTGTGTCACTCCGCTGACTAGATCTGGTCCTCCGATAAGCATCTCTGGGCCTCGTCAATCTGAGCACCAGCTCTCAGGCTCCATCAGGTCACCTCACAAACGTGAGCAGTCTGGCGCTCCGCAATAACTGACACCCGTCCACCGATCTGCACAGGCAGGTAACGTGGTCTCAAGAGACCCAAAATGGCCGCTGCTGTCCCTTATATCCACTACCCAGCATGCACTGCTTAAGAGTGTTCATGGGTAGGTCACACACGGACTCCTGGGTAACAAGGTCAACCTTCAGAATCCAAACCAACAGTCACTTCCTGTACAAGTCTTTACGTTGTTCTGAGGTAAATGATAAACAGGTGCATTACCCATATTTGGCCACTAGATGGCTATAATGCGAAACCACAGTAATGTCCATATACCTCACATTAAAGCATGTATAATCACATCAATAAACCATGATGTCAGCGCTATATATATATATATTATATATATATATATATATATATATTTTTTTTTTTGTTATTGAGGATGTATGATACTAATTAGCAGTCAGAAACATTAGAGACCAGAACACAGTGCACCAGGAAAACATGATCTTTTATTCTCAAATAATCAAGCGAAATTAAATTAGAATGAGGAATAAACTAACAAACAATGTGAATAAATTGGGACTTCAAACAGGAGAGTAGTGATGGACGAACGTTTCGCCCGGCGGTCGTTTCGCGGCGAATTTCCGACATTCGCGGTCCGCACGTTCGAACGCCTTTTTCCGTCGTTCGCCGCGGCGGACTTACGTGTTTAATGTATACAAGAACTTTAACCTTTGGTGACACGTTTATCATGTGATACAGGACAGCCAATTGAGACATGACAGCACATGGACACTTGTACATTCCCCCTAACCTATAAATACACCCGATCCGGTGGCCATTTTACATTCTTTCTTCTGTTACGATAGGGACAGGTTCCTGTGTGGAGTAGGGAGAGATAAACCACTAGCTATTTGGTACACAAAAGTTCTTTTCAGGACTGGTATAGGTGTTAGGTGTTGATAGGTTTGCTGTGCTGCTGATTCTTGCAGCAGCCTGAGTGTCTTTTGTTAGTTTAGAGAAAGGGAAAGGACGGTGTATGCTACAGGGACAGCCAGATTAGTCTTTCATCATCATCATCATCATCATCATCATTAGCTGTTACTATCAAGGTCCACAAAAGAGCTGTTCCAGTAACCACTAATCGTTCTCTTTTTTTGCCAATTTGTATAGGGACAGGAAGGAAGCAGTGTTGTCAGGCAGTGAGGGTAATTTTAAAGACTTGCTGTTATTATTAGTTCCACAAAGGTTCTTTTCAGGACTGGTATCAGTGGTACAGTAATAGGCTTGTACATGTATAATATTCTTTCTTCCAAATATAGAAAGGATATTATACTTGACTGCTGCCCTTCTGCTGCAGTCTGCTAAACATTCACAACTCACTTGTTCCACAAAAGTTCTTATAAGGACTGGTAACTTGGTATAGGGTGCTACGGTACATAGGCTTGAGTGCGGTACAGTCTGCTGTTCTGTAAGGACCGCTATCGGTCCACAATAGATAGGGTTGACGTGCACCACTGCTGACCGCTGCCCTATACTGCAGCAGTCCTTCAGCGGTATAGGGACTGACGTACAGTCTGCTAATCACTAACACACAACCTGCTTGTTCCACAAAAGTTCTTATAAGGACTGGTAACTTGGTATAGGGTGCTACGGTACATAGGCTTGAGTGCGGTACAGTCTGCTGTTCTGTAAGGACCGCTATCGGTCCACAATAGATAGGGTTGACGTGCACCACTGCTGACCGCTGCCCTATACTGCAGCAGTCCTTCAGCGGTATAGGGACTGACGTACAGTCTGCTAAACACTAATACACAACCTGCTTGGTCCACAAAAGTTCTTATAAGGACTGGTAACTTGGTATAGGGTGCTACGGTACATAGGCTTGAGTGCGGTACAGTCTGCTGTTCTGTAAGGACCGCTATAGGTCCACAATAGATAGGGTTGACGTGCACCACTGCTGACCGCTGCCCTATACTGCAGCAGTCCTTCAGCGGTATAGGGACTGACGTACAGTCTGCTAAACACTAATACACAACCTGCTTGGTCCACAAAAGTTCTTATAAGGACTGGTAACTTGGTATAGGGTGCTACGGTACATAGGCTTGAGTGCGGTACAGTCTGCTGTTCTGTAAGGACCGCTATCGGTCCACAATAGATAGGGTTGACGTGCACCACTGCTGACCGCTCACCTATACTGCAGCAGTCCTTCAGCGGTATAGGGACTGACGTACAGTCTGCTAATCACTAACACACAACCTGCTTGTTCCACAAAAGTTCTTATAAGGACTGGTAACTTGGTATAGGGTGCTACGGTACATAGGCTTGAGTGCGGTACAGTCTGCTGTTCTGTAAGGACCGCTATCGGTCCACAATAGATAGGGTTGACGTGCACCACTGCTGACCGCTGCCCTATACTGCAGCAGTCCTTCAGCGGTATAGGGACTGACGTACAGTCTGCTAATCACTAACACACAACCTGCTTGTTCCACAAAAGTTCTTATAAGGACTGGTAACTTGGTATAGGGTGCTACGGTACATAGGCTTGAGTGCGGTACAGTCTGCTGTTCTGTAAGGACCGCTATCGGTCCACAATAGATAGGGTTGACGTGCACCACTGCTGACCGCTGCCCTATACTGCAGCAGTCCTTCAGCGGTATAGGGACTGACGTACAGTCTGCTAAACACTAATACACAACCTGCTTGGTCCACAAAAGTTCTTATAAGGACTGGTAACTTGGTATAGGGTGCTACGGTACATAGGCTTGAGTGCGGTACAGTCTGCTGTTCTGTAAGGACCGCTATAGGTCCACAATAGATAGGGTTGACGTGCACCACTGCTGACCGCTCACCTATACTGCAGCAGTCCTTCAGCGGTATAGGGACTGACGTACAGTCTGCTAATCACTAACACACAACCTGCTTGTTCCACAAAAGTTCTTATAAGGACTGGTAACTTGGTATAGGGTGCTACGGTACATAGGCTTGAGTGCGGTACAGTCTGCTGTTCTGTAAGGACCGCTATCGGTCCACAATAGATAGGGTTGACGTGCACCACTGCTGACCGCTGCCCTATACTGCAGCAGTCCTTCAGCGGTATAGGGACTGACGTACAGTCTGCTAATCACTAACACACAACCTGCTTGTTCCACAAAAGTTCTTATAAGGACTGGTAACTTGGTATAGGGTGCTACGGTACATAGGCTTGAGTGCGGTACAGTCTGCTGTTCTGTAAGGACCGCTATCGGTCCACAATAGATAGGGTTGACGTGCACCACTGCTGACCGCTCACCTATACTGCAGCAGTCCTTCAGCGGTATAGGGACTGACGTACAGTCTGCTAATCACTAACACACAACCTGCTTGTTCCACAAAAGTTCTTATAAGGACTGGTAACTTGGTATAGGGTGCTACGGTACATAGGCTTGAGTGCGGTACAGTCTGCTGTTCTGTAAGGACCGCTATCGGTCCACAATAGATAGGGTTGACGTGCACCACTGCTGACCGCTGCCCTATACTGCAGCAGTCCTTCAGCGGTATAGGGACTGACGTACAGTCTGCTAAACACTAATACACAACCTGCTTGTTCCACAAAAGTTCTTATAAGGACTGGTAACTTGGTATAGGGTGCTACGGTACATAGGCTTGAGTGCGGTACAGTCTGCTGTTCTGTAAGGACCGCTATCGGTCCACAATAGATAGGGTTGACGTGCACCACTGCTGACCGCTCACCTATACTGCAGCAGTCCTTCAGCGGTATAGGGACTGACGTACAGTCTGCTAATCACTAACACACAACCTGCTTGTTCCACAAAAGTTCTTATAAGGACTGGTAACTTGGTATAGGGTGCTACGGTACATAGGCTTGAGTGCGGTACAGTCTGCTGTTCTGTAAGGACCGCTATCGGTCCACAATAGATAGGGTTGACGTGCACCACTGCTGACCGCTGCCCTATACTGCAGCAGTCCTTCAGCGGTATAGGGACTGACGTACAGTCTGCTAAACACTAATACACAACCTGCTTGTTCCACAAAAGTTCTTATAAGGACTGGTAACTTGGTATAGGGTGCTACGGTACATAGGCTTGAGTGCGGTACAGTCTGCTGTTCTGTAAGGACCGCTATCGGTCCACAATAGATAGGGTTGACGTGCACCACTGCTGACCGCTCACCTATACTGCAGCAGTCCTTCAGCGGTATAGGGACTGACGTACAGTCTGCTAATCACTAACACACAACCTGCTTGTTCCACAAAAGTTCTTATAAGGACTGGTAACTTGGTATAGGGTGCTACGGTACATAGGCTTGAGTGCGGTACAGTCTGCTGTTCTGTAAGGACCGCTATCGGTCCACAATAGATAGGGTTGACGTGCACCACTGCTGACCGCTGCCCTATACTGCAGCAGTCCTTCAGCGGTATAGGGACTGACGTACAGTCTGCTAAACACTAATACACAACCTGCTTGTTCCACAAAAGTTCTTATAAGGACTGGTAACTTGGTATAGGGTGCTACGGTACATAGGCTTGAGTGCGGTACAGTCTGCTGTTCTGTAAGGACCGCTATCGGTCCACAATAGATAGGGTTGACGTGCACCACTGCTGACCGCTCACCTATACTGCAGCAGTCCTTCAGCGGTATAGGGACTGACGTACAGTCTGCTAATCACTAACACACAACCTGCTTGTTCCACAAAAGTTCTTATAAGGACTGGTAACTTGGTATAGGGTGCTACGGTACATAGGCTTGAGTGCGGTACAGTCTGCTGTTCTGTAAGGACCGCTATCGGTCCACAATAGATAGGGTTGACGTGCACCACTGCTGACCGCTGCCCTATACTGCAGCAGTCCTTCAGCGGTATAGGGACTGACGTACAGTCTGCTAAACACTAATACACAACCTGCTTGGTCCACAAAAGTTCTTATAAGGACTGGTAACTTGGTATAGGGTGCTACGGTACATAGGCTTGAGTGCGGTACAGTCTGCTGTTCTGTAAGGACCGCTATAGGTCCACAATAGATAGGGTTGACGTGCACCACTGCTGACCGCTCACCTATACTGCAGCAGTCCTTCAGCGGTATAGGGACTAAGAGTTTTGTCACAGGGTCATTTAAAAAATGACATGCAGAGGAAGAGGCAGGCCCTTCCGCAGGGGTGGTAGGGGTAGGGCAGGAGCAACAGGCTTGAGCCAAAGTGGGAAGTTGCAGAAGGTGCGTTCAATTACTTTAAAGGATGCACCAGACTTGGTTGAGTGGCTCGCTCAGCCTTACTCTTCTGCACCCTCCTCATCCTCTCGATCTGCACCCTCTTCTTCACTCTCTGCTATGTGCACCCCCAAAGACACTACCACCAACAACACGACCACCACCACCACCACCACATACCTTCCGCTTGAGTCACTGGAATTATTTTCCGATCCATATCAAGAGGACATTTCTGATGCGCAGCCACTCTTGGTATTGGATCAGGAAGAGGAGGTAGCAACAAGCGCTACTCAGCAGTCTGACGCCAGTACCCAGATCAGCCCAAGGAGGAGGTTGGTCCCCGGTGTTGCTGCCTACTCCGAGATCTCTACTTATAGCGGTGGGGAAGGTGACGTTGATGATGACGTGTCTAGTGATGTCACGTGGGTGCCCACAAGAGAGGAAGAGGAGGGGAGTTCAGAGGGAGATATGGACCAGCAGATAGGGAGGAGAAGCAGCAATGACTTACATTGCACAGCAGGGACAAAGCAGACTGCAAATGTATCAGGAGCGAGTCATCGACCATGTACGGTCACATCTGGCGCTCCCAGGACACCGGCACATGGCTCCGCAGTGTGGGCTTTTTTTAACGTGTCCGCTGCTGACAATAGCGTTGCCATCTGCAATCTTTGCAGTCAACGCGTTAGTCGCGGTAAGCCCAATACTCACCTAGGGACGACCGCCTTAAGAAGGCACATGAGCAGCCATCACCGAGCCCAGTGGGAGCAACGGAACACACAAAGCCACACTGCAGGCTCTCACCGTCCAGCCTCGTCTTCTACTTCTCCTTCTCCTCTCTCCTCACAATTGTCCTCCACTCCACCTTCCATCACGCCAAGCTCACATTTTTCTGCAAAAAGGCAGGCTTCCGTGGGCCTAATGTTTGAGCGTAAAAAAATGATGATGCCGGATAACCCTCTTGCCCAACGGTTGGCGGCTGGCTTGTCAGAACTCATAGCCCGCCAACTACTGCCATATAAACTGGTGGACTCGGAGGCCTTTCGCAAATTTGTGGCCATTGGAACACCACAATGGAAGGTCCCAGGAAGGAAGTATTTCTCAGAGAAGGGCATCCCAGAGCTATATGGCCATGTTCAGCGGCAAGTGAATGTATCTCTGGCACACAGTGTCGGTGCCAAGATACATCTGACCACAGACACGTGGTCTAGCAAACACGGGCAGGGAAGGTATATCAGTTTTACTGCCCACTGGGTGAACCTTCTGACGGCCGTCAAGCATGTAACCCGTGGCACCCGTGTAGATTTGGTTTTACCGCCACGGATTGCATGCAGGCCTGACTCTTCTTCTCCTCCTCCTACTCCATCCTCCTCCCTCTCCTCCTCAGCTGCCTCCTCCTTTTCCGCTGCTAGCGTCTCTTCCACTGCACCGCCCAAGCTCCCCAGAACCTATTCCACATGCCAGGTGAGACGTTGCCATGCCGTGCTGCGTCTGTTGTGCCTGGAAGCAAAGAGCCACACTGGCCCGGCACTCCTTTCAGCTTTGCGTTCACAGGCAGATGAGTGGCTAACACCGCTCAATTTGACAGTTGGTAAAGTGGTGTGTGACAACGGTGCCAATCTGCTTAGCGCATTGAAACAGGGCAAAATCACGCACGTGCCATGCATGGCACACGTCTTAAACTTGGTCGTGCAGCGATTCCTTGTCAAATACCCTGGGGTCCAGGACATCTTGCGGCAGGCAAGGAAAATCTCGGCCCATTTCAGAAGATCTTACACGGCCATGGCTCGCCTTGCTGACATTCAGCGGCGACACCATCTGCCGGTCAGACGTCTTATTTGCGATTGCCCGACGCGATGGAACTCAACCTTCTATATGCTTGATAGGCTGCTCCAGCAGAAACGTGCAGTTAACGTCTACCTGTATGAACTCTGCGAAAGAAACGGTTCTGGGGAGCTGGGTTTTTTTTCACCGCGCCAGTGGCTGCTCATGCGCGACACATGCAGACTTCTGCGGCCATTTGAGGAGATCACCAAACTGGTCAGTCGCAGCCATGGCGCCATCAGTGACATGGTACCTTATGCCTTCTTTCTGGAGCGTGCATTGCGTCGTGTCATTGATCAGGCTGTGGAGGAGCAGGAGCGGGAAGATGAGGAAGTCGCAATGCTGGATGAATTCCCAGGGGGGGCTACTCTATCTGAGACAAGTCAACAACAGGAGTCTGATGAGGAGTCAGAGGAGGATGGTGCCGGGGCGGATGAGCAGGAGCAAGAAGAGCATGCTTTAAACCTTTCTGGGATCCCTGTTGTGCGAGGATGGGGAGAGGAGAATGAAGAGGACGACATTATCCTGGATGATGAGCAGGAGCCAGGCCACCACACCGCTTCCACTTTAGTGCAAATGGGGGCCTTCATGCTCCAGTGTTTTAATAGGGACCCCCGTATAAAAAGCATGAGGGTCAAGGACCAGTACTGGGTGGCAACGTACTTAGACCCCCGGTACAAACACAAAATGGCGGAAATGTTACCGCCGTCGCAGAGGGCTGTCAGAATGCAGCACTTCCAGGCCTTGCTTCGAGAAATGCTGCATTCTGCTTTTGCGTGCGCTGGCAGAGGAGCAATTCCCACTCCCAGAGAAGGATTTGCGGGTACCAATCCAACAGCGCCTGCAAGAAGAGGCCGGTTTGAAGATGTGTTGGTGACTTCGGATATGAGGTCATTCTTTCAGCCGACCCATCGACAGGTGTCATCCGGATCCAGCATCAGGGAACGCCTAGACCGTCAGGTGTCCGACTACATTGGGTTAACGGCCGATGTGGACGCTCTGAGGAGTGATGAACCCCTAGACTACTGGGTGGGCAGGCTTGACCTCTGGCCAGAGCTTGCCCAATTTGCAATCGAACTGTTGGCTTGCCCCTCATCCAGTGTCCTGTCCGAAAGGACGTTCAGCGCAGCAGGGGGGATTGTGACCGATAAGCGTACTCGCCTAGCTCACCACAGTGTTAACTACCTCACATTTCTAAAAATGAATGAGGCATGGATCTCGGAGGAATTCAACACATGTGACCAGTAGACCATGTATATGTCTATAAACTATTTTTTTAATCAAGCACACAGACCTTCTTAATTCATTTGGCTCACTTCCTTGACCCAAAAAAGCACACCGTACTATATGCCCCTACCCTCCTCTTTGAAGAGGTTGAGCGGTGTCATATTTCTACTGGGGCTGCTTATGATATCCCTGTGCTGTGCTGACTTCCTCCTGGGGGTTCTTATTATGAAGGGATCACACTATCCCTGTGCTGTGCTGACTTCCTCCTGGGGGTTCTTATTATGAGGGGATCACACCATCCCTGTGCTGTGCTGACTTCCTCCTGGGGCTGCTTACGGTGCTGCTGTCAGTGCTGTATGTCACGGTGCTGCTGTCAGCGCTGTATGTCACGGTGCTGCTGTCAGCGCTGTATGTCACGGTGCTGCTGTCAGCGCTGTATGTCACGGTGCTGCTGTCAGCGCTGTATGTCACGGTGCTGCTGTCAGCGCTGTATGTCACGGTGCTGCTGTCAGCGCTGTATGTCACGGTGCTGCTGTCAGCGCTGTATGTCACGGTGCTGCTGTCAGCGCTGTATGTCACGGTGCTGCTGTCAGCGCTGTATGTCACGGTGCTGCTGTCAGCGCTGTATGTCACGGTGCTGCTGTCAGCGCTGTATGTCACGGTGCTGCTGTCAGCGCTGTATGTCACGGTGCTGCTGTCAGCGCTGTATGTCACGGTGCTGCTGTCAGTGCTCTGTATTACGGTGCTGCTGTCAGATGCCTCTATCACGGTGCATGTGTCATTCCGGTATGTCACGCTGCTGGTGATCATCTCCTGCACCCTCTTCTTTGCCTACCCTGGTCCCTGACCTTCCCTCTCCTCCATTGCCTTCATTAGCTCCATAGTCCTGAATTGTTAGAACAATTTCCCAAATAAAATAAAAATGCTTGTAGTTATCGATCCCAAATTCACCTCATACATGTATTATGTCATTGTCCAGATGGTGGGACTACGTTTTACCCCCTAATAATTACCACGTGGCCGCAAATTCGACATGAAGGTTTGCAAAGTTCGCCTCCCATTGAAGTCAATGGGGCCCGCGGCGAACGTTCGGTTTCGCGAACGTTTGGGTCCGTTCGCATTTCGCGTTCGCGAAACGTCCCGTCGGAAGTTCGTCCATCACTACAGGAGAGCAGGATGGCAGCCAGGTGTATAGAACATCAACTTAAACAGTGAATATCAATAAAAATGGAATTAAGTGGAGAGTCTAAAATAGCTGATAATCTGCACCTATATCTACCCGCCAAGATAGCCAATAGTAGGGAAATAACTGGAATCCAGAGCGCAAGTGTTTATGTGACCGGGAAGAGAGGAGATTGCTGGCACGATGTTAATTGCTGTTGGCCACAGCAGCGTGGAGGTACAGGTGCTGATTAGCAACTATTTCAGATGTTCCAGTCACTTCCAATTTTGGTTATATTGTACCTTTTGATTACTGTTCTATACATTCCTTGTACAATTGGCTGGATCCCTGCCCTCCCGATACATTGTATTTCCAATTTCTTTGTATTCACCATCTGATTACTGTTCTATTCATTGGTGGTACTACTGGCTACCATCCTGCCCTCCCAGTACATTAGAATTCCAGTACATTTTTTGTTCTATTTCATGGTTGAATCTATTCTTATTGTTTTCAGAGAGAAGCTAACAATTGTCCAAATTGAGAAGAGACAGAAAAGTGGTAAACAAGCATTAAATTGGACACCTGGCAACATTTAACAGCATAGCAAAGAAAGCGTACAGGCTTTGGGAGTACATGATTATGGGCTTTAATAATCAGATATTGCTGCCTCCAACAAGAATGTGTGGATTGCGTCTGTATTTCTCACTACGATAATAAGAGAGATACTACGAGAAGTGTAATAAGGACAGGAGAGGTTCAAGGGTCCTCCAGAGAGCAGAAAGAAAGGATAAGCTAGAAAAAATAAAATAAAAATAGGGAGGGGGAGGGTGGTTGAGAGGCTTGAGAGGGTCATGGAAGCACAATTTATTTTTCTCCATGCACTGTCACATTTTTTTTTTCATAATTTTTTCCAGTTCAGGTTTCCTGTTGGTGACAGTTGTGGACCATGCCTGTGCACTGGTACTGCCACTTACCGGAAAATGTGACAAGGTTTAAATAGTAAATAGGATGAATATGGACTGGGCTCACACCGATTTCTTTCTTTATTCTTTTTAACTAGCCGGCAAGTGCAATTGCGAGTCAATTTAAATGTGATTTGACTTTTTTTTTACTTTAGAAATGTCATTTTTGATGCAGCATATTCTATACATGCTACAGATGCACCAATTTACAGGCAGACAGGAACTATATTAAAAGGAATTTTTAATTTTACTTGTTTTACTTTAAGAATCATTACAATCACTGCTCCTTTAAAAACAATAGTTTTTTTTTTTTAAATGCTTGCATTGATACATGTCCCCCAGGACAGTACCCAGACATCCTCACCCTTTTCTAAGGCCATTTACTTGCATATAAGCCTTCAAAATGGGCACTTTTGATTTCTTATGTTCAGCTCTCATAGACTTCAATGGAGTTAACGGTTTGGGCAGAACTTTTCCCTGTTCGGGAGTTCTGCTGTGAATCGAACCGGGGAGTGTTCAGACCATCTCTAGTAACAATATATATTGTGGTGTTGGGGTGATTATACTCATGTGGCCGCTGCTGTATTTTAGTGCATGACAGCCCACTTTTAATAAGCAGAATGGAAAGTACACATAGACATCAGTTGCTCACACAGGGGTTCTTCCACATCAACATGAACAGTGAACCTAAAAGACCAAACCACCTAGTTTCATAGTTAGGTTGAAAAAAGACACAAGTCCACCCAGTTCAACCATAAAAAAAATACAAAAAAAATAAAATAAAAAATATTGGAAAATATTGTACAATCCAATGTACCCAATTCTATACCCACAGTTGATCCAGAGGAAGGCAAAAAAAAAACAGCAGCGCATGCTCCAATTTGCTACAGCAGGGGAAAAAATTCCTTCCTGATCCCAGAGAGGCAATCGGATTTTCCCTGGATCAACTTTACTTATAAATGTTAGTACCCAGTTATATGTACATTTAGGAAAGTATTAAGGCCTTTCTTAAAGCAATCTACTGAGCTGAGCAGAAGCACCTTTGGCGGGAGTCTATTCCACATTTTCCTAGCTCTTACTGTGAAGTAACTTTTCCGTATTTGGAGATGAAATCTCTTTTCCTCTAGACGTAAAAAGTGCACCTTGTCCTCTTTGTTGACTGTTAAGTGAATAACTCAACACCAAGTTCACTATATGGACCCCTTATATATTTGTACATGTTGATCATATTCTCCCTTATTCTCCTCTTCTCAAGAGTGAATAAATTCAGTTCCTCTAATCTTTCCTCATAGCTGAGTTCCTCCATGCCTCTTATCAGTTTGGTTGCCCTTCTCTGCACTTTCTCCAGTTCCCCAATATCCTTTTTGAGAACTGGTGCCCAAAACTGAACTGCATATTCCAGATGAGGTGTTACTAATGATTTTAACAGGGGCAAAATTATGTCTCTCTCTCTCTCTCTGGAGTCCATACCTATCTTAATACAAGAAAATACTTTGCTTGCTTTGGAAACCGCAGCTTGGCATTGCATGTTATTATTGAGCTTATGATCTTTCAAAACCCCCAGATCCTTCTCCACTATGGATCCCCCCCCCCGTTGTACTCCCCCTAGTATGTATTATGCATGCATATTCTTAGACCCCCAAGTGCATAACTTTACATTTCTCAACACCTGCTTCCCTTGTTAGCAGCACCGCTGTTCTTATCAGTCCCTCTGACTGTGTTGTTCAGGTCTCCTGATTCACTTGGCACTCTTAGGCCGCGTACACACGAGAGGATTGTCCGTCCAACTTAGTCCGCTGAAACGTGTTTCAGCGGACAGTCCGCTCGTGTGTGGGCTTCAGCGGACTTTTTCAGCGGACAGTCTGGCGGACTAAGTCTTTTGGAATTTCCGTAATACAGTCCGTCCAACTTTGGTTTCAGCGGACAGTCCGCTCGTGAGTAGGCTAGTTGGACGGACTAAGTATGGCGCATGCTCAGAAAGGATTTACACGGCCGAAGGTTGCATTGCAGTGTATTGGACGTCGTATTTCTAGTCCCGTCGTACGTGCTGTACACGTCATCACGCAAGCTTTCAACGGACTGTCTGTTCATCGTGTGTGGTCAAGTCCGTTCATTCAAAAGTAGGACGGACTGTCTGTCGGATTGTCTGACGGACTTAGTTGGACGGACAATCCTCTCGTGTGTACGCGGCCTTAGCTTTAAGTTGCAGCACCCTGCTGCATGACCCAATCCTAGCCTCTGGAAAGGGGTTCTCCTGACATCCTGATAGGAGCCAATTTGACTCCTGGAACAAGACCTCCTGTCTCCTTGTATGCAAACCTAATGTGTTATGAAAAAAGAAAATCCTGATCACTTCTCCAGAACAATGTTACTATGGTAACATTATATTGCTGTGGTCACAGTGTGCAAAAAAAAAAAAAGTACTACTACTAATAATAATAATAAATAAATACGTGAAAAAATATTTTAAAAAAATGATTGTACTGTCTCCAGTGTCCCTGATCACCAACACACAATTTATTTGATGATGCTGTACTGCACTGGTGACAGTATGTAATATAAACAAACAAAAAAAAAAATTGTAACCCTTTTTTTTCCTTCATTTTGCAAAAAACGATGACAAAAATGACAACGACAAAAAACCCTCCATGCCTTTTACTAAATAACTTGGACTATCTACTTTCTAAAAAAAGGGTCATTTGGGGGATATTTGTATTGTCCTGGCATTTTAGGGCCCCAAGAAATAAGATTGGCCGTTAGTACATCAGGATTGATAATTTTTCAGCTTTATACCATAGTTTGTAGAGTCTATAACTTTCCTACAGACAAACTAATGTAGCGGTGCCCCCATGGGGGCTGCTGAGTTGTTCTATTTCCCACTGGCTATCCCGGGCGCTCCGGACTACCCTTCCCTCTGACACCTCGGGTTCAATACTCACAGTAAAAGATCACACTCTATTGTAATTAAAGAATATAATAAGTTTACTGGAAAAGATTTCGTTTCTCAGAGAAACACCTCTCTGATTTAGTAATGCAACAAATAAGTACAGTGAAGGTATTGGCAAAAGTTGATATAAACACACTCTAAACAACTGGCGTATGCGGACGTGTCTCCAAGTGGGATTAATGCTCAGGGTGATAAGATATTGACTCTGGGCACCTTCCCACTTCCAGCACAATCGTGCAGACACTCAAAAAAAACCTGCAATACACTATGCAGTGTTAACAAAACAATGTAACACAATGGGATTACTCAAGAGCTCTCCTCTGTGGTGAAATGCAGTCCTTTGTATGTAGCAGCAATACTGCAAGGCCTTAGGCCGCGTACACACGCGGGGACTGTTCGCTCAACTTTGTCCGCTGAACAGTGTTTCGGCGGACAGTCCGCTCGTGTGTGGGCTTTCAGCGGACAGTTTCAGCGGACAGTCTGACGAACAAAGTTTTTCGGAAATTCCGAAAAACTGTCCGCTGAAACTTGGTTTGAGCGGACAGTCCGCTCGTGTATAGGCTTGTTCGTCAAACTAAGTTCTGCGCATACTCAGAAAGAATTTACAGGGCGGAAGCGCTCGGTCTTGTAAAACTAGTGTTCGTATTGAAGCTAGCATATTCGTCATGCTGCTAATTTTGTGGTTTTTTAATATAGCCCGTTCTTTTCTTCTTCGTAATGCAAGAAAAGTGAAGTAGCTTTGCTGCTTATATTCACACAGAGTTATACTACATGTTTTTATTCATCCTCATCCTATGATTAATCTTCCAATTATAGAAAAAATATATTCCAAATTTTTTAAAAAAAGAAAAAAAAAACCCTAAAAAAAAATATATATATATATATATATATATATATATATATATATATATATATATATATATATATATATATATATATATATATATATATATATATATATATTTCTGAAAAAAATTTAGAATTTATCTATTACTATATATTTTTGGAACTACTATTGTCATATTTTTTTTTTTTTGTTTTTGTTTTTTTGTGGGGGGTTTGAAACAAGATGGACTTGCATTTTTTTGGGCCAAGCAGGACTATGCAAGTAGAGATAGATAGATAGATAGATAGATAGATAGATAGATAGATAGATAGATAGATAGATAGATAGATACCCAAACCAGCATTTTAGCTTACACATGATTGCATGTTCAAAATCAGCAGAGCTTCCCCTCATTTCAAATGTTAAGCCTCAAATTTACAGCGACTGCACTTCCAAGTGCACTAGCAGTGCTTTAAAAATTGCACTTGAAGTTAGCATATTTACATGAACGTGTGTTTTGTAAATAACCCACAGAGTCTTTTGACAAGTTTGGACAGAACTTGTGTGGCTTGGCGTATAAGCGCCAAGGACTCCTCCTCTGTACGGGTCATCCTCCTGGGCCTTTTGCTGGCTAGGCGGAGGGGAGGGACCTGGCTTTCAGTCCGACTCCTGCTGGGCCCAGCTAGCTCTTGTGTGTGGCTGGTCCCGGCCTCCTCCTCCATACCACTGGTCCCGGCCTCCTCCTGGGTGAGCTCATCCTGTGTAAAAAACAAAGAATCACTCAATCACCAACCCACTTAAAAATCAATCAAACATCAATAAGCTTAAATTTCAATATACACATTCCTAACGCAGGCTTTAAATTTAACGAAAATACAACGATAACTATCTTACCGTCGCGCGTAGCACTCGCTTTTTCCGTTCGGACAAGCGTACGGGCTCGCGTTTTACACATACAGCGCGTGCGCTTAGGCTCCGCCTGCGTCGCCCGCCCCTGACGTTCCTTGTGACCGTATTTCCCCGCCCCTTTTACCCTCGTTCCGCTGTGGGTGAATGATAGGAGAAAATGGCGGATGCAATTTCAACGAGCAGCGTGAGCAGCGCGGAGGAAAGCCATGGCCCCCATGCTTCTGGAGCAAGGAGGAGATATAAGGCCACCAATATGGCCTTTGAAGAGATGGTGGAGATGGTGGCTATATTAAGAAGGGAGGACTATGATGGGGAACATGGCCCGTACCCCAAACCAAATGTCCGGAAAAGCGGCATCTTGGAGGAGGTCGTCACAACTTTGTACAACAAATTTGGGGTACGAAGAGGCAAGGACCAGCTCCGGAAACGATGGTCCGACATCAAGTCCAGGGAGCCGGAGCAATATCATCGCATCAAAAAGGCCCTGAAAAAAAGTGAGTAAACTCCGAGTCTATCGCGACTGTCGGACATAATCGTTCGTGTAGGTACTGTATGTGAATCTGGCGGTTTTGATCGTAATCGTTCGTGTAGGCACTGTATGTGAATCTGGCGGATTTGTTCGTAATCGTTCGTGCAGGTATTGAATGTAAATCTGGCGGATTTGATCGTAATCGTTCGTGTAGGTATTGCACGTAAATCTGGCGGATCTGTTCGTAATAGTTCGTGTAGGTGTTGTATGTAAATCTGGCGGATTTGATCGTTCGTGTAGTTGATAGTTCATGTAATGAGCGCATATGGTTGTTCGTATATGTGGGCGTAAATAGCATGAATTTGTATATGGTGTAAATTTATCTGGTGTTGGATTAGATTTTAATTAGTTATTAAGTTTTTTGTATTGTTCATGATAAACTGAATTGTCACGTCACGTGAAACCACAGTAGATTTGCAGCGTTCGCACATCGCAGCAGTCTGAACACAGCCTAACTAAAAAAAAAAAAGTCATTTTAAGGATGTATTAAACTAGGATCTTGTAATAACCAGCTAATAATTATACACCACTTCAAACCAATGTTTCATATTCAAATTTCTGAACTCAAATATCACTATGCTTAAAAGTATCTTTTTTTTTTCCATTCTCATAGGGGAACAAAGACTCAGACAAGAGGCGGAGCAGCCCAGGACCCCCCGACCTCACCAGCCTGATTGGGCACTTAGCCCCAGCCCCGCATCAGTATTGGAGCTGCCCAGCCCAGTGTCCTCGAGGGAGCAGCCAAGCTCGGTATCCTCCGCTGGACCAAGCTCTGTAGCTCCACTGGATGAGCCCAGCCCAGGGCTAGATGTGGAGGAGGAAGAGCAGGTGGAGTTACACACCCCACAAAGTGAAAGTGAGTGTCTGACAACCCAGCTTAAGATAAACAATTAATGGCTGTATATTTTAACCAATTTTTTTATCTACACATGTTTTTAGGTGATGATCTGGTTGTGGTAGGAGAAGCCGCGGAGCCATTTTCCACGGACAGTGCCCACAGGCTAATTGGTGACATCATGGCCTGGAATGGGCAGATTGACCGGATGGAGAACCAGATTCTCAACATCCAAAGAGAACTGATTACTATGAGGCAGGGAATGAAGAACATGATCAATGTTTTAGGGAGAATCTAAGCCCCTTTTCCCTAAAACCCAATCGATCATGTTCTTCATTCCCTTGTAAAAACGTTTTTAATGTTTACCCATTACCCATTGTTTTATGTAAATAGTTAAAAATATGTTTTTATTTTTTTAAATTTTGTGATAATTGTATTTTAGATATATCTATATATTGCTATGTTTACAAAAAAAAAAAAAATTCTAAAAAAAAAACAATTTTCAAAAAACTAAAAACAATTTAAAAAAAAAATATAAAAAAAAAATAAAAAAATCTAAAAAAGAGGCACTGGTTGGAATGTGCACTATTAAAAAATCAAAAAAAAAAAAAAAAGATGTGTGTGTGTGTCTACTTCTTTCAATACTCAATACCAGTTTGGGAAGTCATTTTGTGTTTTCTGTCACAAAGGGCCTTATTTCCTATTGTCAAAAACCACTTTGCTATACAAATGCACTAGGACAGGAATATGCAATTAGTGGAAATCCAGCTGTTGCAGAACTACAAGTCCCATGAAGCATAGCAAGACTGACAGCCACAAGCATGAGACCCAGAGGCATGATTGACTTGTAGTTTTGCACCAGCCGGAGGTTGGCCAATTGCATATCCCTGAATTAGGACAATGTAGGAGACAAGCAACGTGAAAAGCAAACAAGAACCAAACTTAAAAATTTGAACAGGCAAGTCATATTTCCATAAAAAGACATTTTTTATTGCTCAGCTGGCATTGGAATAGCCACCCTACCATTAAAATAGCTGACATACCGGTCACGCACCTCATGTGCTGTTTGGGGGGCTAAGCCAGGAAGGGCATGATCCAGCCATGTCAGTTCTGGAAATATGAGTCCGGCCTCAGGCCCAATAGGCTGCAGGTACTGGTTACCTGAAAATTTCTGTAGAAAATTGTGCAGAATGCAGCAGCACAGAATCACATAGTTCAGTTTATATTCTGCAAGGTTGATGGCTGTCAGTAACAGACGGAACCGGCTGGCCTTAATGTCAAAGGCACTCTCCACAACCCTTCTTGCTCTGGCCAGCCGGTAATTAAAAACCCTCCTCTCCGGGGTGAGGGTCCTTTGGGGGAAGGGTTTCATAAGATGTTCACTCAGACCGAACGCTTCATCAGCCAGAAACACAAACGGTAGACCCTCCACATTCTCGGCATCTGGTGGCAAGTCCAGGCCACCAGTGATAAGACGGTGGCAGAACTCGGTCTGCCTAAAGACTCCTCCGTCAGACATCCGGCCGTTCTTCCCCACATCCACATAAAGAAAGTCACATTGTGCCGACACCACCGCCATTAGCACCACACTATGGAACCCCTTATAATCCCAATAGTAGGACCCCGAATGGGGTGGGGGCACAATCCTCACATGATTCCCTTTGATCGCCCCTCCGCAGTTGGGAAAGTCCCAACGGGCAGCGAATTGGGAAGCCACAGTCTGCCATTCCTGTGGTGTGGAAGGACACTGGGGAGTCAAACACAGGGAAAAAAAAAATAGTCATTAAATAAAAACAATTCATAACAACTAAAACACCAAGCCCCAATATAGCACGAACTCGTTCCCGAGTACGTCCACTCTCCATGGCTTTCAAACGGTCGGCTGGACAGAAGCTCAACTGAACGCACTGAAGAACAGCCAGACCTATGAAGAACGACCTGAAACCCAGAAACGAGCGGACCAGAAGCGCCTAATAACAGGTACAACTGATCCACGCGTACCGAAAGACAGATATAAACCTCACAGGTAGACTGCGCTGTAGTGAACGGACAAATTAAGCTGAAGTCTGAAAAGCGCGAATCGTCTCTAACCAAACTTCTACTAACGCAAAGTCAGCAGAAGGAGCTCAAAGGGTGCTTTGCTGTGTCTTGGACTTCCTATTTCTAGTCCCGTCGTACGTGACGTACGTCATCGCGCACGGTTTCAGCGGACTGTTCGTTCGTCGTGTGTGGCCAAGTCCGTCCATGCTAATTTTGAGCGGACTGTCCGCTGAAACTGTTTGACGAACAAAGTTGAGCGAACAGTCCCCGCGTGTGTACGCGGCCTTACAGTAATTTATATAGTCTCTTGTCTTCTTTCTTCAGCTAGCCATTATAATGCAGTATTTGCATTCCATAGGGTTTGCAGGTGGTAATGTGATGTAAAATAATGAACAACAGTAACTTCAATTGTGCAGTGTACTTATAAACTCCCTTCCTGGGAATGTACCCCCACCGCCAGTCAATCATTCTGCTACTCTTCCCGAGTACGGCGATACCACATGTGTGAGACTTTTACACAGCCTGGCCACATACAGAGCACCAACATTGATGTAGTACCTTCAGACGTTCTATGAGCAAAAATGACGCATCTCATTTTTCAACCACCTATTACACTTTTGAAGGCCCTGGAGTACCAGGACAATGGAATTTCTCATAAAATGACCCCATTTTGGAAAGCAAACACCCCAACGTATAATCTGTGAGGCATAATGAGTCTTTTGAATGGTTAATTTTTTTCCAGAAGTTTTTGGATTATGTGGAAAAAAATTAAAACGCATTTTTTTTTTACACAAAATTGTCAATTTATAAGATATTTCTAACACATAGCATGTATATAGCAAAAATGACACCCCAAAATACATTCTGCTACTCCTCCCGAGTATGGCAATACCACATGTGTAGGACTTTTACACAGCCTGGCCACATAGAGAAGCCGAACATTGAAGTAGTACGTTCAGGCATTCTAGGAGCATAAATGACACATCTCATTTCATTCCTACCTATCACACTTTTGAAGGTCCTGGACCACCAGGACAGTGAAATTACCCACAAAATGACCCCATTTTGGAAAGCAAACACCCCGACGTATATTCTATGAGACATGGGCTGCAAATAGGTACTCGGGTACTCTGATGGGCTGGAGATAGGTACTCGGGTACTCTGATGGCCTGGTGACTGGTACTCGGGTACTCTGATGGCCTGGTGACAGGTATTCGGGTACTCTGATGGCCTGGTGACAGGTACTCGGGTACTTTGATGGCCTGGTGACAGGTACTCGGGTACTCTGATGGCCTGGTGACAGGTACTCGGGTACTCTGATGGCCTGGTGACTGGTATTTGGGAACTCTGAAGGGCGGTGACAGGTACTCATATGGACTGTGACAGGTACTCAGATGAACTGTGACAGGTACTCAGATGGGCTGTGACAGGTACTCGGGTACTCAGATGGGCTGTGACAGGTACTCGGGTACTCGGATGGGCTGTGACAGGTACTCGGGTACTCGGATGAACCGTGACAGGTACTCGGGTACCATGATGGACCGTGACAGGTACTCGGGTACTCTGATGAACTGTGACAGGTACTCGGGTACTCTGATGGGCTGTGACAGGTACTCAAATACTCTGAGGGACTGTGACAGGTACTCTGATGGACTGTGATTGACAGGTACTATGAGGGGTGGTAACAGGTCCTCTTTATTGGGGGGGGGGCAATCACTGTGCTTGATGTGTACTGTAGGCAGTAACGAGATGTTACCGCAATCTCCTCTTCACACACGATCGGTGTGTGAGGAGGAGAACCCGGTAACATCTCGTTACCGCGGTTTGTTTACATTTTAGTGATCGGCTGTGAAAAGATCACAGCCGATCACGTGGGTAAACAGCCGGCCAATGGCTGTTTACCAGCGTCGGTGACTAGCAGGGTTCCCGGGGAACACGCCGCCACCAATGTGCACGCGCAGCGCGCTCGCAATCGCGTGCATGCGCCATGCACAGTCGGGGTGTGACCATCTGTGATCGGCCGTGACTTCATCACGGCCAATCACGTGGTAAACAGCCATAACCAATGGCTGTTCACCCCCTTCGGTGGCAAGCGGTGTCTCCGTGACACGCCACCACCGAAGAAACAGGGATGCGCACGCACGATCGCGCGCATTCCCTGTTTAAACGGGAGGCCATCATATGATGGCCTCCCGCCACAATAGCTGCGCCGCCTGGCCGTCATTTGACAGCCGGCGGTCAGCAACTAGTTAATAGTTTGTTATAAAATTTTGCAAACAGGTAATTTTTCTGCTTCATTGATATGCGCTGATCAGGCGGCACTGGTGGGCACTGATAAGCTGCACTGATGGATACTAATAGGCACAGTTAAGGCAGTATAATTTTTCTGCTTCATTAATATGCGCTGATCAGGCAGTACTGATGGGCACAGATAAGGCGGCACTGATGGCCACTGATAAGATGGCACTGATGGGCCCTGATGGGTGGCACGGATGGATGGTACGGATAGGTGGCACTGATGGGTGGCACTGATGGGTACCAGATAGATGGCACTGATGGGCACTGATAGATGGCACTAATAGATGGCACTGATGGGCACTGGTAGGTGACACTGATGGGCACTGATAGATAGCACTGATGTGCAGCAGCACTGTCCAGGCACTGATTGTGGGCACTGACAGGTGGCACTGTGGGCACTGACAGGTGGCGCTGGTGGGCACTGGTACGCGGCACTTGAAGGGGGGCACAGGTGGGCACTGAGGATCTGACGTCAAATCGCAGTGATTGGGACTGATGTCCCGCTCACTGCCGCTGGTGATTGGCTTTTTTTTCTCCTCGCGCTAGCGTGTGCAGCGTGTGCAGAAAAAATAGCCGATTACCGGCTGGTTTGACATCATGTGATCAGCTGTCATTGGCCGACAGCTGATCACGTGGTAAGGGGTCGGGATTGACCCCTTACTCCGATCTGTGATCCAGCGGGTCTCATAGACTCGCTGATCACACAGCGAGCTGAGAATGCCCTTCAGGTCGCCGAGCACGTTTGGTCTAACTAGACATCATCTGGGGTGCTAGCCCACTGCAGCCATTGCGTTTATATATGAAGTTTGACACCAATGATGAGATGCAGACCCATGGTGTGTCATCGAATGTGGGCGTGTAATTCAGTGATCACTTCCTGTAACACCAAGATGGTGATGTGCATTGCAAGCCTCACTGCAGAAAGTGAGACGCTTCCTGTCATAGCCGAAAGACGTAAGAGCTTGCACATTGTGCCCCGCTCTGAGGAGAGGATCATAGACGCAGCGTCAACATCATCCATTCGTGCCTTGTTGACAAAATAAGCCAAGCCTCGTTTTGAGATGCCGAGAATGAAGATCAAACCTCATTTTGAATTCACCCAAACCACCCTTTGGGACCGATCATGAATGGTAAACAGCCAGTAACCCACAGCAGCACATCATCAGTCACAAAGGATGGATGGCCAAAGGTGTGATCTAACGGCAACATCGTAATTGGAGGCCAAATAAACATATGGGACTTTTTTAAAATTAGTTTGTGACTCTCCAGCGGGGCTGACACCCGTCATTACTCATTACTACACAAGAACTCATTGGATTATAATTCTCTTTCATCCAATCTCCAGATGCATCTGGAGAAAGAGGATGGAGATCAAAAAAATAAGAAACATAAGAAAAGAGTGGTATATAGAGCTTGGCAGGCTATATACATAGCCTGCCATACTTAGCAGTACATAGCCTGCCAAGCTCGGTATAGCACGATTTTTTTGTCTGACCATGAGTACGCCTGTACACTTTACTGAGTGATGCGGTTGTATTTTTAAAATATTTTACTCCAATACACTTTTTATACCGGAGTGACCTGCTCTGTGGGTCATGTGGAGGCCTTTCTATTTTTTCTCCTTATGTCATATTCCGCTGGGTGGAGGAAGTAGTGCGTCTTATTTTGGAAACCGGATGATATCTGTTCCATATGGAATATCCTGCATATTGAGGTGGTTATGTTATGTGTCCTCAGGGCCCAATAACAGGCCAGGTTTTATGTATTACGTTGGTGAGATGCAGACTAGAATACTGCAATCACTGAGCAGCAAATGATATCACCTGTGATGTATTTCAGTTATCTTGCAAACCTGGCCTGTTAGTGGGCCCTGAGGACAGGGTTGATGACCACTGCTGTAGAGTTTCTCAGCATAAACACCTGTGCAATGCCTAGCATTATAATTCTCATGTAAACATATAAATATATAAGAAGAAAAATATATAAATATTGCAATTGCACAGGTAGGTAAACCCAAATTCTGTTAAAAAAAAAAATCTGCAGGCAGTTAAGATTCCCATCACACAGCACAGCATGAAAACACTGCTATTAACCCCATGACAAAAAGAACAGATAATTGCTGCCTACTCTGAGATCTCTAATTATAGCGGTGGGGAAGGTGACGTCAATGATGACGTGTCTAGTGATGTCACGTGGGTGCCCACAAGAGAGGAAGATGAGGGGAGTTCAGAGGGAGATATGGGCCAGCAGATAGGGAGGAGAAGCAGGCAGAACTTACATTGCACAGCAGGGACAAACCAGACTGCTAACGTATCAGGAGCGAGGCATCAACCATGTACGGTCACATCTGGCGCTCCCAGGACGCCGGCACATGGCTCCACAGTGTGGGCTTTGTTTAACGTGTCCGCTGCTGACAATAATGTTGACATCTGCAGCCTTTGCAGTCAACGCATAAGTCGCGGTTAGCCCAACACTCACCTAGGGATGACCGCCTTAAGAAGGCACATGAGCTGTCATCAACAAGCCCAGTGAGAGCAACGGAAACCCACAAAACCACACTCCAGGCTCTCACCGTCCAGCCTCTTCTACTTCTCCTCTCTCCTCAGAATTGTCCTCCACTCCACCTTGCATCATGCTGTCCTCACGTTTTTTCTGGGAAAAGGCAGGCTTCCGTGGGCCAAATGTTCGAGCATAAAAAAATGATGACCCTCTTGCCCAACGGTTGACGGCTGGCTTGTCAGAACTGTTAGCCCGCCAACTACTGCCATATAAACTGGTGGACTCGAAGGTCTTTCGAAAATTTGTGGCCACTGGAACACCACAATGGAAGGTCCCAGGAAGGAAGTATTTCTCACAGAAGGGCATCCCAGAGCTATATGGCCATGTTCAGCGGCAAGTGAATGTATCTCTCGCACACAGGGTCAGTGCCAAAATACATATGACCACAGACACGTGGTCTAGCAAACACAGGCAGGGAAGGTATATAACTTTTACTGCCCGCTGGGTGATCCTTCTGACGGCCGTCAAGCATGTAACCCGTGGCACCCCTGTAGATATAGTTTTACCGCCACGGATTGCATGCAGGTCTGCCTATTCTCCTCCTCCTACTTCATCCTTCTCCCTCTCCTCCTCGGCTGACTCCTCCATTTCCGCTGCTAGTGTCTCTTCCTCTGCACCGCCCAAGATCCCCAGAACCTATTCGACATGCCAGGTGAGACGTTGCCATGCTGTGCTGCGTCTGTTGTGCCTGTAAGGCAAGAGCCACACTGGCCCTGCACTCCTTTCAGCTTTGCGTTCACAGGCAGATCAGTGGCTAACACAGCTCAATTTGACAGTTGGTAAAGGGGTGTGTGACAACGGTGCCAATCTGCTTAGCGCATTGAAACAGGGAAAAATTACACACATGCCATGCATGGCACACATCTTAAACTTGGTCGTGCAGCGATTCGTTGTCAAATATCCTGGGGTCCAGAACATGTTGCGGCAGGCAAGGAAAATCGCGGCCCATTTCAGAAGATCTTACACAGCCATGGCTCGCCTTGCTGACATTCAGCGGTGACACAATCTACTGGTCAGACGTCTTATTTGCGATTGCCCAATGCAATAGAACTCAACCTTCTATATGCTTGATAGGCTGCTCCAGCAAAAAAGTGCAGTTAACGACTACCTGTACGAACTGTGCGGCAGAACAGGTTCTGGGGAGGTTGTTTTTTTTCCCCGCGCCAGTGGTTGCTCATGCGCAGCACATGCAGGCTTCTGCGGCCATTTGATGAGATCACCAAACTGGTCAGTCGCAGCCATGGAGCCATCAATGACATCGTACCTTATGCCTTCTTTATAGAGCGTGCATTACATCGTGTCATTGATCAAGCCGTGGAGGAGCAGGAGCAGGAAGATGAGGAAGTCACAATGCTGGATGAATTCCCGGGGGGGCTACTCTGAGACAAGTCACCAACAGGAGTCTGAAGAGGAGTCAGAGGAGGATGGTACCCGGGGCGGATGAGGAGGAGCAAGAAGAGCAGTTTAGTGCAAATGGGGGCCTTCATGCTCCAGTGTTTTAACAGGGACCCCCGTATAAAAAGCATAAAGGTCCAGTACTGGGTGGCAACGTACTTAGACCCCTGGTACAAACACAAAATGGCGGAAATGTTACCACCATCACAGAGGGTTGTCAGAATGGAGCACTTCCAGACCTTGCTTAGAGAAATGCTACATTCTGCTTAAGCATGCGCTGGCAGAGGAATTCCCACTCCCAGAGAAAGAGTTGCGGGTACCAATCCAACAGCGCCTGCAAGAAGAGGGCGGTTTGAAGATGTGTTGGTCCCTTCTGATATGAGATCATTCTTTCAGCCGACCCATCGACAGGTGTCATCCGGATCCAGCATCAGGGAACGCCTAGACCGATTGGTGTCCGACTACATAGGGTTAACGATGTGGGCACTCTGAGAAATGATGAACCCCCTGGACTACTGGGTGGGCAGGCTTGACCTCTGGCCAGAGCTTGCACAATTTGCAATGGAACTGTTGGCTTGCCCCTCATCCAGTGTCCTGTCCGAAAGGACGTTCAGCGCAGCAAGGGGGATCGTGACCGATAAGCGTACTCGCCTAGCCCACGACAGTGTTGACTACCTCACATTTATAAAAATTAATGAGGCATGGATCTCGGAGGAATTCAACACATGTGAGCAGTAGACCATGTATAAGCATAACTCTATAAACGATTTATAAAATCTAGCACACGGACCTTTTTTCTACCTTTGGCTCACTTGTACAAAAAAAGCACACTGCACTATATGCCCCTACCCTCCTGTTTGAAGAGGTCGAGCGGTGTCATATTTTTGGGTCCCGCAGTGAGTTGCTGGTATCAGTGCTGGTGTCAGTGCTCTCTATCACGGTGCTGGTGTGGTATCAGTGCTCTCTATCTCGGTGCTGGTTTTAGTGCTCTCTATCATGGTGCTGGTGTGGTATCAGTGCTCACTATCACGGTGCTGGTGTCAGTGCTCTCTATCATGGTGCTGGTGTCAGTGCTCTCTATCTCGGTGCTGGTGTCAGTGCTCTCTATCACGGTGTTGGTGTCAGTGCTCTCTATCACGGTGCTGGTGTCAGTGCTCTCTATCACAGTACTGGTGTCAGTGCTCTCTATCACGATGCTGGTGTCAGTACTCTCTATCTCTGTGCTTGTGTGATGTCAGTGCTCTCTATCATGGTGCTGGTGTGGTGTCAGTGCTCTCTATCTCTGTGCTGGTGTCAGTGCTCTCTATCTTGGTGCTGGTGCTGGTGTCAGTGCTCTCTATCTCGGTGCTGGTGTGATGTCAGTGCTCTCTATCTCGGTGCTGGTGTGATGTCAGTGCTCTCTATCACGGTGCTGGTGTGGTGTCAGTGCTCTCTATCTCTGCGCTGGTGTCAGTGCTCTCTATCTCGGTGCTGGTGTGGTGCTGGTGTGGTGCTGGTGTGGTGTCAGTGCTCTCTATCACTGTGCTGGTGTGGTGCCAGTGCTCTCTATCTCGGTGCTGGTGTCAGTGCTCTCTATCACGGTGCTGGTGTCAGAGCTCTTTATCACGGTGCTGGTGTGGTATCAGTGCTCTCTATCACGGTGCTGGTGTGGTGTCAGTGCTCTTTATCTCGGTGCTGGTGTCAGTGCTCTCTATCACGGTGCTGGTGTCAGTGCTCTCTATCACGGTGCTGGTGTGGGGTCAGTGCTCTCTATCATGGTGCTGGTGTGGTGTCAGTGCTCTCTATCACGGTGCTGGTGTGGTGTTAGTGCTCTCTATCTCGGTGCTGGTGTGGTGTCAGTGCTGTCTATCACGGTGCTGGTGTCAGTGCTCTCTATCGTGGCGCTGGTGTCAGTGCTCAGTCTCTATTGTGGTGCTGGTTTCAGACAGTGAGGGAGATAAGAGAAGCCAATCAGCAGGCAGTGCTAGCACCATGGCTGAGGATCAACACTGGACTGGCACCTCCGGACCACTGCAGTGGAGCCCTGCATAGGTGGGGGTAAGGGCAGGGCAGAGGGAGGGGCTCAAGCATAGGTTGGCACACTGGGACACTGACACAGGACTGCGCTTCCCTGACTGTGGCACTGATCATCTCCTGCACCCCCTTCATAGCCTGGCCTGACCTTGCCTCTCCTCCATGGCCTTCATGCCTTCCTGAATTGTCAAAATTTCACAGATAAAAAAAGAATGCTTGTTGTTGTCGATCCCAGATTCACTTAATACTTCTGGTATGGCAGTGTCCATGTTGTGGGACTATGTGTGCACAGCTAGTAAGTATTTTGTGGCTGAAAATATGACCTGGAGGTTTTTAAGGTTCGCCTGCCATTAAAGTGAATGGGGTCCGCTGCGAACCTTGCGGTTCGTGAACATTTGGGCACGTTCGCGGATCGCGTTTGCGAAACGTCCAGTTGGAAGTTCGTCCATCACTATTCATTACTAAAGGGTATGACCTAAACATTTTAAACAAAAAAGAAAAAGCATTTTTAGCACTGTTAGCACCTAGAATCCTGACAATGTATTATTTGCCCAAAATTCACAAAGACCCAGTACAACCTCCAGGATGATCTATCGTGAGGGGCATAGACTCTGTGACTTTGCGTATAGGTCGTTATATTGATTTTAACTTCATACTCTTGTTAGACGGACACCCTTGTACCTTAAAGATACTGGGGATACGATTAGACTATTGGAAGGTCTAGATATACAGGGTAACTAAATTATGGCTACTGCTGATGTCGCCTCATATACTTGCATACCCCACCAGTTGGGGATTGAAGCAGTGCACCACTTTTTGAGTCATGAACACTCTCTCATTGAAGCCCAAGGGGAATACATTATCGAACTATTAGAGTTTGCTACAAAACATGAATACTTCTTGTTTGATCACCATTTTTACCTTTAGCAGAGTGGCGTGGCAATGGGGGCCAAATTTGTCCCAGCCTTGCCAATCTGTTTACGGCCAAATGGGAGGAGGACGTTGTCTATGTCCAAGACAGACCATCATTAGGCCTGTGGGCTAGGTACATTGACGACATCCTCCTCCTATGGGATGACAGCATGGATTCTTTAGATCAATTTCTCACTTCTTTGAACAGGATTGATAGAGGTATTTCTCTGTCTTATAAGTCTAGCCATGATAAAATAATTTTTTTAGATCTTGAAATCGAGATTAGGGATCAACAGTTTAAATTCCAAACTTATTTCAAACCCACTGATCGTAACGGCCTTATCCCTATGGATAGTTGCCACCATAGCTTTGTTCTGTCCCACATTACGCAGTTACGGTTACGCAGAAATTGTACCGACACTGAGACTTTCAAAACACAAGCCATGGTGCTTAAACAGAGATTTCTGGATAAGGGTTATGACCCGGTTGGAGTAGATTCTGAGTTGCAGAATACCTTGGGAGTCAAAAAAAGTTCACTATTGGTTGTGAAACTCCGACCAGACCCAAATGACAGCTTCAAATGGCCAATGGTTACTACATTCTCTGTACAACATAAACAAATTAAAACTATTATAATAAACATTGGAATGTACATAAAAATAATCGCATTTTAGGTACTCTGTTGTCTGATCAGGCCAAAGTCATTTTTAAGGGTGCTCCTTCTATACAGAGCAGAATTGTGCCTAATATTATCAACCCATTAATTCGTGCTTAATTTTTTCACTATTTGGTTAGTTATTACCATGCAAAAGGTGCAGTGTGTTTCAACTCAACACACAGGGAAGGCAGAAGCCAACGGAATTTAAATCCACCGTAAGCAACCGCTCTCTCTTTAATTAAAAGTGGAGACACTTAACATACTGTACCTAGACACTATAGACAGTACCACAACCGAGATCCTAAAGGGACAGTTTTTAGTGATTGATAGGTACATTCTCCCTTGGAGGGGGAGCCACGACTAGAGGGGTCTCATGTCTTGAGACCTCTTGGATCTACGAGTTGCAGTCCCACTCCCCGTTCGGAATGAAGGAAGAGTAGGATATCAACACCTTTATCAATAAGGCATAAACCAACATATTATTGGTTTTTATCATTTATTAATTTTTAATTCTATTGAATTCATTTTTATCACAATCATATCGTTTTTTTTATTATGTTTGTTATTGTTCATCAATTATGGTCATGTATGTATCAGAAAACATGAAATCAGACCGAGACAGAAGTACAGTTAAATCATACTTGTTTAATAAAAAAAGTAAATAAAAAAAATGTAGTCAATACATAGCCAGAGTTCAGGAACCAGAATGGATAGTCAGACGAGCCAAACGTCAGGGAGCCAGAGATGAGTGTAGTAAAACAGCAAGCCGGATCTGTAGCCAGAAGGGATGTCAGCGAGGGAAGTCTTTAGCAGGAATGTGGGAGATTCCTCAGTTTCTGGGATCTATTTTTTTTGTCCTATATGCTTATTTGGCCTCCATTTATGATGTTGCTGCTAGATCACACCTTTGGCCATCCATCCTTTGTGACTGATGATGCACTGCTGTGGGTTACTGGCCGTTTACCATTCATGATCGGTCCCATAGGGTGGTTTGTGTGAATTCAAAATGAGGTTTGCTCTTCGTTCTCGGCATCTGAAAATGAGGCTTGGCTTTTTTTGTCAACAAGGCGCTGTGTCTACGATCCTCTCTTCCCACTTTCTACAGCGAGACTTACACCATCTTGGCACTACAGAAAGCGATCGCCGAATTACACTTCTGTATTCGATGACACACCATGGGTCTGCATCTCATCATTGGGGTCAAACTTTATATATAAACGCAATGGCTGCAGTGGGCTAGCACCCCAGATGATGTCTAATTAGATGAAATGCATCGGGACGGGCTCCACTGCTCCACCAAAAGCGCCATTCATCTTCTCAAATGTGAGTTTTTTTAACTTTAATAAATATCCATTATTTTTTATGGAATTACGCTATGTGGCATTTTGTGCTCCTCTCCAGCTATACATATGAATGCATGGGAGAGTTTATCAATCTTCCTTCATGAATATCCACCTTGGAGGTTACTACCCTTGAGAGCCATTTGATGACTTGTGGGATTACCTGATTCATTTTTCAAAGGTTGAAAGATTTGAAGCCTTCATCTTTGGTGTACACCACCACAAGCCTGTTTGACTCACTGGGCGTATGCCCTTTTGGGCTCAAACATTTTGGTAAGCTATCTAATTGGTGGTTTATTATCTACTTGTAAACGATTCTCACAAGTTGTTTTCACTTTTGATGTCACAAGAATGTTATGAACATTTGGTTTCTATTCATTAAATTTTTGGACTTACTACACATTGGGTTTCTACTACGCATGGATTTCACGTTTATCTGTCCATTTGTTTTTCAATATTGATGTAGTATCACTGTGAATATACTTAATCAAGGTTTCACACAATTCTTAATATTGATTGTGAGATTCACAACATTGTCTCAGTTCATTTTGAGATATGTTTCTAGTGCTGCACTTTTATTTCTATGTCACTTTAAAAGTGTGCCTTTCATCCTGAACTTGCATTTCAGAACTTTTTTTAAAAATAGTTTTTCTGGCACTACAATCACGGTGGATGTATCACTATTAGTAAGAGGCCACCTAAATACTAGACAGTGTAGGTACCATAGAATGGCTTAATTATCATCATACAAATGAAGATTGGGCATTTGAGTGTGGGCTGCACACAGCGGTATGCTTTGATAATACATTAAAGCCAATAATTGCACTAAGCACAAGAGATGCTTGATTGGAATGTGAGGAGCATTCCAAGCACGGTGGTTTTTTGATGTAGATAAAAGGGGTTTTATAATAAGTTGTCCGGAACCATTAGTACGTCAAATACATCTGATTACTTGAAAAATGATTGAAATAAATAGGTAAACAAGGTTATCAAGCGCTCAGGGCGAACATGCAAAACTGTGCCACCCCCTCCACGATGTACGAGCACCCCCCTCAAAATAAAAAAAATCGAGCACTAATCTGCATGTTTACCCCCTAAGCATAAATTTCCCCTCCTTTCAGTACAATATTCCTTTACAGTACAATGCTGCATATACAGGGTCAGTTACTGATCTCATGTATCATAAATCCAAATAAATAAATATCTTGTTTGCAGACCGTTTTTTAATTTTTTTTTCTTCCCCTTTTATTTGCCTCCTCTTTCTCTTTTTCCTTTCTTTCTTTTCCCCTTCTGTTAGGCATTAAGGTCTTTGACAAAGCGCAGGCACGCAAAACATGTCAGTCACGGTCGTCACGGCAACTTACTGAGCTTCATTGACCGAACGGTAGTGGTTGTCCTTTTCCGGTCGTTCCCGGCGACTCAAGCTCCTCCCCTCTTCACCACATGGCGGGCGTCATGGGATGCCAACCCGATGTCTTTTGGACATACACTATAGGACGCCACTCATCGTGAATAGAGGTACTCTGGTGACTGTCTTGGCGCAGCGCTGTCTGATCCCTGGTCATCTCAATTTGAGATTAAAATAGCGCACATGTTTTTTAAGTGGACAGCAGCCTGCGATAAGTGAATTGCCAAGTTACTTCAACATGGAGCTATGAGTCCTCTATGCTTTGGCTAATAATAATAATTAATAGATCCATAGCCGATAGTTAACCCCTTGTTTCCTGAAGGAAGACGGCACAATTTTTACTTGTATATGAATATGAATATGAATGATTTTACCTCTGTGCTTCTCTTTTGATTAAATGTGATATTTTTAATTAATTAAATTGTATTTATGTTGAGTTCCACTGAGAGCTGATTTTAAATTGTATGAAAAGAAAGAGCGCGACCGGGGAGAAAAGGGATTATTGCGGTGCCAAATTCAAAAGAAGAATAAAAAGAAAACCATAAATTATATTATCACAATTTTTAATAAATATCACACAGAGTAAAAAAGTATAACAATACAATAGACAATATAAATCCAACATAGACAAAGATACAGTGACATACTAAAACATACAATGTATATATTCTATCCAATTATCAGACAGCCTTAAATATAGAGCATGTTGGGCACAGATGGTATTGGCCTTTAGATTCTGTCTGATCAATCTTTCCCTACATGTTTCGCCATACCGATGGCTTCCTCAGGGGTGAATAGAAAACAAATCCGAGGAGGATAATAGAAGTTCTATAAAAAACAGAATATAAAAAGAAAAGGGAAAACAAATTGAAAAGAAGAAAAAAAACATATACTGATTAGAATATATGAAACAAGAATATTGCACAATACATGTGGGCCAACGACATAGACCTAGAAACATCAGTTCATCCATCCCCCATCCCCCCACCCCTCAAATAATCCCCCCATGGCCAAATACCTACCCCTTAATGGCCTCGCATGAAAGACCGCCAGGACGCAATCATGCAAGCAGCGACCACCCCGTAGCCACCTTAGTTTAGCTGCAGGGGGCTATAAGGGCTGAAGTAAAAACTAAAAAAAGAGAAAATAGAGAAATATAAATATAAAAGGAGAAGAAATAAATGAAAAAGGAAAAAGAAGTATATAAATATATAACTTCATAATGTCTATGGTAACAAGATTACTCTTGTTAATCTTGTTAACAAGATAATCTTGTTACCATGGACATTATGAAGTTATATATTTATATACATCTTTTTCCTTTTTCATTTATTTCTTCTCCTTTTATATTTATATTTCTCTATTTTCTCTTTTTTTTAGTTTTTATTTCAGCCCTTATAGCCCCCTGCAGCTAAACTAAGGTGGCTACGGGGTGGTCGCTGCTTGCATGATTGCGTCCTGGCGGTCTTTCATGCGAGGCCATTAAGGGGTAGGTATTTGGCCATGGGGGGATTATTTGAGGGGTGGGGGGATGGGGGATGGATGAACTGATGTTTCTAGGTTTATGTCGTTGGCCCACATGTATTGTGCAATATTCTTGTTTCATATATTCTAATCAGTATATGTTTTTTTTCTTCTTTTCGATTTGTTTTCCCTTTTCTTTTTATATTCTGTTTTTTATAGAACTTCTATTATCCTCCTTGGGTTTGTTTTCTATTCACCCCTGAGGAAGCCATCGGTATGGCGAAACATGTAGGGAAAGATTGATCAGACAGAATCTAAAGGCCAATACCATCTGTGCCCAACATGCTCTATATTTAAGGCTGTCTGATAATTGGATAGAATATATACATTGTATGTTTTAGTATGTCACTGTATCTTTGTCTATGTTGGATTTATATTGTCTATTGTATTGTTATACTTTTTTACTCTGTGTGATATTTATTAAAAATTGTGATAATATAATTTATGGTTTTCTTTCTATTCTTCTTTTGAATTTGGCACCGCAATAATCCCTTTTCTCCCCGGTCGCACTCTCTTTCTTTTCATACAATTTGGGGATGAAGTGCAATATTGGTTAGTTGACTCCTTGCCACGCACAACCACACAAATGATTTTAAATTGTATTCATGTGAACCTCTCTCCGGAAGTTTTTTCAGCTGCACTGGATACCACTCAGAATCGCTAGTTTTTAATCTGACTTTGATAGGTTGTCTCCAATAAAGCTGGTCATACACCATGCAAGTTTCCTATTCAATTTCCTTTGGGTTTGCCTTCAGCTGTGTGGTACCAGGGCCTGTCTGATTGCACACACATTGGGAGTGTTTAGATTTGGCCTCATATTATATGGTTTTGGTAGATCTGGGGGAGATCCATAGAGGAGAATTGTATGGTGTATGGCCAGCATAAGACCAAAAAATCTTAGCGCTGGAGTTTTGTTGATTAATTAAGGTTGGGTTCTATGGCTAATTTGCTATGGCCCACTAATATGGATTTATTTAATTCAGTTCTTGCAGTTGTACTATATTTCTAGCTCCCAAGTGCCTCATTGTTGTGTTGTCATGTGCTTTGTGTGACCCCCCCCACCGTGCTGTTCTTTTTCCACCTCCCATCTGACGAACCCAGGCCCTACAGTCTGCCCCATTCCTGGGCTGTGATGACGGCTTGTTTGGGCTACGACGCCTGGGTAATCATAGATCTCCAAGCCCTGGTTGCGTCAATAGGCAGACATCATGTGATTGGCCGTGTTGTCTGCTCTTGATGATGTCATTTGCGGTGTTCCATGATGGCCTCGCCGGTGAATGGAGCCGTGGTTTAATGCCATCACGATCGCACACACCTGTGTTGGCGACGTGGCATGCTGTGCCACCGGCTCAGGGTGGGGCCATTCAGGGAGCGTCATAGACTGATTATCACAGGTGAAGCACATCTACCCCACCCCTCCTCTTACCCTGGCCCTTATATAAACTTGACAGTCTAATATGGTCCTGGCTTCACTTTGGAGACATAGGACATCACCACATCCGTGACACTCTCTAGATAAGTTCCCTGGGCCTGATTACTTTCAATGATGGGGTATTCTTTTTCTCCTTTTTGTAACATTAATGCTTGGATATCTTCTTGGCATTATACAAATGAACACTATATTTATTTTTTGGTCCTAGGTTCACTGCTGTATAAAAACATTACACACCCCCTTTGTCCCTAGTGGTCTGTGCAGTGCCCTGCATGCACTTTTATATTATAAATATAGTTTTTTCTGCCTGGAATTTGGAGATTGTCCATAGCAACCAAAAAGTGTCCCTTTATGTCAAACGTGATTTTAGAACAACTAGAAAACAGCGATAATAAATTATAATCACTTGCAGAATTGAGCGATAGCGATTTGTGGGGAAATTCGTCATCAAACACTAAATCTAACAGCGACAATTCTGCAAATGAGCAAATTTCAGTGTTTTTGGATTTGATTACATTATTGAATATTTTTTATTATTATTTATTATATTATAAACTTTATTATACCGGGATGTCTGCTAGACTCTGGTTTGAACAGATTTAAGAGAGTTATTCCTAAGAATTACAGGACTACAATATAAAACGCCAAATTTCCATGCAAAATAATTGTACCACTTTCAGCACCTAAAACCAGAACTAATCATACCGCCAGGGAGGTTAAATATAGGATATTTTTGAATTCTTTGTGTAATTATGTCTATATTAACATTGTAGATTGTATTCACCTGGAAGTTCCCAGCCCATTCCTTTTTCCTGAAGAAGACCCTTACCTCACATGTTGAAATGTATTGGATTCCACCTGTCTCCTTAACAGTTGGTTTGGGCCTCTTCATTTTATCCATTTTTGGACTGTATTTGTATATCATGGGTTTCATATTTATTCATGTTGTATGATGTTATTTACCCTTTGAAATAAATTTGTACTGTTTTATAAATAATTTTCATTTTTTGAGTGTTCATGGTCCTTCAAAGTCCCAACTTTTGCGGAATTTTGCTTTTACACATTGTATCAGGGATTTGGACCTGAACCTCTTCTCCTTCCTCACCCTAATTCTTTACTCCAACAGGCTCCCTCAGCAGGTTGGGAATTTGTGCTAGGATAGAAATATTTTGGGGAGGGTGGATTTGTGCTATTAGAGATATTTGGGTGTTATTATTCGTGATAGGAGGAAAAATTGAGCTAGGATGGAGAATTTGGAGAGGGAAGTTTGTGCTGGGAGGGGGATTTGGAGTGGGGGGATATGTGCTTGTAGGGAAAATTAGTGGGGGAAGAGGATTTGTGCTAGGAAGGGGGAATTATTCTGGGGGGGGGGGACTATGCTGGGAGCATATGCAGAATAAGAGGATTTGAGCTGAGAGAGCCAGAAGCAATTGATCTCACACCAGCAACAAAAAATCCACCCCAGCAACAAAAGATCCCCCACCAGCAACAAAATATCCACCCCAGCAACAAGACAGCCCCCACCAGTCAGCATCAATAGACCCTCAAAGCAGCCAGCAACAATAGCCCCCTCTCCCCACAAGGGTAGATCCTTCCCAGCAGCAATACAGCCTCCCCAGTGTCATATGGGGGCCCAAGATCACCAGAAGCCATTTGCAAAAGCAAACAGTTCTTTATTAATTCCTCCAAAACAGGTAACATAAATAACTTCCATCGGCACAAAGGCAAACAGTTTAAGTGAAACTGACAAACAACTGACTGACTGCCAAACTCTTTATCTCCCACACTGGGTTAGGGTTCCTCCATGTATCAGGGTGCCGGCCAGGCCACAGGGGTTCATTACCAAGTGTCTCAGTTTCCTTCCTTACAGCTTGTGAGCTATTCCACATTGCTTCATTGACACAGGTGCAGATCCCTTTCTGCTGCCTTTCAAGACTCCCTTTGCTTAGGCAAAACTCTCTCGGAAACCAGAGTCCTGGAAGATAGGGTTTGGAAGTTCTTCCCACCCAAAACTCTTTGAACCTCTGAAATTCTGGGTCCCTAATATAGACTTATCAATCAGTCCTCTCTCTAGACAAACTTTCCCTGGAACGCCTCACCCCACATGGGTGAGAACCCCTGAGTGTCCAGCAATGTCTCCAAAACTGTCCCACAACTCAAATACTAGGGCAATATACTTCCCATCCAGGACGTATTCCCGGTGTCCTGTACACCGGCAACAAAAGACCACCCTCCATCATGCCCAAGTGCACTTTGACAGTGACAGTACATAAGGTACATTCAGTTCTGGAGGTGCCAAAATTGCATACTGCTGCATTCCCACAAAAAAAAGTGTATGGGAAAGCTGGTGATGACTATTTGGAAATATTTCCAAAACTGGATACTTACCTAAACCTTGGGACTCTGGTTCAGTTCACTGCGTGGCCTCCCAGCCTTTTCTTCAAAAACCACCTGGTGACCAGTGTGTCTCCTATAGATAGACTTTTTAATACAATAAACGGTAACAATGGCGTGCATGTTGGGGAGAACGGGACTCGCCCCTTCATCAATCTCTGATAATGTTGAGGTACAACAAAAGTCCACAGAGAAAACCTCTTGATGGTTCCTCTCTATTTTTTTGTACAAGGTCATAGCACAAATGATAGCAGAATAATAGAGGTTTTATAGTTCCAAGTGTGTCATCAAAACTCTTCAAGCTTCAGTAATTACATTGGTAAAACTCGAGCTGTATGAGAGCCACAGATGAATCATGCACCTGTGACCTCCAATCACTCGGCAATTTATTCTCTTCTGCTGAAATGAAATAAATGTGGTTACAAACTGTACCAAGATATGAGAGGCTGTGTTTATTCAGAGCTGTGTTTTTTAGTTACGGTATATTTCTTAGAATTTTATGGCATCACCACTTCACATAATACATTGCTATAATGTGCCTTTAATCGATGACTAAGGATGTGTGTGCACCCCCATCCTGAATCATACCAAGCCACATGCTCTTAAAGTGGTTGTAAACCCTTACAAACCACTTTGACCTACAGGTAAGCCTAGATTAAGGCTTACCTGTAGGTCCAAGAAATATCTCCTAAACCTATACGGTTTAGGAGATATTTACAAAAAGACAGCCACTGCTGGCGCACTGGGCAGGCCGCAGATCGCGGCGATATGCCACGAGTGCCGGCTTCCGTGCGTATGTGCGGGAGTGACATCATCGCTGCTCATCCATGGCAGCGACGGACATGAAGACGGAGGACCTTTTCGGGGGCTTCGTTCTCAGGTAAGTTATTCATAATGAGCTAGTATGCTATGCATACTAGCTCATTATGCCTTTGCCTTGCAGGTTCCTTTTTTTATTTTATTTTTTCAATTGCCTTTACTTCCTCTTTAACATAGGGGTGCCCTGGCTGGGGACACATTGTCCCCGTGTTGATAGGGACGGGGGGCCTTTTCTCCACAATCCTGGCCTGGTGGTTGTGGGGGTCTGGGAATGAACGGTTGGCTCATCTCTAATGTATGGTTCAGCCCAGACTTGAAATTAGTGTTTTTATCAAAACTGGAACAGTTAGAATCTGGAGCAGTTGAAGATACCAGCTGGTTGGTTGCCATGCGCAGCTGCTCGCAATTCTTACAGGGGGGGCTGGTCAGTGACGGCTTCAGGCAGGTAACACAAAGACTGTGGGGGGGGGGGGTCACTGATGTAAGATGGGGCTCAGTTGAAGTGAATGTACTAAGGTTGGGGGGACACTGATATAAAGGTTCCCACTCGTATCAGTAACCCCCCCTTACCTTAGTGTAGTCACTCTCAGGAGGGTGGTGTTTAAACACCAGAGTCTCCCCTCACACACAGAATTCCCAACACTGTTCCCCCTTAAATGAGTGTCCTCAGAAATCCCCTTTACATCAGAGTCTGCTGGATTTCCCCTTACAGTGCAAGGACAAGGGGGAACTCTGCAGACCCTGATGTAAAAGGAAACTCTGATATAAAGTACAATTCTGCAGACCCTAATGTAAGTGGTAACCCTGATGTAAAGGGGAGTTTCTGTGGACTCTGATGACCAGAAAGCACCTTACATCAGAGTTCCCCTTTACACCAGAGCTGCAGCATTCCCCCTTACTTCATGGCCTGCAATATTCCCCTTTACATAAGAATTCTCCTTTACCTTAGGATCCGCAGAGTCCCCCATTTACTGTAAAGAGAAACCCTACAGACTCTGATGTGAGGGGGGACTGTGCTGGGTTATATTAACCTGACCTTCATGTAAAAGGATAAATATGTGTTTTTTGTTATACTTTAAGCACATTGTTAGTCGCACTAGCTACAGGTTTGTAGCTTAAACACTTCCCGACCAGCGCACGATGATGTACGTCGACAGAATGGCACGGGCAGGCATATTGGCGTACAGGTACGTCCAATATTCGATGCCGCCCTGCCATCGGGAGCCCGCCCCCGGCGGCGCGCTCCCGCGCTGGTCGGGACCCCCGTGAGTCTGGTCGCGGGACACGCGGACTCGATCGCCGCGGGCATCCCCGCGATTGTCTCACGGAGCGGCCGAATGGAGGAAATGCTGTATAAACAACATTTCTCCATTCTGCCTAGCAACTAGTGACGCTGATCTCTGCTCCATGTGATTGGAGCAGAGATCAGTGTACACTAAATGAAAGCCCAACCCCCCCACAGTTAGTAACACACCCCTAGGAACACTTAACCCCTACACTGCCACCCACTGGTTAACCCTTTCACTGCCAGTGTCATTTACACAGGAATCACTGCATTTATATAGCAGTGATTACTGTATAAATGACAATGGTCCCAAAAATGTGTCAAAAATGTCCGATGGGTCCCCCACAATGTCGCAGTCACAATAAAAATCGCAGATCGCCGCCATTACTAGTAAAAAAAATAATAATAAATTATTAATAAAAATGCTATAAAACTATCCCTATTTTGTAAACGCTATAACTTTTGCGCAAACCAATCAATAGTCGCTTATTGCGATTTTTTTTACCAAAAATATGTAGAAGAATACGTATCGGCCTAAACTGAGGCAAAATTTTTTTTTTATATATTTTTGGGGGATATTTATTATAACAAAAAGTAAAAAATAATGCGTTTTTTTCAAAATTGTCGCTCTATTTTTGTTTATAGCGCAAAAAATAAAAACCGCAGGGGTGATCAAATACCACCAAAAGAAAGCTCTATTTGTGGGGAAAAAAGGACGTCAATTTTGTTTGGGAGCCACGTCGCACGACCGCGCAATTGTCAGTTAAAGCGACGCAGTGCCGAATCGCAAAAAGTGGTCTGGGGTTTGACTAGCAAAATGGTCCGGTCTGCAAGTGGTTAAACATTGATATTTGCACTGAAAATTTTAATTTTGGCTAACTTTTTGAACTGTCAGTAAAAAATTGTCTTTGTCAGTACTTTTTTTTGTGTCTTTTCAGTGTATTTCACTTCAGAAGGTTTGCAACCTTCCTAAGAAGGGGAGTAGGAGAGGAGGGAGCAAATGGATGAAGGTATGAAGGAAGGTGGGAAGGGGGTTGTAGTCATGCCATCATGGTTTACTATATACAGAAAAAATATCTTCTCTGATCCAATCCCGAAACGCTGATAAACAAATGAACATAGACCACAAGGTTCAGTTTTTTTTTTAACTGTTCTTCCTTATCACTTTTCCGGCGACAACAGACGTTCAAGGTCCCTGATGAAATCAAGTTCATTCATCTACTCCACAAAGGCAATGTGCGGCAACTGTTTTCCCACAGCAGGATATGACCGTCCTGGCCGATGCTGGAAGGTGTCCAAGGACATCTTTTTCTTTGCAGTCTTAATGGGTACATGGAGATTCCATAGGTTTACAATAAAGATTGAGAATTTTCAACCAGAATGGATGGATTGGGGGGGGGGGGGGCATTCCCACTATACAGTATCTTGCAAAAGTATTCGGCCCCCTTGAACTTTTCAACCTTTTGCCACATTTCAGGCTTCAAACATAAAGATATAACATTTTTATTTTTTGTGAAGAATCACCAACAAGTGGGACACAATTGTGAAGTGGAACGAAATCTATTGGATAATTTAAACTTTTTTAGCAAATAAAAAACTGAAAAGTGGTGCATGCAAAATTATTCGGCCCCTTTACTTTCAGTGCAGCAAACTCACTCCAGAAGTTCAGCAAGGATCTCTTAATGATCCAATGTTGTCCTAACTGACTGATGGTGATAAATAGAATCCACCTGTGTGTAATCAAGTCTCTGTATAAATGCACCTGCTATGTAATAGTCTCAGGGTTCTGTTGAAAGCGCAGAGAGCATCATGAAGACCAAGGAACACACCAGGCAGGTCCGTAATACTGTTGTGGAGAAGTTTAAAGCTGGATTTGGATACAAAAAGATTTCCCAAGCTTTAAACATCCCAAGGAGCACTGTGCAAGCGATCATTTTGAAATGGAAGGAGTATCAGACCACTGCAAATCTACCAAGACCTGGCCGTCCCTCTAAACTTTCAGCTCAGACAAGGAGAAGACTGATCAGAGATGCAGCCAAGAGGCCCATGATCACTCTGGATGAACTGCAGAGAACTACAGCTGAGGTGGGAGAGTCTGTCCATAGGACAAAAATCAGTCGTACACTGCACAAATCTGGCCTTTATGGAAGAGTGGCAAGAAAAAAGCCATTTCTCAAAGATATCCATAAAAAGTCTCGTCTAAAGTTTGCCACAAGCCACCTGGGAGACACACCAAACATGTGGAAGAAGGTGCTCTGGTCAGATGAAACCAAAATCAAACTTTTTGCCCACAATGCAAAACGATATGTTTGGCGTAAAAGCAACACAGCTCATCACACTCAACACACCATCCCCACTGTCAAACATGGTGGTGGCAGCATCATGGTTTGGGCCTGCTTTTCTTCAGCAGGGACAGGAAAGATGGTTAAAATTGAGGGGAAGATGGATGCAGTCAAATACAGGACCATTCTGGATGAAAACCTGTTGGAGTCTGCAAAAGACCTGAAACTGGGACGGAGATTTATCTTCCAACAAGACAATGATCCCAAACATACAGCAAAATCTACAAAGGAATGGTTCACAAATAAACGTATCCATGTGTTAGAATGGCCAAGTCAAAGTCCAGACCTGAATCCAATCGAGAATCTGTGGAAAAAGCTGAAAACTGCTGTTCACAAACACTCTCCATCCAACCTCACTGAGCTCGAGCTGTTTTGCAAGGAAGAATGGGCAAGAATTTCAGTCTCTCGATGTGCAAAACTGATAGAGACATACCGCAAGTGACTTGCAGCTGTAATCGCAGCAAAAGGTGGCTCTACAAAGTATTAACGCAAGGGGGCCGAATAATTTTGCACGTCCCACTTTTAATTTTTTTATTAGTTTTAAAAATCCAATAGATTTTGTTCCACTTCACAATTGTGTCCCACTTGTTGGTGATTCTTCACAAAAAATAAAAATTTTATATCTTTATGTTTGAAGCCTGAAATGTGGCAAAAGGTTGAAAAGTTAAAGGGGGCCGAATACTTTCGCAAGGCACTGTATGTTGAGCATAGTGCCTCTAGAGCAGGGGTCTCAAACTGGTGGCCCTCCAGCTGTTGCAAGACTACAAGTCCCATCATGCCTCTGCCTGTGGGAGTCGTGCTTGCAACTGTCAGCCTTGCAATGCCTCATGGGACTTGTAGTTTTGCAACAGCTGCAGGGCCGTTAGTTTGAGACCCCTGCTCTAGAGCAAGCAATTATTTGGAACAGCATGGTCAAACTGGTAGAGAACAGAGGAGTGTCGCGAACACTGACTGCAAGGACCTTTTTCTGTCCACATTCACCCTGTTATTGGGTATTGCTATATTAATCTTTTTTTTGTTACATTTTTGAGAGACTGTTTTCTTGGACTTGCCCAAAGACTATTCTTGGTTAATTCTGAACAATATATGATCCTTGAAAGAGCTGATCACATTGACCTGGAGACAGACTGTCTGGTCACCTAGGCTGCTTTAAAGTGATTGTAAAACTATCTGGAAAAAAAAAAAGCAACCTGCAAGGTAAAGGCATAATGAGCTAGTATACGAGCTCATGTCTGGCGCTGCCATGGATCCCGAAGTGACTTCCGGGTCTCGCTGCTCCAGCGCTGTGATTCGCCGGAGCAGCCATGACGTCACTCCCGCGCAATGCACATGAGAGCCGACACTCACGGCATATCGCCGCGATCTGCGGCCTGCCCAGTGCGCCTGCGCGCCGCTGTCTACGGCGCATGCGCCGTAGACAGCGGTGGCTGTCTTTTTGTAAATATCTCCTAAACCGTATAGGTTTAGGAGATATTTCTTGGAGCCTTAATCTAGGCTTACCTGTAGGTCAAAGTGGTTTGTAAGGGTTTACAACCACTTTAAATGCTGTGTTAATTAACATGTTAATTATATAATTGTCTTTGAAGTTGTTGCTGGGGGGGGGGGGGGGGTCACCTAGGCTGCCTTAAGTGCTGTGTTAATTAACATGTTAATTATATAATTTGGGATAGGTTCTGTCACAAGGAATACCTGTGCCACCTAGTTAAAAAATTTGAACCCTTTTTCCTGTGTCTTAGTCACTAATCAGAATTTGTGAGTTGGAATAGAACACTTTTCCCAATCTGAGGGAGTGATAGTGGTTTGGATTCCCCCCCCCCCCCCCCCCAAGTTAGTGTGTAGCTAGGAAGGTCTGGATGAGCAGCAGCTAAAATAATAGAATACAGTTGGGGGACAGTATGTCTCAGTGTGTCTTTCTATAAACGTAAAGATTCTAATGTAGTTGGACCAGCAGTAATACCTGAAAGTGCATTGATGGATCAGATATAGGATAAAGTCTGTCTCCTCTGTAGCCATTGCATAGTAGTGTGTGTGTGTGTGTGTGTAGGGAAGGGAGGGGGCACATTTTTAGCGTGTTATTAGGGGGGTGAGAGACTAAGGAAACCCTTTCACTTGAATGGGATTTCCTAAATTCAATAAACGTGCCAAAGTAGTTCAGGTATCTTTTTTGGCACTGGGCCAAGCGCGAATTGCGTTCCACGTGTTGCTGTGTTTTTTACAAGGCAAATACAGAACTGGAGCGTGTTTTCCACATTATGTTTTGAAAAAACATAGGGTTTCCCTAAACTTGCCTGTGAAGTGGCGCATCTAAAGGATGTACTGCAGCAAAACTGTGTACATGATATTGGGGGGGTCCTGGTTGTGCCTGATGTTGAGAAATTCTGGCTATACCTAATCATGAGGGGTTCTGGCTATAGTGGATATTGAGAAATCCTGTCTTTATCTAGTGTTGTGGGGGGACCTGATATTGTGAGATCATGGTGTAGCAAAGCTCATCATCTGCACTGCTATGACCTGATGAACATTCCAACCCACCTGACACTCTGGGTTCAGACATCTTTATACCACCTTAAAGCAATAAGTCAGACAACTTTGTGTGTTTATGCTCTGATAATGTTTACTAGAATAGTTCAAAGAAGATATTGTCACAAAGTGGGGGTAATAGACTTACCGAGTTTTAGACAACAGCGCCAACTCAGCAAATTAATTCCTCCCAATAACACAAGTCAAGATATTTGCAGGTAAAACAGTCTATTATACACACACGTACAGTGGATTACTGCTTGCACCTGAAAGGATAAAGTTAAATGGTTATACTGACAATTTCTAAAGGGAAACCTCGGTCAGCCTATGAACCTTTAACCCTAATGAGAGGTCAGACTTAATGGCAATGGTATAAGGACCCTTGTAGCAATAATGACAGCAATGTTCCTGTTGCAGATCTGATGGTCTTCACCAGCAGTAGAAGCTCATTAATTATATCCAATAAAGCAAACAATAAGATTCTTGAAATGGTAGAAGCTAAAGGTCTCTATGCACAGTGTTCAAGATAGGTTCAGTAAAGTACTCCCAAGGTAAAGATGTCTGTGCAAAGTGTCCCAGTGAACCCGTGAGAATAGGATTTGTAAAGGTGGGCGATTGGCCTCTCACCAATGACCAGGCCAATTTAATGCCCTCTGGACAGCAGCTCCTGTAGTGACATGCGTGCAGCAGATCTGCCATATCGATCTCCCGATGCAAAGCTTAGATCACAGGTTGCCAGGCGACTGAAGTGGTGTTGGATGTATGTCTGAGGAACTGAAAGCAGTTATAGGACCCTCTCATCCGGGTTGGAATGTGATACACCACGTGGTAGGCCACAAACTCCATGCACGGAGAGGTCCATCTCGCATCAGGCCCAGGAGGAAGAGACCGCAGGGCCGGGTACTGGCTTCTTATATAGTTCTTTACAGCATCTCTCCGATGGTAGTAAAGATCCCGGGGATATGTAGTCCAGATACAGTCATACGGAGCAATTATCAGTCTGACAAACTACTCATCCCACAATCCCTTTAGATTGGCTCACAAACATCATGTTCGTTGATAACATTGGGCACTAGAGGGACATGCGATGCATAGAAATACCAGAGGATCACTGTACTTTATACTTGTACATATTGCTACATCAGCTATACTTGGTATTGGGGGCCCTGGCTGTATGTGATACTAGGGGATTCTACGTATATCTAGTATTGGGAGTCCTAGACGTCCCTGCTATTGGGGTCCTAACTGTTCCTGCACATAGATAGAAAGTGACTTCAGAGAGACTTTAGGTGTTACTAAACCCATACCTCACAACTTTTTGAAATGGGAACAAGGGACACCCATTAGCAAAAGTATGTAGGCACGGGACACACCCCCTGCCACACCCCTTAAAGTAGAATTTTACCAAAAAATAAATAAATGAAATAGCTTTTTTTAGCCACTTCTTTTCCTTTATACTGGTTTTGACAAATGCAGCAATTTAGAAATTAGATGAAAGGTTTAGCACTGGGAAATACTTTTTGAAAGATAAATAGTGCACTTTATATACAACTATAAAGATCAGACCAAAATGAAGGAAAAATGAGGAGGAAAGAGGGACAATGTGCCAAATCACGGGCAGTCCCTCAAAATCAGGGACAGTTAGGAGCTATGATTAAACCATGGACCCTGCATTCACAATATCTGGTCTCCCACAGTACTATGCAGTTATTTTAGTAAATACAAACTGCTAAATAACCTTTTGTCATCAGCAGTACAGCATATAGTAGTTTTGTGACCTCTATTAGTGTCTGGTTAAAGGTTGTAGGAGGAGTTTTCATTCTACTTTTATTGTCCTATGTCCTCTGTCTGGACAGTCCTGATTTGCCCTGTGCTGATCATATACACTCTCCCAAGAGAAAGAAAAACTCTCTAGCAATACACACCCAACTGAGCATGTGCAGCTTGTCCTCTAACCTCTGCATCAACAGATGGAATGGGAACTGTGGAAGAAGGAGAGGATCAAAGAAGACAGGATCAAACAAACATACTTTTTACACAATGCAGAGGATTAACCCTTTAGGTTCCACAGAGTATAACAAGCATGCTTTACTGAATATACAGACTGATTTTACTGTTGTGGGTTTAGTAACACTTTCAAGAGATCAGCGAGAGAGAAAGGGGAACCGGGGGTTTATTCTCTTATGCCCCAGGGGCGCACTTGCGTCGGGCAGGGATGGCACTATTCCCTCCCCCCAGTAATTCCCTGGCTTTCATTTCCTTTGTTCGCATATAGGGGTGGAATTGCATGGGTGCATGTTCCAGACTGTTCTTAACCACTACAATACAGGGCACTTTCGCCCCCTTCCTTCCCAGCCCAATTTTCAGCTTTCAGCGCTCTAGCGCTTTCAGTGACAATTGCGCAGTCATGCTACACTGTACCCAAATTAAATTTTTATCATTTTGTTCGCACAAATAGAGCTTTATTTTGGTGGTATTTATTCACGACTCCGTTTTTTATTTTTTGCGATATAAGCGCAAAAAAGTGGAAATTTGGAAAAAAAAACAATATTTTCTTTTTTCTATTTTAAAAGAAATCCAATAAAATCAAATTTTGTCATAAATTTAAGCCAAAATTTATTCTGTTACATGTTTTTGGTAAAAAAAATTCTGTTAAGTGTATAATAATTGGTTTGTGTGATCACGGACATATGTACGCAAATGATCATGTACATATGTGTGCAGGTGATCACGTACATATGTGTGCAGATAATCATTGGGACATGTGATTTTAGTGGGACATATGTGGGGGACATGTTTTTATTATTAGTGACATGTGTTTTTATTATTTGGGGACATGTATGTTTTGGGGACATGTGTGGGGACATTGTGTTTATACTGTGTGGTGTGTTTACTGTGTGGTGATTTGTGTGTACACTAGAATAGTGATCAGTGAGTAAAAAGCTGTAAAAAACAGCTCATACTCACTGATCATCAGCCGGCTGCAGCGATCTGCTCTCCTCTCCTCAGCGATGACTTCTGTGTGAGGAGAGGAGGAGCCGATTGCCTAGCAACCGGCTGTTTGTTTACATCACATGACGGCCGTGATTGGACACGGCCGTCATGTGATCAGGAGGGCCAATCACAGAGCCCTCCTGCCGATCTGAGATGCGCCGAGTCCGGGTGACACGGGCGCATTGGGATCGCGCCGCTGCGCGGGCGCGCTCGCGCGCGATCCCGCTCCTCCTGCTGGACGTTCCTGAACGTCCTATCAGGAGTAGACGGCTCCCACCCGGCCGTATATGTGCATTGGCCGGGTGGGAAGTGGTTAATATATTTATATAGAGATGGAGAGGTGTAAATTACCATTCAGCAGTCTGCAAAGCATCTTTCATTTGCATTTTTGCAATCCATAATGGACCCCAATCATGGCTTTATTATACTTTATATTCTCTTGATTCTCATGACCTACTCATACACATATATACATATGTATATATATTATATTTATATATATATATTATTATTATTATTTTTAATCTACCATATCTTGTTCCTAGTACCTTGTTCCATATGGTGGGGTTTGTTTAGTGTGTGCATGGATTCTCGGGCTGTTTGCTCGTCTATCCCCTGGGAGCTGCTATGCGATTTTGGGGCCACTCCCTCTTCCACCTGTTCCCTTCCTCCCCATTTGTGATGGATGGAGGTGGTGGTTTGGGCGGCTGCTCCCTACCGCACGGGCGCCACGTTACCGCTCTGTGTGTACGACACCTTTTGATGTCGCACTTCATGAGCGGGTTTGTCTTTCCTCTAGGCTGACACTGGGGAGGTACCTGAGCCTGTATGGGCAATTTTTTTTGCTCTGGCACGGATGCCTCCCCTTTTTTGCCAAACCCATGTGATGCTGGGCGGGATACGCTGTATCAGCTGGGAGCATTTAAATTCACCTCACTTGGTGTCTATGTGTCTCTTTGGTAACACCTCATATGCAAGCATTCACTTGAGAGTTTGGTTTGCAATGTCCATGTGAACCAGCAAGGTAAATCACCATAGGTTTCGGCTATACTTTTAGCACTTTGTTCATCTTTCTCTTTGGTTCCTTCACTATCTCACCCAGGATATAATTTTCTTTTTCTTTCCTTTCTTTCTTTCTTGCTCTTTCATTTTTGGTGGTTTTTTAAGTATCTGTTTTTTCATCTATGCTCAGCTCTTCAATTCATCTGACCTGGTGTATGGGCTTTTCACACTTCTCATCAACAATATTATAGATTCAATCAGGGGCGTTGCTAGGTTTACAAAAGATCTAGGGTTAGAGCCCATAGCAGTGTAGTAAAGAAAGTCATACCTTTGGGTGGGCATACACGGTATACAGTAATATGTGTGTGTGTGTGTGTGTATATCCCCAGAGAGCCCCCCACTTACATCAGGGTCCCCAGAGATCCCCCCCTTACATCAGGGTCCCCAGAGAGCCACCCCCTTACATCAGGGTCCCCAGAGAGCCACCCCCTTACATCAGGGTCCCCAGAGAGCCACCCCCTTACATCAGGGTCCCCAGAGAGCCACCCCCTTACATCAGGGTCCCCAGAGAGCCACCCCCTTACATCAGGGTCCCCAGAGAGCCTTCTCCTTTAAATTGAGGTCCCCAGAGAGCCCCTCCCTTGAAATCAGGGTCCCAAGAAAGAATTCCCCTTGAAATCAGGGTCCCAAGAGAGCCCCCTCCCCCTGGGGATCCCTGCAGAGACTCAGGGCTATGGGTCACAGATTCGGGGCTATAGCCCCAAAAGCCACCCCCTCGCAACGCCATTGCATTCAATATATACTACTGATCTCAATCCACAGACGTGTTGGCTCACTGTCACCTACATTTGTCCATTGACCTTGGGGAACCCACAATGCTCCTTGCTTGTCCACGTGTATCTACCTCAGCTCCCATGCCGGACCTTTCCAACAGCTCTGATTCTCTGTTCAAATCTGTGCAGTTGACGTGAGTATTTATAGGAATGTCCATCCTGTCCCTTAAACCCATTACTTATTCCTATTATTCAGCTACAATATTATACCCTATGGTTATGTTTCTTTTGTTGGTATACCCCAATGAAACACGACAAGCTTATATAGATGCATGATGTCCATACAGAGGATTTTATGTCTCTTATATTGTTTTACTCTAGATTTTCCAACATCATCCAGCCCTGCCAGTGGCCTATGTTGTGCAGGACTTGTCTTTACCCCATGATATGCCAAGTACCATGGCATCAATATTTATATGTGGTTTTTAGCATGCCCTGCTTTTATGCAATTCTGTGTATGCCTTTTTTTGTGTCATTCAGTATGCTGTACATGATTTAACAAGGTATAATAAAATGTTTCCAAGACTGCTCTTTGGTACACATCTCTCACTCAAAGTCCCCCAAAAACTCCCCCCTTTTTTGTTGGAACCCATAAAAGCAATACTGTGTTTTATAGCCCACATGCTTACTCTATATAGTGATTGGCGTCATTCAAAGTCCCACTGACCAAACTTTCTCTCTTTTTCTTTCAGGAGATCAGCAGCACTAAGATGAAACAAAGGGAGGGGGAAAAAAAGCTAGAATTGTATTTTGTTTTAAAGAAATGGCAATTATATTTAGGGGTTTCATCTATTTCAAGATTGATTGTTGGTCCTATAATTATATAAAAATCCAATGTATATAAATTGAAGCGGCTGTGTTAATTTGCAAGTTGCTGGTTGGATTATTTTGGGGCATAGCGGCTGTTATTCTTACTGCTGGAACACTCAAATGTGGAAGACAAAAATGTATATCTGAAGTGCATTGTGTTCTGGCACACATCCCTGTTTATTTTAAACTGAGTCACCACTTCACCACAGTCAAAATAACAGATGTCTTTCCATATGCTGAGCTTATATTTATTCTATAGGATGAAATTCTTATGAACAACATTTAATGGGAAACCATAATGGCTTTGACTCAATTTTATGTTATTCCTTCCTCAATTTTATGTTATTCCTTCCTCAATTTTATGTCATTTTTTTTAAATTGCCAAGAACGCGGTGATGTAAGCCGCGTACGACGGCACTAGAAAAGGGAAGTTCAGCACCACTTCCGGCACCCTTTGGGGTCCTTCTGCTGATCTTGTGTTTATCGTGTGTTAGGAGAAGTTTGGTTAGACGATTCATGCTTTTCAGATTTGTGCTTCAGTTTCTTACTGCTCTTCAGTTTGTGTTTGTCGGTGCATATCTGCTTATCAGTGCATGTAGTCAGTTAGCATTTGTTGTTCATTGTGCACTATATCTTGGTATAGTACACTTTGATTCTCAGTGCTTATTGTCTGCTCGTTTGTTTTTCAGGTCGTTCTTTTAGGCATTGCTGTTTATCGGTGCTTTCTGTTGTCCGTTCTGACCAGTCGATCATTTTCAAGCCATGTTTCATGTATGTACTCGTTGTAGTGTTTGTGCTGTGCAGGGGCTTGGTGTTGGGCTTTTAGCTTTGACACAAGCCCGGTCCATGAACAGGGCGAGGAGGAGTTTGTGGACCAAGAATTGGTTGCGCCAGCGTGAACATGCCTTTGCTTCGTGAGATCCGGGAGAATAATCCTGATGATTTCAGGAATTATCTCCTGATGACGGACCCCGTTTTTCACCGTCTGCTGGCTTTGCTGTCCCCTTATATCAGCAGGCAGGATACCTGCATGCGGCAAGCCATCACTCCGGAGCAGAGACTCATCGACGCGTTGCGCTACTTGGCGAGAGGGAGAAGTCTTCAGGACCTGAAGTTCTCCACAGGCATCTCCCCCCAGGCTCTGGGAATCATTATTCCAGAGACCCGTTCTGCCATCATTCTGGTCCTGCAGAAGGACTATATGAAGGTAAGTTTTCTCCTTTAACATCACATTCTATGTATTTAATGTTTGCTAATGTCTTGTATTTCTTTCCTCATTCCCTAATTACCATGATTGCAATATACTCTAATTGATATGCTGTGCCCCTTTGTCCTCATGCATGCTGGAAGCTTTTCAAGTTCCTTTTTTTGTCCTTCATGCATATTTGCCTTCACTAACTTCCCCAGCATGCTCTTCTGGGGCCATAAACCTATAGTCTAGTCACTTAGCAATGTATTTTGTCAGCTCCATAGTATTACTTTCCCCTAAACCCCCCCTAAAATGTGTAAAAATATTATGTGTGTGTGCTTAAATTCATGCAGAGTGCCCGAAGCTTTTTTTGGTTAGGCCAAACTCATTAAGAACCCCCCAACTGCTAGGCCAGCTGATAGCAATCCTCTATCTGCTGACTTTGCCAAACCCAATACACACTATACCTACCCTTTTTCTGGTCAGATTTATGGACAAATTCACCAAAGCATGTAGTGCAAGGGCCTGCCTCAAAACTTTCAAATGCTACAGTTTAAAGTTTTTTTTCTCCTATTATTATCTTGATAGGTAATAGCAGAATGTCAAAATGTGCTTCCATTTGTTCCTTTTTTTTATATTATGACACTTCTTACCTGTCCGGTCGGCTGCCAATAGTGTAAGTAAGAAGGGGCTGGCCAAAGTATCCCACATTATTTATGCATTCAGCTCTCAATGAAGTGGAGAGGGTTACCTGTCCAAAACATCCCCCCTCATTTTTTGAAATGGCCCATCAGATGGGGGGGGGGGGGGGGGTGGGGGGTGATGAAACTGATAAGGGGACCTTATACTGGCCTCCCACTTTGCCAGCTGTTGGGACTTTCCCAATTGTGGAGGTGCAATTGATGGGAAACATGTCCGCATCATCCCACCCCTCAACTCGGGGTCGTACTATTATAATTACAAGGGGTTTAATAGTATTGTGATGTTGGCGGTGGTGTCAGCGACCTATGACTTCCTTTATGTGGACATGGGGCAAAATGGCCGGATGTTGGATGGTGGAGTGTTCGCTTGGACGGAATTCTACTGGCTTCTCCAGAGTGGCAGTCTGGGCTTGCCACCTCCAGAGGAGAATGTAGAACTACTCCCGTTCGTTGTCGTCGCAGATGAGGCGTTTGCTCTGGCAAACCACCTGATGCGGCCTTTCCCGATGAGGACCCTCACCCCGGATCAGAGGATCTTTAATGTGCGGCTGGCCAGAGCCAGAAGAGTCGTGGAGAACACTTTCGGAATAATGGCCAGCCGGTTCCGCCTATTTTTGATGCCAGTACACATGACGGAATATAAACTAAATCACATTGTGCTTGCCTGCTGTGTTCTGCACAATTTTTTGAAAAAAACATTCAAACTATGTGGTCTCAGTTGGCCCAGATGCAGACTTGCCGGAAAATGTCAACCTCACTGCCCTTGAAGCTGCTCGTCCTGGCTTACCCCCCCCCCCCCCCCAAAGCGCCTGCGAGGTCAGACACCAATACATGGAGTACTTTGTGGGTAGGGGGGCCATTGATATGCCAGACAATGTCTGAGAGGCATTATTTTAATACATTTTTCTTTGAAACTCCAATAATGTTTGTTTTCATTTACTGCTTGGCTTTGTTTTAGGTGTCTCATAGGTATTTTTGCAGTTTTTTTTTTTTTGGGCCTTTTACAGCAGTGCAAACCCAAGCTCTGAGCAAGATTAGGTGACAGTCTCTTCTTCAGATAATCTTATTATGTTGTGGGTCTGCTACACACACACCTTGTTTTTGTTGATAATGTATGTAGTGCATTACTGACAAAAATATTGCTAATTTTCAGCACCATGGCAGAAATATGTGGGGTCATGAAAATGGCGTGATTGGGGAAATTTAAACATCACTGTGGGTGTTATTTACTAAAGGCACATCCACTATGCACTACAAGTGCACTGCAAAAGTACACCTGAAACTGCACTTGGAGTGCAAAGTGGATTTGCCTTTAGTAAATACTGCTTTTGCAACTTTACTACAAATACTGCTTTTGCGCATTGAAAAAGTAAGCCACACATTGTTGATAATTACACTTTTTACTCAAAGCACATTCACATGTGCATTTAGAAAAGGGTTTTACAACAAACCAACATATTTGGTTTATAGAAAACATTATTTTTGGTAACATTTTTATAACTTGGCGTTTTTGTGTAAACAGGCATATATCAAAGCATAACATACAGAACACAGGAACTTACAAAGTTCAACTTGTGTGAAAAGTGAAGACAATATCAGACTTGAGTATGTACAAACTGTGCTGATATTGCCTTCATCAGATGGGAAAAGCCAAGTTTGGAAGATACACACAAATTGAGAATAAAAAAGTGGCCAGTTTCCTCCTGATCCCATGCCTAATGTCAATATGTGCTATCTCCCATCATGGGGTATCAATGTACATGTTTTGGGGGTGCAACCCCTTCATCTCAGTCACTTTAGTAGCAAGGAAGGGGTTGCACCCACAAAACACATACACCATGATGGGAGATAGTACATGTTGACACACTGTGTGCATCTTCCAAATTTTTAAAAACATAAAAGTGTTTTTGAAAATTTAAAAACTATGCTAGCTAGTTTGGGGTCTTTCAGACTCTCCCCAAAACATCATTTTTTGTTGAATATCATTGATGTTTTTCTGTATATTCTCTAAATCGTGATTGCACCCCATTATCTCCCCAATGAGGATCTGGGCACTTTCACTGGTAAAATGTGATTCTTCTTCCACATCACCAAAAAAAACCCACACACCATGTATTATAAATATGCAGACACATGGGATTAAGGATGGCCAAAAAGTTAGAGAGGTTTTTAAACTAGGCAATGGGGGAGGTCCAGAGATAGAGATAGTCAGCGTGGAGCATATTCCAGAGGGTAATATTAGGGGCATTAGTGGTAGGGTAACCAAAGCACATAAACCCAAGGTAAATATAGTAGAAAGTCCTAGTTGTAATCTTGGAACACCCAAGTGGATAGTATGTGACCGGTCAAAATATATTAATGCATTAAAATGTTTTTTCACCAATGCCAGAAGTCTGCCAAGCAAAATAGGTGAGTTGGAAGCTCTGGTGCATCAGGAGAGCTATGATGTAATCGGTATTGCTGAAACTTGGCTTCATTCCTCACATGACTGGGCTATTAATATTCCTGGCTATGCACTCTTTCGGAAAGACAGAGTAAAAAGGAAAGGTGGAGGGGTCTGTCTGTATGTGAGAAGTGATCTCAAAGCAAGTGAGAAAGAGGACCTGGTGGACGGAGAGTGTGATGAGTCTGAAGCATTATGGGTGGAACTGCATACAGATGTGTGTAGTTCAAAATTAATCAATGGAGTTTGTTATAGACCACCCAATGTTAATGAGGAGGTGGAGACTCAGCTCCTTGTACAGATAGAAAGGGCTGCAGGGGCTGGGACAGTGATAATAATGGGGGATTTTAACTACCCAGAAATTGACTGGAGTAATGGCACTGCTGGGACAGTTAAAGGGAAAAAATTTATAAACCTATTACAGGACAATTTTATGGGCCAGTTTATTGAGGCCCCAACTAGGAATGATGCTCTGTTGGACCTGGTAATCTCAAACCATGCAGAAGGTATTACTAATGTTCAGATAAAGGAACACCTGGGTAGTAGTGACCATAACATGATTTCATTTGATGTTAGCTGTAACCAAAAATCACATACGGGAAAGATAAAAACACTTAATTTCAAGTGAGCAAATTTTCCAAGGATGAGGGCTGCTCTCCAGGACCTAGACTGGGAGAGAATATTGGCACCAATGGGCACACAGAACAGAAATGGGAATTCTTCAAAAAGACTGTTTGTGATCTCACGGCAAAGTATATTCCCATGGGCAATACGTTTAAAAGGCTAAAAATAAAACCGATGTGGCTCACGGCCAAAGTTAAAAAAGCTATAAACTATAAAAAAAGAGCTTTTAAAAAATATAAAAATGAAGGAACGCTAGTGTCATTTAAATGTTACAAAGAATATAACAATATGTAAAAAGGAAATCAAAGATGCAAAAATTCAAAATGAAAGACAGATTGCAAAAGATAGTAGGACAAACCCCAAAATATTCTTCAAATATATTAATAGTAAAAAGGTCAAGTCTGAGCATGTAGGCCCTTTACAAAATAATCTGGAGTGGGTGACTGGGGACAAAGAGAAGGCAAACTTATTAAATACTTTCTTCAGCTCTGTGTATACAAAGGAGCATGGGGGAGCTCATGTCCATAATGTTGGTGGTAGTGACGCAGCCCCAAATCCACAATGGCTCAAAAGTGATATGGTCCAGAAATATTTGGACAGAATAAAGGTGGATAAAGCACCTGGACCTGATGGCATCCAACCACGGATCCTAAAAGAATTGAGCTCTGTAATTTCAAAGCCATTGTATCTAATTTTTAGGGACTCATTAATGACAGGTATAGTACCACTGGATTGGCGCAGGGCCAATGTGGTGCCTATATTTAAAAAGGGAACAAAGTCTTTACAAAGTAACTATAGACCTGTTAGTTTAACTTCTATAGTCGGGAAGATACTGGAGGGATTAATAAAAGACCACATAGACGAGTTCTTGCAGGAAAAAAATATTTTAAGCAACACACAGCATGGATTCATGAAAGACAGATGTTGTCAGGCAAACCTGATTTCTTTTTATGAGGTGGTAAGTAAATCCTTGGACAGAGGGGTGGCGGTGGACGTGGTATACTTGGATTTTGCAAAAGTGTTCGATACAGTTCCGCACACATGGCTCATGTGTAAGATAAAGTCTACAGGTTTGGAAATATCAGTTTGTAAATGGATAGAAAACTGGCTAAAAGACAGAATTCAGAGGGTAGTGGTTAATGATTCTTACTCTGAATGGTCTAAGGTTATCAGTGGTGTACCCCAAGGTTCAGTGCTGGGACCCTTACTTTTTAATATCTTTATCTTTTATCTTTAATATCTTTATAAATGATATTGGGTCTGGGATCAAAAGTAACATTTCCATCTTTGCAGATGACACCAAGCTATGCAGTGGAATAACGTCCTTACAGGATGTCTCCAATTTACAAGCCAACCTCAATGCTCTGACTAATTGGGGCAACTATGTGGCAGATGAGGTTTAATGTTGAGAAATGTAAAGTTATGCACTTGGGGGCTAAGAATATGCATGCACATACATGCTAAGGGGAGTACACCTGGGGAAATCCATAGTGGAGAAGGATCTGGGGGTTTTGGTAGATCATAAGCTTAATAATAGCATGCAATGCCAAGCTGCGGTTTCCAAAGCGTGCAAAGTCCTTTCCTGTATTAAGAGAGGTATGGACTCCAGAGAGAGAGATATCATTTTGCCCCTGTTCAAATTATTAATAAGACCTCATCTGGAATATGCAGTTCAGTTTTGGGCACCAGTTCTCAAAAAGGATATCGGGGAACTGGAGAAAGTGTAGAGAAGGGCAACCAAACTGATAAGAGGCATGGAGGAACTCAGCTATGAGGAAAGATTAGAGGAACTGAATTTATTCACTCTTGATAAGAGGAGATTAAAGGGGGATATGATCAACATGTACAAATATATAAGGGGTCCATATAGTGAACTTGGTGTCAAGTTATTCACTTTACAGTCAACAAAGAGGACAAGGGGGCAATCTTGACATCTAGAGGAAAAGAGATTTCAAAATACGGAAAGGTTTCTTCACAGTAAGAGCTGTGAAAATGTGGAATAGACTCCCTGCAGAGGTGGTTCTGGCCAGCTCAGTGGATTGCTTTAAGAAGGGCCTGTATTATTTCCTAAGTGTACATAATATAACTGGGTACTAACATTTATAGGTAAAGTTGATCCGGGAAAAATCCAATTGCCTCTCGGGGGATCAGGAAGGAATTTTTTCCCCTGCTTTAGCAAATTGGATCATGCTCTGCTGGGGTTTTTTGCCTTCCTCTGGATCAACTGTGGGTATAGAATTGGGTATATGGGATTGTATGATATTATTTATTTATTTTTTTTTTGTGGTTGAACTGGATGGACTTGTGTCTTTTTTCAACCTGACTAACTGTGTAACATACATTGATTAGCTTACCAGAAGCTGTGGTCTCCAACACTCACCTGTTGTGGTGACAATTTGGCCAAATTCAACAATCTCTCCTTCCTCCTCCTCCTCTGCTTCTGGTGTTGGTATTTTCCCTTCTTTGGGAGGTGAGGGGTCCCTGGTGTCCTCAGACGTCCGAGTCTTCTCTCCCCTATGAGAATGTAAAAAAGGAATACTTATCATACAGAGGGCAGAAATAGGAATATGAAACATTGCTTGGAAGTGTCGTACAATTGTGTTTTTTGGCAAAGTTCAAAGTTGAAAACGTTATTTTTGACACTTTCTTAAGCTGCAATACTTACCTGTAGTGTGAACAAATGTAGTGAAGTGCAATTTGGCAAAACATCGTTTTGGAGTGGGCTAAGGAACGATGTTTAGTACAAACGATTGAACCCATGAACATGAAAGTGGCCATTTTAAACTGTACAACATTAAATCAAAGCACATGGAGCAGTATGCAAGCAATAATAATAATATGAACAAGCGACAACTACTTACTCGCTTGATCCTTCTGTACTGATCGTGCTCCCTCAGTTTCAGGTCTGACCAGCGTTTTCTCAGTTGATCCTTGGATCGTCTTACCCCAAAATTCTTCTGAAGACTCTTCACAACTTTAGTCATGATCTTGGCCTTTCTGATATTTGGGTTTGGGTAAAGTCCATAATTCCCTTCATAGTCATTCCTCTTCAATATGTCCACCATCTCCAACATCTCTCCAAAAGACATATTTGAGGCCTTAAATCTTCTCCTCCAGGATCGGGATGTTTCAGGCTCTGGGCGTTCCTCGCCCTCCTCCTCGTTAGTGGAACTATTAGTGTGCACCTGCTGTGTCTCCACCATGTGCTCTCCCCACTTCACCGAAAGAGAAGGGACGGGGAATAGTCTAGAAAGAACGTCAGGGGCGGGCGGAGTTTCACGCATGTGCACTGTATATAAAACGCAACACGCATGTGTCATGCATACGATCTGTGAGCAGAGTGAGGAGCTGACGCGCCGATCGTGCAAATGAAGGTACAATTTTTAACTTGGTACATCACTAGCCTATACTGCTTCTATATAGGCCTATGTTGGGACAAGATTAGGAGAGTTTAGCATGGCATTATTATTAGGGTTTGTCTTGTGTTGTGTCTTGCAGACAAGATGGATCCCTTCAAGGAATCAAATTTTATGGGGCTATTCATTGATCTGCTCAGGGAGGTGCCCTGCCTGGGGCAGAACAACAACCCCTTTTATAAGGACCTAAGAAAGAGGAAGGCAGCGCTGGAGAAACTGCTTGCTTTGTGAAGATCATGGTCCCCACGGCAGACATGACCTATGTGATGGCCAAAATTGGTGCCCCGAGGAGTATATATCTCAGGGAGCTCAAGAAGCACCAGAATTCCCTGAGATCAGGAGATCCAGATGACATTTATTTCCCCAGGATGTTGTACTACAAGAGGCTGCATTTTCTGGCAGACCAGGGGGAACCCAGGCCACCACTCTACAGTCTTCCTTCAAGGCTTCCTTCACCCCCAGCTGAGGCTTCCGATGTCCAACCTGGACCTTCCAGGCAGCAACATGTGGAGGGGCCCAGCTTGAGACAGGTATAGCATTGTTGAACATATTTCTTGTCGTACATTTAATGATGTTAACTAGATGTTGTTATTGATCAGTAAGTTGTGATTTAACAAAGTGGTTTACATTTCAATAGACAGTAGTGACCAAAAATGATTGGGACAAGAATGAAAAATGCTGGGCTCAGAATGATAGTCTATTGTATTTGGTAACATTCAATTAGCAACAGTCATGAGCACAAAATTGTGTGATTGATGACCAAAAAACTAAAACTATGTCCCATTTTCATACACAGGAAGACCTGACCCGGGAGGAGGCTGTGGCAAGTGGCAGCCGGGAGGTCGACCATCGCCCTCCTCCTCCTCCTCCTGCCACAACTACAGGAGCCAAGCCACAGCCTGGAAGGAAGCCTGGAGGGAAGTGCCCAAGGAAGACCAGAGAGTGATGGCCTGGGTTCAGTCTGGTCTGACAGAAGATGCAGCCTCTTGTAGGAACACAGCCTGGGGACATAGATGGCATCTGCTCTAACTGATCTCTTGGACTTCTGGACCAGACTGCTCTCCCTGAGATATGTACTCCTCAGGCCACAAATTTTGCATTTTCAAATCAGTTCATGTCTGCCCTGGGGGCCAAAGGCTTTGCCAAAGTGACCAGTTTCTCCAGCGTTGCTTTCCTGTTTATTTGTTACTGACAACTAAATAAAGTTTTTTTTTTTTGGTTGAAGAAATACTTGCCTATGTGTTTTACTTCAAAAAAGGACATTTTATTTGTGAGTAGGTAGGTATATTTCAAAAATACAAAGTCAAATGAATAACAAGGGGCACCAACACTAAACAACCTGCTGTAGATTAAAAAAGAAAACAATAAATTAAAAAGATAATAATGGTGTTGTGGTAAGTTGATACACAAAACACAACAAAAAAAATGCAAAGATGAGAAAACTGTCAAAAAAGGAGATGTTGATTAAAAAAACCAACCACAAAATTATATATATATAAAAAAAAAAAGATTGGGGAGATGTGACAAATTAAAATTATTATTGTATTGATGAAATGAGTAAAAAGAATAAAGAAATACGTTTGGGAGAAGTGTGTGTGAATATGAGCAGCAAAACAACATCACTGTTTACATGTAAAGTCATCTGAACCTGAGGAGTTTTCTCTGAGGACAGCAGCACTGAAGCATGCCTCCGAAGGACTTGCATCTGCATGCAAGTGTGTCTCTGAAGGACTAATTGCTGAACTGCGCCTTTGCAACTTGAAAGGGATTAGCTCAGTAGCATGATATGCAGGACTCCCTGGATGGGTCACAGCACAGTGAAGTAGGCACGGACAGACAGCAGGATCTTTGTGAAAACAAAACAGTGGTTTATTTTCAAGTATGTGGTTACAAGTGCCAGTATTAAAAAGAGCAAAAATAAAACAAAGCAGAAAATAAACCCCTGCTACTTTGGGTGTCTAACTGCAAAACACAGGAACCTATGTCCCTTGTGTGGTACAGCCTACCGCTGCCAAAAACCCTGTCTGACACACAGAAAAACAGAGTATGTAGGGTGAAGCACCTTGTTGAAGCAACCTGGGAATTTTATGCCTCATTCACAATAGGCAGATCCGTTTAGCGGAGTGTGCCAGCTCAGCAGGAGATCGCTCCATTTATCTCCGCTCAGCCAGGGGATGACAGGTCCATCTCTGATCACTGAGCAGGGAGGGGCCTTTCAGAGCGCCGCTGATTCCTATGGAGACATTGGAAACAGCATGTCCATTTTCATCACATCTCATTTGATCCGATCCGCCAAGATGGATGGAGAATGTATCGCCATACGTCTGTTTTTAGCTGATCGGATGGCAGACGGGTGTCAGCGGACACAGCTCCGCTGACATCCGTCTCCCCATAGGAGTCAATGGATGACACGCTCAGATCCGCCTAAAAAATGGACAGGTGTGAAATTAGTGCTTCATCTGTTACAACTGAGCTTGTTAACCCTCATTGAACCCCAAACAAGCTAACTACCCATCAGAAACCTAAAAGCAATCAGTGTACAGCATAAACTTGGGACAAATATATCTCCCATCTTGGACACAACCTATAGATTTTCCTGGCTCCCTGTCACAAGGTATACTGGGGCAGTACTCAAGCCTGTAGTTAGGAGTAGAGACCTGAGAATATCCCTGAACTTGTATGCTGGACCTTAAAATGTCCATTTTGTATCTTTCGTATTGGAACGTTGTCCTTGCCTGTTCTGAAGTTAGTAAAGAGGTGTATTGAGTCTCAGTTTTAAAAAAAAACACATAGTGATCAAGTGGGTCTTAACACATAGGAGTATGAAGGTATTCATGTGGAATGGAGGAATGGAGTAATTTGAACACACAAGTAGTTGCCAAGTGTAACGGAAGTGTAACAAGCAGCCCGTATGGCGTGTATGGCTTGTAACAGCATGGGGGATGTTTTCTGCACTGCAAAAGGGAGAAGATTCACTCTGCAGAGGTTGCCGATCTGTATAGAGGTTCAGAAGTTCAGATGAGTGCACTACGGGGTCCACTCAATTACTAGGGAAACCACTGGACAATTGGATGTGGACAAGGCTCAGCATGACCCGCCTAAATACACATTACAGAGGAGGTGTACATTGTCACGGGAAACTAATAGTTAACTTGAGAACAGTTGCAGTGCACTATACTCAGTGTACATTAATTTTTAAGAGTAGAGGTCCACCTTAAGGTCCAAGGGTATTGTTAAAGACAACACAAAGCAAAGTTACCCCATGTGTTTAGTAAAGTGACCCTGTACAAAGTGCCTAGCGTAGCCCAGAAGAACCAACCTTAAACAGGGTCTCATGTTAACCTTGCTTGACAAGAAAGGAAACATGGAGGATGTGACAAACAACCACCACCCGCCCCTTACGGGGTTGAGTGCTACACAAATATACACATGAAAAACACAAAGCTACACTAAATACACCCAATAAAAAACCCATTATCTCCAAGTAGATTTTTTTAAAACAAATACATTTTTTTAAGTGACATCACACAAATAATCAAATATACATATGAGAGAAACAAAATTACGCTAAATATACCCCCCCCCCCCCCACCTACAAAGAAAACCTCCTCCCTCTAAATAACAAAAAAAAGCATTCCTTCATTAAAAAAAAAAATACAAAATGTAAAGTAGAATTACACATATCATATGAAATAAACAAAACTACACTAAACACCCCAAAAAAAGCTTCTTCCTCTAAATAAAAAAAAAGTATATTTTTTGAAACATAAAAAAGTAAAAGAAAAAAAAAAGAAAAAATGTAAAGTAATAAACAAAACTAGACTACATGCACCCTGCCAAGAAAACACTCCCTCTAAATAAAATAAAACAAGGATAGGTTTTAAAAAAATAAAATTTAAAAAATATGACAAAAAGTTTATAGCGGCAATGCACAAATATACCATATATACAAATATGAAAAACACAATACCCCCCCCCCAAAAAAAAAACAAAAACAAAAAAAAACAATTCTTTTAAATAAAAAGAAATAGCAAGAGCTCAGTGAGCAACATTTTAGCAAAATTGGTAAATTCAATGCAGAATCATTTTTGCTGAAATTGCTCATCCCTAATATAAAGTGTTGGCCTCTTAAATTTATAGTCAAATTTAACTTTCATCATTTGGTCAATATGCCCATATTTTTCTTCCATTTTCATAGCATATGCTATATTTTACGACCATTAACCTTGTGAGCTCTCCATCACTTGTTTTTTAACTAGCAAGTTGTGATCCCCCCAATGGTACATCTAGGATTGCTCCATGCAGTTTAAAACCGGACATATTAATTAACATTTAATTATGTGTATTTCTATTAGGAGATAATTATAGGAATATTAATCTTCATTAGGATAATTACTGTATTTTTGCAATTAGTCTGTCTGCCATCCCGGTTACACACTCTGCTGTCGAAGTGTGAAACTGAAATGATAGATAGATTTTTTTTTTTTACTTTCTTTTTTTTTAAGTTATCTTTTTCTAATTATCCTTTTGTGCGTAAGGGCTGAATTAAGTGCTGATTACTTCTGTGATTTGTGAGAAATAATCATCCTATTTTTAATACATGCAGATAACACCTTGCTGAATACATTTGTGTTCTAGCATTGTTTATTTCGTAGAAAGTCTATTTTTTTAAAGTAGTTTATAGATTATAAAATGCTTAACCCTTTCACTGCCGATGCTAACACTATGCATAGAAGTGATTGGGTGGTAGTTTCACTACAAGAAAGAGTATATCCATCACTGAAAATGTAGAATTAAAAAAAAAAAGTTTAATTGGAAATACTTATTTTTACCTTTTTTCCATCCTTTGTTGGATTTCAGTGCTGCTGATCTCTTGTATCCCCCCTGCAGCCACACGTTCTCTCGAGACAAAGTTTGACTTTGCACATGGCCACTCTTTAGCATTAGCTTTAGTTTGCATGTATACTGAGAATTCAGAACTACGAGCATCAAGGGGTGTACCTAACATGGGGGGGGGGGGGGGGTCATGGCTGTACCTGATATTGGGAAAACCTGGCTGTACCTAATATTGAGCGATCCTGGCTATACCTATTATTGAGAAATCTTGGCTATACCTGGTGTTGGGGGTCTTTCCTGTATATATTATGGGGTTCGGTCTGTACATGTGTTGGTGGGTCCTGGTGGTACCATGATATTAGGGAATCCTAGCTGTACCTAATATAGGGGGTGGGTCCTGCATGAATGAAATACTGGGGTATTCCGACGGTTCCTGGTATTGGGTGGTCCTTGATGTATCCTATATTGGGAAAACCTGGCTGTACCCAATATGGAGAGTCTGGGCTCTAATTAGTATTGAGAAATCTCGACTGGTCCCGGTCTTGGGGGTCCTTCCTGTATGTGATATTATGGGGTCCTGGCTGTACCATGATATTAGGGGATCCTAGCTGTACCGAATATGGGGGGGGGGGTACTGCATGTATGAAATACTGGGGTTTCCTGACTGTTCCTGGTATTGGGTGGTCCTTGATGTACCTTATATTGGGGGCCCTAGATGTACCTGATATTGGAGGACCTTGCTATTCCTGCATGTAGACGGAAAAAGGCAAACAGTTTGCAAGAGGTCAGAAGTACTGAGATGAAATGAGGTGCGTACCTGATATTGTGGGGTCTTTGCTGTAGCCGATATTGAGAAATCCCGGCTGTACTTAATATTGAGGGGTCCTCGTTGTACTTGATATTGGGAAATCTTGGCTGTATTTGGTGTTGGAGGTCCTTCCTATATGTGATATTATTGGGTCCTGGGCTGTTCAAGGAGTTGGTGGGTCCTGATTGTACCATGATGTTAGGGGATCCTAGCTGTACCTAATATTGGGGGGGGGTTCTGCATGTATGTAATACTGGGGTGTCCTGACTGTTCCTGGTATTGAGTGGTCCTTAATGTACCTTATATTGGAGGCCCTAGATGTACCTGATATTGAGAAATCCTAGCTATACCTAAAACTGAGAGGTTCTGGCTGTACCTGATATTGAGAAATCGTGTCTATATCTTTTCTATATCCAGTGTTAGGGGTCCTGGCTGTACTTGATATTGAGAAATCTTGTCTATATCTGGTGTAGGGGGTCCTGACTGTCCCTAATATTGTGGGTACATAGCTATAGCTGCTATTGCGAGTCCCAGTTGTACCCTCTCCCAGCTCCGATGACACTCTTGGCCTGCTACCCAGCATGCCCTCTGACCCACCCCCTGGCTGTTCCAATCCTTTGATGTAGGTATCCTAAGAGCCTGCATGTTTAATGTCATGTCTGTAGCACTGACCCCCGAAGGAGTGGCTGATTTAATTGGGCTTACTGTTACCTTCTTGACCTCGTGTGTGTCTAGGGGTTTCCTGAGGTAGATGGCCCAAGAACTGTAGAGACTGATGCCAGATCCACTTAGAGGGATTTTTATTTGCAAAAATAGTTAATGAACACGGTCTCTCAACATAGGGTTAGAGATTTTAGAAAGTCCAGGTACTCTTAGTACTAAGTCAAATAGGAAAAGTCTCTCACACTAAGAAATCCAGAGAATAGCCATTCACAACTGGATCCTCACCCTTAACGGATAGTCCTTCTCTCACCAGGCCTAGCAGCCAAATGGTGCTTAAGTCAAACCAAGTCTCTGCCACAGACTTGACAGAGAGAGTAAACACTTAATGCGCCCAACTAGACTGCGTTCTTGACCCTGCCAGGGATGACAGCGCCACCTATGGTCAGGCAGAACACCATGCAGTCCAGCCAGACTGGTACTGAGGTCAAAATTTAGAGTAATTAAACCCAAAACCAAACTGCGGTTACAGGAAAAGTTAAATGACAAAACACATAGCGCGTGCTCTTCAGGAGCCGGCTTTACATGTCATTTTGTCTTAGGCTAGAAAAAATAAATAAAAAATTTAGACATTTCCACAATTCTGCTTGGGAAGGGAGATGTGTTAGATCCACTTTTAGTTGTCTGATGGTGACAACAGCAGACTATGCCTTTATATTGTATGTAGAAATGGCCACTTGTAGCCTCCATTAGAAGCCTAGGTGACAGGGTGAAAACAGACAGGCAACAATAGGAAGACAATAACAGGGAGTTGTCACCCTTCAACCAAAGTGTCTGAACAAGGACCTTCATGGCTGGACACACAACGATTATCTTTTTGAAATCTGCAGCTTTAAAAAGATTGAAAAGTGATGTCATCTACCAGGCTATGAAGTGTAACTGTCAAGATCCAAATCTGAACCTGGGACCTCTACAGTGTCTAGCTCTGATTCTTTTCGCTGTACCACTGGGGATGCTGAACAGCTCCCTTACTGATTTCTTGGACAACTTTCTTTTGTGTCTCCTTTCAGGAGAACCTTGAAACCTTTGCTTCTACCATGAACTTCCTAATTTAAGTCATGTCTCCGCACTTCCTGTTTGCTTTGTTTCAGGTTATTGCAAAGCTCCCAACTGTCCCTGATTTCGAGGGACTGTCCCGTATTTGGTGCAATGTCCCTCTGTCCCTCTTTCCCCCTCATTTGCCCCTCATTTTGGTCTGATCTATATAGTTGTATATAAATGCACTTTTTATCTTTCAAAAAGTGTTTCCCAGTACTAAACCTTTCATCCAAATTATAAATGGCTGCATGTGTAAATTTTAAAAGCCAGTATAAAGGAATAGTAGTGGTAGAAAAAGCCCTTGTGGATTTAACTAACCTTTCATGAGTAGTCAGCTAAAATGATACTAGCAGATCCCCTAGCAGGTGACGTGGGCTCACCTGAGGCATAAAGTCTAAGCACTAGCTGGTCTTCACCAGAACTCCTGATGGTGGAGATGGGTTTCCTCGAATGCTAATTCCAGGTTACGGCTCTCTGGATTGCCCCAGCTGTAAAATAGCAAGCAGGGGTTGTATTGATTGTTGTATTAAGCAGACAAAGAACAAGAAAAAGTAGTTGATGAACATTTTTGAAAAACAAGGGCAGAGAATTTGAGGCAACTATGGACTCTCATGGTACGGTAAGGACTCACATACACAATCATATAAAAAAGTATACATTTATTTAACACAAGCCCATGATTCAAAAGGTCCTGTAAAGGGGGGGGTATACAGTATACATAAATTAGAATCTCTGAAGATTGTTTTTCAAAATTGATAGGACAACTGTACATTACCTTATTGTTTTCAGTTCAGTAGCGATAATTAAACAGTTGATGAACATGCCAAAACGTCAGTGCCGAGTGCTGGATGGGATCAGATGGCAGTGTAGTCTGTGAACAAGCTAAGGGCTGATAACAATCGGTAGTGAAGATAAGGACAGCAACAGGCATGCAAGCGGCAAGATATTACACAATAACCTGGCAAACAGTAAGTACAGAGACATGGCCTAAATCAGGAAGTTCATTGGAGGAGCGAAGCATTCAAGGTTCACCAGAAACAAGACACAAAGCAAGGTTGCCCAAAGTATCAAGCATCAAGCAGATGACCCTGGTGACCTGACAAGAATCCCCAGCCAGACACCGCAGAGGTCGTAGCTTCAGATGTGGAACCTGACAGTAAATCTCAAGATTGAATGGATCCTTTGGCAGGTAAAACAGCTCCTTTGTTAGTATTTTATCCATGCATTTAAAAGTTTGCTTCGAGTTCAGCACAATTCTATTAATTTACCCCCTCCCCCTCCTGTCAGTGGGTACCTGTCCTTACCTACATATACTTCGAACAACAGGACCCCCTTTGTGGCACAGATTGAGCTGTAGTGTACATATAACATCTTCATCCAAAATGGCAGCTGAAATCTCCAATTAGACACAGGCTTTCCCAAGATGGAACCTGGAGCTCATGGCAGAGAAAAGTTGGTCCTATGCTGAGCTCTCCCTAACACCAGTAGTAATTGGAAGTCTTGTACTGGCTTATGAAGTGACTTCACAATCACTGGAGTCATGGCGCATTATTTCTTATACAGCTACAACAGAGGCTGTTGCCGCAAACTGCCTACCGAGAGGAATTCTAAGAAGAAAATATGTGGAGCTCTACTTTAAAGCAAAACTAAAAGGGACCTTATACTCACTTTTCCTCCAACAGTTCCCAGCCCTTACTGGCCCTAGCATCTTCTTCTGTGTGCCAGTCTTTGGCTGTCTTCGTTGGCTGCAGCGGGATGAAGTCACTCCGGCACACAGGGGTGGTGGTGATGTTGTAAATTGGGCTGCTCATGTGCAGCTCAGTTTACATCACTGGAGAACACAGCAAGCAGGCAGGTAGGTTAATTTTATTGCAGTATTACAGCAGAACTTTAGCTCTACTAGAAAAAGGATACAGTATGGGATTTTAGGCATTGGGTTTACATGTACAATGAATTATAGTTATAGGATACAATTTAACAAATAAGGACAGTTGCATGCAGGCTTCCTAACACATTCGATCAGGCAGATCTTTTTCTTTCTTCAAAAGTCCCTTTTATATTAACATTCAGTTATCCGTCAGGGAACGCACTTTCCAGCGACACTCTCTGTGAGCTGGAAATGTTTAATGCTCCCTCCCTGCAGAGGTGATAGATTAAAAATGAGAAATGTTGAAGTGCGATTGAGTCGTTTCTGATTAGTTTCCTATCTTGAGATATGAAAGGAACTTATCAAACAAGAATATCATATTGGAAGTAACCTCCTCTCTGCCAATTGTCCTGGACACTTACTGAAACTTTCCATTTCATGGAAGGACTCTTGAAAACGTATTCATAGCTGAGAAGCTAAAAAGAATCAAGTATAAGCAAGAACTAAACAGAGTAAAGAGCACAAGGGACTTACATCTTCTGCAGATAAATAGCTCTTTTATTATACTGCAAAGCTTGGCATTGTGACATTGACAGCAGGGTATCACTTTATCTTGAAGTATATGCAAACCTAAGGCCAAATAAATGTATTCAGTTTATACTGTAAATCTAGAATTTTTTTATTTATTTTTGTATAATCTTTATTTATTAAAGACAAGGCATCACATCTCAATGAGCAGTGCCATTGGCATAAGCATATGTTGCACGAATTATACATATTAAAGTATAAAACACGAATAACATAGGTATAATAAGTATTATAAAAAGAAGAACAAAAGGCTCAGCAATCACAAAGCAGGGTGACAGCAGAGCACCCCCCCTCACAGGGAGTGAGGGGAACCCCAACTGCCCCGTCACCTACATTTACGTGCCGCAAAAGGAAGAATTGTAATACGAAAGTGGAGTGGTCAGCTTCTCAAACACCAAGTAATTACAGTGTGCTAAAAAAGATCAAGGCCTGGGTCTCCTGGGCAGAGCACAAGGGAAGGGGGGCAAATATAGGCCTCCAACTGACATGCCACCCATACCAAGGGCACCCTAAGGCAGAGCATTTGCTCCATAGGGACAAAATTATGCCAACCCCAGATGGGCTGGTTTGCCCCATAGCAACAAACTTTGAAGCTTGCCTGTCCAGTCGGCACAGAGGAGAGGAGTAACATACCTTGAATCTCGCAATTAACGCCACCTCTCACACCCAGCTTCTAATACCATTGCAAAATGAGGTAAGTAGCTGAAAGATTTTTTTTTTCCTCATGCATAGGTCTCTGTTCTTAACTGTAGAAGTTGAGGGCGTCGCCTAAGGGATGGCTCTGCCAACTCCAGTAAAGCCAAGTCTAAACTAGAGGACTCTTGTCCCGCGTTGGAAAGATATTCTACCCAAGTTTACCAAGGTCTGGAGAAGCAGTCCTGGGTACCCCTGCAGGTAGAGATCCAGTCCTCCATTTTCTTTATTTCACTAACCTTAAGCCTCCATTCCTCCCTGATGTGGATTTGTCGTAGTTTCCAATAGATTGGGAGCAGCCACTTAGCTGCATTCAATAAATTACGCAATGCGCTTTTCTTATATTGGTTAACTGGCATGGGAGGAATGTGCAAAAGGAAGTGAACCGGAGAGAGAGAGACATCCAGGGCTATGATGTCTTTAATCTAGGACCTAATGTCCCCCCAAAAGGGTTTAATAACCTGGCAATCCCACCAGATATGCAAGATTATACCCCTGTGACCACAGCCCCTCCGGAACCAGGTCCGAAGTAGATGGCTAAATTTGTGCTAAATCCGCTGGAATGCTGTACCAACGTGACAAAATCTTATACTTAATTTCCTGGGTTTTGGAATCAATAGAGCTGGAATGAGTAAGTTTTTAGAGGTGGGTGAGTTGGGCTGGGGTGAAGACTGTAGTGATGTAGTAGTGATGTGAGTAATTTCCAGCAGTGACCCGATTCTTCCAGAGAGATGCATTTATTGGAAATTCAGACAAAACAAAGTCCATAAGATACTTGCAACAGATGAAAAAATCCAACAGAGTAAATATGACAACGAACAGTAGCCTTCAGAGTCACATTTGTCCTAAGCTATATCTAGACCTGTGGCCTTCATCTTCATGGAGAATGAAAAGACTGATTTCCAGCTTATACACCTTATATACCAAAGGGCTGAGCAATTTGATTGGCCGTTTCCATTAGGCCTTTGATCTGCGTCTGTCTTTCAGATTGACAGAGAATGACCCCTAGCCATAAACAGCTGTAGTCAAACTGCCCTAATTTGCATTCTTGCATATTAACATCAACATAGCAGTCACTATCTGTCCCCTTTGATATGTGGAGTAAATATTGTTTGGTCAGTATCCCCTTTGATCAACAAGTCCCCTTTGAAATGTGTAATTATATTAACAGGCCATGCCTCACATACCTAGGTACTGTACTGTATGTGTACTCATATACAATAACATAATATCCTACATAAATTGGCCCCAAATACCATTCCCAACCCCCTGTGCTCCTAAGCCAACCACATTGACAGGTTTCTACCACCATGTCTTTCTCCAAGGAGTTTAGACTGAGTATGGAAGTGCTGTTGAGTATCCTCTGGAGGACAATTGCCCTATAATACCTCTATGTCCGCTAGGCCTAGACCTCCCGCGACTCTTGGGCAGCTCAGCACTCTAAGCGTGGTTCGTGGTCTGCGCTCATTCTAGACAAAGCCTGATAGCATGCTGGACACTTGGGTAAAAAAAAACACTAGGCAAGGGGATAGGTATCATCCCCTTGCCTAGTGTTTTTTTGATGATGGGTCATGGATGGATCTCCCAAGACAGGGGGTGGCCCCTGAGGACCAAGTCCACTCTCAGAATGAAAAAAATAAAAAATACAGGTAGAGGATTTCAGGAGAGTGTCTATTCAGTCTCTTGGAGACACTGGGCAGATGTCGACAGTCTCTCTCTCGCAAGTCTCTCTTTCTGCTCTTGGCTGGAAGCCAGGGCTGAGGGTCTTGAATGAAGGGGCAATCCTGTGATCCCCCTCCAGTCTGGAAAGTTAACTGGTTCTAGCCCAAGGGTGGTCAGGAAGTGTGGGAGATCATCCTTGTTACGCAGCGTAACTTGTCTGCCATCTTTGGTTACCTGGAGGTAGAAGGGGAAGCACCAGTGGTAAGGCAGGCCTGCTTTTTGGACAGCCTCTAGCAGGGGACGGAGTGCATGAGGGTATGCCTGTAAATGTGCTGGTAAAAAAAAAGACACGCTCCTCGAAATCAAAGTATGGTTTCCAATGCATTTTTTGCATGATAGGGTCCTTAATGCCACGTACACACGTAGCAGACTATCCGACGGACTTAGTCTGGCGGACTTCCCGCCAGACTGTCCGTCGGACTTTCCGAACGGGCTACTTGCCCACACACGGCACTTTTTCAGCGGACTAATACGGTGTACTAAGTCCGCCGTACTTTTGAAATGAACGGACTCGCCCACACACGCAGAGGACAGTCCGCTCATTTTGAGCGCGTCTCCAGGTAGGCGGGGCCCGCGAAGGAGACGTCGCTGGCCCCGCCACCTGGTATGGACTTAAAGGGGGACCCCAACGCCGAAAAAATTGGCGCGGGGGTTCCCCCAGGTCCACATCAGACCCTTGTCCGAGCACGCTACCTGGCAGGCCAGGAAAGGAGGGGCGAGCGAGCGCCCCCCCCTCCTGAGCCGTACCAGGCCGCATGCCCTCAACATGGGGGGTGCCTTGGGAAAGGGGGGGCCGCGCAGCCCCCCCACCCCAAAGCACCTTGTGCCCATGTTGATGAGGACAAGGGCCTCTTCCCGACAACCCTGGCCATTGGTTGTCGGGGTCTGCGGGCGGGGGCTTATCGGAATCCCATAGCCCCCTTTAATAAGGGGGCCCCAGATACCGGCCCCCCACCCTATGTGAATGAGTATGGGGTACAATGTACCCCTACCCATTCACCTGTAAAATAAAGTACAAAAAAAAAAAACACAACACACAAGATAAAATAGTTTATTGCACAGCTCCGGGGGTCTTCCGTCTTCGGGGGTCTTCTCGCCGGACTCCTCCGCTATCTTCTTGTAGCTCTTTTACTAGCGGAGGAGCCCGGCTTTCTTCCTCGCCACCGCCCTTCTTCCGACTTCGGGGGTCTTGTCCCCCTCCTCGGTTCTTCTCCTGGGCCACCGCGCCTTCTTCTAGCTCTTTTACAGGCGGTGGCCCGGTCTTCTGTCGCCGCTGCCGCCGCCCCCGCCTTCTGTTCTTCTGTTTTCTTCTTCTTCTTCAGATGTTGCCTCGTCGAGTCCTCCGCTCACAATGACGGGGACTGGGCACGTGGTGACTTATATAGGGACATCCCGGGTGATGTCCCCGCCCATTATGGTGTCACAGTTCCAGAGGATGCTGGGACTGTGACATCATAATAGGCGGGGACATCATCCGGCGATGTTCCTATATAAGTCGCCGCGTGCCCGGTCCCCGCCATTGTGAGCGGAGGACTCGGCGAGGCAACATCTGAAGAAGAAGAAGAAGAAGAGAACAGAAGAACAGAAGGCGGCGGCGGCGAGAGCAGACCGGGCCACCGCCTGTAAAAGAGCTAGAAAAAGGCGCGGTGGCCCAGCAGAAGAACCGAAGAGGGGGACAAGACCCCCGAAGTCGGAAGATGGGCGGTGGCGAGGAAGAAAGCCGGGCTCCTCCGCTAGTAAAATAGCTACAAGAAGATAGCGGAGGAGGCCGGCGAGAAGACCCCCGAAGACGGAAGACCCCCGGAGCTGTGCAATAAACTATTTTATCTTGTGTGTTGTGTTTTTTTTTGTACTTTATTTTACAGGTGAATGGGTAGGGGTAAATTGTACCCCATACTCATTCACATAGGGTGGGGGGCCGGTATTAAACGGAGCTCCCGGATTCCGATAAGCCCCTCGCCTGCAGACCCCGACAACCAATGGCCAGGGTTTTTGGGAAGAGGCCCTTGTCCTAATCAACATGGGGACAAGGTGCTTTGGGGTGGGGGGGCCGCGCTGCCCCCCTTCCCCAAGGCACCCCCAAGAATGGATGCAGCAGAGCGACTCAGGTGTGAGCATGTACAAGTGCCCCCATAGGAAGCTGCTTCTCAAGGGGGCACTGTCCAGAGAGGAGGGGCCAGGAGCGCCAGCAGGGGACTCGAAAAGAGGAGATTCCCTCCCACTATGTGTGATTCCCTTGCACAGAGTAGGTAAGTATAGACATGTTTGTTAATACTTTTTTATTTTTATATTATTTTTATTTTCTGTAGGATTAAGATCTGGCAACTGGCTCCATGACCTTAATGTGCCTTTTCTTGAGCCACTCCTTTTTTGCCTTGGCAGTATGTTTTGGGTCATTATCCTGCTGGAAGACCCATCCATGACCCATCTTCAGTGTCCTGGCTGAGGGAAGAAGGTTCTCATCCATGATTTTACACTACATGGCCCCCGTTCTTTGGCCCATCAATGTGGAAAAGTTGGCCTGTACCTTTTAGCAGAAAGACAGCCCAAAGCATAATGTTTCCACCTCCATGCTTGACTGTAGGGATGATGTTCTTAGGGTCATAGTCAGCATATTTTTTCCTTCAAACACGGCGAGTCAATTTAATGCCAAAGAACTCAATTATGGTCTCATCTGACCACAGCACTTTCTCCCAATCCTTCTCTGAATAATTTAGATGTTCATTGGCAAACTTCAGATGGGCCTGTACATGTGTCTTCTTCAGGAGGGGGATTACCTCTGGGGTTTTTATTTTTTACTAAACAAATAAAAAAACACTGACATTTTTAAGAAAAAAATATGTTTTTCTTCATTTCTGTTGTAAAACTGTAAAGAAGTACGTTTTCTCCTTCACTGATGGGCACTGATAAGGTGGCACTGATGGACACTAGGGATGAGCTTAATGTTCGGGTCGCTGTTCGCCCATTCGGCCAAAACCGAACATTATGGGGCGTTTGCGCCAAATTCAAGTGCCGCGTAACATCCCATAATGCACTGCGGGAATGCAGTGCATTGCTGTATGATGATTGGCCAAAGCATGCACCATGACCTGCATGCTTTGGCCAATCCCAGCGCCCTCAGCTAAGAGAGCCATAATTGGTGAAAGGCAGGGTGCATTTGGTCAACCATGGCTCAGGGGGACTAAGTCCACGCCCCACACTATATAAGGCTGCCTGCACGGCGGCCCCGTGTAGTGTATTGTTGGTGTGGACAGAGAGAGCGCGTCATTTAGATTGAGCAGGCAGGCAGGTTATTCAGTTAGTTGCAGTATATTTAATATATATATATTATATTATATATATATATATATATATCCACTTAGCTATATCTGACTGCTGACCATTCCTGGTGTACTTTTTCTAATATACTTCAAGCAGGCAGGTTATTCAGTTAGCTGCAGTGTATTTAATATATATATATATATATATATATATCTATATATAGCCAGTGTCATAATATATAAATAAAATGTATCCACTGCATCCAGTTTAGCTATATCTGACTGCAGGCCACTCCTGATTTACTTTTTCTAATATACTTCAGACGGTGTACACAGTACACAGTGCCGTGCACCCATAGTTGTTATTACACTTTTGAGGGTGTACACAATACTGTGCACCCCTAGTGCAGTTGCTACTACTTTTATGGTGGTGTACACAGTACACAATACATACAGCACACCCATAGTTGCTATTAGACTTCAGGTGGTGTACACAATACCGTTCACCCCTAGTGCAGTTGCTACTACTTTTCTGGTGGTGTACACAATACATACAGTGCACCTATAGTTGTTATTACACTTCTGTTGGTATACACAGTACTGTGCACCCATAGTGCAGTGGCTACTACTTTTCTGGTGGTGTACACAATACATACAGTGCACTCATAGTCGTTATTACACTTCTGTTGGTGTACACAGTACCGTGTACCCATAGTGCAGTTACTACTACTTTTCTGGTGGTTTACACAGAACACAATACAGTGTAGTGTTGCAAAACAAAATCCCTGTCATGTCTGGAAGGCCACCAAGGAAAGGCAGAAACTCACAAGTCACTAAAAGAGGGAAAGTAGGCTCTGTGTCTACAGTCAACAGTGCTGGTCTTGGACACGATGCATCTTCTGCAGTTGGCTGTGGGGCACGCGTGTCCTTTTTTTCTACTGCTGGCACAAGGGCAGAAAAATTGGGCCTTTGGTGGTGGTGGTGACAAAACACTGTAACCCCTCACATATACTCTTGTTGGACTCAGGAACAGGCCCTGCTGTGAAATATTAGATCAAAAATTAAAATTACATGCCCCTGTTAAACGGGGACAAACATTGGGCCTTAGGCAGTGGTGGTGCCCTAAACCAAAAATATTGTTGGAAACTAACATCATCAAGATTGAGGAGGAATAGGATAGTCACTCAGAATAAGCAGTCTTCAAAGGATCCCACATCCATAGAAAAATCAATCAGCTACATCAGCATCAGGTGCTCGATAGCAGCTGCTGATCCAAGACTGATTCATTTTTATGAATGTGAGCCTACCAAGGGAGTTTGTGGACAGGCGCACGCTGTGATCCATTACAAACCATCCAGCAGCACTGAATGTGCGTTCAGAAAGAACGCTGGATGCAGGACAGGCCAGTAGCTCAATTGCATATTGAGCTAGTTCTGGCCAATGGTCCATCCTCAAGACCTAGTAACCCAGTGGATACTCTGTTGGAAATGTCTCCAAGTCTGCTCTTGCCCCTAGATATTCCTGCACCATGTAATGCAGACGCTGGCGATGGTTTCTTGAACCAATCAGACCTTGGGCCGGAGCCCTGAAAAATTGTCTAAAGGCATTGGTCAGCCGGGCCACCTTCTCCACTGCTCTTCCTCTGACTGAACGAAGCCTCAACAACAAGCCTTTGTCGAAAATTGTAATCTCACAGGGTCTGGAAATGCATTGCATGAACCTTTTTTCAAGGCCTCCTGAAGATGTTTCATCCTCTACTCCACCTGCGAACGCAGGATGAGTTCTGCAACCTTACCCTTGTAACGTGATTCAAGAAAGGGTGGCCAGCCAGTAATGATCGCTCTCTTTGATACCACGAATCCTAGGGTCCTTGCACTGCATGGTCTCCCTGATTCTGCAAAACCTACGAAACTTTTCAGGCATTCGATTATGAGTCCTCTGGGTCACCAAGGATCACATGATCCAAAACAACCTCCTCCCAGCCACATACAACTCCTTGGATTTCTGGGAGCTTAAAACCATCCCTTGAAGACTGCTGCTGAGTGTTATCCTCCACATCCATGCTGACACAATCCTCCTCCTCCTCCTCTTCTTCCTGTGTGTCTGGCGGGCCTGCAGGAAGAATATCTGGATAAAGAGGGGCCTTGAAAGGTAAGGAAGTCCTCCTCTTCCTCCCGTTGTTCTGCCTCAAGTGCCCTGTCCATTATTCCATGAAGCATGTGCTCCAAAAGGAAGACAAGAGGGAGACAGTATCATGGATGCATGCATTGTCGCTGCTCAACATCCTCATGGCCTCCTCAAATGGTGATAGGACAGTTCATGCATCCTTGATCAGTAGCCACTGGTGTGGCGAAAAGAAGCTAAGCTCCCCTGAACCTGTCCTGGTGCCATACTCACACAAGTACTCATTGATGGCCCTCTGCTGTGTGTGCAGCCACTGCAGCATTGCCAACATTGAGTTCCACCTCATTGTCCACCTCATTGAGTTCCATGGCTCACTTGTGTCACAAATGAGGCGGTTGGTGAGCAGGTTTCATTCCCTTTGAATGTCAGCCAGCCGAGCACTGGCATTGTATGACCGGTGGAAATGGCCACAGACTTTTCTGGCCTGCCTCAGGAGATCTTGTAAGCCTGAGTACCTGCTCAAGAACCACTGCACCACCAAATTCAGGATGTGTGCCAAACATGGACCATGGGTCAAGTGTCCCTGTCAGAGGGCAAAGAGAAGGTTGGGGCCATTGTTGCATACAACCATTCCTGGCTGAAGCTGGCATGGCGTCAACCACCTCTGAGCCTGCCCCTGCAGAGCTGACAGAATCTCTGCCCCAGTGTGGCTCCTGTCCCCTAAGCAGACCAACTCATGCACTGCACGGCATCTTTTTGCCTGAGTGTTTGCGTAGCCCCTTGAACGCTTACGGATCACTGCTGGTTCAGAGAACAAATCTACAGAGGCCATAGTGGAAGAAGAAGAGGAGGGGGTGGAGGAGAGAGCTGTGGCAGCATTTTGGAGGTGTGGTGGTGGAATAAGCTCCAACAATAATGAACCCTGAACCCTATCCTGCATCCTTCCCAGCTGCCAGCAGAGTTACCCAGTGTGCCACGAAGGAAAGGTAACATCCCTGCCCATGCCTGCTAGACCATGAGTCAGCGGTACTATAAACCTTAATGCTGACCGCCCTGTCCAACAAGACAAAAACATTGCCTTCCACATGCCAGTAGAGAGCTGTAAAGGCCTTCTGTGAAAAGAAATGGCGTTTTAGAACCTGCAACTGTGGTACAACACATTCCACAAATTCACGAAAGGGGGAAGAGTCTACCAAAACGTTTCAAAATACAATTGTCATTGGGACAGAAAGTGAGGTGATATCTTCTGAACAGGGACACAGACAGAAAAACAAATGTTACAGGGCTGATAACCCTTCCGTATGTTATCCAAAAAGCTTAAAAATTTATTTTTTGGCTGGAGCTACACTTACAAAATGAACATGTTCCAAATTACAAACAGATTCAACTTAAGAACAAGGGGGGGGGGCCTTTTTTTTAACTTGGGTGCGGGGTTCCCCTTAATATCCATACCAGACCCGAAGGGTACCCATGCCATTTTTCTCAATGATTTTCATCTATATTGCCGACATTACATTACAACAGTTTTAAATGACTTTTATAGCTTTAGAAATGTCATTTTGTGCAGGGAAAAATGTGCCACTTTACAGGCATACTATAGTCACCCCCCAGGAACGACATTTAAAGGAATATTTCACTTTTATTGTTTCACTTTAAGCATTATTAAAATCACTGCTCCTGAAAAAACGGCCATTTTCAAAACTTTGTTTTGCATTGATACATGTCCCCAGGGGCAGGACCCAGGTCCCCAAACACTTTTTATGACAATAACTTGCATATTAGCCTTTAAAATTAGCACTTTTGATTTTTCACGTTCGAGTCCCATAGACTTTAACGGTGTTCAAACTCATTTTTTGTCACTTTACATGTTCTGCCACGAACCGAACAGGGGGGTGTTCGGCTCATCCCTAATGGACACCAATGAGGTAGCACTGATGAGGTTGCACTGATATGCAGCACTAATGGGCACTGATATGTGGCATTGATGAGCACTCATAGGTGGCACTGATGGGCACTCATAGGTGGCACTGATAGACATCACTGTAAAGGCATCACTGGCAGGCATTACTGATGGGCACCATGTGGCATATATGGGCACTGATTGGCATACTTTTTGGGCACAGATTGGCATACCTGGTGGTCATCAGTGGTGGCCATCCCTGGTGGTCCTGTGTGGGCATCCTGGCTCGGGGGGCTGCGCTGATAATCAGCGCAGACCCCCCATTAGAAGAGCAGCCAATCGGCTCTCCTCTATGCGTTTCTATCAGTCGTGAGTGAGGAAAAGCTGATATAAGGCTCTTCATGTTTTCATTGTGATCAGCTGATCACGTAGTAAAGAGTCTCCATCAGAGACTCTTCACCGAGACTGGTGTTGCGGTGTGTCAGACTGATACTCCGCCCACCGATCACCACGCTCTGTGCCCCAGCGCGAGCGTGCTGGCTGTTACCCTGCAAGACGTCAGGATAACGGAACCACCGCCCGGCTGTCATTTTACTATAGGCCAGGCAGAAAGTGGTTAAAAATAATAAAATACTGTTTTTCATCCATTATTACATTTTAGTGCTGCTGATCTCCTGCAGTCTCTGTGTAGCTATGTTCTGACAACTTTCACTCCACTGATGGCTGTATGGGCATTTCTCAGGGTGGATTTCCTGACGGTGACAACATTGGCTCATAAAAAAGAGGGAGGGGTGTGTTGCGCTTCCTAAATACCAACAAAAACGAATACAATAACTATAAATCAAATGGTACTACAAAGGTGAAAATAATTCTTAAAGTGTTTAGTGAGCGGCACTTAAAGCTTAAAGAAGTGCATTAAGATAAACGTCTAATATATAGTGTTCTTATACATTATTCCTGTGTCTAGAAAATAAGCAGAACAGTGCTTGAGACCATAAAGTGCATAGAATAAATAAATTAAGGATTGAACATCTATGATATCACTGTAAGCAAAATTATAAAAAAATATATATAATAGTCTATGTGATCAAAATCGCATAAAAAAACCTATAAATGAATGAAATCGGTGATCTAAAACGTGCAGAGAAAACAGAGGAATGTCCCAATTACATTCCTTAACATAAATAGAACTAAATAGCAGCAAAAACGTTAATTTCGATAAAGTGTCCCATACACAATTCAATCATGCAACTTTCAGATGTGATTTCACAGCCGCCAAAAAAAGTGCAATGTGCCAGGGCAACTCCCCTCCAACGGTGTTCCGTGCCAGTGCTGGTTATCTTAAACAATTACCTCACAGCTGCAAGGTATGCAGCGAAACAACTGATGTTGCAGGGAAAACTCGGGGGGGTCAGCGGGGCTGTGGATGGGGGCTTCTGACGGTGCCGTTCTTCCTTGTAGTTATGGCCAATATAGCAATGCTCAAAACAACAGGTAAAGAATATCCTCCATAGTGTAGTATTTCAAACAAATACCGTATATACTCGAGTATAGGCCGACCCGAATATAAGCCGAGGCCCCCAATTTACCCCCAAAAAACTGGAAAACTTATTGACTCGTGTATAAGCCGAGGGTGAGACATGGCTGTCCATCCCTGTGTGTCCGTCCATCCCTGTGTGTGTGTCCATCCATCCCTGTGTGTGTGTCCGTCCATCCGTGTGTGTGTGTCCGTCCATCCATCCCTGTGTGTGTATCCATCCATCCATCCATCCATCCCTGTGTGTGTGTGTGTGTGTGTGTGTGTGTGTCCATCCATCCATCCATCCCTGTGTGTGTGTCCGTGCAGCCTTGTGTGTGTGTCCAGCCTACCTGTGTCCCGAGCCTCCTCCGTCCCGAGCCGTAGTCCCGAGCCTCCGTCGTCCCGTGCCTCCTCCGTCCCGTGTCGTGCCGATGGATCGCCGCTCCAGGATCGCCGCTCTTCTCGGCGGCCATTCTACAATTCAAAAGCCGCGCCTCCGCCTCTGCCTGTGATAGGCGGAACACTCAATTTCCCAGCAGCCTGTGTTCCGCCTATCACGGACATCCTCTCATCCTCGTCCGTAGTACGAGGATGAGCGGATGTCCGTGATAGGCGGAACACTGACTGCTGGGAAATTCAGTGTTCCGCCTATCACAGGCGGAGGCGGAGACGGAGGCGCGGCTTTTGAATTTTAGAATGTCCGCCGTCTGTCTGCTCGATACGCTGATCGAGCAGTCAGACAGCGGTGACTCGTGTATAAGCCGAGGGGGCACTTTCAGCCTCAAAAAAGAGGCTGAAAATCTCGGCTTATACTCGAGTATATACGGTAGTTTATTAAAAGTAGCTAAAATTACTCACACAGAGGAGCAAATGAACAGGCACACAGCTTAACAGATCTGAGCGATTTCCTCAGGTACAGACGTCACTTCCGGTCTCCTACGCGTTACGTCACGTGTGGACTTCAACTGGGATGATTATGAGAGGAACGGAAGTGCTTTTTGAGTGTACTGGGCGGACGTTCGTCCGCCCACAATTTGCATAACTAGACGTGTAATCAAGGAAGACGGAAGACAATTGGATCGAACACCACTACCATAGCTGGGGCGTGTACTAATGGAGCGAGCCAATTAAATTCCGTGGGTGTATCCCGCTTTGTATTTAACCTTACAGCGCGCTCGAAGTCGTTCGTTAGAAGTAAAACGAGCGGATACATGTAGTATAACCAGGGAGAAACTAATAAACAGACAGACAATGCTCAGAAAGAAAAAACTTTCATAGAGCCCATAATTGGAAGTGCTTTGAAAGAAACAGTATATGTGACAGCGCAGTGTGCATGCACATACATTTTTGAAAAGTAGAAACGAGTACTCTATGTTCCTATATATAAGTATGTCGGCGGCCATTTTCTCGAAGTCCTCAGATAACAATGAGGAGCGGCCATTGTTTTGGTGGTGAACCTTATTAATATTAGCACGAGGGGCGGCCATTAATTTGGTTATATAGAAGAAACCTAAAGGAACAGAGCAGTGTTTCTTACTATTTTAAGGTGCAAAAAACATCTCAAATGGCAGTAGTAAGCTGCTTAATATCCGGCAATAATTTCTGGACACCCGTATATATATGTATATATAACTATAAATAAGGGCAATTATAAAAATATATATATAAATAAATATAATAAAAAGAAGAAGACCAAAAAAATTTTTTTGCCAATAAAGTCAGTTAAAAAACCTTGACTTTAAAAAAGAGAGAAAACCCCATATTAAAAAATATATATATAAGAGGATCGCGGAAATGACGTGTATATTCACAACATATTAAAATAGAGGTTTCTATACACTAAGTCAATATCTATAAAAATTATTTTTAATATAAAATGGAGTTTACAGAATTAAAAAATTAAAAATTAAAATAAAATATGTCACAATTATGTTGACAGAACGGGAGGTGGGATAAAAGGCGCTAGAAGTTACTGATAAAACAGTTCAAGTCGAACTCAATATTCATTCCTCTAGGGGCAAAAGTATCGAGGGTAAATATCCACTTCGACTCTATTTGGCTTAAAGTCCTAACTTTATGTCCGCCCCTACAATGTTTGACATAGGGGGCGATGCCCCAGAATTTTAAGTCTTTGGGGTCTTTTTTGTGGTGAATAGCAAAGTGCTTAGAGACGCTATGCTTATCATACCCCTTTTGGATGTTCTGTATATGCTCCTTGAGCCTAATCCTTAAAGGTCTCTTTGTGCGGCCAACGTATTGTAGGCCGCAGCTACATTCCAGAGCATATACGGCACCTTCTGTATTACAGCATATAAAGTCTCTGATTTTATATGTGTTACCAGTACTTGTGGACGAAAATTCGAAAACTTTTGTAGGTTTACTTGCCCTTGTGCATGCATAGCACCTCTTACATGGGTAAAACCCCTTCCCCGTAAAAAACGTATAGTTATTCACGGGGGGGTCTGGTATATTCTTTACCAACATATCCCTTAGAGTTGGGGCACGTCTATATGTGAAATGTGGTCTCAATGGTAGAACCTCATGTAAATCCTTGTCATTCAATAGAATGTGCCAATGTTTTTTTATTATTTTTTCTATACTTTTATATTGGCTGTTATAGTCGAGAATTATTGCTCCTTCTTTCGATTTCTTGTTTTTGCTTTTATCCAGTTCTATACTCTTTTCTTTCTCTTTAAGGAGGTTTCGGCGGTCCATATTCTTAACTTCTGTTATTTTTTCTAAAATTACGTTCTTGTCATAGCCTTTATCACAGAATCTCTGACCCATGGAACTAGCCTGCTCCAAAAATATATCTTCTTTACTGCAATTTCTCCTCAGTCTCATAAACTGGCCTTTGGGGATGTTAAAGAGCCAGTTATAGTGATGACAACTTGTGACTGGGAGATTTTGTTTTTGTCGACGCTTTTGAAGTGCGTTTTAGTCTGCAATTTCCCATCTTCTTGTGTGATTGTCAGGTCCAGAAAAGTTATTTCTTTTACATCTGTGTTCCATGTCAATGTTATATTTAAATCATTGAGATTCAACCTCTGTTGGAATTCGTTCAGACTAGCGCTACTTCCTTTCCACAACACTATTATGTCGTCGATGTATCGTCTATACATTACCAGTTCACACGGTTTGTCAGAGAAAACTGCATTTTCCTCCCATTTCGCCATAAACAACCCGGCGACGCTGGGAGCAAACTTTGCGCCCATTGCGACGCCTGTCGCTTGATAGTAGAACTTTCGATCGAACCAGAAATAATTGTTCTTTAAACAAATAATTGTTCTTTAAACAAAAAACAAAGACATGTGCTATGCATGCACAAGGGCAAGTAAACCTACAAAAGTTTTCGAATTTTCGTCCACAAGTACTGGTAACACATATAAAATCAGAGACTTTATATGCTGTAATACAGAAGGTGCCGTATATGCTCTGGAATGTAGCTGCGGCCTACAATACGTTGGCCACACAAAGAGACCTTTAAGGATTAGGCTCAAGGAGCATATACAGAACATCCAAAAGGGGTATGATAAGCTTAGCGTCTCTAAGCACTTTGCTATTCACCACAAAAAAGACCCCAAAGACTTAAAATTCTGGGGCATCGCCCCCTATGTCAAACATTGGAGGGGCGGACATAAAGTTAGGACTTTAAGCCAAATAGAGTCGAAGTGGATATTTACCCTCGATACTTTTGCCCCTAGAGGAATGAATATTGAGTTCGACTTGAACTGTTTTATCAGTAACTTCTAGCGCCTTTTATCCCACCTCCCGTTCTGTCAACATAATTGTGACATATTTTATTTTAATTTTTAATTTTTTAATTCTGTAAACTCCATTTTATATTAAAAATAATTTTTATAGATATTGACTTAGTGTATAGATACCTCTATTTTAATATGTTGTGAATACACACATCATTTCCGCGATCCTCTTATATATATATTTTTTAATATGGGGTTTTCTCTCTTTTTTAAAGTCAAGGTTTTTTAACTGACTTTATTGGCAAAAAATTTTTTTTGGTCTTCTTCTTTTTATTATATTTATTTATATATATATTTTTATAATTGCCCTTATTTATAGTTATATATACATATATATACGGGTGTCCAGAAATTATTGCCGGATATTAAGCGGCTTACTACTGCCATTTGAGATGTTTTTTGCACCTTAAAATAGTAAGAAACACTGCTCTGTTCCTTTAGGTTTCTTCTATATAACCAAATTAATGGCCGCCCCTCGTGCTAATATTAATAAGGTTCACCACCAAAACAATGGCCGCTCCTCATTGTTATCTGAGGACTTCGAGAAAATGGCCGCCGACATACTTATATATAGGAATATATAGAGAGTTCGTCCGCCCAGTACACTCAAAAAGCACTTCCGTTCCTCTCATAATCATCCCAGTTGAAGTCCACACGTGACGTAACGCGTAGGAGACCGGAAGTGACGTCTGTACTTGAGGAAATCGCTCAGATCTGTTAAGCTGTGTGCCTGTTCATTTGCTCCTCTGTGTGAGTAATTTTAGCTACTTTTAATAAACTATTTGTTTGAAATACTACACTATGGAGGATATTCTTTACCTGTTGTTTTGAGCATTGCTATATTGGCCATAACTACAAGGAAGAACGGCACCGTCAGAAGCCCCCATCCACAGCCCCGCTGACCCCCCCGAGTTTTCCCTGCAACATCAGTTGTTTCGCTGCATACCTTGCAGCTGTGAGGTAATTGTTTAAGATAACCAGCACTGGCACGGAACACCGTTGGAGGGGAGTTGCCCTGGCACATTGCACTTTTTTTGGCGGCTGTGAAATCACATCTGAAAGTTGCATGATTGAATTGTGTATGGGACACTTTATCGAAATTCACGTTTTTGCTGCTATTTAGTTCTATTTATGTTAAGGAATGTAATTGGGACATTCCTCTGTTTTCTCTGCACGTTTTAGATCACCAATTTCATTCATTTATAGGTTTTTTTTATGCGATTTTGATCACATAGACTATTATATATATTTTTTTATAATTTTGCTTACAGTGATATCATAGATGTTCACTCATCCTTAATTTATTTATTCTATGCACTTTATGGTCTCAAGCACTGTTCTGCTTATTTTCTAGACACAGGAATAATGTATAAGAACATATATATATATATATATATATATATATATATATATATATATATATATTAGACGTTTATCTTAATGCACTTCTTTAAGCTTTAAGGGCCGCTCACTAAACACTTTAAGAATTATTTTCACCTTTGTAGTACCATTTGATTTATAGTTATTGTATTCGTTTTTGTTGGTATTTAGGAAGCGCAACACACCCCTCCCCCTTTTTCTGTTTATTATTGAGAGTTCACTCATAGAGTGCTTGCTGCTCCTGCTAGAACATCTCTCTTGCTTTCTTCCAATTTTTTTGCCATAGAGCGCAGGAGCCCCTTTACACACAAACATTGGCTCATACCTGTGTAATGTGTGTTAAATTGGCCCCGTGTAATCTCCATTGAAAGCCCATGTAACAGGGTGACAACCCAGGAGAGCTGTTAGGAAGCAAGTACAGTGTGTTGTCCCCTATAAGAGGAAGTGCATGAAAAAGGACCTTCATGGTAGGAGCTGCAGGACCTCACTGCAATCTAAATCCCGGGGTGCGTAGTTGGGCATTCCAATCATGTGATTGCTATATTTGGCATACACGCAATCAGGAGCTTTCTGGTACCCGTTCGTTACTGTACTGGGAGGACAGTAAAGTGTTTACCAAGGGCTGCATGTATGCGTTCGCTCAGCGTTAAAGTCCACCTGCCAAGAGGCTGCATATATGCACCAGGTCGGCAGGAAGTGGTTAAAAATATTCAAAATTACTTTTGTCAACTGGCTGGAAAATAGTTTTGAACAGACTACTCTATCTGGCAACAAAACATGTTAGAGAGATGTACCTGCTAAATGTTAATGAGGCTTTTTTGTTTTACATTTTGACAACATGTGAATTTCTCTGTGAACGGTTGATGAATATCTAATTATTTTATCTTTTATGTGTGAAACTTTCAACAAATGGTTGTTGGCAACAGTTCCTGTTCCTTGCAGTAACTTTAAAAGTTTAAAGTCTGCATGAATAATTTCCTGACAAATCTCAATATACAGCAACAGCATCTTTTTCTCAGAAAAGCTATTTTTTTTTCTTTATTAACCACTTCAGCCCCAGAAGATTTTACCCCCTTCCTGACCAGAGCACTTTTTGTGTTTCGGCACTGAGTCGCTTTAACTTACAATTGTGCCATCGTGCGATGTGGCTCCCAGACAAAAAAAAAGTCCTTTTTTCCCCACGAACAGAGCTTTCTTTTGGTGGCATTTGATCACCCCTGGGGTTGTTATTTTTTGCGCTATAAACAAAAAAGAGTGTCAATTTTGAAAAAAAGCATTATTTTTTACATTTTGCTATAATAAATATTCCCGAAAAATATATGTATAAAAAAAAATTTCTTTCCTCAGTTTAGGCCTATACGTATTCTTCTACATATTTTTAGTAAAAAAAAAAAATCGCAATAAGTATTTATTGATTGGTTTGCACAAAAGTCCCCCTCTTCCATATCAGGCTGCTTGCCCTCTACATGGTGCTTTGGGGTCTCTTCTCTGTTCAACTCTGCACCCCAAACTCCTAGACTTCTGCTAACCTTTTCTCCCCAAACCTCTCTCCGACCCAAACCCCCTGCTTACCTCTGCACTCGTCCATGCACCCAACTCCCCTTAATGCTAATGCCTGCATCTTAACCCCTCTCTTCTTAACTCTGCATCCCAACCACCCCATGCCAACCTGTACATCCCAACTCCCCTCTCTTCTAACCTCTGTATCACAACCTCTCCTTCTCCTAATCCCTGTTACCCTCTGTGCACATTGTTCCACCCCACGCTCTCTGCTAAACTCTACACCCCAATACGGTCCTGCTCAACATTGGACCCCCAACCCCCCTGCTTGCCTCTGCACCCCCACCCTCATACTCTGCTCACCCCTGCAGCCCCCTTCCTCTAATCATTTATGTATCTCAAACCCACCCACTCTCTGCTCACCTCCACACCCCAAATCCCCTCTTGGCTCACATTTGCATCCCCTCTCTGTACTAACTTCTGTATCCCAATCCCTCCTCTGATCCCCTGCTTGTCCTGCTTTCCTCTTTGAGTACCAGAATGTCAGGGCAGGACCATTCTGTGTGTGTAGTATTCTTGAGGCTGTGGGTGGTGCTCGTCAAGGTGATCACACTAGCTGCCTGGTGGAGCATTGCTGCGGTGAACTGCAGGTAAAATTTCCTGGAGGACAGAAGACAGTGTGAACCCAAGGCACTGAGTAGTATATACATCGCTATATACATCGCTTGCATGGTGTGCCCTGTCCCCTTGCTTGTCTCGGGCCTGAACATCTCCTGCAGGGTGCACTGATTCCCTGACACAGCGATCCCCTGCTACTGCTGCAGCGGGTGCAGCATAAACATTTGTAGCTACACCAGTAGGCCCGGACTGGGACAAAAAATAGGCCCAGGCATTTTGCATTGAGCAGCCCATGACATGTTAACCGGCCCCATCCCCACTCTCCTCCCTGACAGATCCCCTGAGAGGTAGAGAACACAGGAAGGAAGCGGAGAGCACAGGGGGGGCATCGTAGAGCATAGTGGGAGGTGGAGAGCATGTGGGGAGGTGGAGAGCACAGGGAGGGTGGCGGAGAGCACAGGGGGGCTGGCGGAGAGCATGGGGAGTGGCGGAGAGCACGGGGGTGGTGGAGAGCACAGGGAGGGTGGCGGAGAGCATGGGGGAGGTGGAGAGCACGGGGAGGGTAGCGGAGAGTATGGGGGGAGGTGGAGAGCATGGGGGCAACGGAGAGCATGGAGGATGCGGAGAGCACGGGGGGAAGCGGAGAGTGTGGGGATGATGTGAAGCACACAGGGGGGCAGCGGAGAGCATGGGGGTGGCAGAGATCATGGGGGGGGGGGGGTGGAGAGCATTCAGGGGTGGAGAGTATGGGGGATGGCAGAGAGCATGCGGGGAGGTGGAGAGTATGGGGGGATGGCAGAGTGCATGAGGGGATGGCAGAGAGCATGGGGGAGGTGGAGAGTATGGGGGAGGTGGAGAGTATGGGGGGTGGTGGACAGTGGGGGGGGGTGGCAGAAAGCATAGGGGGAGGTGGTGAGTATGGGGGGGGGGTGGCAGAGAGCATGGGGGGAGGTGGAGAGTATGGGGGGAAGGCAGAGAGCATGGGGCGGAGGTGGAGAGTATGGGCGGATGGCAGAAAGCATGGGGGGAGGTGGAAAGTATGGGGGATGGCAGAGAGTATGCGGGGTAGGTGGAGAGTATGGGGGGGGGATCATGGTAGAAAGCATTGGGGGGAGGTGGAAATCATGGCAGGGTGGCAGAGAGTATGGGTGCGGTGGAGAGCCCAGGGGGGAACAGCAGAGAGAAGCAGGATAGGAGGAGGGGTGGGGACGGCTGCATATAGAAGAATAATTCTCTCCATCCTCCTCCTGCAGTCTCTGAATGCCTGCTTCTCCTCTACCTCTCGCAGGCATTCTGCTACTGCAGGAGGAAGATGTAGAGAATTATTCTTCTATATGCAGCAGCCCCCACCCCTCCTCCTATGCAGTTTACAAACTCACGTTTTCTTTTCCGGCACTTCTCGACAGAAGAACGGCTCCAAGGCTTCGGAGAAAGTAGGCCCAGTGGCAGCAGGCAGGAGCAAAGATGTGCACAGTTCCAATAGTTGTATGTAATGGTGGGCACAGTTACAATAGTTAGATGTTTGTTATGCTCAATAGCAGCTTTGTGGGGAACAGGACAGATATACGAGATGTCAGGCCCTGTCTAGAATAGCATAAGCACTTCACATGGCAGCAGATGTGGGACCGGTGACTGTCAGTTATTTACAAATGGATGCAGCTTAACCGTGGGTCTGTGACCCTCTCACCAGATTCTTCCACGCCATTTTTCTGATGGTGGTTGATTGGAAGAGCAGTGGGGGACCCCCTTTCCTGTATTTGACCAATGCTAGAAGCAGGTGAAATGGCAACCTCCTTAGCGATTTGGGCAAAGAAAGCCTGGATCACAGCAAGGTTTCTCGGGGTGAGTACCAAAGCAGCAGATCATGCAGCAAACCCCATCCAGCCAAACATCTTGGCTCTTAAAGGAGAACTACAGCCAAAGCTTGTTTGGCTGTACTTGTCCTGTGGATCCCAGGAGTGCAGTTAGTTTTGCACTCCTGTGACCCATTTTCAGCAGACAGCAGGCTGAAGTAGGCTGTCTGCTGACATCACAGAGCCGGTCCAGTCTCGAGCAAGATTGTGACAATGGAGAGATCCACCCACATGCCTGGACCAGCACCCAGCTCAGCCTCTCAGCGAGCCGCTGAGTGTCTGAGCCGGATGCTCCCATCCCCTCCACAGCCCAGCACTCCAGTGAGCGTAGTCACCAGCTCTCTGCTCAAGGAACTGCGAGAACTGAGCGAACTGCTGTGTTAGATTGCTCAGTTTTCAGTCGTAGAGGCGCTGGGACAACAGATGTAGCATTGAATCATGGGAGACAGTCATGTTACATCCAGCTAAGTGTGTATGATTCTGGAAAAAAAACATAACCCCAGCAGTGTCCAGCGAATCCAGCACAGGAAAAAAAAAAACATCACTTCTCCCTTCCCACTCCAGTTGGCATGTTCCCCAACTGCCCCGCTCTCTGCCAGGCTTTCCTGTTTATATGACCCCTCCTGCTCTCAGGCATGCCTGGGTATTGTAGTTGTTCCCCAGTCATGGTTGCAGTCATTCCCCAGTCATAGTTGCAGTCCAGGTCCTCCTCCAAACCACATCACCCATGAGGACTCTGCCCAGAGTCAGTACCGGCTAAAAAAGCCACACCTGTTACTGCCATCTTGTGACAGAAAAAGAGTTCTGCATTCGGTGATGTTACCATTTGTAACACTAAATGGCACCCTGCAATGGACTGCAATGCATGTCCATCAGCAAAGTGCCTTTGAAGTGACTGCCACCACATTGCACTAACACAGTAGTGTGAATGGGCCCCACTAGTAGACCAGAGCTACTTTCGTGGAAAGCAGATTCGGGATCAATGCAATACAAAAGATCCTTCCGCTAATTTACAGATGTGATTATTACAAGTCTCCTTTGCACTAAAAGAAATGAAAAGCAGCATTTTACAAAACATTATAGCAGATGCAGAAACTTGTTTGAAATCTAAAGCAGGTTTATATAATTAGTGTGCCAAGAAAAATCCAAGATAACCGCTTTGTGTTCTGTTCCATATAGCAGATGCACCCCCTGCTATGTGAGAAAAAAAAAACAAAGCTTACGCCTTAGTGACAGCTGTGGTGACATACACACTTCATCTCTTTTTAAATAGATAAATGAAGAAGGAAAAATTGAATTCAGTAAAAGCGCAGAGCGCTGTAACTAAACAGGAATATTTTTCTGATAAGCTGCTTTCATCACAATATAGCGAGGGTTTTGAACATTTTTGTATAGTATATTTTCTTGTTTAGGTACTGGTATTTGATTTCCAGTTAACCAGTTGAAGACCAGGCCTTTTCTGAAACTTTCTGTTTACAAGTTTCAAATTGTATTTTGCTAGAAAATTACTTATGACCCCAAATTTTATATATTGTTTTTTAGCAAAGACCCCAGAGAATAAAATGGCTTTAATTCCAATATTATGATGTCACACAGTATTTCAAACGCAATTATTTGGGGAAAAAATACACTTTAATGAATAAAAAACTGAAAAATAAAAACACAATAGTTGACATAATTTTTTTTATATAATGTGAAAGAAGATGTTACGCCAAGTAAATTGACATGTCATGCTTTAAAATTGCGCACGCTCGTGGAAAAGTGACTATGGTACTTAAAAATCTCCATAGGTGATTTTTTTTTGCTTTTTTACCTGGAAATTTTTATATATATATATATATATATATATATATATATATATATATATATATATATATATATATACATACCCACACATACACACACACACATTATATATATATATATATATATATATATATATATACACACACACACATTTTGGCCCAAGAACTGGAAGTGATGTCAGATGTCGCTCCGTTTCTCCATGGGCATAGGACGAGTGACAGCCATCTTGGCCTTGCTTATCTTCCTGCCAAGCAAATGGATGGATCGGGTAAGGCTGGGAAAGACCAGTAAGCAGCGGGAGGGTGGGAACCCCCACCCTTTCCGCTGCTTCTAAAAGTGATCCAACAGTGACTCTGCCTGTGGGACCACTTTTATCGTATAGAGAATTGGCCATAGTAAAAAACTATACTGAGGGTAGGGCAGCTAGTTGCTGCCATAACACCGGTATTTAATGTCAAAATAATGACGTATTTTTACTATGGGCCAGTCAGAAAGATGTAAAAGACACAAATTATGTAGCTCTGTTTTGATTAATACATTCTTAAATGTTTGATAAAAGCACCGCAAGTAGCTGAATATGACTTGGCAGTCTTTGAACAGCAGAGCTCAGGCTGGGGAAGGGGAAGCAAGGAGCCAATCAGTTTAAGGAGCATGCAGATAGAAGGCAAGAGCAGAGACAGTGTGATGATTGTTACCAATTTCATGAAACCTAAGTTCTTGATCACCTTTTGTAGCACCCTCTGGGTAGGTAGGTGCTAATGGGAGGATTTTTGGTTAGGATTAGGTAAATTTAGTCCTTTAAATTTCGTACATGGGGGTGTCTATAGTATGCCTGTGAAGGGGCGCATGTTTCCCATGCTTAGAACTGTCCCTGCACAAAGTGTCATTTCTGCAGGAAAAAAAGTATTTTAAAATCGCGGCTATAATGAATTGTCGGCTCCGTAATACAGAGAACACTCAATGAGTGTTCTCTGTATTACGGGAGCTGACAATTCATTCATTTATAAAAAAAAATGTGGGGTTCCCCTAAATTCAATTACCAGGCCCTTCAGGTATGGATATTAAAGGGAACCCCACGTCAAATTGAAAAAAAAAATTGATGTGGGGGTCCCCCTAAAAATCCATACCAGACCCTTTATCCGAGCACACAACCTGGCAGGCCGCAGGAAAAGAGGGGGGATGAGAGAGTGGCCCCCCCTCCTGAACCGTACCAGGCCACATGCCCTCAACATTGGGAGGATGCTTTGGGGGTCTGTGACCAGGTGCGAACAGAACAGGGGGGTGTTCAGCTCATCCTTACTCAGGAGACATTCAAAGCCCATGGCACCCATGAAAACCACCACAAATGTCTTTCTTTTTTTTTTTTAAACAAAAGGGAATACGAGCGCACAGGTTCATGGTGCAATAACGGCTCCAATAGATAGCCTTAGCGAGGGACATATCTGTGCTTCAGAGTAGATGAGAAAACCACTGAATGGATGGATGAGCTGGCTCCATAGACACAGGCTCATCAAGCAGCTGCCAACAGGCCACGAGTGAGCCACTCACTGACTAAAGAGACGACCGGTCAGGAGAGGGCTGTGGGGCGCCTCCAACACTTGTCCCAGGGAGAGCTCTGGTGAAACTGACAAAGGACGCTGTAGTTGTCAGGATAACATGTTTCAGAGGGCGTGGCCTCCTTTCCCAGATCCGACCTCTGTTATTCAGAGAGTCCTTTTGTAGCTGAAATTATTTGGCCTGGGTTTTTTAACCCTAAAATAAAAATGTATCAAACTTCAACTGAAAAACATATGACAACTAGATTACATTTAAGAGCAGCGTACATACAATATGCCTAAGATATAATTACATATATTTTTTTCCCTTTCTTGGCAATACAATTACATTAGAGATAAAAGATAATTATATATAATAATAAATCATATATTTCAATAAAATGGGTAGGTAGAAAATAGTACTAGGAGTGTTCTATAATTCATTCCCTGGTTCTTTCTATAGACATGCATATATATGTGCACTTACATATACACACATATTGACTCTTTTGATCCATATCAAATTGTAAAAAGCAGAGGGGCAAGGGGGAAAGGGGAAGGGGGATATTGGGACTTTGTATGAAGCACGTGGTACCCAAGAATAAATTGACAAATAAAAAGGAATTTTATTGATTGCGTTTACAATAACATAAAATGCTGGTATCTGTAATGAGCAAGGTAATTGCAAAACAGGGTAATTGCAAAACTACCTGGGTAATGCCCAAACATGACAATAACATGATAATGATAAAAACAGCAGTTCGCTCATTCCCCTCCTCTCCTGGCCTGCCAGGCTGCATGTTTGGATAAGGGCCTGGTATGGACTGGGGGTGGGGGGGACCCCCGCGCCATTTTTTAAAACATTTTTTTATGGACGTCAATGTTTTTTTATCCTTCAGCTGTCAGCGGGGAAGCCCGTTGACAGCTGATGACTAATTTGTTGTTAAGGACGCCTTCTGGGTCCCACTCCTTAACAACTAGCTATTCACTGTGCCCTGATTGGGCAAAGCTTTGTCCAATCAGGGCTTAGAATGCAGTGCTCATTCATCCCGCCGAGCACCCTGCAAATTAGTTTTTGCCAAATGGGCAAACAGGCGATGTTCAGGTCAAAATTTTGTTTGGCTTGAACTGTGCGCCCAACCCTACTGATTGGATACCGCGCACAGCTGCACCAAATTTTGCACCCTCCAGTTTTGGTAAGTCAACCCCTATGTCTCTCCTGCATTAAAATCCATTACCTGCCTACATGTCCTGTACACTGAGCTGCACACATGCAACTCAGTGTACAAATCTTGGCAATGCTGAGATAAATAAACTCCCACCCATGTATGGGAGTGACATCCTCTTGGCCAGGCTAATAAAAATGGGCGAAGATCAGTACCCGGAAACCGATCTGGTCAAAGATGATAGAAGCTGGTGGGGCTCCCCAGGAGACCACAGCGCTGGATGGAAGGTGAGTAGAGTTGAGCTTAAAAAAAAAGAAAAAGAAAAATTAAATTGCATTCCCCAATGACATAAATTTTATCAAGATGGCAACAATTTGGGAAATCTTTGAGAAACCTCATTGTTTTTAAGACTACAGAAGAGGGTTCAAATATTTTTTTAAAAACACTTACTTACCGCTTTCATAACACATGTATAAGTCCTTTATCAAACTTTAAAATGATGACCATAATTTGCTATATTTGAAGATTTAATAATTTTCCTTCACGGGGGTCCTCCATCACCTGCCCCCCATACATTCTTGAAGTCCTTTTGAATCTATTTTTGTTTATTTATTTTGTTTTAGAAAAAGCAGCTTACCTTTTTTCTGAACTCTCCAGGCCATTCTAGTAAGTGTTCTTCCTTGGTGGTAGATAGTCCTTCATGCTGGCTGTAATGATACGTGAGCACCACTTAGTCAGTTAAGAAGTACTGAAATCTCAGGGAGGATGGGGGCATAGTTAATGATGCAGAATGATGCTGTGCGCCATTCAACTTCAAAAGCAAGGAGCGTTGGACATCAAAGAGGCATGTCTGCAGTGAAAAGAGCAATAGATATGGTAATCCTTGAAGATTTAACAACAGAAAAAAAAAACAGTTTTCAACATCAATTATAAAAAATAAAAAAAACTGAAGATCCACTTTAATTTACAGTTGTGCTCAAAACTTTGTATATTCTTGGAGAATTGGTAATATACAGAATGTACAATTTAAAACAAAAAAAAAAAACGCACGAGCAGGCAAAACACATTTATTTTAGTATATTTATACTCTGTAACTGTAGGAAAAAACAGAACAGCAAAATCATAACAATCATAAAACAAAACATGTCAACAAGTCAACCAAGGAAAGGCCCCCCGTTCAAAAGTCTCCATTCGCTTAGTCCGTAATACTGTGTATTGCCTCCTTTAGCATCAATGACAGTTGTCAGGTCAGTCTTTTATAATAGTCGTCTATGAAGCCCTGAATTTTTGCAGGTGGTATAGCTGCTCATTCGTCTTGGCAAAATGCCTCCAGGTCATGGAAAGTCTTTGGTTGTCTTGCATGAACCACATGTTTGAGATCTCCCCAGAGTGGCTCGATGATATCAAGGTCAGGAGACTCACATGGTATTCTCTGTAGGCCTTGTTGACCTCTCTCCAAACATAGCGCTTATGGTTGTGACCATAACGCTGAGTTTTCATCTTGTCACACCAGATTACAGCTTGCCAGAAGCTGTGAGACATGTGTTGTCGGGCATATTGTAACCAGGCTTTTATGCACCATTGGCGCAGTAAAGGCTTCTTTCTGGCAACTCGACCATGCAGCTCCATTTTTTTCATGTATCATCGTATTTTTCTCCTTGAAACAACCACACCATCTTTTGCCAGAGCAGTCTGTATATCTCCTGAGGTTACCTGTGAGTTTTTCTTTGTATCCCAAACAATTCTTCATGCACTTGTGGCTGCAATCTTTCTTGATCTACCTGACCTGGCATCAAAGGTCCCTGAATTATCCACTTCTAAATAAATGATTGAACAGTACTGACTGGCATATGGTCAGGGCTGGCTTAGCCCTTCCTCCTCTGGGCTGGCTGCACAGCTGTCGGCTAATTGCCAGTTCTCTTCTCTTTCCACAGTTACCAGCTGTTCCCGATGATGCTCGTCTGACCTGCCTATTTAAAGCCTTCCAGCTCACTCTTTCCTTTGCCTTTGCGTTGGTCACATCACAAGGAACCATCTCCTGCTGTTTGTTTCAAGACTGGCTTGTTGACATCCCTCCTGGCTTCTTATCCTGCTTGCAGTTGCTCTCCTTGGATCCCTGACGTCTGGACTGGCTGATTACCCGATCTGGTTTATGAACTTTGGACTGGCTGACTACCCGATCTGGCTACTGGACTCTGGCTATGCTTGACTACGCTTTTTTCTATTTACCTTTTTATTTTTATTAATAAACAAGTGTGATTTGATTGTACTTCTGTCTCTGTCTGTTTCATGGTTTCTGACACATATTCAAGGCTTTGGATATCTTTTTCCATCTTTATAAAGTTCCATTACCTTGTCACACAGGTTCTTTTCTGCTCCCCATGGCTAACCGCATCCAGTGCTAACAAATTAATTGATTATTTATAAGCAATAGGGATGAGCCGAATACCCCCCCTCCCCCCCCATTTGGTTTGCACCAGAACATGCGAACAGGAAAAAATTTGTGCGAACACCGTTAAAGTCTATGGGAAACGAACATGACAAACATGCCATAAAAAATGTTTGGGGACCTGGGTCCTGCCCCAGGGGACATCTATCAATGCAAAAAAAGTTTTCAAAACTGCAGTTTTTTTCAGGAGCAGTGATTTTAAGAATGCTTAAAGTGAACCAAGAAAAATGAAATATTCCTTTAACTATTGTGCCTGGGGGTGTCTATAGTATGCCTGAGGCATTTAGTATTGTGTTACCAGTAGTGAGTTTGCCAAATAACTCACTAGAGAGTTGACCATTTTGCTGTTTGTGGACAGGCATGTACTGACCATCGGGACTACCGGGAGATTCCCGGTGGGCCGATGGCTCAGTGGGCCAGTCAGGTGCAGTCCTGGAGCTGCTCCTCTCTGACAGTGAGTGATCGCGATTTCACTCCTGTTAGGAGGAGCAGCTTCCATCATATGCTGGAGAGAGCATTAGGCTTTCTGCTCCCTCCGGCCTGCAGGGGGAGATAGACAGCCGGCCGACTTTCCTTTCTCTCTCCCCTTATCACTTGTTATCACATGACTGAAATGAGGAAGAAGAGAAGCTGCTTTCAGAACCATGAGTACACCGAGTACACGTGGGAGGGGGACACTCTGATGTAAGGGGGCTGCTGATGGGACTCTGATGTAAGGGGCTGGCGATGGGAATCTGATGTAAGGGGGTGCTGATGGGACTCTGATGTAAGGGGGTGCTGATGGGACACTCAAAATGTAAGTGGGCTGGTCTGGATGAAGTCCAGGGCCAAATTTCTGTCCCAGTCCAGCCCTGTTTGTGGATGAGGACATCCAGAAAGGTTATGTTGGATTGGCTATAAGACATGGTAAATTTTAAATTGAATGTGTCGTCTGTATTGATTTAAGTATGAAAATCATTAAGGTGGGTCACAGGTCCATCCCAGAGTAAAAATATATCATTAATGTAGTGGTGCCACACAACAGCAGTTTCCATGTACATTGATGCTGATCGGAAAAAAGAAAATGCTCCCACTCCCCCAGGTAAAGGCTGGCGTATAAAGGGGCACAATATGTCCTCATTGTCCCTTTGTACCTGGAGGTAGTGGGAGTCTAAACATTTTAAAATTTATGCCTACAAGGACAGTGAGACGAATTCATTAAGCTGGCGTTCATGTTTGCTGCCCTGGGAGAGAACATGTCTAATCACCGACAGTCCTTTGTCATGAGGAATAGAACTGTAGAGGGCCTCCATGTCAATGGCCACCAGCAGTGTCTGCTCAGTGACGTGGAGGCCCTCCAGTATTTGCAAGAGGTGGATGGTTAATGTGGAAATGACGGTAAACCATCAACGAATGGTCTTAAATGACTGTCGACGAATCAACTCAAGTTCTCTGTAACGCTGCCTCTCCCTGAAATAATGTGCCTGCCAGGGGGGTTCAAGGGGTTTTATGTACTTTTGGGAGCGCATAGAATGTAGCTTCCTGAGGGAAGTTAGTCCTAAAAAATTCCCAGATGTTTTTTGGAATGATGTTACAGTAGTATTCTTCATCCACAAACAGGTAAAAATTAACAACTTTTGTATCAAACGATACCAGTTGGATAAGATTGTTTTGCACATCTGAATATAATTAGAGTTGTCCAAAATTACAAAGCTACCACCTTTATCAGAGGGTTCAATTGTGATGGAATTATTGTGTGCCAGGGATTGTAGTGCCTGTGTCTCCTTTCTATTTAGGTTATTGTTGTGGTAAATTTTAAATTCCTGAATTTCTTTGGAGACAAGTTTCAAAAAGGCCGCTGCATTTGAATTTGAGCTGGGTGAAGGATATAACGTAGATTTCTTTTTTGAGACAATTGAGTAAGGGTGTGATTGTGGAGGTAGAAGTAACACTATCAATCACTATCAACCTGTGCCAATAGTGACTCAGAATGAGTCTGTTTTGCATATAGACTTTTTAATAATAAATTACGTATAAAAAAGTGTGTGTCTTTAGTGGCTTAAAATTTATCAAGCTGGAAAAGAGGCCTTTCGACAAGCACTCGCATCTTGTCCTGTATGAGATGATAATTGGATAAATGAATAATATTTAACGAGGTTTGTGTGGGTGAGATTTCTGTGTCTTCCGAGTGTATGTTTTTATGCTTTCTTAATCTGTTTGCACTTTGCCTTACATCTTGTCTAAAAAAAAAAAAAAAAAAACCTTGTGTGGGGAAATAAGATTGGGGAGTGGATGATGTGGCATTGTGACTGCCAGTGCTCTTGTACCTGAATATGGGGCCTGGGCAATTGTCATGTCCCCCCTAGTGTTACCGTGTCTGCGTTGATATATGGTGAAGGGGAATTCTCCATATCGGAGGAGTTGTCCTGTGATGCATTGCCATGACAACAACGTTTTTGACACCTTCATCCGCTGTGTTGTGGGAGGGAGTGACTGAGAAGAAATGGATGACATAGATAAATGTTTAAAAAGTCCAGAATTACGAATGTATTCTAATACCCCGGATACATTATTTAACCACTTCCGGACCACCACACGCCGATATATGTCCCGTCTTTGAATAGGAATTCAGCGAGCAGTCTGGTTTCCGAAAATAGTGGTCTCTGCGGCAGATTCGCCACAAGATCACTCCCATTGCTCTTCGGTGCCTTCCGCCACTTACCGGAGCCGTCGGTAGCGGCGGAGGCAATCGGATCCTTGTCTTTCCTGGGTATGGAGATGAGTGAGGGGGAAGATGGCCCCCACCCGTCTTCATACCATTGCAGGGCGGAAGCGACGTCAAAACGTCGCTTCCGCCCATAGCTCTTAATTTTAATACATTTTTTTCAATGACAATTTTTTTTTTTATTGCATTTTAGTGTAAATATGAGATCGGAAGTCTTTTTATTCCCAGATCTCATATTTAGGAGGTCCTGTCATGCTTTCTTTCTATTACAACGGATGTTTAAATTCCTTGTAATAGGAGTAAAAGTAACACAATTTATTTTTTTAAAAGGACAGTGTAAAAATAAAAAATAAAAAGGTAAAATAAATAAGAAAAATATTTTTTTTTTAAACGTGCCCTGTCCCGCTAAGCTCGCGCGCAGAAGCGAACGCACATTCAACCTGTAGAATTTATATAAACATCGCCTGTGGAGATTTTTAAGGGTCAAAGTTTGTTGCCATTCCATGAGCAGGCGCAATTTTGAAGCGTGACATGTTAGGTATCAATTTACTCGGCGTAACATTATCTTTCACAATATAAAAAAATTGGGTTAACGTTACTGTTGTCTTATTTTTTAATTTAAAAAAGTGTATTTTTTCCAAAAAAAGTGCGCTTGAAAGACCACTGCGCAAATATGGTGTGATAGAAAGTATTGCAACAACCGCCATTTTATTCTCTAGGGTGTTAGAAAAAAAAAAGTATAATGTTGTTCTAAGTAATGGGAGTTCTAAGTAATTTTCTGGCGAAAAAAAAAAAAACATTTTTTAACTTGTAAACAACAAATCTCAGAAAGAGGATCAGTTATAAAGTGGTTAATCTCTTTTTTATTTTATGTTCTGACTGTTGTGCCATTTGTATGCCTTTGCTTCTTGGAAGGCTTTTTTGTCACGTTGGAATTTCTTGTCTTTTTTAATTCGTATATTTTTATTATATTTTTCCAGGTGATTTTTTTAACCTTGTTTCTGACACCGCAAATAATGCATGTGACTTGAGGTTAGTTTAGAGCAGTGGTCTCCAAACTGCAGCCTGGGGGCCATATGTGGCCCTTTGCTTGCCTTTATCCGGCCCTTGGAGCACTATTCCTCACACAGATATGAGACACTATTCTGCCATCTAACACCAAAAACAGGGCACCATTTCTCCCACCGACATCAATAATGGGGGCACTAAGCTTCCATAGAATACCAATAATGAGGCACCATTCCTCCTCCCCAATACCAAATGTGGCAATGTTTACTCCCTCTGATGCCAAGACAGTTGCTACTCCTGCTGGCCACAAAAGTCTGAAGGACAATAAACTGGCTCTTTGTTTAAAACATTTGGAGACCCCTGGTCTAGAGAATCAATTTTCTTGTCTAGAATAGAAATTATTTTACAATATTCTTGGATTAAAAGGGTCATCAACCGTCAGAACATTGTTTTAAGATATTTTTCCACGCCTTTTTGAAATCGGGCTCAATGTTCTCAAATGATGGAAAAATTTGAACCCATAGTCCAAAGGGATTTATACCTTCCTTTTTATAATTCTCAAAGCATTTAATGTGCCTGAAAAGTAGAGTTATTTTCTCCACTGTTTGAGTTAAGTTGGAAAATGTAAAGGAGATTTCAGACCCAACAGATTCCTTAGCTTCAAAGTCCTGTTGTAAATTGGACATGAAAATATCCCCCATTCATCAACCTGGTAGGACGCCATTGAAGAAGGAAAAAAAAGCGGAAAATGCAATTGAATAAGCTTGAAAGAAGAAATATGGCCAGTATTGCACAGATTAACCTGTATAATACATATAGTGTACACCCCCTGCGTAAAAATGAGAGGATTGGAGGGTTCTTGCTACCAAATAGAATTGCAAGTCAAATATATAAGGGAGGTTGGAGTGTACCAAGAAAGAGGCTGCCCATGTGCACCATAGAAATTGTACAAAATAAAGTGCATATAATGCACATTGAACCCCTCATTGACTATAAGGCAGACTTATATTGTAAAGTAAAAATATACAGTATCTCACAAAAGTGAGTACACCCCTTACATGTTTGTAAGTATTTTATTCTATCTTTTCATGTGACAACACTGAAGGAATTACACTTTGCTACAATGTAAAGTAGTGAGTGTACAGCTAAAAGTGTAAATTTGCTGTTCCCTCAAAATAACTCAACACACAGCCATGTCTAAACTGCTGGCAACAAAAGTGAGTACACCCCTAAGTGGAAATGTCCAAATTGGGCTCAAAGTGTCAATATTTTTGTGTCCACCATTATTTTTCAGCACTGATAAAAAATGACATGATGATGACATCACAGGGCTGGTGGATGTTAGAGACCTAGAGCTCATCACCTTCTGTTTGAGGATGCTCCATAGGGTTTAGGTCTGAAGACATGCTTGCCCGGTCCATCACCTTTACCCTCAGTTTCTTTAGGCAGTGGTCATCTTGGAGGTGTGTTTGGGGTCGTTATCGTGTTGAATCTTGTCCTGCAGCCCAGTCTCCGAAGGGAGGGGATCATGCTATGCTTCAGTATGTCACAGTACATGTTGACATTCATGGTTCCCTCATTTAACTGTAACTCCCCAGTGCCGGCAGCACTCATGCAGCACCAGACCATAACACTCCCACCACCATGCTTAACTGTAGGCAAGACACACACTTGTCTTTGTACTCCTCACGTGTTTGCTCCCACACATGCATGGTACCATCTGAACCAAATAAGTTTATCTTGGTCTCATCAGGTCACAGAACATGGTTCCAGTAATCCATGTCCTTAGTCTGCTTGTCTTAAGCAAAGTGTTTGCGGGCTTTCTTGTGCATCATCTTTAGAAGAGGCTTCCTTCTGGGATGACAGCAGTGCAGAACAATTTGATGCAGTGTGCGGCATATGGTCTGAGCACTAACAGGCTGACCCCTAACCCCTTCAACCTCTGCAGCAATGCTGGCAGCACTCATACTTCTATTTCCCAAAGACAACCTCTGGATATGACGCTGAGCACGTGCACTCAACTTCTTTGGTTGACCATGGCAAGGCCTGTTCTGAGTGTAACCTGTCCTGTTAAACCGCTGTATGGTCTTGGCCACCGTGCTGCAGCTCAGTTTCAGGGTCTTGGCAATCTTCTTATAGCCTAGACCAGAGATATGCTATTAGTGGATCTCCAGCTGTTGCACAACTACAAGTCCCATGAGGCATAGCAAGACTCTGACAGCCACAAGCATGACACCCAGAGGCAGAGGCATGATGGGACTTGTAGTTTTGTAACAGCTGGAGGTCCGCTAATTGCATATCCCTGGCCTAGACCATCTTGAGGTAGAGCAACAATTCTATTTTTCAGATCCTCAGAAAGTTCTTTGCCATGAGGTGCCATGTTGAACTTCCAGTGACCAGTATGATTGAGAGTGATAACACCACATTTAACACACCTGCTCCCCATTCACACCTGAGACCTTGCAACACTAACAAGTCACATGACACTAGGGAGGGAAACTGACTAATTGGGCCCAATTTGGACATTTTCACTTAGGGGTGTACTCACTTTTGTTGCCAGCGGTTTAGACATTAATGGCTGTGTGTTGAGTTATTTTGAGGGGATAGCAAATTTACACTGTTATACAAGCTGTACACTCACTACTTTACACTGTAGCAAAGTGTCATTTCTTCAGTGTTGTCACATGAAAAAATATAATAAAAAAATAATAAAATATTTACAAAAATGCGAGAGGTGTACTCACTTTTGTGAGATACTGTATATTTATATCATTAAAATAGAGAAATAAAATTAGCAACGTTAGCGTGTACATACATTATCAAACATTGGTATATTACAACATGAAATAGCCATAACACAAAATATATGCCATCCAAAGAGCTACTCATATATGGTTCTAGGCTCGTGACCAGTTGTGATGAAACCCAACATGTTTCGGACTAACTACAGTCTTTCCTCAGGGGTTGTACATTGGGTATTATGTTTCTAAAATGTAAATGTACATTGTTAGTAAACAATACAATATACAACAGATTAGGCTGTATGACTACAACCATATTATATAGACATAATGTTATAGTATGTATTTTGTGATGGTTTAATGTAAAAAAAAAACCCTCCTCTGTTTTTAAGGAAGGCAGAGTTGGCCTTTTTGTCAGTTTACTGGGGGGGGGGGGGGGGGGGGGGGGCTCATTCGCATTCCACTGCACCCAGCAGGAATAACTGTTTTTTATTGATATTCTGCGTTTTCAATGAACTGTTGTGAGTATACATAATAACCTGTATGATACAAAATACTATATAACACTATGGGGGTTATTTACAAAAGGCAAATCCACTTTGCACTACAAGTGCAATGCAAGTCGCTGTAAATCCATGCAAGGAAAAAAAAAATAGCATTTTAGCTTGCACATGATTGGATGATGAAATCAGCAGAGCTTCCCCTCATTTCAGATCTACCCCTCAGATTTACAGCGACTGCACTTCCAAGTGCACTTGTAGTGCAAAGTGGATTTGCCTTTCGTAAATAACCCCCTATGTCTATATAATATGGTTGTAGTCATACAGTACATCCAAATTGGTTGTATTGTTTACTAACAATGTACATTACATTACAGGTTTCTTTCTGAACTTTGTTGCTTAGAATTTAATAGACACGTGCGGTTAGTTTTGTTCCGAATACTTGGACAACTTTTTCATTAGTCGGAGACTCGGATATATTCGAATGCCCGAATTGCAGTATAAACAAAGTTGACGGAATGCTCCAAAAAAACGAAGTTTACGGAATGCTCCGAATAACGAAATGAAATTCATCCATATTTGGAATCTCAAATTGTAATTCAAATCAAATTTTACATCGAATTCGAATGGTAAACATGCTTCTGAAATCAAAGACTTTGTGTCATTAGAGTACCATTTCAAAATAATGCTGTTTTAGTTAAGCCAAAGGTGATTTAAAGAGTCATTGTATAATTTAATGAAGATTTTTCTTTGTTTGTTCACTTTGGAACATTCTAATTGCAAAAAAAAAATTTGAAATTTTTGATTCGATTGATTTGAACACGTCGAATAAAAAAAATGGTAAATTCAAAGAAAATTCAAAAAAGACATATTATAAATTCCGTTATGAATTGAACGATTCGTTTTGTTTAGATTTGTTAATCTAGTTATTCTTTTATAAAAAAAAAAAATTTTTGTTTAGATTTGTTAATCTAGTTATTCTTTTAATTTGGTTCATTTAATGAAGATTTTTCTTTTGTTTGTTCACTTTGCAACATTCTAATTGCAAAAAATAAAAATTGAAATTTTTGATTCGATTGATTTGAACACGTCGAATAAAAAAAATGGTAAATTCAAAGAAAATTCAAAAAAGACATATTATAAATTCCGTTATGAATTGAACGATTCGTTCAATTCATAACGGAATTTATAATATGTATTTTTTAAATTTTCTTTGAATTTACCATTTTTTTTATTCGACGTGTTCAAATCAATCGAATCAAAAATTTCAATTTTTATTTTTTGCAATTAGAATGTTGCAAAGTGAACAAACAAAAGAAAAATCTTAATTAAATGAACCAAATTAAAAGAATAACTAGATTAACAAATCTAAACAAAAAATTTTTTCATCATGCATATGTCTAGAATTTAATCCTCCAAAAAAAAAAATCCAAAAAAAAAATCTAATTCTGGTCTATTTATCATTTTTTTTTCACACAACTATTACCCAGGATTCACACATTTACCCAAATCAATTCCATTTTAAAATGTATGAATCTTGAGTAAAAACATTTGTGAATAGACACGACTTTAAGATATTTTTTGCAAATGAATTCTGCACTTCTTCACTGTTGACTCATCACAATAATAGGCTCTTTTAATATAATATTAAGTAAAGTATTTCAAAGGCTTTTGAATGACCTTAGGATTAGGAACTTATTTTCATAATGTAGATACACACTCAATACAAAGAGATAATGGTTGTGTATTCTTTTGTACCCTTCAATATTGTATTGCTTTGATAACGTCTAAAAGAATATAAAGGGAAACAATGGTTCCATTATACTCATTTGTCCGAATATCTGATTGCCTTGAGTAGGCTGAAGTATTTGTTTGAAGCTATGCTTTTTTTTAATACATTGTACACTTTATATTTGCAATAAACTAAGAAAAAAGGAGAAGGAAATTAGTGTAATAGGCATTTATTTAGTGGCTATTCATGGAGTGTTTTTCGTAGAGCCATAGGAATCAAAAGATTTCCTCCATTATTTTGTCTTTTAGCATTGTTTCATCTTTAGCTGTACTTGGAGAGTGTTTCGTAGTGGTGCTGTTACTTTGTCATAAGATTAAAGGGGAACTTCACCCTAAAAACAAAGTTCCTGTCAGGGCTTGATTCAGCCCTTCCTTCTCGGAGCTGGCCGCTCAGCTGTCGGCTAATTGCCAGTTCCCATCTCTGTTACTGTTCTGGAGGGAATACAGTCAAGTATTTGATGCTGTAGCTGCATTTGGTTTCTTTTTTTAGCCTTGTTTCCTTTTTATTATATACCTGCTGATCTTGCCCATAAAACATTTCCTGTCTTAGGGTGACAACGATCACTCACCGCACTGTATCTATAGAGCAGGGACATGCAATTAACGGACCTCCAGCTGTTGCAGAACTACAAGTCCCATGAGGCATAGCAATACTCTGACAGCCCCAAGCATGACACCCAGAGGTCCCTGCTATAGAGGAACAGCATTGCCACATTAGGACAAGAAGTGTTAAAACTGCATTGCATCTCTCCTCTCTCCTGCATTTTAAAGCTAGAGGGTATTAAGTAGTCAACAGAGAGAACAGTGAACAACATAACTGATAACAGTCACCACAAGGACAGCATAAGAAGTTGTGACCTTATTGGATTTCTAGTAGGGTCAACAGATTTTTTTGCACTTATTGATCAGATATAACAAAACTCTTTCCATGGTATGTTCAACAGATTTAAAAAACACGCAAAGAAGAAAAGTTTGTTGCCGCTCTGAACTTTTGCCCGTTTGGAAAGAGCCGGGCATCATATAAAAAAGCACTATTTCTACTGCTTATGTATGGCCAAGACCATACAACGGTTTAACAGGACAGGTTCCACTCAGAAAAAGGCTCGCCATGGTCAACCAAAGAGGTTGAGTGCAAGTGCTCAGCGTCATATCCAGAGGTTGTCTTTGGGAAATAGACGTATGAGTGCTGCCAGCATTGCTGCAGAGATTGAAGGGGTGGGGGGGTCAGCCTGTCAATGCTCAGACCATACGCCACACACTGCATCAAATTGGTCTGCATGGCTGTCGTCCCAGAAGGAAGCCTCTTCTAAAGATGATGCACAAGAAAGCCCACAAATGGTTTGCTGAAGACAAACAGACTAAGGACATGGATTACTGGAACCATGTCCTATGGTCTGATGAGACCAAGATAAACTTATTTGGTTCAGATGGTTTCAAGTGTGTCGTGCCTAGTCTACAGTCAAGCATGGTGGTGGAAGTGTTGCTGGCACATGTACTGTGACTGAAGCAGAGCATGATCCCCTCCCTTCGTAGACTGGGCTGCAGGGCAGTATTCCAACATGATAAGGACCCCAAAGACGACCACTGCTAAAGAAGCTGAGGGTAAAGGTGATGGACTAGCCAAGCATGTCTCCAGACCTAAACCTTATTGAGCGTCTGTGGGGCATCCTCAAACGGATGGTGGAGGAGCGCAAGGTCTCTAACATCCACCAGTTCCGTGATGTCGTCATGGAGGAGTGGAAAAGGACTCCAGTGGCAACCTGTGAAGCTCTGGTGAACTCCATACCCAAGAGGGTTAAGACAATGATGGAAAATAATGGTGGCCACACAAAATATTGGCACTTTGGGCCCAATTTGGACATTATCACTTAGGGGTGTCCTCGCTTTTTTTGGCAGTGGTTTAGACATTAATGGCTGTGTGTTGAGTTATTTTGAGGGGACAATAAATGTACACTGTTATACAAGCTGTACACTCACTACTTTACATTGTAGGAAATTGTAATTTCTTCAGCGTTGTTGCATGAAAAGATATAATAAAATATTTTATAAAAATGTGAGAGGTGTACTCACTTTTGGCAGTGTGTGTGTGTATATATATATATATATATATATATATATATATATATATGTGTGTGTGTGTGTGTGTGTGTGTGTATATATATATATATATACATATATATATATATATATATATATATATATATATATATATATATATATATACATATATATATATATATATATATATATATATATATATATATATATATATACATATATATATATATATATATATATATATATATATATATATATATTATTATTATAAATGCCTTTTACCTCTTTTTTTTATTTATTTTTATAAGTGATCAAATATCCTCTGTTCTTAGCTGCATAAGGAGCTCAGAGAGCTGGGGGAGGAAAAACAGCAGAACACTGGTCTTACCAGTGAATGGCTGTGCGGGGGAGGGGGGCTTCAGGACAAGTCTGATCATTGGGGGAGAGCAGACCGAGGTCCCAGTACAGCCAGAAAATTGACCACGCTAATGTGGTCATTTATTTTAATAGGAAAGCAGAGGGACTGACAGGAACACAAGAGATTTCACACAAAGGAAGCAAAACAAAGACTACAGGATACTTCCTCATACAAGTACATGGTATAGCAGGCACATTTTAGGAATATGAAATGTTGGGTATAAATATTCTTGTAACAACCAAAAGGTCCCTGCCCCACCTATAACTGGCCTTCAAGCAAGGAGCACATGGAAGGGCAGACACATGAAAAACAAAGAAAGAACATACCATAGCTCAACTTACCAACCGGTCTGCCAACTGACCAAGCATACACAGGGTGCCGTGAAGAGGCCTTGCAGCTTATGCATGCGTTTGCAAATGTGTGCTAACTAAACGTAGACTGTTGGACAGGTTAATTTGGTCAGTTAGCAGACTAGTTGGTAAGTTGAGCTATGGTATGTTCAGTCTTTGTTTTTTATAAACATTCTTTACCAAGGACTGTCATGGCTGGATCACCTTGAATTATTTTAATGAAAGCTGCATAGTTATATTAAAAAAATTACTAAAACAACTTTAGAAATGGCATTAAAAGAGAAGTTTTCATTCCACTTGCTGATGGCAAAATGTATATATACGTTGCGGTTTGCGAGTGGTTTACTGGGATTATGGCTGAAGATATCAGTCATAACCCTGATATTGTTTTTTAAGCCAGCAGCCTGCTTTCTCAAGAAAGCGTTCCGGGTGGCCCCCCACCCGCTGCTTGCCGGTACTTACCATTTCCGCCAGTTCGCCCCAAAAACAATCAGATGATGCCGCCGGCTGGCCACACAGATGATCAAACAGCAGATCCGCTTTGATCGCCTCTACGGCCTTGGAGGACTAGAGTGGCGTCATGAAGCCATACTTCCAGTCCAGGCTGGAAGTAAACAAGTTTTTTATTTTTTAAAGCAAAAGATAAAAAAACTTTTTTTTAGCTTTTGCTTTTAAAGGTACATAAGAGATTTGGGGTCTTTTTGACCCCAGATCTCTCCATAAAGAGGGCCTGTCATGTTTATTTCTAGTACAGGGATGTTTATATTCCTTGTAATAGGTATAAAAGTGATAAATAAATAAAAAAATAAAATAAAAAGGGACGGTGTTAAATAAAAAGTAAAATAAATAGAAAAAAAAAGCACACCCCCATTCCTTCACATGCAGAAGCGAACGCATATGCAAGTTGCATAGGCATATGTATTCGCACCACACATGAGACGTATCGCCCTGAACGTCTGAGTGAAAGCAATAATTCTAGCACCAGACCGCCTCTAACTCTAAACAAGTAACATGTAAAAGTGTTAAAGCATCGCCTGTGGAGATTTTTTTTTTCCCAAGTATAAATATTTTTTTATTAACACCCAACGTGGGCAAAGACAATGCAATGCAAGCACACGTCACCACAATAAACAACACCATGGAGAGAAGGAATAGCAGGTCATGCGATACATTGTACTCTGTAAATATCTGAATGATTTCTCTAATTTTGGCCCAGAAAAACGTAGCTGTGGAGATTTTTAAGTACCGTAGTTTGTCGCCATTCCCTGAGAATTCGTAATTTTAAATGTGACATGTTAGGTATCTATTTACTCGGCGTAAAATCATCTTTCACATTTTACAAACAAATTGGGCTAACTATTGTGTGTTTTTTTTAAATGCATTAAATGTGGATTTGAAAAAACCCTGCACAAATACAGGTGTGACAGGGGAGTGTAGGGTCTCTGCGAAAAAAGTATGATGTTTGGGGGTTCTAAGTAATTTTATAGCAAACAAAATACTGACCTTACAAAAAACAGACCACTAGCGCCCAAAAAGCACCGCAAAAGCTACGCTACAATGCAGCCAAAGCACTGCAGAAACAACCAGAGCTTTAGAGCTGTTCTAGTGGCACTTCAGTGTGAAAGTGGCCTTTGGCTGAGAACTGAGCAATCAACCACCGCTGATCACTCAGTTCTCTCTGCCACTCTGAGCAGAGACCAGTGGCTGCCCATCTCTGGCTCTCTGGAGTGCTGGGCTGTGAAGGGGGGTGTGACGCCGGCTCAGGTTCCCAGAGCATCAATGAGAGGCTGAGCCAGGTTCTGGTCCAGGCTCCTGGGTGGATCCCGACCATATGTTCATGATCTATCCCCAGCTTGGACCGGCTCTGTGATGTCAGCCGACAGCAGGCTTCAGCTCGTCGTTGGCTGAAAACCGGTCACAGGAATGCAGGTACACAGGAGAAGAACAGCCAAACAAACTTTGGCTGTACTTCTACTTTAACATGTTAAAGCTTGTATTCAAGTTTAGTGACTGAGTTTAGATTTACTTTAATTTACAAAAAAAAAAAAAAACTCTTTGAACTGAACCTTGGTTCAATCAATAATTTTCTCTGAAAGTACATCACAAGAACAAAAGGCTATTTTGAAACAAGCACAACATCTGAAAGGCATAGGCTGCATCATGGTCATTATTTCTGTTTTAACAATCTACAGGATGATATCTTCTGCAGATAATTGTCCTGTTCATAGTGCCCTGACTTCTGAGCCCAAATTATTGTGTCTGCTTCCATTCGTTTAAGTGAGGTTGATGTTGTGTTGTGTTCAAACAGTGAAGCAGAGAGGTTAGGGGTGACTAAATGTATTCTGATAGGCCTTTCTGTAATGCTTTTCTTTGGCTTTCTGCAAACATCTCTAAGCTTTCAACAGCTTTTTTTAGGTGTGAAGTGGAAAAAGATTGTTTTGTTATCAAATGGTTTAAAATCTTTCAGCTTTCTTGACATCTTGACCCTCCCTCTCTAAAAGCAAACAAAAGCATTCTCTTTTACCGCTGTACCGATCTGAAGTTTACTCCATACTTCAAGTATATATAAACCCAACAGTATGCCAACAATTAGATTTATCTAGGTACCACATCTCTAAAAAAAACATGAAAACTTATCTAGTAGTAGTTGGTCACACTCATTTGGACTTGTTCTATAATGTAGAAACGTTTCATATCTTATCCAGGCTATATCTTGAGTTCCAATGAGTGTCAGGAAGAAACCCCAACCTCCAGATAGAATCCAGATAGGTACAGTAGCACTAGGAATTGGATTATGTAGCTAGAACAAGATGGTTCCACGACATTTAGATCTTCCAGCTTGTTCTTGGACAAGAACATCTGCTTTCCATGGTTATTGGATTAGGGTAACCATTCTGAACCAGAGGTCCATTGAACCCTAGGGTTCCTCCTGAGGTTGCTCAGGCTTCCTTGAGCTGTGGCCGATTGGCATTGCCAATTGGCCACAAAAGGGGGCAGTTTTCTCACTGGCCAAAAAAAAAATTGGCATTTTTTCCCACTAACCCCAAATGAACTGGTTTTAGCAGGGGTTTCCCAACATCTTGAAAATATTTCAAGACTTCCTCTGAAATAATACATTTGGGAAAGGCTGTATTAAGGTGTTGGTGCTATTTGTGTGGATCCTCAAGGAACCTCTACCAACCTTGAAATGGGGAAAAAGACCCTCTTATGGGATTTTAAAAGCAACCAAAAAATAAAAACGCATAACTGTTTTATATATAAAAGCACTTTTTATTACAAAACTCTTAAAAGACTTAGCCTTGTTAAAAACACACATGGCCATATTTAGGCCAAGATCCATTGTACACATCAATATGCAGTTGATACTTTGGCAAAGTTACATATCTCTTTGGAGGATTTGATATTCAGCAGATAGTTTGCTTGAGCATCATGTTCCTTAAAATAACGTTATTCTAAATTTATTAATGAATCTCTTCCTCAGAGATGATTAGATGCCTTTCAACTTATCAAAAAAATATTACCACTTCTTATGATGACCGCCCATATCAACCTCCACTTGCTTGTGAGCAGGGGTGAGTTAATGCAAGAAACATATAGATTCCCATAGAATGGAAAAGGGACTTGTAAAAATTACACAAGGCACATTTTTCACTGCAGTTCACCCAAACCAAGCAGTGCAGGTCTGCTCCATAGCACATCTCATATGATATGATTGTGCCATCACTGAAGTTCATGTAGAGAGTGCATGGCTGCAAAGAAGCTGCAGTAGAAGCAAGGAGATGTAACAATGGATGAAAAAGGTGCAACAATTATTAAAGGTAATTGTTTTTTGATATGCAGAGGTTTAAAAATGTAATATCTTTCTGTTGGAGTTTACATCCTTTTACATTCGTTTTACTTTCACATTTCCTATACTGCATTTTAGTATTTCTACTGAATTTGATATTTGGATGAAGAAAATAAATTCATCTTGCTTGCTTTTTTTTAACCACTTGTCGACTAGACTTTCTCTAGCACTTTTTGTTTACAAGTTTTACTTATAGCCCCCCCCCCAACATTTTTTTTAATGGAGACCCTAGGGAATAAAATGGCGATTGTTTCACACACAGTATTTGCACAGAAGTTTTGCAAACACAATTTTATGGGAAAAAATACATTTTAATGAATAAAAAAAAAAAAATGCAATAGTTATCCCCATTTTTTTGTTTATTGTGAAACATGATGTTATGCCGAGTAAATAGATACCCAACATGTCACGCTTTAAAATAGCGCCCGCTTGTGGAAGGCTGACAAACTACAGTATTTAAAAATCTCCATAGGCAACATTTTAAAGAGGAAGTAAAGTCTTCCTCTTTAATTGTACCTACAGGTAAGCCTATAATAAGGCTTTCCTTTAGGTACTATAAATTTCTCCTAAACCTCCACCGTTTAGGAGATATTTACTATATATGCTGCCGCTGGTGTCATTGGAGCATGAGCAGTGACGGAACGGCCCGCACTTGACGTTTCTTCAGGCCCGTGCTGTGACCCACGGCACCCGCGCTCATGTGTGGGAGTGACGTCATTGCGGCTCCAGCCAATCACAGCACTGGAGACCTGCGAACCCGGAAGTAACTCCGGGAAAGATGTCGGCCGTGTCAGCGGTGTGGCTGCAGGGCATAGTTCTAAGTTAAATATTTCATAAGGAGCTAGTATGAGAAGCATACTAGCTCATTATGCCTTTGCATACCTCCCAACTTTTTTTGAGATGGGAATGAGGGACACCTATCAGCAAAAGTATGCAGGCGTAGGACACTTAATGGAGAATTGTACAAAGAAACACGATTGGTTAAACCAACAAATGCTTTTTTTTTACCTCTACTAGTCATTTATATTGGCTTTTGGAATTTACAAATGCAGCAAATAGAAACCAGATGAAAGGTTTAGCGCTGGAAAACACTTTTTGATAGATAAAAAGTGTATTTTATATACATCTATATAGATCAGACCAAAATGAGGGACAGAAGAGGAGGAATGAGGGACATTGTTCCAAATCAGGGACCATCCCTCGAAATCAGGGACAGTTGGGAGCTATGCCTTTGTCATGCAGGTTTTTTTTTTTGGGGGGGTAGGCTTTTTTTTGTGGTTTGCAACCCCTTTAACAGGTTCCCGACCAGCACACGCCAATGTACGTCGGCAGAATGGCACGGCTGGGCAAATTGGTGTACCTGTACGTCCCTGTAAATTTGCCTCCATTCCATCGGGGAGCATGTGTGCCGGCCGGGACCTCCGTGAGTTGGGTCTCGGGTTCGACAGACTCTATCGCCGCAGGGATACCTGCGATCGTCTCACCGGGAGATACTAATGTAAACAAGCATCTCCCCGTTCTGGCTAGTGACAGTGTCACTGATCTCTGCTCCCTGTGATTGGGAGCAGAGATCAGTGACACATCACACATAGCCACACACCCCCACAGGGTTTTAAGTGGCCAGTAATTAAGTGGTTAAAAGCCAAAAAATAAATAATAAAAAATTCTAATTAAAAAAAGTTATATATATCTATATATATATATATCTATATATATATATATATATATATATCTATATATATATATATATATATATATATATATAGCGGTAAAACTTTGGATAAAGTGTCAATGTTTTTTTTTGCCTCAGAACAGTAAAGGGGTTCTGAGGTTTAATTGTGTAGGTTTAACTTTGACATGAGTTTGGCTGGGCTGTGTTAGAGTTTTGCCTGGTCATGTGTACGGTGAGGTGCACATGACAGGCCCAGAACCATACCTGGTTGGATATTTTGGGTATCAGCTTCCTCGGAGCCAATCAGTGGGTGTGCCGGACCCCACTGAGGAGTCTGGGGAAGGGTACTTAAGATGTTGAGGTCACGTGTTCTGGGTGGTTCGTCCATGAAGCCTTAGTGGTCTGTTCCTGATTCTGGACCGGGGTAGCCCCACGAGGGGTCCCGGTCACGGGAGCGTTCGTCGCTCCGCAACATGCTTCGGTTGGTTAACCCCAGTAGACCCGCCTGGTCTAGGGTAAGGATCCGTCTGTTCCCGAGTCTCGGAACCGGCTGGTCCGAGGCGCAGTAACTGAGGGAGGATTCAAAGCATCTGAGTGTGCTCTCGGCTTGGAGGGGCACCACAGCTCATGTAAGTGACCGGGGGAGGACTCTTTGGAGGAGGAGGCCAACAAGCTGGTATCCTGAGAAGTTGGTTGCTGAGTTGTGAAGGACACTGACGAATTCACGCTTTTTCCAGTACTATCAAGGAGACAGAGAACGTTCCAGGTACTAAGGAAAAAGATTCCTGTTCACTTTCAGTTACAACTTGTTCAATATCAGAGATTTCACAAGTTCTGAGTCAAAGCGCTGATAGCCATAATCTCTGGCTAGAGATTTGTTCAGCCTTGAAGTGGCCAGCTGCCAGTGGCTACTCTCTGGGTGGTACTAGAGACTGTGATATTTGCGGTTGAAGGTGCCTGAGTTCTTTCACCCTTGCCCTCTGTTCCCACACGAGACTGTGTTTGTTGGACGTTACCCCTGAAAATAAAAAACCTTTTAAAAGGACTTTATTGGTGTCAGAAATCCAAAGTTGTTGGGTATCAACCATGGGAACCCCTAGACGTGGAAGAACAAGCCAAGCGGAGGTAACCAGTAAGCCCAAAAGTTAAGGCCGCCCTGCCAAGGGTTATGGCCGCTACACACACACACACACACATATATATATATATATATTCCAGCCTGTTCTAGAGGTGACATCATGATGTTGCCTGAGAAAATATTCAGACAGTGCCGCCGGCTGCTCCCATAGGCGATCAACGAGTTCACAATCTTTGATCGACTCTATGGCCTTGGAGGATTGGAGTCGATCAAAGAGTGTGAACACTTTGATCGCCTATGGAAGCAGCAGGGCGTACCATGGGATCATTTCTCAGGCAACCCAGCGGAAACCAGAGAAACACCAGTGTGGAAGGGGGAGGACGTCCCCTCCCGCTGCTTCGGAAACCATTCCAGTGGCTCATGAGAAGGCCGACTGCAAGTAGAATAAAACAGTCCTGGGGTTATGCCTGATATCCTCAGCCATAACCCCGGTAAATCACTTGCAAACCGCAACGTATATACAGTACATGTATTTCGGTCGGCAAGTGGTTTTAAAACTTACAGTGAAAACGAGCAGTCTTTGCATCATCTTTTTCAAGTGATGTTTTGGACACAAATCGATTGGCAGGAAGGAAGGGATTTAAGGATGAAATGTGTAATATGAACATATGTTCCTTGCATTGTGCAAATACAACAACATATTGCGGATCCATCCTTTCTACACCCTCACTGACCTGTTTTTTCACTTGGAATAAAGATTTAAAGAGGAAGTAAACCCTGATGCGTTTTACTTCCTCTTTTGCTCCCTGCAAACCCTGCAAATTAAAAGCATAATGGGCTAGTATGTATTGCATACTAGCCCATTATATAACACTTACCTGCAAACTAATCCATCGCTGTCCCCTGTGCAGGCTGCTTCCATCTTCGCCCCTCTTCCGTCCGGGGGCTGCAGACTCCGGCTCTGTGACTGGCCAGAGCCGCGTGACGTCACTCCCGTGGAGTAACGGCACACACTGGGGGAAGAAACGACACGGTGGTCTGCTTCTTCACAGCGCATGCACTGATTACATCATCGGTGCACTACAAGTGAAATATCTCCTTAACGGCGCACGTTTAGGAGATATTTCCACTACTTATAGGTAAGCCTTATTCTAGGCTTACCTAGAGGTAAAAGTCACTAGGGAGGGTTTACATCCACTTTAAATAAATACTGAATGTTAAAGCGGAGTTCCTTCCAAAAGTGGAACCTCTGGGGCGTGGCTTGGTGCGCGACGGAGATGGCGGCTTGAAAGAGGAGCTCCGTGCAGCCTGAAGCCCTAAGCACCTCTCTGCCAAGCACCCTACGAGGATGAACAAACAATTTTGCGGATCACAGCACTCACGATCCCGCCGATCCACCGCGGTGTCCGCTAGCAGGAATATCTCCGACATATTCCAGAAACAGGCGATGGCACAGCGGGCCCCAGGGAGAGACAAGATGGCGCTGGTCCACACAGACGGTGATCTCAGCGAGGACTCTCAATCCGCTACAGAGGATAACGGTAGGAGAATGGCACGACCTGACCATCCCCTCACATATGCAGACATGTCAGGTTTTGCTGCTGACATCAAGGCATCATTTTCAGCGGCCATCACAGATTTGAAAACCAACCTGCTTGTGCTCACTGAAAAGATGGCTACCGCTGAAACAGCAGGGAAGCTTAGAGACAAAGCAATACTCCGGTTGGACAATGTCACCTCCACACATGCTCAGCACTTTATTGAGTTAAACAGGCACATGGAGGACCTCGACAACAGAGGGAGGAGGAACAATATAAGAGTCAGGGGAGTGCCAGAGTCAGTGACCGCCGAGCAGATAGTACCAGCTCTCCAGAGAGTCTTCAATAGTGTATTGGAGAGGCCGGAGGATTCTGCTATTGAATTCGTTCTGGCCCACAGGGCTCTCCGAGCTAGAGGCCCTGATACCTTGCCTCCGCGTGACATAATATGCTGCTTACAGAACTTTTCCCTGAAGGAGGAAATTATGCTTAAGGCACGTAGAAACGACCTGATTGTGTTTAACGGCGAAAACATTAAGCTTTTTCAAGATCTCTCGCAAATAACACTTAAAAATCGCAGAGCCCTGCGCCCTCTGCTGGAGATACTACGGGCCAGGGACCTCCGTTACACATGGCGCTTCCCCTTTGCCCTCCTGGTGTCACACAATGGCAAGCAATACACGCTCCGCACACCGAATGATCTCCCAGAATTTTGCAACGCCCTGCACCTAGATCCTGTGGACTTACCGGACTGGTACCAGGAGTATGCACTACCACCCAGGGAGAGGAGTCCGCCCCATTCCCCCGTGTAGACGCCCGACAAGCGCCACTCCAAAAAGCAACGTCAGGCCTGGCAGGAGAGCCCAAAAAGCAACGTCAGGCCTGGCATTCCTCGCGGTCCCAGCCTGAAGACTAGAGGTTGCCATGTTGGATCCCTGTGTACAAGTTCCTGGTTTTTGTGGTCTGCCCTCACCACTTATTTCCTGGGCAAACAATTTCGATTACTCCTGCGCTATCAGTATTACTGTGGATGTTCTAAGGCATACTTGGACCCCAGCAACTTACGCCTTTCATTAGACTGATCTGAAATGATGATTCGGCATTTGACCCCCCGGGTTTGTTGGTCACTCACCCGACCCCGTTGACCAGGCCCTGGTCCCGTCCGATAATATGGACTCGGTTCGCAGAACTGGGCCTCCGCCTGCTGGATTTTGGGTGGGCCCGGGCCACTGACATGGTCTGCCTCAGGGCGCTGTTAGGTTTGAGGCGGTTTATTGCTCTACCATCGCTGGACCCTGAAAACATATCTATTGCTTAAACCACTACGGGACCTAAGTTGGCTTGGGGTGGGATGTGGTGTATTACACAGAGTGCCTGAACGGTGGGCGCTGGCCGGGAGGGGTGTGTGGTGGTGGAGGGGTGGGTTTGCCCGTTCTTTCTGTCCGCACCTCTGCCGGTGGCGTCCTCTGGTGCTAACTTCTATGTTTTGCAGGTTTGATTCTCAGTTCTTTTGCCCAGATCTGGTTTAGTATGTTCACCCGTTTAACAGTTATGTTTTATACATCTCCTCTTATGGCAGAGAGGATTTTATAGCTAGTTGTGTACGCTACAAGGGCTAAGGCTTGGCTCCCTCTGGTTTATTGTTTTTTCCTTTGCTGGTATACCCTTTGCGTTCTGGCATTTACAACATCTTGTTTATGTCATTGCGTACAGGGTTGTGACCGCAACTCCGTTTGGGTGCCTCCCTTGTCCTTGTCCCTTGGGTGCCTCCCTTGCGGAGAAGGCCTTCGATAGAGTAGCCTGGGATTACATGTTTGAGACTTGCAGACATGTGGGACTAGGGCCCGGCATGTTAAACCTGATAGCGTCCCTGTACCAAAACCCCTCGGCTAGACTTAAGATAAACGGCATGTTGTCTAGCAGGGTAAGCATAAGGAATGGCACTCGACAGGGTTGTCCCCCTTATTATTCATCATTATGCTTGAACCCTTCATCAGAAAGATCACGACCAACAGGTCGGTGAGGGGTTTCGAGATCGGGGGGAAGGAGTTTAAGGTGGCCGGTTACGCCGACGATCTCCTATTTTTTGTCACCGAACCACACATAACAGTGCCATCCCTTTTAAAGGAATTCACGACATACGGTTACATCTCTAACCTTACAATAAATTACTCCAAGTCGGAAGCGATGAACGTATCATTGCCGGCACCGAAATTGCAACATATTATGGAAAATAGTACCTTCAGATGGGTCACGCATGACATCAAATATCTGGGGGTTTGGTTAACTCCCAAGGTTGACTCTATTTTCACCCATAACTTTGTGCCCCTCCGGTCAATTGAGAAAGACCTGCAACACTGGCATGCCAAGCTCTTCTCATGGTTTGGTAGGGCTGCAATTTGTAAAATGAATGTCCTGCCTAAGGTACTATATCTAATCCGCGCCCTACCTGCCAGAATTCCCCAAAGTTTCTTTAGGTCCATGCAGGCGATACTGCTGAAATTTTTATGGGCGCGAAAAACACCTCGTATCAAGTTCGCCCTATTAATGAGGCCCAAAAATCTGGGAGGGTTGGGGGTGCCGAATTTCAGGAATTACTATCATGCCTCCCACATCGCCCGCATTATTGATTGGCACTGTCATGCCGATACAAAGGAGTGGGTGGTGTTGGAAAGGGAGTCTGCCCCAATACCTCTGCTTTTTTCCCCCTGGATCTCGAAATCCATGTACCCTTTGCAACTAAAAAAACACCCCTTGATAGGGACAACGCTGGACATCTTCCATTTACTATCTAAACAGGACAGATTTACCACACCCTTGGGTCCCCTCACGCCCTTACAAAACAATCCAGAATTTACCCCAGGACTGGGGAACCAATTGTTACGACCCAGTAACAAACAACTCCCCCTCCTTGCACTTCATTGCTTTAATGGGGGAGTCATGAAGGACTTTTCTGACCTGAAGACTGACAACGACATACCCGACCTGCCCCTGTGGACATATTTTCAAATACGTTCTTTTGTTAATCGACGGTCTAGTAAACATCTTTTTACCAGAGACCTCACGGAGTTGGAGTCGGTGTGCCTCAAAGGGGACAGGGTTCTAAAAACAACCTCTACAGCCTACGAGTGGTTACAGCACCTAAAAGCAGTAACGAGCGACCGGTTCAGAGAGAGATGGTCGGAGGACCTGAATGTAGACATCTCTAATGTCCAATGGGAAAGGGCTTGCTCACTGGCTCATAAGTGCTCCATCAGTACAAGGATGCAGGAGACAGCTTACAAGGTACTTACCCGTTGGTATGCTACACCCGACAAAATTCACAATTGGTATCCTCTGTCGAGTGACCTATGTTGGCGCTGTCACAAAGATAAGGGTACTATGTTACATATTTGGTGGACGTGTGAAAAGATAAGGCCATACTGGAGTGGCGTGATTGGGTTGGTGCGTCGAATCACGGAGACCAGGCTTACTTTAGATGCAGTGTGTTGTCTGCTCAACATTTCCAACTTCTCTGTGAAGAAGTACAAAAACTCCTTATCTAGGCACTTGATTAATGCGGCTCGGTCGCTTGTTTCTCTGCATTGGAAGACCACTCGCTCTCCCTCCTTGAAAGAATGGCTACTCAAAATTTCTTCCATTTGTGAAATGGAGGACACTAAAGCACAACCGGAGGAGAACATTGAACGCTATCACAAGACCTGGTCTCCCTGGTTCGCGTACCGGCTCTCGCCAGAATTCAAAACATTGGTCCTGTGACCTGGAGTTCGTTTTAGTGGCAATACAAAATCACCGTTGGCTAGATAGATGACCCACCACTATGTGATATATACTACATGCTGTATACAGTGTCCTTAGTCCACCAGATCCCCCACCGCCTTTCCTGCTGCCTTTACTTTCCTTTTCCTCTTTGTCCCCTTTTCCTCTGTTTCTTCCTAATCTCCTTTATCTCACGAAGTACGGATATCTTACGCAATTCATTGTTAGCGACAATCTATGCGGCCAATTAGCTGTGCTGCCAAACCTGGTTTGCAATCCTGAACAGATCTGAGCTGGTAGAGAATTGTCTTTCTGGACATAACCTGATGCACTTATTAACCCGCAATTTGTATCCTTCTGCCTTATTTTTGTCTGATTCAACTCCGAGTCTGTACTTTTCCTCTGTACTGTTATTACCTTTCAATAAACATATTTCTTGAATGTAAAAAAAAAAAAAAGGTGGAACCTCTGCTTAGCAGCTCCCCCCCCCCCCTTGTGTCTGGATTTTGACAGGTACCCTTCCCCACTTCCAGGGGACAGCGCTGTGGCGCCGTCCCTCAGGAAAGTTCGGCCCCCCATCCTCCTTCCTCCGCCCCTGGGCCAGTTAGAAAGGGCAGCGTAATTCGCGCATGCGCAGTAGGGAACTGGCTGTTAAGCCGCAAGGCTTCTCTGCCGGCTTCCCTTAACATGATGGCAGCGGGGGAGAGGCACCACCTGAGAGCCATTCCGAAAATCAGCTGGGGTGCCGACATTGCGGGAACTCTGGACAGGTAAGTGCTCTAATATTAAAATACTGAAATATACAAATACTGTAGCTGCAGACTTAAAAATTTTTCATGGGGTTGGGGGGGGGGGTGGGGGCAGAACTCCGCTTTAAAGAGTATCTTAAAGTGATTCTAAAGGCAAACTTTTTTGAAAAATAAAAATACATGTTATATGGTTTTGCACAGAGCAGCCCCAATCCTCCTCTTCTGGGGTTCTCCACCAGTGGTTTGGGCTCCTCCCTCCTGCCGACTGCCCTTATACTAACTTGCTCTGGGGGAACTTGTATATGCTCGCTCCTGAGCCAGTTCTGTATGCTTATTGATGCACAGAGCGTGGCTTGGCCCGTCCCCTGCTCTAGCCTCACTAGCTGTGATTGAAAGCAGCAGCCGCCAATGGCTCCCACTGACCCTGACCTTTGACCCAAACACGAACCCTGGCACTGACCTAGATCAAACCTCGATCTAAGTTTTTTTTCTACACTCGCTTTTTTTTTACAATGTATTTCTCTCGTCCATGCACAGAGACACAAGACACAGGGGTGGGCTTCACAGTGACTGATCACTGGCATAGCCAATTAGAGGCTATCTCAGCGATCAAGTGACTCTGAATCAGACAATCAAGGGCCTGATTGTTAGAATGGGATCTGGGGGCTCTCAGTGAGACCCTAGTCACTGGCCACATTGGTGTGCTCCCCGCACAAAAGGGGGATACGCAAAAATGCAGCCCTGCTGAAAAAAGCCCAGTCCAGTGGTCACATATTTGTGTAACATCGGCGCCAAGGGGTTAAATGTCTACATCAATTGCCATCTACTCATTGGTTGCCTGCAGATTATGAACACGTTCCTGCTTTGCTGTTCTTTCCCCTCAGCTTCTATTGTTCTCATCTTCACTGCAGAGCAGATAGCGGGGGGGGGGGGGGGGGGGGTGCAGCACAGTAATTGGATGGAGGCAAGGAGCGGGAGCCTTTCAAGTTAACCAGGAGGTGATTGGTTGGTTGCTAGGATGCTGGGTGGTCCTAGCAACCAATCCCCACAATTCCCAGCCTGTTAATATGAAAAGTTAGCTCCTGCGGCCCCCACCCACCATCTAGCACTGTGCTGCTTCCCCCTTTCATGTACACAGGTTGTAAGGTAGGAAAGTGCTACCTACACACTGCGGTGTTGTGTGTCAGGGGGACTGAGGACACTACTGTGGGGGGCGAGGAAAGCTGCTATGGGGGCCAGAGGACTCTTGCTATGGTGGGCAGGGGGCACTAAGGGGGGTTGGGGATGTGAAGGGGGAAGAGGGCACTGCTAATTGGGTGGGGGGGGGGGGTACTGTGAAGGGGCAGAGGGCACTGTTATGGAAGGGCAGAGGACACCACTGTGTCGGGGGCAGAAGGTCTGGGGACACTACTGTGGTTGGGGGGGGGGGGGGCAAAGGACACTACTGTGAGGGGACAGTGTACATTATTGTGTAGAGTAATGTAAAGACATTACTGTGGGGGGGGGAGGGGGGGCAGAGTACATTATTGTGGGGGGGAGTGATGTGAAGGGGCAGAGGACACTACAGTGACACACTGTGTTCTTAATGCCATCTTTCTAATGGTTTGATTTCCTCCATGTCCGGGTAGATGTCAACCTCTGAAAGGTTGCCTACCCTTTATCTAGACTGACCTACTCTGTAAAAAATACACACTTTGAAAAAAAAAAAAACTCAATGCTGAGGAAGCAGCAAATTGACTGCAAAATGCATCAAATTATGAGCTTTGATATACACACTCTGGATAAACTTGTATTGGTATAAGCAAAATTCAAGTTAAAGGATAAGTTCACCTTTAAATAAAAAATAATAAATGCTGATTTTTTTGCAGGTAAAAAAATGTGCATTTATTATTTTTTTGTTTCTGGAGTCTCTAAAGCATTATAGATCACTGGTACCATGTAAGTCTCCTGCAGATCTGTCAGTGTATCTGTGTGCCTGTACAATAGGAAAGGCAAAATGATGGTGGTTTATATTATTCAGTGTTTTATTAGAGTTTTTGTATAAATGATATACAATACATTGGAATTTACTTAGTATTAATGCTGTACAAAAAAATCCAGACTAGTGTGGGGATTTTCTGCCCTCTACTGTCTAAATTTGCAAATGCCTTTAAATATATTATGTATACACTTCCTGCCCCTGGGTTGTTGGCTTTGAAATCCTGGAAGGAGGAAGTGGGCACAGAGTGAGAGAAAGACTCACAAATAGGGTGACCATATTTCCAAACTGCCATTCAGAGACTCTGGACTACCCCCCCCCCCCTTTTCCAAAAAAGATGAGGGGGGCGAAATGTTGTCTCGGGGTTGACTTTTCTCTTGTCTCACCCACAGGTCTCTCATAAACTAGGCAATAAATTCCACAACACAGTCCTGTTAAACAAACATCAGGAATAGTAAAATAATATGAGAAGCTGAAATGTAAAACATCTGCCAGAAGCCCTCATCCCTTTTCTTGCCTCTGAAATCAGGCTTAATTGCTCTGTATTCTAACACTTTGTTCATTTTTAAAATAATAAAACTTATTTTATAAGTAGTAAAAAAATGTTTAATAAAGGAAGTCTGGGTGCCCCCCCTCACCCCCCCCCACCCCCGCTGAGTGTATATCTAAATTCTTGTGACAGAGTATCTCTGCCCTGTCTCCTTGTTATAGAGTTTATATACTGCCCTTGTTATTTTAGATACTTTTAAGGAAGGTCTTATGCACAGAGGAGATAAATTATAGTGCCATACCACAGTTCCTGTCGACGAGAAGCTCCATTCCAGACTGGTTGGACAAGAGTTGGAGGATACTCCCATGACCACTGATCTTATCTTCAGGTCTCTGACACAGACAGATGCCATATAATCTTAAGGGGCCCCTGCAATGGTACTTTGCTGCAACATTAATCTGGAGGTATCTCTATTAATAACTATAAGTACCCGGGTATCTATGTCAAATTCCACCAGGACTCCTATCCGGCCCTTTGCTGATAATACCTGTTTGTACATTGGATGTATGTACCATTATTAATCGCATCTTACATAAAGCTTGTATTATTTCTATACTGGTGTGCATCTATATGCTTAAGGCAGAGGTGCCAAACCCCCTTTGATGTGGCCTGCAACCTCCTGCTCTAGGATGGCTGGTTGGCAAGCCCAGATCACAGTTTGCCGAACCGCCATTCCAGAGCCTCAGTGTTGTGAATGAAGCCAGCAGTAGAGGACGCAAGCAGCTGTGGAGCAGAGCCGCAAAGCTGATTATTATTGTCACAAAGTGATACCAAATGCATTCTGCCTGGGACAGCAACATACCTAAATGGAAGACTGTTAAAGCGGAGGTCCACCCTAAAGTGGACCTTCCGCTCATCAGAACCCCCCCCCCCGGCGCCACAATTGGCACCTTTCAGGGGGGAGGGGGGTGCAGATACCTGTACAGTACAGGTATCTGCACCCACTTCCGGGATAGCTCTCTGCGGAAAGGGGCGTAGATTATGCCCCTTTCCGCAAGTGCGCGCCCCTTTCCGCAAGTGCCCCGCTGCCTGCTGGGAAACACACAGATCCCAGAGGCAGCGGGAACCGTCCTTATTGCGCAGCGCAACTCGCACATGCGCAGTAGGGAACCGGGACATGAAGCCGAAAGGCTCCATTTCCTGATTCCCATACCCAAGATGGCGGCGGCAGGACCCGAGAGACGATCTAGAGATCAGCTTCGGGTGCCGACATCGCGGGCGCGCTGGACAGGTAAGTGTCACTATTTTAAATGTCAGCAGCTGCAGTATTTGTAGCTGCTGGCTTTTTAAAAAAAAAAAAAACGCGGAGTCCCGGCGGACTCCCGCTTTAATAAGGTAAATTTATGACTAAAAACAGTGTATATGTGATGGGAAGGCCTGTGGAATCCAGATTACCTTGGAGAGGTTGGGAAACCATTTTTTCAGCTCCCCATGCACCCATATGTCTAAGTCACCCTGTGGCCATTAGGGGCATAGGGTGACTGAGAAAACGTGGCTTGGATTACTTAAAATGGGACAGTAATATTTATCCACAATATCTCCCAGCATATATATAAAGATTATTTTTGGTTTGTTTGATTCTGAACTTGACATGTTAATTGAAAGAGCTGATTATATTGGCTTCTGTACAAAGTGGGAGACAGTTTGTCTGCTACTGTACGCTCCTGTGTGAAAAGGTATCCTGTATGTATAGTTATGATAATGTATAATCTGCTGTGTGAAGCTCAGTGACAACAAGTTAATCACAACAATGGCCAGGTGGGCATGGAGTCACCTCGGCTGCGTTAAGGCATTAGTTATTTCTGTTTCTGGTTACAGTTTGTATTGCTAGAGAGATGTTCTCCTGGTGTATATATTTGGGTGAGTTTGTTAAAATAAACATTCCATGTTCAAGCTGTGTAACAGAGCTAGTCTCGCCTGGTTCTTAAAATATCACCCAATCAATATCAATAGCCACCCCCATCAAATCATTCCCCACATCTATTACCTTTTGTACCACCACCCCCTCTCTTTAGAATATAAGCTCTACGAGCAGGGCCCTCCTGTCCCTTCTGTATTGATCTCTACTGTAATTGCGCTGTCCTCGTCTACATTGTAAAGAGATGTGTAAACTGTTGGGGCTATATAAATTTTGTATAATAATAATAATATCTGAAGTTCCAGACTGGAGGAAGCAGTGTGCTGATGGAAGCACTCAAGCGGAGTGTGGGACCTTTCGTTACATTGGTGGCAAGCAGTGGGACGCTTCCTACAGCCTGGGACATCCAAACCTCCACCTGGATCCAAATTCCGGATAGCAGGAGAAAGGAGAGGAGAGGTACAGACACTAGCCGCCATAGAAGAAGAATTCCGAAGGAGGTTGCAAGAGATGCAGATACAGCACAGGGGACCAGTATCAGAGCAGGTTCTGGTGGGATGATTTGATTCTATCCGCTGCGAACTCTGGAAGGAAACACTAGCCCGTGAGCAGCGCCACCAGGGAAAAATTCCCCCCCCCCCATCTAGAAAAGGTACTGGTCACAGTATGGATTGCGGGTGCTGTTTTTGGGAGAAAAATGCACAAGGAGTAGACAGCTGAGTTAAGCAGGCTGCTCTGGGCAGAGATGTGGCTGGATGAGAGCTACAGAGCCCTCCAGTGGCATGTATCCCAAGCATGCCCTTGGATAGCGGATGAAAGTCCAACGGAAGGTTTTGGCAATGGTGGCCCGGGACTGTTGTACGTGAAGCTGACCCTAACTTTGGGAGCAATTTGGAGTGGCGGTTGGACGAAATCATGGATTTCAGAAAAGAGATACTGAACGTTTCAGAAGTGCATTAGGCAATTGAAGATGTAGAGTTTCTGGCCGTTTAGGAATGAGAGCTGGAGACTGCCTACAGACGGCTGCTAGACTCTGCTCAGCACCATGGCTGCATTCCTTTTGCCTGGGACTATCAGGAAGTACCAGCAGACAGCTCTGAAATCTCAGCTGAAGTGTCAGCAATGGATTTAATTTACTTTTCATCAGAGGACGTTATTATAAGGGAATACTTATTAAGGTTACCAAAAGATATACTAAGTTAAAGGTCTAAGATAATATGCTTAGGCGTGCATTTCACTAAGTTCAGAATTAAGATGCAAGATGTTGACATATTAGGAAGCATCTGTCTGCAGTAAGAGGCACAAAGCTAAGATAGGACTGGTTACGCAATAATATGGTCAGTCAGCAGATGTTGAAATGACGAAATAACTATCAGAAGATTGTATTTCACCTTTGACTTAGATAATGTCATGAGTTTAAAATTGTCGATGTATGCATGAATTACCTTATTAGCCCCCCCCCCACAGGGCTGTGCTTTAGCTCAAACTAAATAAAACTGCTGTGTGTGCTTCAATATGCACAGTCATTATTCACGTACAAATCGTGTATGTGTGATGTCTGTCCACCGGTGATCAGGGACCTCCGCTCCTCCATCCTAGCCTAGGCTACCAGGGGTTACTTACAGAAGACGAGCAACCTAACAGTTTTGGTACCAGAAGTGGGGTTCGTCTTGCGACAGGTAAGTCACTTTACTCTTTTTACCTGATTGGTGAATGGTGTAAACACTTACTCTGTCCGGGAGGCCGCTACGAACTTAGTTTAAAATTAAAAGAAATAACTGTGCCTTCGCGGCGGACTAGGCTGGTCCCTCGGAAGGTTAAAAGGGCTCGCAAGGAATTTATAGGTTTAGGGGAGTCCGACTAGGTTGGTCTGACTTAAAACTATTGGTAATAGTATTTTTAACACGGGAAGTAGTAGATTACGCCCGTGACAAAGGGATTGGTGGAGTGGACGCCCATTTGAAATTTTTTTAAAAAAAAAAAGTGCACTATAAATTGATAAATGTATTGCAATACGGTTATGTCATGTCTTAAAGTATATTAAGAATATGTCTGTTTCTCTCTAGGTACGTGTGTAAGTATATAGAGTATAAGTTTTAATATAGAGTATAAGGAAAATAATTGTTGTTGTTTAAATAAGTGCAGAATATGAGGAGCCCTCTTGTAGTGACATAGCATCCGCCTGCCCCCATTGCACGTTAGGTCTACTCTTCCTAAGAATAGATGACAAGTGGATTTTACTGACCACCAGACCAGGGGGGTTCTCTTGCAGACTTGGTGTAAGAGGGGTATATCCCGCCACCAGGAAAGATTTACCCTTTATCGTATATTAAGGGTGAATCTTCATAGTTTTATATAAGTCCATCTGCCCCAAAAAAGATCAGGGATCCTACTCCCAGACCAGAGACCGGATTGTTGGACAAACCGGGTGTTATCACCTGTGTCCTGCCACTAGACACACACTGCCCAGACTACTAGATGGGGAATTCTGCAGCAACCCAAGCTATGCCCACCCCATCACCCTATGAATTTGTCAGTAATATGATCCCTGGCCCCCAGGTAGAACCATTTTGGACACAAGTCCGAGAAAGGTGTCAGCAATTGGGGATACATGACCCAGGGCCATATGGTCCTTGTACTGAGGAAGACTGGCAAGAAGTCAGTAAAATTTGTCAGGTACATAAGCATTCTTATCCTCCCTGCAAAGGGGCTGACCCAAAATACATGAAGGATTGTTTCTGTGCATGGAACAAATGCCTTGGAAAATATAGGCAATTGTGGACAGCAAGGACATTGGAAATCCCAATGCCCTTATAGGACTGGACAGATTAAGAGCAAGAGGCAGAGGCAGGGGATTTAACCCCCAGACCCGCCCACAGTATCCCCGTTATCCGCCATACCAGAACCCTCGTCAACCACTACCCCAATATCCTACACAGCCACAAATAATGTACTGAGGGAAACTCTATTGGTATAAATGGGACATCCGTCACCCACCCCATCACCCCACCGTTGTCTGTAGCCACTCCCGAGGGACAGGAGCTATGTACCCAAAGTTTTGTGGTTTTGTCCTCATGTCCCGTGTCCCTTATGGGCAGGGACTTGCTGTCCAAACTGAGTATTACTATAAAATTTGACAAAAAGGGTTCTCTCACAGCTAGTTCCCCATTATGTGACTTACACACCCCTAAACGACACACACACAGAGGGTTCCCAAAAAGACATGCACACAGGAGTTTCTTTCTAATGATACCTTCCTCCCTTGACCATCACACAATTTGGGCAGAAAACAAAGGTAGTGTGGGCTTTATTAATTGCACACCATATGCACCCCAAATGCGATCAGATGCAGGGATACAATATCAAAAACAGTATCCCCTACCCCCAGAGAAAGTCAAAGGCATCTCCCCTCAAATTAATGATTACATATCAAAAGGTATCCTGAGACCAATCATCAGTCCCTGGAACACGCCCATTTACCCCGTAAAAAAGGCCAGTGGGGAGTGGAGACTTGTACAAGACCTCAGAGCAGTAAACAAACAAGTGATTCCCCTCCCACCCCTAGTCTCAGACATCACTTTTATTTTCTCATGCATACCGGCAGACTCTCTATGCTACACAGTAATTGATTTAGCGAATGCTTTCTTTAGCATTCCCATTGCAGAGGAAGCCCAACCTATGTTTGCTTTCTCCTGGGCCGGGGGCCAACTAACCTGGCAAGGGTATGTAGACAGTCCAGCCGCCTTCTCTATGGTACTCAACGAGACTGTCAAGTCTTGGACTTCTGAGCGTGGGTCGGTACTAATACAGTATGTGGACGACCTGCTCCTGTGCAGTCGAACTGCTGAAGATTGTGCGGTCGATTCAACATCACTGTTACAACACCTAGCTCACGCCGGGCATCTAGCCTCAAGGAAGAAAATACAATGGTGCCAGCCACAGGTAGAATACCTAGGGTGCATTCTAAAGGAAGGGACAAGGCTAGTGTCCCCCAAACGTGCCGCAGCCCTTCGAGCTCTCAGTCCCCCAAAAGACAAAGCCGCCCTACTCTCGTTCTTGGGTGCAATGGTATATTGCCGCCAATGGATTCCTGACTGTTCTCATTATGATAGTATCCTAAGAGAGGCTACTGGCTCGACAGCCCCTAAATTAATAGATTGGACTGAAGACAGACTACAAGCTTTTCAAGCTCTATTAAACAGTCTGTCAAATGCTCCCGCCCTAGGGTTGGTAGACTATGGTAAAGCTTTTCAACTATACTGTGTAGTCTCGGGGACCTCTTTTGCTGCGGTTTTGACACAACAGCATGGAACAGGCTACCGCCCTGTCTCCTACCTATCTAAAAAACTCCCCCTTCAGGTTCAAGGCATGCCATCATGCCTTCAGAATTTAGCCGCCTGTGCTATGGCCGTACAAGATGCCAACAAGATGGTCTTGGGACACCCGATGACACTTTACACCACACATTCTGTCACCCACCTCATACAGAACATGAACACCCAACACATGACCTCACAAAGACTCAGTGGATATGAGATTTCCCTCATGAACACAGACAATCTGTCTCTCAAATATGTTCCCGCTAGCAACCCTGCTGTCCGCCTCCTGCACTCCATGCTGCGTCTACCACAAGACCCAGACCAGCTTCATGACTGTGTGGAAAAAGTGGAATCCATCACATCCCCTAGACCTGATCTCACGGATACACCTATTATAGATGCGGAAGATGTTTTCGTTGACGGTAGTTGCTCCCGCCCCTCTGATTCCACTTTCCTAACAGGTTATGCGATAGTCCAATTACCAGACAAGGTGCTAGAAGCCAAGCCGCTACCTCCCTCTTCAGCCCAAGTAGCAGAATTGGAAGCTCTCACCAGAGCCTGCATTCTATTCACTGATAAAAAGGTGAACATTTACACTGACAGTAGATATGCTTTCGGATTGGTGCATGACTTTGGTGTGATATGGGCTAATAGAGGTTTCAAAACCGCAGACAATAGACTAATTGCCAATTCAACACATATTATGGCTCTTCTCCAGGCCATCCTTCTCCCAAAGGAAGTGGCTATTATCAAGGTAAAAGCCCATTCCTCGGATAACAGTAAAATATCCAAGGGTAACGCCCTAGCCGATAGGACTGCAAAGCAGGCTGCCGCCTCCTCCCCTAACCCCCCTGCCCCCACAACAGTTTTCTTTAAAGAGCATTTCACTTCATCTAACTTCAAAACAATTGTAGCACAGATGCAATCAATGGCCACAGAAGATGATGTCCATTTTTGGACAAAGGAAGGATTGACCAAAGACCCTGAAGGTCTTTGGTCAAAAGAGGGGAAGATCCACATGCAAGAACAAAATTATCACCCTTTGAGGTCCTCATGGGAATCCCCGCAAACATAGAATTACCCCCATTAGACCAAGACACTGATATTGACATTTATTCCCAACAGGAAATGTACGTGAAAAACCTGGTAAGTATGCTTCATGAAATGAACGAACAAGTTTCTGTCACCTTTTTCCCTCTTCCCACAGAACCAACGCATCCCTTCATCCCTGGGGATAAAGTGCTGATCAAACAATTAGCACAAAGAAAGAGTATCGGACCGGCTTTCTCAGGACCATGGAAGGTGGAAAAGGTATCCAGGACCGCAGTGTTAACAGACCTAGGAAACACCTGGATCCACGCCAGCAGGCTGAAAAAGTGCCCACCGCTTCCCACAACCCCCGACCCCCCACCTATTGAAGGAGAACCCGACCCACCCGAACAGCGACCGGAACTGCAGGAGATTCAGGAAGGCATTGGACAATTAACCCTTGAAACCCTACATGATAGCGAAGAAGAAGGACAAGCATAAGAACTTGTAGAAATGTTTTTACCTTCAGTGTCAGGGAAGGCTGTATGCCTTTGGGGTAGTCTGGTACTATTTGTATTCCTGCCCACATGGTTTATAGCCAACTGTATATATCATCCAGAAGACTTAGGTCTATTAAAAGGGATATGTGGACCACCTAAGATGAATAATACCCCCGGCCAAAGACATAGTAGAAGTATTGTACCCGTTAATGAGTCACCTAAGGGACTGACTAACAAGATGTTACTACTAAAATTCAAATATAGCTATGCTCAAAAATCCGGTTTTGAGAAATGCTGGATTTGCAGCAAGCTACATCCCAGTACAGCTAGAATCCCTCTCATGGCAGTCCCCTTGAATTTTACCCCCCTCCTTAATGGAACACCCCCTATCGTCCTAACGAATGTTACTAGGACCCTTCCAAATAAAACCCTGACTTTCCAAATTATAGGTAGAAGTCACTTCCCAGACTGGTGTTTCCGACTGGGAAACACCACAGATGGAGCCGAGGTTTGCAAACAAGCAAAACTTAACATTTCAATGACATCATTTAACAGTCCTTCTTTCTTCCATACTTCAGATCCCACCCTAAATGCCACCTTTTTAGACTTTCTTAGCTCCAGTACCAAGACTACAATACACCAATTAATGTCAATTCTGGTGCTCTCTGGCCTTTCTGATACTCTTAGGAACGTGTTCCATAAACGACCCCTAGCTCTAGGAAATACCATATATATATGCTGCGGCAAATTCTGTCACCCCTGGATCCCAACCAAACCCCAGGGGTGGTGTTACCTTGCAGCCCTGGTTCCTATTATGGGGGTATTAGGGGATAACAAGGGAAGTCACCTCCTTGAAGCTAGCATGCATCCTAGATATCCCCTTAGACACCGTAATAAACGAGAATTGTTTTTAGAAAAAGATATGGCCTGGGCATGGTTCCCTTCCTGGACAGGGTGGGGAATTGACCTAATGAAAAGATTAAATAATTACACTGGCATAATTGATGAGATTCTGGAGGAAAATTCTGATGACATAACCAAACTAAATCTAGAAACTAGGGCAATTAGGAAGCAACTAGAACTACATGAGTTGGCTATAGAAAGTATGAGTGCAGCCCTTACTGGCCTCTGTGAGACTACTGAGGATTATGAGTGCTGTACCTGGATTCATAATACCAGCATCGAAGTCCCAGACTACTATGACGTTATTGCCCAACACAGGGAAGAGGTAAATAAACTACAGAAAGAGGCAAGGAACGTAGGAAAAAACTGGGATCCCTTCTCGAGCAGTTTTAGTTTTGTGGGATTAATATCTTGGCTCCGAAATGCTGCCATGACAATTGTCACTGTGATTCTCTTCATTCTATTTTTATATGCCTGTTATAAGATAATCAAACGTTTATGTAAAAAGGGAAACACGGTCGCTCCGAAGGATCTGAAACTCACTTCCATTGTTAAGGATCCAACGGTATGGTATAAAAACCAAGAGCATAAGGGTTCGGAGTATGAAGCCTGTGCTATTAAATTAGAAAAGGAATGATCATTATGTAAATCACAGAATGATCAAAGGGAGGATTATAAGGGAATACTTATTAAGGTTACCAAAAGATATACTAAGTTAAAGGTCTAAGATAATATGCTTAGGCGTGCATTTCACTAAGTTCAGAATTAAGATGCAAGATGTTGACATATTAGGAAGCATCTGTCTGCGGTAAGAGGCACAAAGCTAAGATAGGACTGGTTACGCAAGAATATGGTCAGTCAGCAGATGTTGAAATGACGAAATAACTATCAGAAGATTGTATTTCACCTTTGACTTAGATAATGTCATGAGTTTAAAATTGTCGATGTATGCATGAATTACCTTATTAGCCCCCCCCCCCCACAGGGCTGTGCTTTAGCTCAAACTAAATAAAACTGCTGTGTGTGCTTCAATATGCACAGTCATTATTCACGTACAAATCGTGTATGTGTGATGTCTGTCCACCGGTGATCAGGGACCTCCGCTCCTCCATCCTAGCCTAGGCTACCAGGGGTTACTTACAGAAGACGAGCAACCTAACAGTTATCTATGATAAGTCACCTACCAAATTGTTGGCACTGGGGCCAAGGCCACCAGCCCATGCTCTGGACTTTTAGCAATTCCAGAGACTGAGGATTTAATAGACATTCCTGTAGAGGAGGGATCACCTAGCAAACCCCCAGCAGAAGTGCTGGCAGCAGGACAGAGTACTGCAGACCCCTGCTCCACACCTGTGGCAGTTTCAGAGGCCCAAGGTGGGGAGGTGGTATTTCTTCTTCATCAGTGGATCGAAGAGATGTAGGGAGGGGAAGCTACCATCCTCCCTCCCCAACAAGGATCCATGCACCTGGTAGACAATACTAGAGAAAGGGAGTTCCAGCAGCAAATGATGCCCCAGAATTAGGACACCAACCCAATTGAAGCACTGGCAATTTAAACAAATGTACAGTTACAGTATGCAAATAATCAAATATACACAGAAAAAGAAAAACATACAAAGAACATTAAAGAAAAAAATACCTTTTTTTTTGTATTTTTTTTAACAGAAAGAATAAGCAATGAAAAAAGTAAGAGAAAAAACCCCCCACAAGGTTTAGTCTACAAATAAGAATCAATATACACAAAAAAAGGGGGATCACAAAAAAAGAAATTAACTATACCAACTATTTTTTTTATCTTTTTTTCTTTTTCTTTTACAGAACGAATAAGTGTTCAAAATAGTTAAACTAAAAATTTAAATTTCTTTTTTTTATTTTTATTATTTTTTTTTTACATACATTTTTGAATAGTGAATTTGGTCATGGATAAAAATGCCCATAATGGGCCTAAATGGGCAATCACGAGGATGAAAGGGAGGGATAAAGGGGATGGATAAGGGAGTATGGTGAGGGAAGGCAAGGGTAGAACTGGGTAGGCAAAATTCTTCCTAGATCTTGCCCCCTAGGTTATTACAATGTTTTTTTCTTTTTCTCTTGAGTTTTCAGACCTGTTTTTTTTTTTAAAGATTTGGTCTGGGGTGGGGTGGGGGGGTTTGGGCAGTGGTGGCCTGTCCATAGGGGGCACATTGGCGCAACCCCCCAGCCCCCCCCCCCTTTCCAGGCAGCCATAAAAAAAAATCCCAAAATGTTCCTTAAGTGCAGTGTGTTTGAATGCCAGACACAGTGCACTATGGGAAGCGCCACGTCTATGCAATCACGAGATTGCAGACGCACTGATTCATTCTTTCTGAAGTGCTGAGTAGCTTCCTCCCGGTCGTAGTATATATTACTACGGCCGGGCGGTTTGATTGACATCTCAGTGTCAGGTCACCTAGAGCCCAGGTGACAGGTGCACACCGTAGGGTTGGGGATGCACCGCAAGGCTGTGGACCCTACGGCTGACGGCTGCAGACGGGGGACAGATCCCACTGGGGTAAGAGCGTAAGATTCCCCGGGGCGCGGAGTCTAAGAGCCAGCTGGTGTTCACCAGAGCTTCGAGTGGTGAAGATGGTCTTGGCTGCAACTGGCTCCAGGTCGCGACCCCCAGGGTCCCCCAGCTCACACCCACAGTAGGTAACAGGAGGATAGGGATGGTGAGGGACAAAGCCAAGGTCGGGGCCACAAGCAGAACAGAATAGTCGGGTACACGCCAATAGGTCAGGGTCACAGGCAAGCAGGGATGGTCAGAACACGCCAAGGTCGGTAACGGAAATCAGAAGCAGAGCACACGACAGGAAACAGGAAGCTAATACACAAAGGTTGATCAGCAGGATACAGAAAAAAAGGGGGAAAACACTGCGCTATAATTTGTGAAGAAATGGCCACAACAGCCACAACAGCAGCCAACACCAAAAACAAACAAAGTTCAACAGGTAAAATAATAAAAACAGTGTAGCGCTTCAATAATAATAAATGTGATGAACATAAATTGTAAAAATAATAATATAATAGAAATCGCATAGATATAAATGCCTAGAGATAAAAGTCCAACATTAGGCGCTAGAGATAAAAGTCCAACATTAGGCGCTCATTCCACTATGTAGCTGGCATAGGAGTGACCAAGCCGTCACAGAGAAGGAAAATGGTGTACTAGGCGAAATGTATCCATGTGGGTCTACTTGATTGTAAACATCAGAGAAAAGTAGATAAATACTTCTTACCGGAACAGTTGGACTCACACAGTCATATGACGGTTGAGTCTAGAAGGCTTGAGGTCACAATCTGGGACCAAGGGGTGTGAGGAGAGAGGTCTGTTGAGCTGATAGAAGAGCTCCGGGCGGTTGAAGGCTCAATGATGAATCCTTTCAGATGGAACGTCAAAGTAATCAAGCTCAAACGCAGCCCGTTGTACCAATACTCCAACCTCCCCCGGATGAGGAGGGGGGTGTTGTGAAGTTTTAAACCAAAAAAATGGAGAAAAAGAAAGAAAGGCTCCACATGGTGCGGGTCAAACGATATAAAAAATGTTGGTTTATTGAAGTCAAAAGATAATTAATGACTTGGTGATCACATAAAAAACAAAATAAAATTGAAAGCAATGTGGGGTGCCAACAGCTCGCCCGACGCGTTTCGACATATGTGTCTTCAACTGGGGCATGTTGTTACATGCCCCAGTTGAAGACACATATGTCGAAACGCGTCGGGCGAGCTGTTGGCACCCCACATTGCTTTCAATTTTATTTTGTTTTTTATGTGATCACCAAGTCATTAATTATCTTTTGACTTCAATAAACCAACATTTTTTATATCGTTTGACCCGCACCATGTGGAGCCTTTCTTTCTTTTTCTCCATTTTTTTGGTTTAAAACTTCACAACACCCCCCTCCTCATCCGGGGGAGGTTGGAGTATTGGTACAACGGGCTGCGTTTGAGCTTGATTACTTTGACGTTCCATCTGAAAGGATTCATCATTGAGCCTTCAACCGCCCGGAGCTCTTCTATCAGCTCAACAGACCTCTCTCCTCACACCCCTTGGTCCCAGATTGTGACCTCAAGCCTTCTAGACTCAACTGTCATATGACTGTGTGAGTCCAACTGTTCCGGTAAGAAGTATTTATCTACTTTTCTCTGATGTTTACAATCAAGTAGACCCACATGGATACATTTCGCCTAGTACACCATTTTCCTTCTCTGTGACGGCTTGGTCACTCCTATGCCAGCTACATAGTGGAATGAGCGCCTAATGTTGGACTTTTATCTCTAGCGCCTAATGTTGGACTTTTATCTCTAGGCATTTATATCTATGCGATTTCTATTATATTATTATTTTTACAATTTATGTTCATCACATTTATTATTATTGAAGCGCTACACTGTTTTTATTATTTGATCAGCAGGATAGGCTAGCAGTGCAAAGGTTAATATAGTGTAGTCTGATAGGGGCTAGGGTGGAGCCATTCCAGAGGAAGGAAATAAAAGCAGTCAGGTGAAGCTCGGCTGGTCTCTAGAAATGAACACATGCAGACAGGTAAGGAGAACAACTCTAATGCATAACCATGACAGTACCCCCCCTCTTATGAGGCCTCCCCCTCCCCCGCCTGGGACCAGGTTTAGAGGGGAACTTCAAATGAAACTTCCTCAACAGACGAGGTGCAAAGACCTCGGAAGCCGAAATCCACGACCTCTCCTCAGGACCAAAACCTTTCCAGTGCACGAGGTACTGGAGAATGCCTCTACAGAGTCGGGAATCCAAAATTTGGCTAACCTCGTACTCCTGATCATCCTCAGAGACCGGTGCTATGGTAGGGGAAGGACGAGAGAACTTATTGAGGACTAACGGCTTTAGAAGGGCAACATGGAAGGAGTTAGAGATTTTGAGGCTTTTGGGAATCTGGAGCTTGAAACAAACCGGATTCAGTTTAGAAATTATGGTGTATGGACCAATGAATCTTGGGGCAAATTTGAGGGAAGGAACCCGGAGTTTGATGTTCCTGGTGGAGAGCCAGACTTTGTCTCCTGGCTGAAAAGAGGGTGGCTTACGCCTGCGACGGTCAGCAAAACTCTTGAATTTGTTGGCAGCTTTCTGGAGGGAATCATGAACGTCAGCCCACATGGAATTTAATGATTCCTGAACAGTAGCCAAAGCTGGAATGTCAGAAGAACAAATCATAGGAAGGGGAAGCTGAGGATGTCTTCCATAAACAGTGAGGAAGGGTGTTTTCTGAGAACTGACGTTAACATGATTATTGTGGGAGAACTCAGCCCACGGTAATAGTGATGCCCAATCATCATGATGGGCAGAGACCAAGGTACGGAGAAAGACCTCTAACTCCTGATTAACTCTCTCAGTCTGGCCATTGGATTGGGGATGATAAGAAGAGGTAAAATCCAAGGTAATGTCGAGGGATTTGCAAAAGGCTCCCCAAAAACGAGAAGTAAATTGCACACCCCTGTCCGAGACGACATGCGAAGGAACACCATGAAGGCGGAAAATCTCTCGTACAAAAATGGGAACCAAGGCAGGGGCAGAAGGGAGACCAGGAAGAGGAACAAAATGAGCCATCTTGGAGAACCGATTGATTACTACCCAAATGGCCGTATTATTCTCCGATAGTGGAAGATCAGTGATAAAATCCATGGCGATATGAGACCAGGGCTCCTTAGGAATGGGCAAGGGCATGAGAAGACCAGCGGGGGCTTGAGTGGAAGATTTAGACTGAGCACAGACGTGACAAGCCTTAACGTAGTCTTTAACATCCGAGCGGAGATTAGGCCACCAGTAGTGACGACTGATAAGCAGGAAGGATCGGAGGAACCCAGCATGACCTACCATCTTGGAATCATGTCCCCAACGAAGGATCTTGGTTCTTAGCTCCGTGGGAACAAAGGTCTTACCAGGAGGAATCTTTGATTCCAGGGTGGTAGAATGGGCAACAATGCAAGAGGTAGGAATGATCGGCTCAGGATCAGGGTTGGACTCCTCGTCCAAGGTGTCAAATGACCTAGAGAGCGCATCAGCTCGACCGTTGCAGGAACCAGGTTTGTACGTAATCGTGAATTTAAAACGAGAAAAGAAGAGACTCCACCTGGCCTGTCTGGGGTTCAGACGTTTAGCATTCTGTAGGTACTGTAGATTCTTATGATCAGTAAAGATCGTTATGGAGTGAGGGGTAGTGATGGACGAACTTCCGACGGGACGTTTCGCGAACGCGAAATGCGAACGGACCCAAACGTTCGCGAAACCGACCGTTCGCCGCGGGCCCCATTGACTTCAATGGGAGGCGAACTTTGCAAACCTTCATGTCGAATTTGCGGCCACGTGGTAATTATTAGGGGGTAAAACGTAGTCCCACCATCTGGACAATGACATAATACATGTATGAGGTGAATTTGGGATCGATAACTACAAGCATTTTTATTTTATTTGGGAAATTGTTCTAACAATTCAGGACTATGGAGCTAATGAAGGCAATGGAGGAGAGGGAAGGTCAGGGACCAGGGTAGGCAAAGAAGAGGGTGCAGGAGATGATCACCAGCAGCGTGACATACCGGAATGACACATGCACCGTGATAGAGGCATCTGACAGCAGCACCGTAATACAGAGCACTGACAGCAGCACCGTGACATACAGCGCTGACAGCAGCACCGTGACATACAGCGCTGACAGCAGCACCGTGACATACAGCGCTGACAGCAGCACCGTGACATACAGCGCTGACAGCAGCACCGTGACATACAGCGCTGACAGCAGCACCGTGACATACAGCGCTGACAGCAGCACCGTGACATACAGCGCTGACAGCAGCACCGTGACATACAGCGCTGACAGCAGCACCGTGACATACAGCGCTGACAGCAGCACCGTGACATACAGCGCTGACAGCAGCACCGTGACATACAGCGCTGACAGCAGCACCGTGACATACAGCACTGACAGCAGCACCGTAAGCAGCCCCAGGAGGAAGTCAGCACAGCACAGGGATGGTGTGATCCCCTCATAATAAGAACCCCCAGGAGGAAGTCAGCACAGCACAGGGATAGTGTGATCCCTTCATAATAAGAACCCCCAGGAGGAAGTCAGCACAGCACAGGGATATCATAAGCAGCCCCAGTAGAAATATGACACCGCTCAACCTCTTCAAAGAGGAGGGTAGGGGCATATAGTACGGTGTGCTTTTTTGGGTCAAGGAAGTGAGCCAAATGAATTAAGAAGGTCTGTGTGCTTGATTAAAAAAATAGTTTATAGACATATACATGGTCTACTGGTCACATGTGTTGAATTCCTCCGAGATCCATGCCTCATTCATTTTTAGAAATGTGAGGTAGTTAACACTGTGGTGAGCTAGGCGAGTACGCTTATCGGTCACAATCCCCCCTGCTGCGCTGAACGTCCTTTCGGACAGGACACTGGATGAGGGGCAAGCCAACAGTTCGATTGCAAATTGGGCAAGCTCTGGCCAGAGGTCAAGCCTGCCCACCCAGTAGTCTAGGGGTTCATCACTCCTCAGAGCGTCCACATCGGCCGTTAACCCAATGTAGTCGGACACCTGACGGTCTAGGCGTTCCCTGATGCTGGATCCGGATGACACCTGTCGATGGGTCGGCTGAAAGAATGACCTCATATCCGAAGTCACCAACACATCTTCAAACCGGCCTCTTCTTGCAGGCGCTGTTGGATTGGTACCCGCAAATCCTTCTCTGGGAGTGGGAATTGCTCCTCTGCCAGCGCACGCAAAAGCAGAATGCAGCATTTCTCGAAGCAAGGCCTGGAAGTGCTGCATTCTGACAGCCCTCTGCGACGGCGGTAACATTTCCGCCATTTTGTGTTTGTACCGGGGGTCTAAGTACGTTGCCACCCAGTACTGGTCCTTGACCCTCATGCTTTTTATACGGGGGTCCCTATTAAAACACTGGAGCATGAAGGCCCCCATTTGCACTAAAGTGGAAGCGGTGTGGTGGCCTGGCTCCTGCTCATCATCCAGGATAATGTCGTCCTCTTCATTCTCCTCTCCCCATCCTCGCACAACAGGGATCCCAGAAAGGTTTAAAGCATGCTCTTCTTGCTCCTGCTCATCCGCCCCGGCACCATCCTCCTCTGACTCCTCATCAGACTCCTGTTGTTGACTTGTCTCAGATAGAGTAGCCCCCCCTGGGAATTCATCCAGCATTGCGACTTCCTCATCTTCCCGCTCCTGCTCCTCCACAGCCTGATCAATGACACGACGCAATGCACGCTCCAGAAAGAAGGCATAAGGTACCATGTCACTGATGGCGCCATGGCTGCGACTGACCAGTTTGGTGATCTCCTCAAATGGCCGCAGAAGTCTGCATGTGTCGCGCATGAGCAGCCACTGGCGCGGTGAAAAAAAACCCAGCTCCCCAGAACCGTTTCTTTCGCAGAGTTCATACAGGTAGACGTTAACTGCACGTTTCTGCTGGAGCAGCCTATCAAGCATATAGAAGGTTGAGTTCCATCGCGTCGGGCAATCGCAAATAAGACGTCTGACCGGCAGATGGTGTCGCCGCTGAATGTCAGCAAGGCGAGCCATGGCCGTGTAAGATCTTCTGAAATGGGCCGAGATTTTCCTTGCCTGCCGCAAGATGTCCTGGACCCCAGGGTATTTGACAAGGAATCGCTGCACGACCAAGTTTAAGACGTGTGCCATGCACGGCACGTGCGTGATTTTGCCCTGTTTCAATGCGCTAAGCAGATTGGCACCGTTGTCACACACCACTTTACCAACTGTCAAATTGAGCGGTGTTAGCCACTCATCTGCCTGTGAACGCAAAGCTGAAAGGAGTGCCGGGCCAGTGTGGCTCTTTGCTTCCAGGCACAACAGACGCAGCACGGCATGGCAACGTCTCACCTGGCATGTGGAATAGGTTCTGGGGAGCTTGGGCGGTGCAGTGGAAGAGACGCTAGCAGCGGAAAAGGAGGAGGCAGCTGAGGAGGAGAGGGAGGAGGATGGAGTAGGAGGAGGAGAAGAAGAGTCAGGCCTGCATGCAATCCGTGGCGGTAAAACCAAATCTACACGGGTGCCACGGGTTACATGCTTGACGGCCGTCAGAAGGTTCACCCAGTGGGCAGTAAAACTGATATACCTTCCCTGCCCGTGTTTGCTAGACCACGTGTCTGTGGTCAGATGTATCTTGGCACCGACACTGTGTGCCAGAGATACATTCACTTGCCGCTGAACATGGCCATATAGCTCTGGGATGCCCTTCTCTGAGAAATACTTCCTTCCTGGGACCTTCCATTGTGGTGTTCCAATGGCCACAAATTTGCGAAAGGCCTCCGAGTCCACCAGTTTATATGGCAGTAGTTGGCGGGCTATGAGTTCTGACAAGCCAGCCGCCAACCGTTGGGCAAGAGGGTTATCCGGCATCATCATTTTTTTACGCTCAAACATTAGGCCCACGGAAGCCTGCCTTTTTGCAGAAAAATGTGAGCTTGGCGTGATGGAAGGTGGAGTGGAGGACAATTGTGAGGAGAGAGGAGAAGGAGAAGTAGAAGACGAGGCTGGACGGTGAGAGCCTGCAGTGTGGCTTTGTGTGTTCCGTTGCTCCCACTGGGCTCGGTGATGGCTGCTCATGTGCCTTCTTAAGGCGGTCGTCCCTAGGTGAGTATTGGGCTTACCGCGACTAACGCGTTGACTGCAAAGATTGCAGATGGCAACGCTATTGTCAGCAGCGGACACGTTAAAAAAAGCCCACACTGCGGAGCCATGTGCCGGTGTCCTGGGAGCGCCAGATGTGACCGTACATGGTCGATGACTCGCTCCTGATACATTTGCAGTCTGCTTTGTCCCTGCTGTGCAATGTAAGTCATTGCTGCTTCTCCTCCCTATCTGCTGGTCCATATCTCCCTCTGAACTCCCCTCCTCTTCCTCTCTTGTGGGCACCCACGTGACATCACTAGACACGTCATCATCAACGTCACCTTCCCCACCGCTATAAGTAGAGATCTCGGAGTAGGCAGCAACACCGGGGACCAACCTCCTCCTTGGGCTGATCTGGGTACTGGCGTCAGACTGCTGAGTAGCGCTTGTTGCTACCTCCTCTTCCTGATCCAATACCAAGAGTGGCTGCGCATCAGAAATGTCCTCTTGATATGGATCGGAAAATAATTCCAGTGACTCAAGCGGAAGGTATGTGGTGGTGGTGGTGGTGGTCGTGTTGTTGGTGGTAGTGTCTTTGGGGGTGCACATAGCAGAGAGTGAAGAAGAGGGTGCAGATCGAGAGGATGAGGAGGGTGCAGAAGAGTAAGGCTGAGCGAGCCACTCAACCAAGTCTGGTGCATCCTTTAAAGTAATTGAACGCACCTTCTGCAACTTCCCACTTTGGCTCAAGCCTGTTGCTCCTGCCCTACCCCTACCACCCCTGCGGAAGGGCCTGCCTCTTCCTCTGCATGTCATTTTTTAAATGACCCTGTGACAAAACTCTTAGTCCCTATACCGCTGAAGGACTGCTGCAGTATAGGTGAGCGGTCAGCAGTGGTGCACGTCAACCCTATCTATTGTGGACCTATAGCGGTCCTTACAGAACAGCAGACTGTACCGCACTCAAGCCTATGTACCGTAGCACCCTATACCAAGTTACCAGTCCTTATAAGAACTTTTGTGGACCAAGCAGGTTGTGTATTAGTGTTTAGCAGACTGTACGTCAGTCCCTATACCGCTGAAGGACTGCTGCAGTATAGGGCAGCGGTCAGCAGTGGTGCACGTCAACCCTATCTATTGTGGACCGATAGCGGTCCTTACAGAACAGCAGACTGTACCGCACTCAAGCCTATGTACCGTAGCACCCTATACCAAGTTACCAGTCCTTATAAGAACTTTTGTGGACCAAGCAGGTTGTGTATTAGTGTTTAGCAGACTGTACGTCAGTCCCTATACCGCTGAAGGACTGCTGCAGTATAGGGCAGCGGTCAGCAGTGGTGCACGTCAACCCTATCTATTGTGGACCGATAGCGGTCCTTACAGAACAGCAGACTGTACCGCACTCAAGCCTATGTACCGTAGCACCCTATACCAAGTTACCAGTCCTTATAAGAACTTTTGTGGAACAAGCAGGTTGTGTATTAGTGTTTAGCAGACTGTACGTCAGTCCCTATACCGCTGAAGGACTGCTGCAGTATAGGTGAGCGGTCAGCAGTGGTGCACGTCAACCCTATCTATTGTGGACCGATAGCGGTCCTTACAGAACAGCAGACTGTACCGCACTCAAGCCTATGTACCGTAGCACCCTATACCAAGTTACCAGTCCTTATAAGAACTTTTGTGGAACAAGCAGGTTGTGTGTTAGTGATTAGCAGACTGTACGTCAGTCCCTATACCGCTGAAGGACTGCTGCAGTATAGGTGAGCGGTCAGCAGTGGTGCACGTCAACCCTATCTATTGTGGACCGATAGCGGTCCTTACAGAACAGCAGACTGTACCGCACTCAAGCCTATGTACCGTAGCACCCTATACCAAGTTACCAGTCCTTATAAGAACTTTTGTGGAACAAGCAGGTTGTGTATTAGTGTTTAGCAGACTGTACGTCAGTCCCTATACCGCTGAAGGACTGCTGCAGTATAGGTGAGCGGTCAGCAGTGGTGCACGTCAACCCTATCTATTGTGGACCGATAGCGGTCCTTACAGAACAGCAGACTGTACCGCACTCAAGCCTATGTACCGTAGCACCCTATACCAAGTTACCAGTCCTTATAAGAACTTTTGTGGAACAAGCAGGTTGTGTATTAGTGTTTAGCAGACTGTACGTCAGTCCCTATACCGCTGAAGGACTGCTGCAGTATAGGGCAGCGGTCAGCAGTGGTGCACGTCAACCCTATCTATTGTGGACCGATAGCGGTCCTTACAGAACAGCAGACTGTACCGCACTCAAGCCTATGTACCGTAGCACCCTATACCAAGTTACCAGTCCTTATAAGAACTTTTGTGGAACAAGCAGGTTGTGTGTTAGTGATTAGCAGACTGTACGTCAGTCCCTATACCGCTGAAGGACTGCTGCAGTATAGGTGAGCGGTCAGCAGTGGTGCACGTCAACCCTATCTATTGTGGACCGATAGCGGTCCTTACAGAACAGCAGACTGTACCGCACTCAAGCCTATGTACCGTAGCACCCTATACCAAGTTACCAGTCCTTATAAGAACTTTTGTGGACCAAGCAGGTTGTGTATTAGTGTTTAGCAGACTGTACGTCAGTCCCTATACCGCTGAAGGACTGCTGCAGTATAGGGCAGCGGTCAGCAGTGGTGCACGTCAACCCTATCTATTGTGGACCGATAGCGGTCCTTACAGAACAGCAGACTGTACCGCACTCAAGCCTATGTACCGTAGCACCCTATACCAAGTTACCAGTCCTTATAAGAACTTTTGTGGAACAAGCAGGTTGTGTATTAGTGTTTAGCAGACTGTACGTCAGTCCCTATACCGCTGAAGGACTGCTGCAGTATAGGTGAGCGGTCAGCAGTGGTGCACGTCAACCCTATCTATTGTGGACCGATAGCGGTCCTTACAGAACAGCAGACTGTACCGCACTCAAGCCTATGTACCGTAGCACCCTATACCAAGTTACCAGTCCTTATAAGAACTTTTGTGGAACAAGCAGGTTGTGTGTTAGTGATTAGCAGACTGTACGTCAGTCCCTATACCGCTGAAGGACTGCTGCAGTATAGGTGAGCGGTCAGCAGTGGTGCACGTCAACCCTATCTATTGTGGACCGATAGCGGTCCTTACAGAACAGCAGACTGTACCGCACTCAAGCCTATGTACCGTAGCACCCTATACCAAGTTACCAGTCCTTATAAGAACTTTTGTGGAACAAGCAGGTTGTGTATTAGTGTTTAGCAGACTGTACGTCAGTCCCTATACCGCTGAAGGACTGCTGCAGTATAGGTGAGCGGTCAGCAGTGGTGCACGTCAACCCTATCTATTGTGGACCGATAGCGGTCCTTACAGAACAGCAGACTGTACCGCACTCAAGCCTATGTACCGTAGCACCCTATACCAAGTTACCAGTCCTTATAAGAACTTTTGTGGACCAAGCAGGTTGTGTATTAGTTTTTAGCAGACTGTACGTCAGTCCCTATACCGCTGAAGGACTGCTGCAGTATAGGGCAGCGGTCAGCAGTGGTGCACGTCAACCCTATCTATTGTGGACCGATAGCGGTCCTTACAGAACAGCAGACTGTACCGCACTCAAGCCTATGTACCGTAGCACCCTATACCAAGTTACCAGTCCTTATAAGAACTTTTGTGGAACAAGCAGGTTGTGTGTTAGTGATTAGCAGACTGTACGTCAGTCCCTATACCGCTGAAGGACTGCTGCAGTATAGGGCAGCGGTCAGCAGTGGTGCACGTCAACCCTATCTATTGTGGACCGATAGCGGTCCTTACAGAACAGCAGACTGTACCGCACTCAAGCCTATGTACCGTAGCACCCTATACCAAGTTACCAGTCCTTATAAGAACTTTTGTGGAACAAGTGAGTTGTGAATGTTTAGCAGACTGCAGCAGAAGGGCAGCAGTCAAGTATAATATCCTTTCTATATTTGGAAGAAAGAATATTATACATGTACAAGCCTATTACTGTACCACTGATACCAGTCCTGAAAAGAACCTTTGTGGAACTAATAATAACAGCAAGTCTTTAAAATTACCCTCACTGCCTGACAACACTGCTTCCTTCCTGTCCCTATACAAATTGGCAAAAAAAGAGAACGATTAGTGGTTACTGGAACAGCTCTTTTGTGGACCTTGATAGTAACAGCTAATGATGATGATGATGATGATGATGATGAAAGACTAATCTGGCTGTCCCTGTAGCATACACCGTCCTTTCCCTTTCTCTAAACTAACAAAAGACACTCAGGCTGCTGCAAGAATCAGCAGCACAGCAAACCTATCAACACCTAACACCTATACCAGTCCTGAAAAGAACTTTTGTGTACCAAATAGCTAGTGGTTTATCTCTCCCTACTCCACACAGGAACCTGTCCCTATCTTAACAGAAGAAAGAATGTAAAATGGCCACCGGATCGGGTGTATTTATAGGTTAGGGGGAATGTACAAGTGTCCATGTGCTGTCATGTCTCAATTGGCTGTCCTGTATCACATGATAAACGTGTCACCAAAGGTTAAAGTTCTTGTATACATTAAACACGTAAGTCCGCCGCGGCGAACGACGGAAAAAGGCGTTCGAACGTGCGGACCGCGAATGTCGGAAATTCGCCGCGAAACGACCGCCGGGCGAACCGTTCGGCCATCACTAGTGAGGGGAACCTTCCAAGAGATGACGCCACTCCTCCAACGCCAATTTAATTGCGAGAAGTTCCCGATCACCAATGGCATAATTTCTCTCTGCCTGAGAATTTTTTTTGGAGAAGAACGCACATGGTTGACGTTTCTTCTCAAAGTCCTGAAGAAGCACAGCTCCCACCCCCATCGAAGAAGCGTCTACTTCAATAAAAAATGGGTCTTCAGGATTTGGTCTCCTCAAGAGGGGTCCAGAGACAAAGGCCTGTTTCAGATCGTGAAACGCAGAGACAGCCTCGGAAGACCAGTCTTTGGCATTAGCACCCTTCTTGGTCAAAGCGATAATAGGCGCAGCAATGGAAGAGTAATTCCTTATGAACTGCCTATAATAATTTGTGAAGCCAAGGAAGCGCTGTGTGGCCTTGAGGCTAGCAGGAAGGGGCCAGTTGGTAATGGCAGAGACCTTTCCGGGATCCATGCGAAGACCCTCACTAGAAACAAAACATCCCAGAAACAGGACCTCGGAACATTCAAAGGAACATTTCTCCATCTTAGCATAGAGATTGTTCTCTCTAAGGCGCTGAAGTACGGTGCGTACATGGTTTCTGTGAGCAGGCAGATTTTGGGAAAAGATGAGAATGTCATCCAGATAGATGACAACAAACTGGTACAGTAGATCCCTGAATATTTTGTTGACAAAGTTCTGGAACACAGCTGGAGCATTACACAAACCAAAAGGCATAACCAAGTACTCGTAATGCCCGTCCCTAGTGTTAAATGCGGTCTTCCATTCGTCACCTTCTCGTATTCGAATGAGATTGTATGCACCTCTGAGATCCAATTTAGTGAAAATGGAAGCCCCCTTCAACCTGTCAAATAGCTCAGATATTAGAGGTAAGGGGTAACGGTTTTTAATAGTCACAGCGTTTAAACCTCTATAGTCAATGCAGGGCCTGAGGGTGCCATCCTTTTTGGCAACGAAAAAGAACCCTGCTCCTGCAGGCGATGAGGATTTCCGGATGAAACCTCTCTCCAAATTCTCAGCGACATACTCAGACATGGCTTGGGTCTCTGGAATGGATAAAGGGTAGGTACGACCCCTGGGCAGGGTTGCTCCAGGGACAAGGTCAATAGCACAGTCAAAAGATCTGTGAGGAGGAAGTACCTCAGCAGACTTCTTACAGAACACATCCCGGAAATCGCTATAAGCCGCAGGAAGATCGGACGAGACAGATGTGGTAGCAATGGGAAGTTTCCTCTTGGGGGTCACCTTGGAAAGACAAGACGAGAAACACGAAGGACCCCAGGCCAGGATCTGCCCAGATACCCAGTCCACATGTGGCGAGTGGAGCTGCAGCCAAGGAAGACCCAATACAATGGGGGTAGAGGCCTTGGGTAGGATGAGGAAGGAGATCCACTCCTGGTGGAGTATCCCTACCGACATCCTAATAGGTAGCGTCTGGAAACGGATAGGACCCCCTGGGAGCACAGTGCCATCAATTGCCGAGACTACTAGTGGAGTAGCGAGGGGAGAAAGGGTAAGCTTCATAGAAGAGGCAGTTCTCCAGTCCATAAAATTGCCGGCAGCCCCGGAGTTCTGATATGCTAGGACTGATTGGGGAGAAGTGCCTACATGGAGGAACACCGGAAGAAGGAGACGAGAAGGTGATGTTTCTGGGTCCAATACTCCACCTTCCAAATGTATTAGACCCGAGCGTTTCCCGGACGGAGCGAGCAGGAGTCACGAAAATGACCCTTTCCCCCACAATAAAGACACAAGCCCAGAGTTCTGCATCTAGCACGTTCTTCGGGGGTTAGTCTGGTCCGGCCCAGCTGCATGGGCTCCTCAGCAGACGGAGGATGCTCCACAGGGCGACGGGGAAAAAGCTCAGGCTGACTAGAACCTGGGGGGTGCTGGCGTCTTTTTTCTAAGGACCTCTCCTGGAAGCGAATGTCAATTTGATTACATAAGGAAATGACTTCGTCTAGACCGGCGGGGATAGCTCTTCCTGCTAATTCGTCCTTCACTCGGTCTGAGAGGCCATGTAAAAAGGTTGCGACCAGGGCCTCATTGTTCCAGCTCAATTCCGCTGTAAGGATACGGAACTGAAGTGCATATTGGCCCACTGAACCAGATTCTTGGCGAAGGCGTAAAAGGGCACTAGCCGCAGAAGAAACCCGAGCTGGCTCCTCAAAGATGTTACGAAAGAGCTTCAAGAAGTCGGACAGGCTGGAAACCACTGGATCATTTTTCTCCCACAGGGGGGCAGCCCAGGCTAAAGCTTCACCGGAGAGGAGGGAAATGATATAGGCTACCTTTGCCCGATCGGATAGAAAGTTTTGAGGCTGGAGCTCAAAATGAATGGTGCATTGGCTGAGGAAGCCCCTGCAGGCCTTGGAGTCCCCAGAGAAACGGGACGGAGCAGGCAGTACTAATGAATGCGTGGATGCGACTGGTGCGATAGGTGCAGTCGCAGACTGTACTTGAGGCTGCGGGTTCGGGGTTCCCAAGGAAGCCTGTAGCTGCTCGAAGCGAGAAGCCAGATCCTGGAGGAATCGCATCACCTGAGTCTGATTAGATTCCTGGGTCTCGAGTCTCCGCACTATGCCCTGCAATGGATCGACTGCAGGGAGCGGCACGTCAGCCGGGTCCATGGCTGATCAAACTGTCAGGTCACCTAGAGCCCAGGTGACAGGTGCACACCGTAGGGTTGGGGATGCACCGCAAGGCTGTGGACCCTACGGCTGACGGCTGCAGACGGGGGACAGATCCCACTGGGGTAAGAGCGTAAGATTCCCCGGGGCGCGGAGTCTAAGAGCCAGCTGGTGTTCACCAGAGCTTCGAGTGGTGAAGATGGTCTTGGCTGCAACTGGCTCCAGGTCGCGACCCCCAGGGTTCCCCAGCTCACACCCACAGTAGGTAACAGGAGGATAGGGATGGTGAGGGACAAAGCCAAGGTCGGGGCCACAAGCAAGCAGGGATGGTCAGAACACGCCAAGGTCGGTAACGGAAATCAGAAGCAGAGCACACGACAGGAAACAGGAAGCTAATACACAAAGGTTGATCAGCAGGATAGGCTAGCAGTGCAAAGGTTAATATAGTGTAGTCTGATAGGGGCTAGGGTGGAGCCATTCCAGAGGAAGGAAATAAAAGCAGTCAGGTGAAGCTCGGCTGGTCTCTAGAAATGAACACATGCAGACAGGTAAGGAGAACAACTCTAATGCATAACCATGACACTCAGTTTGATGTCAATTGCTGTTTTCTCTCTCCCATTGCGCCCCGGGAGAGAGGAAACAGGAAGTATGGCACTCCATTGCCACTGCCAGTGGAAGGAGACACCGCAGGAGAGAACAACAGCAAGGTAAGTACCACTGTGTGGGACACAGGCTGCATTTGGTGGGACACAGGAGGCAATTTGTGGGACACAGGCAGCAATTGGTGGGACACAGGCTGCATTCAGTGGGACACAGGCTGCATTCAGTGGGACAGTGGCTGCATTCGGTGGGACAGTGGCTGTATTTGGTGGGACAGTGGCTGCATTTGGTGGGACAGAGGCTGCATTTGGTGGGACCGAGGCTGCATTTGGTGGGACACAGACTGCATTTGATGTGATGCAGGCTGCATTTGGTGGGACACAGGCTGCATTTGATGTGGCTGTATTTGACGTGACACAGACTGCATGTAAGAAGGGACTCCGTTGGGGGCACCTGATGTAAGGACGGACTCTGCTGGGGATGCCTGATGGCATCTGATAGCAGGCAACATGGCTAGTGACATGCTCAGGGCTCACACTGATTCTGCATTGTGGTGAGTTGAATGATTACATTTTATATTACAATGTAATAATAGCAATAATGCACTTCGATCAACCTGAAACCATAACAACCATGGGGCCGGAATTTTCACCAGCCGCCACTGGGTTTGGGGAGACCTTCGAGTTTTTGCATTTAGATGCAAGGTGTCTCCACACCTCTCATGCTACCTCTTGCCTCCTCCTGGGGGAAGACTCACAATATATTTGGTAATTGTGATAAGGTTTTTTAGAAGATACACCTATTATAATTGTAGGTTATTGTACTTATGTTGTGTCTGAGATTTTAATGTCTTTTGTAATTTATGATGTATTTTGTGTTGATTTATTGTGTTTTGTAACCCTTCATTAAAGTAAAGTATACAAATAAGATATAAATGATTCTACCCATTATTTTATATATTTTTTTTAACAGAAAGAAAAAGCATATTTTAAAGTTACAGTATGCAAATAATAGTCAAACACAAAAAAAGGAAAACATTAAATACAAAATACACCAAGGAAATCAACTAAATGATTTGCTATGTTTTCAATAGAAACAAATAGGCAGTGAAAACATCAACACAAAAAATGTCACACTATATAAATAATACAATTATTCAAATATACACAAAAAAAAAAGAAAAAAAGACAACACACAAAACATAATCCCTTCCTCCCAAAAAAACCCTCTAGTAAACAGAAAAATAGCTCAGTCCTCCGGCTGAACAAAAGAAATGTAGTCATGCATGGCCTTTCTTTTAAGCTTTAAAACTCAGCCACTTGCAGGTCAGGTATGATTGTCGAGGGTTGCAAATTTTCCATCTTATTATTATGTCTTAAATTGTAAGAAATAATGCTCTGCTAGATCTACCAATTACGAACAACATAGATCTGATTGCAGATGTGGAAATAAGGGATAATTTAGGAAACAGTGATCACACAGTAATTACATTCGGCTTTAATCATAGTAAAAAAAAGGCACAAGGGTACTGCAAGAACACAGAACTTTTCTAAATTGGGATCAAATTCTAGAAATACTGAACACTGACAAAAAATGGGAGCGCTTTAGAGCAATGTTTCTCAGCTCCAGTCCTCAAGGACCCCCAACGGGTCATGTTTTCAGGGTCCCCATTATTTTTCACAGGTAATTTGATCAGTTTTCTTCCCTTGGTATTTACCACAGCCATTTCATCTGAGGGAAATCCTGAAAACATGACCTGTTGGGGGCACTTGAGGACTGGAGTTGAGAATTTTTTTTTTAGAGCATAATAATAAATAATGGCTTTAGCCAGTGTATTCCAATGGGCAACAAATAAAAACAAGTCAAGGTCAAACCTGGGAGGCTAAACTTTGATGTAAAAAGTCTTTAACCACTTTCAGACCGGACCATTTTGCTGGTAAACGACCAGAGGTCTTTTTACAATTTGGCACTGGTAATTGTGCGGTCATGCAATGTTGTACCCAAACAAAATTTGCGTCCTTTTCTTCCCACAAATAGAGCTTTCTTTTGATGGTATTTGATTGCCTCTGCGATTTTTATTTTTTGCGATATAAATGGAAAAAGACCGCAAATTTTGAAAAAAAATGATATTTTCTACTTTTTGTTATTAGAAAAATCCAATAAACTCAATTTTAGTCATACATTTAGGCCAAAATGTATTCAGCCACATGTCTTTGGTAAAAAAAAAGTCAATAACTGTATATTTATTGGTTTGCGCAAAAGTTGTCACATCTACAAACTAAGGTACGTTTTCTGGAATTTACGCAGCTTTTAGTTTACGACTGCCTATCTCATTTCTTGAGGTGCTAAAATGGCAGGGCAGTACAAAACTCCCCCAAATGACCCCATTTTGGAAAGTAGACCCCCTAAGGAAATTGATAAGTGGCATGTTGAGCCCATTGAATATTTTATTTTTTTGCCTCAAGCGATTGAATAATGACAAAAATTATTTTATTTTTTTTTACACAAAGTTGTCATTAAATGATATATTGCTCACACATGCTATGGGCATATGTGAAATGATACCCCAAAATAAATTCTGCTGCTTCTCCTGAGTACGGGGATACCACATATGTGGGACTTTTTGGGAGCCTAGCCGCGTACGGGGCCCCGAAATCCAAGCACCGCCTTCAGGCTTTCTAAGGGCGTTACAGTTTTGAAGGCCATAAAATGCCAAGATGGCACAAACACCCCCCAAATGACCCCATTTTGGAAAGTAGACACCCCTAAATTTAGGGGTACACTAGTGAGACTAGGTAATAAATGGCGGGTGCCCTGAAACTATAAAAAAATAACTAACCAACCAGCGTCACCTGTAACCGTTATATGGTGATCACTGGTGAAAGGGTTAACTAGGGGGCAATCAGGGGGCTTTATGCGGTAGTATATGGGGGTCCCTGGCGCTATAAAAAGCTGCGGCGAACCTAAATACCTACCTGCCTAACTAGCATCACCTGTGACACTAATACAGCGATCAGAAAAACGATCGCTTATTAGGCTGGGTTCACACTGGAGCGATGCGGGAACGCCACGAATCCGCGGCGGGTTCCCGCATCGCATGCCTCCCGGGGGCAGTTCACACTGCCCTATGCGAACTGCTGGGAGTGTCAGTGAAATGTTAATGACACCCCCAGATCAGTTCGCATATCGCAGTGCAATCTGCAAACTCGGATCGCATGGTGTGAACACCCATGCGATCCGATTCTGCTGCGGACCAAGAAAAGGGTCCCGTGCGAATTTGCGGCGGGTGCGGCGGGTGCGGCGCAAATTCAGCCATACTATCTGGCTGAACTCGAATCACACAGAGATCGGATGTGATTTGCACTGCAGTGCGGTGCGAATCACATTCGTTCTCATAAACCGCTGCAATGTGAACCCAGCCTTAGTGACACTGGCGACGGGGGGTGATCACGGGGTTAAACCTTTATTGGGGGGGTTAGGGGGGCACATTAGAACTAAAGGGGGCTAACCCTAACTGCCCTAACAGTTATTACAGTCACAAATGACACCAATGCAAAAAAAAAAAAAAATGCAATTGGTGTCACTGTGACTGGGGGGGGCAGGGGTAATTGGGGGGGTGATCGGGGGGTAAAGGGGGGGTGTGAGTGTGCCTGGCATGTTCTACTGTACGTGTGGTGTGTTGGTGCAACTCACCGATCCTCTCTCCTCGGTGCCGGAACGAAAAATACCGACATGGAGGAGAGATTACATCACTTCCTCTCCTGTGAGGAGAGGAAGTGATGTCACGGAGCATTTCTATTCGTCGGGAGCGATCGCGAGGGGGTGGCCATGAATCAATGGCCGCCCCCTCATCCCGGATCGCTCCCGAACGAATGCCGACCGCTGCAGGCACCGGGGGGGGGCCCCCACCCGCGGGAAGGCAGGGACTTATATATACGCCCATATGCCTGCCCGTGCCATTCTGCCGACGTATATCGTCGTGCAGCGGTCGGCAAGTGGTTAATTGATGTAAAAGTCTAAAAATATTTAAAAGAGAAAAAAATGGCCTTAAAAAAAATTGAAGGCTGTGGAGTCATTGTTGACATTCCAACACTACAAGAATAGCAAATAATATTAGAGCGCAACCAGGGCAGCTAAAATAGACCAATAGAGACACATAGCCCCCAATTTTTTAAATATATTAATAGTAAGGAACGCAAGATTAGCGCATATTGGCCCAATAAAGGACGATGGGGGGAAATTGGTTACAAATAATGAGGCAACTGTCCTAAATGCATTCTTCTCTGTTTTTACCAGGGATAAGCAAACAGGAATGTAATGCTAGTAACACATCACTGAATATACACTTGGCCAGTGCATAGAAAAAATACTTGAAAAACTTAACATAAATAAACCACCAGGGCCAGGTGGCTTACACCCTAGAGTTCTCAAAGAACCTAGCCATATAATAGTCAAACCATTATTCCTATTTTTTTTAAGGACAGCTTATTGACAGGAATGGTAGCAGATGACTGGTGAAAAGCAAATGGGGTACCAATACAGTATTTAAACTAAGGCCAAGATATATACCTGGAAGCTATAGGCCAGTCAGTCTAACATCGATAGTATGTAAGTTATTAAGAGGCAAGATAAGGGACTATATCCAAAAATTTGCTTATGAAAACAGTATCTTTAACAATAAGCAGCATGGATTCATGAAAGATTATTTTCACCAAAGAAATGTAGAAGAATACATTTTGGGATAAATTTATAAAGAACATTTATTTGCATATTTTTATAACAGGAACTAAGAAAAACACAATTTTTCTTTTAATGGTAAAGACAGGGCCAATCACAGCCCATCTGTACCATGTGATTATCTTTGACCAATCCCAGCTAATCACATGAAAACAGACTGCATGAATCAGTTTCATTCAATCAAATGCTTGCTTGATAGCAATGTAATACATTGCTATAAGCAAACATAATGTGTAAAAAAAAAAGAAATCCTGATCACTTCCCCAGAGCAGTAAAAAAAAATGATACTTTTTTTTTTCCCGTACTGTCTCCAGTCAGTGTCCCTGATCACCACCACACCAGTTATATGATAATGCTAAACTACACTGGTGACAGTATGTAAAAAAAAAAAAATTGAGAATTTATTTATTAATTTTCCATTTTTATTTTTTCATTTTCAACTTAAAAAAAAAACGCCATACCTCTTACTAAATACCTTGTGCTCTCTACTTTCCAAAAAGGGGTAATTTGGTATTGTATTTGTACTATCTTGACATTTTAGGGCCTCAAGAACCGATTGATTGATTTTCAAATATATACCAACGTTTGTCGACTCTATAACTTTCCTACAGACTAAATAATATACACTAATTTGGGTTATTTTCATCAAAGAAATGTAGCAGTATACATTTTGGGGTTAATTTATGAAGAACATTTATTTGCAAAATTTTATAACAAACTAAGAAAAACGCATTTTTTTTAATGGTAAAGACAGAGCTTTGATCAATCCCAGCTAATCACAACAAAGCGGACTTCTTGAATCCATTTCATTTAGTCAAATGCTTGCTTGATAGCAATGTAATACATTACTATAGGCGAACATAATGTGTAAAAAAAAAAAAGAAATCCTGATCACTTCCCCGGAGCAGTGCAATGTTACTATGGTAACATTATATTGCTCTGGTCACAGTGGGTTAAAGAAAAAACAAAGCAAAAAAAAAAAAAAAGTAAAAAAAAGAAAAAATTATACTGCTTTTTTTTTTCTGTACTGTCACTAGTCAGTGTACCTGATTACTGCCACACCAGTTATATGATGACACATTACTGCACTGGTGACTATGTAAAAATATAAATAAATTGTGAATGACATTTTAAGGCCCCAAGAAAATAGATCAGTACATCATGATTGATCATTTTTCAGAAACATTCCAACGTTTGTTGAGTCTATAACTTTCCTACAGACTAAGACCCCTTTCACACTGAGGGGGTTTTCAGGCATTTTAGTGCTGCAAATAGTGTCTAATTAACGCCTGAAAACAGCCTCCCATTCATTTCAGTGTGACTTTTCACACCGGGGTGGTGTGCTTGCTGGACGTTAGGAAAGGTCCTGCAAGCAGCATCTTTGGGGCGGTTTTGAAGCGCTGTATTTAGCGCTCCCAAAACGCCCTGCCCATTGAAATGAATTGCCTGAAAAGCGATTCAGAAGCTCCACAACATGGGTGTTTTTAAACCCTTCTTTTGGGTAAAAGCACCCCGCTAATGGCCGAGCAGCGGCGCTTAAGCGATAACCCGGCCATGACCCCAGTGTGAAAGGGGTCTAAATAAATACACTGATTTGGGTTACCGTATATACTTGAGTATAAGCAGAGTTTTTCATCCTATTTTTTAGGCTGAACCCCCCCCCCCCCCCGGCTTACTCTCGAGTGAGCTGTACAGCAGCCGTTCCTTTGATTACTAAAACAGCGCTGTATTATGCAGCCTGTTCGACCGTCCACTGTAACAAAGCCCCGGCTTCTCCTCGTCCGTGATAGAGGAACACTGATACAATGCTGGGAAGCTGCATCAGTGTTCCGTCTATCATTGACAAAGAGGAGGGCTTTGTGAGACTGCAAATGGGCACAGTGAGGCTGTAAATGGGCACAGTGAGGCTGCAAATGTGCACAATTAGTCTGAAAATGGGCACAGTGAGACTGCAAATGGTCACAGTGAGACTGCAAATGGGCACAGTGAGGCTGCAAATGGGCACAGTGAGGCTGCAAATTGGCACAGTGAGGCTGCAAATGGGCACAATTAGACTGCAAATGGGCACAGTGAGACTGCAAATGTGCACAATTAGGCTGCAAATGGACACAGTGAGACTGCAAATGGGCACAGTGAGGCTGTAAATGGGCACAGTGAGGCTGCAAATGTGCACAATTAGTCTGCAAATGGGCACAGTGAGACTGCAAATGGTCACAGTGAGGCTGCAAATGGGCACAGTGAGGCTGCAAATGGGCACAGTTAGGCTGCAAATGGGCACAGTTAGACTGCAAATGGGCACAGTGAGGCTGCAAATGGGCACAGTGAGGCTGCAAATGGGCACAGAGAGGCTGCAAATGGCCATTGTTCACTCAGTAGCTGCTGCATTTTCCCACCCTAGGCTTATACTCAAGTCATTATGTTCTCACATTTTTTTTGTGGTAAAATTAGGTGCCTCTGCTTATATTTGGGTTGGCCTATACTCGAGTATATATGGTATTTTTACCAAAGAAATGTAGCAGAATACATTTTAGGGTTAATTGATGAAGAACATTTATTTGCAAAATTTTCAAACAGAAACAAAGAGAAATTAGTTCCCCCCCCCCCAAAATGTTCAGTCTATTTTCATTTAGGAAAAAAATAAAAATAAAACAGTGGTGATTAAATACCACCAAAAGAAAGCATCATACCCTCAAACCTGGAATCCCTACGTACCTCTTTCAATTTTTCCTATTCTTTAGATTCTCTCCCCTACCTAGGTATTCACCTTACCCCTACTTTTCTGGATTTAGGGACTAAAAATTACATTCCATTGATACATAAGCTGAGAGCCACTTTGAAAATGTGGAAATCATATAAAATTTCATTCCTGGGCAGAATAACAGCAATTAAAATGACACTACTCCCCAAAATTCTATATTTATTTAGAGCGCTCCCTGTCAGACTTAATAAAGCATTGATTACGAAGTTTCAATCCGATATTAATAAATTTATTTGGTCAGACTCTCACCTGAGCCTTTCAAAATTAATTCTATATAGATCCCAAAAACAGGGAGGACTGGGCCTCCCTGATTTCTGGTTATATTACCTGTCAGCCAGATTAACCCAAATCGCCCAATGGCATATCCCGAACCCAAGGGTTCCATGGGTCACATTCGAAAAAAAATTAAATTCTTCCATTCGCCCTTTCAAGTTTACTTTGGGGAAACAAAATTCCCAACCCAAAAATCGACTCTCTGAATCAAATTGTCTCTCAGTCTTACCAGTTGTGGAAATTGTATAACCAAAAATGTAATCTTATCTCCAAAACCCCACAACACGCCTCGTTTATAGGAGACCCAAAACTCCACCACTACCTTCAAGACCCTGCAGATCTTACTTGGTGGATTAATAATAACCTTACATTTCTTTGTTGTTTCATTGAAGGCTCAAATTTCATTTCTTTCTCCTCCCTCAAGGCAAAACATCAAGTCCCAGAAACAGAATTTAACAATTATCTTAAGATCAAACAATTTTTTATTAAACATTATCAAACCACGCATACTCAAGCTCCATCCTTCTATGAAAACCTCTGCCTTAAATCACCTACAAAACGTGGCTTTATCTCGGAAGTATACTTTAACCTATCTAACACTACAAGCATAAATAAACTCCCATACATGATTAAATGGGAACAAGAATCAAATTTCTCGTACACTATGGTTAATTGGGATGTTTGTATAAATAATTTGCATAAATGTACAAAATCTATTGCCATTAAAGAAACGGCCTTAAAATTATTCACTAGATGGTATTACACCCCAATTAAACTACACACCATCTTCCCTACCTCCTCCCCTATATGCTTTAGAGAATACCATTCTATAGGATCTTTATCACATATTTTCTGGGCCTGTGATAAGATCACCTATATTTGGAGGCAACTAGAAATGTTTGCTTCCAAAATATCAGATAAAAATATAGTTTTATCATTACACAACTGCCTCCTCTTCTCCCCAATTACAGATCTCCCCACTCATAATATGAGATTAATCCATACTATATGTGTAGCAGTCCACTGGTTAATTGCATATCACTGGAAATCATCTACAGTCCCACTAAGACATCTTAAGACAAGGATTGTAAACATTAACTTAATGGAGAAAATATTTCATTCTGTTCAAAACACTATGCATATATACAATAAAAAATGGGATCCCTGGTTTGAACATAGTAATGAGTTTTTCAACCCTGAATAATGTCCACATTTATATTCAGTCTTTGAAACTTTAGTTGCCTACATATATAAAGTAAGTGTTACCCCCCAAAAAGAATTAAAAATATAAATACTCAAAAATATGACAGAATTCACCCCTTTTTCCTTTTTTTTTACTGTCAAGGAATGTTATTTATACCACATATGATTATTATATGCTCAAATGTATATTGAACTCTCTGTGATTTGTTTTATACTACTGTACTATATATTTTGTACCACCTTTTGTACCAAATAAAAAAGTTTGTAAACAAAAAAAAAAGAAAGCATCATATGTGTGAACAAAACGATAAACATTTAGTTTGGGTAGAGTGTTACATAGTTACATAGTTAGTAAGGTTGAATAAAGACACCAGTCCATCCAGTTCAACCTGAGTGTCTACAATTGTCCCCATCACTGTACATTGCACACTCATATTGGTCCCTACCCTCAAGGAGCCCACAATCCAAGGTCCCCATTCATATACTAGGGCCAATTTTGGACAGAAGCCAATTAACCTACCTGCATGTCTTTGGAGTGTGGGAGGAAACCGGAGTACCCGGAGGAAACCCACACAGGCACAGGGAGAACATGCAAACTCCAGGCAGGTAGTGTCATGGTTGGGATTTGAACCACTGTGCCGCCCTTAATTTTAATTAGTGTTGCATGACCGTGCAATTGTCACTGAAATTGAGACAGCTCTGAAAGCTGAAAATTGGCCTGGGCAGGAAGGGGGGGGGGGGGGGTAAAAATTTCCAATATTGAAGTGGTTAACCTTACCAACTATGTAACTATGTTTCGGTATGTGTCCATTTTCTAAGCAATTTCTTCATCCAAAAACATGATTTTTAGCGCATTATAAATGACACCTGCAAAATATTTTTTTTCTATAGTCGCAGCACTGTGTTTATCGTCATTTCAATACAGGATTAATCAGAGGCACTGACATTTTCTACCGGCGGGCAAGCTAATGGAAAAAAATGAGATAGTAATGATTATGACACCGGATAAGGGCTGCAGTTCCAGCGAGCGTAGGATGAGGAATTGTTTGCCAATCCGGCTGACGGAATGCTAAAACATGACACGGAGTCTCATCTCTGCTCATGTTATTGCACTGAGCAATGATTCATTTTGAGATCTTTTCATACTGTCCTAGCTATTTTAACACCTTCAGGGTAGGTGAAGGTTGCTTAATCAGCACACGATGTTACAGAAAATAAAAAAAACAAAAAACAGATGTGGATTATTTATTGGAAACTTTTAAACCAGTTTCTACTTTTATGGCTTGAAAATTATTAATATTATACTGTTACTGTAATTTGTACATATTGCCATCATTTCCCATTGTACGATTGTAACACTAACCCCCGAAGGAGCTGCTGGTAATTTTTGGCTTACCATTACCTTCTTTTCTCCTTGTGGCATGTCTAGGGGATGTAGCCCAGTGACTAGAGACTGACGACAGATCCACTTGAGTGGATTTTATTTGCAAAACTCAGTCAATTAAACAGTCTTTCAACTTGGGATCAGAGGGTTGGAAAGGAATTCAGGTACTCTTATGTCAAAGTCCAAAAACGTTAAAGAACTTGCTTACTTTGATGACATATACATACAGGTGATCTGACACATCCAGGTGGGGGGCGCGCATGCGTGCTTCCACTGTGATTATACACAGTGGATCCCGATCAGGGCTGGTACTACCACTAGGCAAACTAGCCAGCCGCCTAGGGCGCGCTGCTGCCTAGGGTGCCCGGCCACTGGTGTTCCTACTCTCTTCTCTCTGCACCAAGCAACTAAGCCGCAGCATCAGCAGGCAGCTGCTGCTCTGTTCTCACATAGTGTCAGAGGCGCAGCGGCAGCGGAGGACTGTGTCTGTGCCCCAACTCTCGAATGAATGGAAGAAAGCAAACATATATTGATGGGCACTGGTAGGCTGCATTGATAGGCGCTGGTGGGCTGCATTTGATGGGTGCTTCATTAAAAATGTGGGGTATACATGGGCAGGGCAAAGAGGGTGGAGTCAGGGGTGGGGCGGCAAAATGAGGTTTCGCCTATGGCAGTGATGGCGAACCTTGGCACCCCAGGTGTTTTGGAACTACATTTCCCATGATGCTCGGCTACACTGCAGAGTGCACAAGCATCATGGGAAATGTAGTTCCAAAACATCTGGAGTGCCAAGGTTTGCCACCACTGGCCTAGGGTGTCAAAATCCTTGCACCAGCCCTGAAGCCGATTGAGGGGTGCACAATACCTGGTGTCCTTCGGCATCCGCCAATCGTGAGGCAGAATGGCAATCTGCCTAGGTAATCAATGCAAATCGTCGTTCTGACAGAAGGGAAGGCACGGATCCTGTGTCCCTGCAAAGCAGGGAATAAATTCTATCTCTTCCCCTAGTAAAAGCACCGCACACTGTATAGTAAAACACTGGCTAGGTACACAGTTAACCCTTTGATTGCCCCTGATGTTAACCCCTTCCCGGCCAGCGTCATTACAGTGAGAGTGCACATTTTTAGCACCAATCTCTGTATTAGTATCACTGATCCCCAAAAAGTGTCTGTCAGTATCAGAATGGCCACTGCAATATCGCAGCCCCGCTATAAGTTGCTGATCACCACCATTACTAGTAATAAAAAATATATAAAAAAATAAAAAATATCCAATAGTTCTAAACGCTATAACTTTTGCGCAAACCAATCAATATACGCTTATTGGGATTTTGTTTACCAAAAATATATAGCTGAATACATATTGGCCTAAATTGATGAATATTTTTTTTTTATTTTTTTTTGTTGGATAAGTTTTTTAACAGATGTTATTTTTTTATAACAAAATGTTTTTTTTTTCAAAATCATCTGCCTTTTTTTTTTGTTTTTTAGCACAAAAAATTATTAAAACACAACGGTGAACAGATACCACCAAAAGAAGCTGTGGGAAAAAATTACAAATTTTATTTGGGTACAGTGTCGCATGATCGTGCAATTGTCAGTTAAAGTAATCGCAGAAAAATGACCTGATCATGAAAGGGGGGGGGGGGAGTGAGTTCTATCTTCTCATGTGACAACACTGAAGAAATTAAACTTTGTTGCAATGTAAAGTAGTGAGTGTACAGCTTGTATAACAGTGTAAATTTGCTGTCCCGTCAAAATAACTCAACACACAGCCATTAATGTCTAAACCGCTGGCAACAACAGTGAGTACACCCCTAAGTGAAAATGTCCAAATTGGGCCCAAAGTGTCAATATTTTGTGTGGGCACCATTATTTTTTTACAGCACTGCCTTAACCTTCTTGGGCATGGAGCTCACCAGAGCTTCACAGGTTGCCACTGAAGTCCTCTTCCACTCCTCCATGATGACATCATAGAGCTGGTGGATGTTAGAGACCTTGCGCTCCTCCACCTTCCATTTGAGGATGTCCCACAGATGCTCAATAGGGTTTAGGTCTGGAGACATGCTTGGCCAGTCCATCACCTTTACCCTCAGCTTCTTTAGCAAGGCAGTGGTTGTCTTGGAGGTGTGTTTGGGGTCGTTATGTTGGAATACTGCCCTGCGGCCCAGTCTCTAAAGGGAGGGAATCATGCTCTGCTTCAATATGTCACAGTACATGTTGACATTCATGGATCCCTCAATGAACTGTAGCTCCCCAGTGCCAGCAGTACCGTGAAACTCCCACCACCATGCTTGAGTGTAGGTAATACACACTTGTCTTTAAACTCCTCGCCTGGTTGCCGCCACACACGCTTGACACCATCTGAACCAAATATGTTTATCTTAATCTCATCAGACCACAGGACATGGTTCCAGTAATCCATCTCCTTAGTCTGCTTGTCTTCAGCAAACTGTTTGCTGGCTTTCTTGTACATCATCTTTAGAAGAGTCTTCCTTCTGGGACGACAGCCATGCAAACCAATTTAATGCAGTGTGCGGCGTATGGTCTGAGCACTGACGGGCTGACCCCCCACCCCTTCGACCTCTGCAGCAATGCTGGCAGCACTCATACGTTTATTTCCCAAAGACAACCTCTGGATATGACACTGAGCACGTACATTCAACTTCTTTGGTCGACCATGTGGAACCTGTCCTGTTAAACCGCTGTATGGTCTTGACCACCATGCTACAGCTCAGTGTCTTGGCAATCTTCTTATAGCCTAGGCCTTCTTTATGTAGAGCAACAATAATTTTTTTCAGATCCTCAGAGAGTTCTTTGCCATGAGGTGTCATGTTGAACTTCCAGTGACCAGTATGTGAGAGTGAGAGCGATAACACCAAATTTAACACACCTGCTCCCCATTTACACCTGAGACCTTGTAACACTAATGAGTCACATGACACCAAGGAGAGAAAATAGCTAATTGGGCCCAATTTGGACATTTACACTGTTATACAAGCTGTACACTCACTACTTTACATTGTAGCACAGTGTCATTTCTTCAGTGTTGTCACATGAAAAGATAGAATAAAATATTTACAAAAATGTGAGGGGTTTACTCACTTTTTTGAGATACTGTATAATATACAGTGCATAGAGGAAATACAACGTCATTCAGTTAGGGTCTACATCTTTACTACAGTAAACCACACAGCATCTGATCGATTCATTTGCATAAGCAGTTTGTATAGGATTTTTTTATTTGATATTTATGTTGGCAGTATGTGTGTGGTACATAGGCACTGATGCAAAGGTCATGCGTTTTGTTGGCTGCATACTGCGGCTCTATCTACGAGCAATGATTAAAAATCCATTTCCACGTTGACTCTAATTGCCCTGTATGGACATAAACAGCTAAACATTTAATTTCAAGCCGAATACATAATGACGGGAGCTTATCTAAATGTATCTCAGGATGCAGCGTATGTCACGGTTCTCCGCGCCTTCTCTCTCTATTAATTAATTCAGTTAAGTTTCAATTAGATAGTCCAGAAAACATACGACAGGTGGATGAATAATAAAACGGGAGTCAGGCTTTGATTATTAGCATGCTAAAAGGTGTAGACATACACAATGCATTTTCTAGAAATATTTAAAAATTCCCTTTACTGATTTATTTTATGTATTTATGTATGTACTGTATGTGTTTATTGAGATGTAGCCTTGGTGATATATAAGTAATCGGGTGATGATTAATGGACTAGAACGTTAAAAAAAAGACCATCAATAATAACATACTATGGGGGTCAGGACTGCCTTCTGAAAACTGAACTTCATGTAGATTCGCCACTTCCCCTCTAGTGCAATTTTTCTAATTGTTTTCACATAGTAGATTTGTTTTGGTCCTAATACAAATTTGGTTATTTGGAGATTCACATGTATCTAAATGGTAACGTATAGTACCAAATTTAGTTGAAATTCATTAAAATTAGGGCTGTTACTGATTAAAATTTTTGTGTTTCATTAATCAATTTTGATTAATTATAACACACATACAGATCCAACTACTTTTAGCTGATCTCCTTGCATTGCAACTCTGCATTAGTCAGTGTTGAATATGGTATACACTATATACAATCACCCGACACTAGTTAGTTTCCACAATCCATGACTTAACTTCACAGTTTACACTAATGTACACACTGACATTCTGACCACAAAATCCGTCAGATTTTTTCAGACCAGTTTGGTCCTAAACTGGTGTTGCATACACATGGTCGGACAAAGTTGTCGAAAATCCGATCGTCTGGAACGTGATGACGTTCATTCGTTACGACGGGACTACGTTGAGGCTAGTAGCCAATAGCTTTGGTCTCGTAATTTGATCTGAGCATGAGTGGCACTTTGTCCGATCGGAATTCTCTACAAACGATCGGAAAAAGTCTGATTGGATTTTTTTTGTCAGAAAATTTGAGATCCTGCTCTCAAATTTTTTCAGTCGGAAATCCGATCTGATCAGACCTTTTCCGACCGTGTGTACAAGGCAAAATACATTTTAAATTCAAACTGCAGCACTGAAGTAAGTAATTTTTTTTTCCACAGTAGCGTGACCTCCGGTCTAACTAATCACTCTCACCTTATGGCATGGACCCCTGTGCAAACAGGTGGTCATGCAAGCGGGTATCAAAAGGGTTAACATGGACCATAAACTTCTCTCACGTCTCCTTAGATCTCAGCAAGGACGCCAGTTCTTGGGTAGAAAGAAAAGATCTAAGTGCTTACCGCTTAAGTATCGTGTTAGTTCTGTAGGGCAGCAGTGGGTGATGTCATGCGTAGTTCCTCCCCCGTAAGGGAGGAGGAGTCCGATGACGTCGATGCAGCCTGGGAAGCCGGCCACCCGTGTCCTTAACCGATTACTCATCAGCTGCCAGTAGACTTCCCCACTGACCGATGAATGTAAAGAAAAGAAAGAAAATTTAAAAAAAAACAAAAAACAAAAAAAAAAACAGCTTGGGCTCCCCCCAACCCCAGTCCATACCAGGCCCTTCAGGTCTGATATGCATGATAAGGGGAACCCCATACCAAAATGTAAAAACAAAAAACAAAACAGCATGGCATCCCCGCCAAAATCCATAACAGACCCCTATCCGAGCATGCAGCCCGGTAGGTCAGGAAAGGGGAACAAGCGAGCACCCCCCCTCCTTAAATCATACCAGGCCACATGCCCTCAACATGGGGGGGTGCTTTGGGGCAGAGCCCCAAAGCACTTTGTCCCCATGTTGATTGGCACAAGGGCCTTATCCTTACAACCGTGGCCGGTGGTTGTGGGTGCCTGCGGGCAGGCGGCTTCTCGTAATCTAGAAGCCCTGTTTAACAAGGGGGCCCCCCAGATCCCTCCCCTATGGTACATAATACCCCTACCCATTCACCCAAAAAAGTGTCAAAAAATAGAAAGAGACAGTTTTTGACAATTCTTTTATTAAAAAATAAAAAAACAATTTCCCCTGATGTAAATTCATGATCAATCATGCTGCCTGCTGCACCCGAAAAATAACCAAAAAACAAACAAAAAAAAACCCGCTCCCACCGACATGAAGTCCGTCTGCCTACAGCAGTCTCCTATGTTTGACAGTTCGTTTGACGTTACAAACTGCTGCATGCTGGTGCATGCCAGTGATGTCACCAGGTGGCTCTGCCCTTCCTTATGAAAGAACTGTCAAACGGAGGAGCCTGCAGTAGGCAGGCAGCCTCAATGTCGATGAGTGCGTTTTTTTTCTTTTTCGGGTGCAGCAGGCGGTGTGATTGATCATGGATTTACTTGGGGGGGGGGACACAGTTTTTTTTTCTTTTTTTTACATAAGCAGATTGTCATTCTGCCTCCCCCTGTAAACAATCTCGGATGGCCCTATAGCAGTTCACAGGAATCATGTACTGGTATGTGATCTTGCTCTTCTGGGCTGCCCTGCAGCAGTATATGTACATGGGACGGTCCTTAAGCGGTTAAAGCTAAACTCCAGGCAAACACAGTTAAAATATACATATAAGAGTTTTTCTGCTTGACAAATGATTTGATTTGTGGTGGCCATACAGACTTCGATTTTATGATCTGGTTGATGTGTGATTCAATCAAGATGATCAAATCTGCAAACAAACAATCAAATAGCCAAAACGTCCCCTTCAGATTGATTTAGACTTGATTCAGATTGAATTCTATCAAAAATTTTTAAATAAATGTGTCACTGAGTGCATTCCAAGAAGAACGATAGAAGAAGAAAGGTAAAACCTGGGTGGCTGAACCAAAACATAAAATGTCATATTAAAGAAAAACAATGGCCTTTAAACAGTACAAAGCAGAGGGGTCATCATCAGAATTCCAACAATACAACTAATGCAATGTAAGGTGTAAGAACACAGGGTGGCTACAAAAGACTATATGAAGTTTTTTTTAAATATATTAACATTAAAAGGGAAAGAACAGAACACATAGGCCCCATAAAGGATGAGGAAGGGAAGATGGTTTGACATCCCATTCAAAAACCATGGACATGTACAGTATATGGACTTGGCCTCATGTCATGTCTATATAACAGCCTCCACTCTTCTGGGAAGCTTCACATGAAATTTTGGAGTGTGTCTTGGGAATCTGTGCCAAAATAACATTTGTGAGGTCATCTCCTGATGTTGGATTCTCATCACGAAGGTGTTCAGTAAGGTCGAGGTTACGCCCCTGTAAAGGACACTCAAGTTCCTCCACACCACACTGGTCAAACCATGTGTTTATGTAGCTGGTTTTGTACACAGGACCACATTCATGCTGGAACAGAAACAGACCTTCTACAAACTGTTACCACAAGGCTGAAAAAGCACCATTGTCCAAAATTTCTTTGTTTGCTGTAACATTAAGCCCTTCAGATCCGCGCTATAGCCAATTGACGGCTACAGCGCAGATCTACTTTGCAGTGAGACCATCAATAGACATCTTCCTCTTTGCACGCTCCCTATGCTCCCCCTGCAGGGTGCGCACGGCCCACGCTGTGATCACCGAGTCAATGAGACTCGGGTGATCACATATTGGAGTAAGGGGCCAATGACAGCTGATCACATGATGTAAACAGAAGATCGGTAGTTCCTTGCACACCGGCATCTGTGCAAGAGACATTGGTCGGAAGAGGATGAGACACAGCCACCACATTTGCGCCCACCAGTATCACCTACCATTGCCACCTGCCAGTGCCCACAGTGCCTCAAATATGCGCCCACCAGTACATAAGTGCCAGTAATCAGTGCCACCTATTAAAGCCCATGAGTGCCATCTATCAATGCCCACCAGTGGTGCCAATCAGTGCCTCATCAGTGCCACCTAGCAGTGCTGCCTGGGCGTCACCTACCAGTGCCGATCAGTGCCCATCACTGCCACCCATCAGTGTCCATCACTGCCAGCTATCAGTGCCCATCACTGCCAGCTATCAGTGCCACCTATTAGTGCCCTTCAGTGCCACCTATCAATTTCTTTTAGTGCCACCTCTCAGTGCCCACCAATGCCACCTTTCAGCGACCACCAGTGCCACCTCATCAGTGCCCACCAGTGTCACCTATTAGTACCTATCAGTGCAGCCCATCGGTGCCCATCAGTGCAGCGTCATCAGCGTACATCAATGAAGGAGAAAAATGTAGGTGCCCAGTAACCAAGTGATTCATAGTACTCTTCACTGGAAACACCTGAACTCTATCATTTGGAGAAGGGTCCAAATACTTTGGCTAAATAATGTATTGGGATGGGAAGAAAGGGGTGCCCAGTGAACGGAGTGATGCCACACTTAATAGAGGGGTAACAATCGTTTATTGAGAATATTGAATGAGCAAATCAAGTCAACGTGTTTCCATTCTAGCCAGAATCTATCTTGTACAAGAGACTCAGGTACCCCTGCAGAGTTCACCCACCTCTGTTTTCATGTACCTATAGCCCTGAAGAAGGGGGAGGCATTTTCCCCAAAACACGTTGGCTTTATTTGTTCATCCTGCAGTCACAGTAAATGATGGTTAACCCCTCTATCAAGTGTGGCATCACTCTGGACACCGGGCGCACTTTTTTTCCAATCCAAATATCTCCTTTACTGAAGTGACATCATAGTCCTACCAGTCAGGTAGCAGCCCTGACCCCCAAAGGGAGTCACATACAGTATCATATACCACTATTTATCTATGGAACTACCTAATCCAGACTATAACTTATCCATTTAGTCCAGGGCAGACCCTAGCTCAGACCAACTAAATAATGTATTGATAAGCCCTAAAATGAGATTACTTTTGTTTATTGTAGGTAGGGGTTCCTCCAGTAGCCATCGCAGAGGTCTTGTGGCTATTGGTACACCCTGACATTACCAGGAACCGGGGGCCCGTAACTGAGCAAACATGGAGAAGCTTAATGTTTATATAGGAGGTTTGGGAGGGCTCCAGGCTTTGATGTAATAAAGGTGGACAGCGGACATGTCGGCTCTCTGCTTAGGCTGCAACTTTACATCTCCAGACTCTTAACAACTCAATGCTTTCAAAACTCCCAATATGACCAATAAAATCGAATTACAATAATGAAAAGCCAAAAAAAAAAAAAAAAAAATAGAAACTCAAGAACAAGAACACTGTCTTTTCATACTGAGTGTGGGCAGAGCTGGCTGCAGCATTCTAATACAATTAGTGCTTTACCCTGCAGTATGAGTCACAACAGTCATCATCACAATAAACAGAATTTCTGGCTGTACTGACAATATCATATGACAGTTTGTGTATATGGAACATCCTGGGTGACAAGCAGGGCAGGACATAGGGTGGTTGGGGCCTCTGGGCTTGAGTCACTTTCGGGCCCTACCTTCTATACATTAACATATTTATCGGCGTATAACATGCACCCCAAGTTTAGAAGGGAATTTGAAAGGAAACTTTTTTTAGGAGGGAAGTTTAAGGAAAAAATGTAAATGCCCATCAATGCAGCCTTATCAATGTCCATCTGCAGTCTTGTCATTTTCAGCTTTGTCATCGCAGTCTTGAAGTTTAAAAATGGCGCTGCCGAGATACAGAGTCCTGTATATCTCGGGTCCTCTCGGCGGCTCTCGTGTCCTCTCGCAGTCCCAAGCGGAGCCGAGAGTAGCAGAGTGTACTCGGCTCAGCTCACAGTCAAGCCCAGTCCCTGTGTTATGTCCATCATAGGGTAGGGCTGGGCGTGACTGTGAGTGGAGCCAAGCCGAGTACACTAGGCTATGTATCTCGGTGGGGCCTGCGGGGCCCCCTATTGAGCGGGGCCCATGGGTTTGAGCCTAGTCAAGCCCAATGGTAAGTCCGGCCATGATGACAAGGTTCCTTTAGTACTACCATCCATGGGCTATATCTGACCTGCTCCAATATTTTATTTGTCCTCCTGCAGCTAGATTTAGTGGTGTGTCCTTGCGCTCACTTCGGGGATTAACGCCAGCCGAGGCTGCTAATGGTCTCTGCTTCAACTCCCCCCATGTGCAAGGGGATTCTAATGTAAAGGGGGGACTCTGAAATGGGACTCTGATCTAAGCGGGGACTCTGAGGGAGATTTTGAGGTTAGGGGGGCTCTGATGGTGACCCTTTTGTAAAGGGAAGTCTTATGGAAGGTAGCCTCCGATACAAACACTGATGTAAGGGGGGTGGGGCTGTTATGTAAGGGGGCACTCTAAAATAGGACACCAATGTAAGATGTAAGGGGGCACTCTAAAATAGGACACCATTGTAAGATGTAAGGGGGCATTCTAAAGTGGGACCTCGATGTAAGCGGGACACTCTAAGATGACACCTCGATGTAAGGGAGCTCGTTGAAGTGGGACCCTGATGTAAGGGGGCACTCTAAAATGGGACACCAATGTAAGATGTAAAGGGGCACTCTAAAATAGAACACCATTGTAAGATGTAAGGGGGCACTCTAAAGTGGGACCTCGAATGTAAGAGGGGCAATCTAAAGTGAGACCTCGATCTAAGGGAGCGGGTTACAGTGGGACCATGATGTAAGGGGGCACGCTAAAGTGGGACATTGACATAAAGGGCCCTCTAAAGTGGGACCGTAATGGGGATTCTGATGGAAGGGAGACTCTGATAGTGACCCTGTTGTAAGTTGGGCCCTGATCTAAGGGGGAACTCTGAGGGGGATATAGATGTAAGGAGGACGCTGATGGTGACCCTTCTGTAAAGGGGAGTCTTATGTAAGGGAGCTTGCGATGCAGTCTCTGATGTAAAGGGGGTGGGGGGCTGTGATACAGACCCTAATGTAAGGGGGAAGCTAAAGTGGGACCCCGATGTAAGGGAGCATTTTAAAGTGGGACACCAATGTATGGGGGGACTCCAAAGTGGGACCCTGCTGTAAGGGGGCACTCTAAAATGGGACACCAATGTAAGATGTAAGGGGGCACTCTAAAATGGGACACCAATGTAAGATGTAAGGGGGCACTCCAAAGTGGGACCTCGATGTAAGAGGGGCAATCTAAAGTGAGACCTCAATGTAAGGGAGCGCATTAAAGTGGGACCCTAATGTAAGGGGGCATGGTAAAGTGATACAATGACATAAGGGGGCCCTCTAAAGTGGGACTCTGATGGAAGAGAGATACTGATCGTGACCCTGTTGTAAGTGGGACCCTGATCTAAGGGGGAACTCTGAGGTGGAGTTTGATGTAAGGGGGACTCTGATAGTTACCCCTTTGTAAAGGGGAATCTTATGGAAGGAAGCCTCCAATGTGGACCCTGATGTAAGGGGGGAGGGGGCTGTGATGCAAACCCTGATGGAAGGGAGACTCTGATCATGACCTTGTTGTGGACCCTGTTGTAACCTCAGAAAACATTATTATCTGGTGTTGAGCTTTAATTTGGTTGTCTTTTATGTAAAGTTTATTTTAAAATACATCTAATGCCGCGTACACACGATCAGATTATCCGGTGGACTCTGGTGTGTGTCCCAGAGGATGCTGGGACTGTGACATCATAATGGGTGGGGACATCACCTGGTGACCCTACCATTGTCCCTATATAAGTCGCCGCGCAACACGTCCCTGTCATTACGGCCAGAGACAGCATTGAGTCAACATCTCAAGGAAGAAGAAAAGAAGAGAAGAGAAGGCGGCGACAGAAGACCGAGCCACCGCCAGTAAAAGAGCTGGAAGAAGGAGTGGAAGCCCGGCAAGAAGAATCGAAGAGGGGGACAAGACCCCCGAAGTTGGAAGAAGACCCCCGGGCAGCGACGAAGAAGAAAGCTGGGCTCCTCCGCTAGTAAAAGAGCTAGCAGAAGATAGCAGAGGAGTCCGGCGAAAAAAGACCCCCCAAGACGGAAGAAGACCCCCGGAGCTGTGCAATAAATTTTTTTAAACCCTTGTGTGTTGTGTTTTATTTAAAAAATTTTCACAGGTGAATGGGTAGGGGTACATTGTAACCCTTACTCATTCACATAGGGTGGGGAGGCGGCGGTATCTGGGGGCCCCTTATTAAAGGGGGCTCCCAGATTTCGATAAGCCCCCCGCACGCAGACCCGGACAACCAACGGCCAGGGTTGTCGGGAAGAGGCCCTTGTCCTCATCAACATGGGGACAAGGTGCTTTGGGGTGGGGGGCCACGTGCCCCCCCCATATTGAGAGCACATGGCCTGGCATGGCTGAGGAGGGGGGTGCTCGCTCCTCCCCGCCCCCTTTCCTGACCGGCCAGGCTGCGTGCTCGGATAAGGGTCTTATATGGACCTTGGAGGGGACCCCCACAACGTTTTTTCAGCTTAGGGCTTCCCCTTTAAGTCCATACCAGGTGACTGGGCCAACGACATGTCAATCTCGCTGCCGAAGGCGGCGCCATTGACTTCCTTTGCTAGTCCCAGCTACCTGGAGCCGCGTTCAAAATGAACGGACTTTCCTCCGTGTGTGGGTAAGTCCGTTCATTTTTAAAAGTACAGCGGACTCCCACCATAGTCTGGTTGTGTGTTTGCAGGTCTGCTCGTTCGGAAAGTCCGGCGGACTTTCCGGAGGTTTGTCCGCCAGACTAAGTCCGCCGGATAGTCTGATCGTGTGTGCGCGGCATTAGGCTACCCTATCCACAGGGTTACAATGCAGCAGTGTGATTTCACTGCAGACTAAATATCGCTGTTACCCGAGGCTTGATTCAATAAAGAATATCATATGAGATAATTGGATCATGCGACACATTTTTTCCAATTATCTCATGCAATATTCAAAATGTCAATTCACTGTCAGTTCATTTGGTATTTACCGCACTAGTAAAAAACGCTTGGTAAATACAGCATAAACTAACATTTAGAATTTGGAACGTTTAGAATATTGAAGCATTGAAGTCAATTCATAAAACTATACAGTATAAACAAATACATTCGTTGAATAAGTTGTGGTCTAGCCACACGTTATTCAAGGAATATATTCAATGAGTGCTGTTAAGAAGCCAGAACCCGCTGGTGCCCTTAACAACCAGTAATTAGCTAGTTGTTAACTAGCAGGCATCCGCCATGTCCTTAACTATGACTTATCTGCTGTTAGTGGGTGGCCTCGATGACAGAAGAATGTCAACAAAATAATTTTGTGGGAACCTCATGAAAAAACTTTAATCATCTGGGCCAATTCTTGAACTTCGCTCCTACATTTAAAAATCATAATTTTTTTTTGCTAGAAAATTACTCAGAACCCCCAAAAACTATGTTTTTTATGCTGAGAGCCTATGGAATAAGATGGCGCTTGTTACAACTTTTTATGTCACATAGGTTTTGCGCAGCAATTTTTCAAGCGCATTTTTTTTAAATGAATTTTACAGATTAGAAAAAACAATCCTCAGAAAGATACAGAGTCATCATGGGGTTAGCTTGCCCAACCCCCCAAATGACTAAGGAAGTCTAGACACTCTCATTCCCAGACGCAATGCTGCATTCTGGACCTTTTAGCCTCTGCCTAAAGGGTAGGCGAGGCAACCAATAGCTAAAAGTAAATGGAAATATCCTATAGCGACACCTTGATTTACGTGGTGGAGATAACACATGAGAGGGGGGCAATCGATTCACCCCACAGGGGGCTGCGATGAAGTCCGGAGAGATTTTCTTTCCTTTCCCCTTCTCTCTCTCCTCTTTACTCTTCCCAATTCCCGCTACATTCAACCTCCCCTTGCTCTCCCACCCCTACCTACCCTTGCCTTCCCTTTCCCACCCTTTCCTCGCCCTTCCCCCTCCACCCCTTGACCTCCCTACCCCTCAGTTTGCCCATACTTCTTTTCCGCCCAGACGGACTTGGTTTTTCCAGACCCACAACATCTGCTATTTCCTATTTAGCGCTACACACTCTATACCTGCCTCCTTACTCTAGACGCTAAGGAAAAACCCACCCTATACGCAGACGACAACTCACGCATCTCTGGATGTCCAAAATACTACCGACAAGCTAAAACCCCTTTGACACCAAGTGCTGGTGTCATGGCCGTCCTGGTGATCCGATCGCACATGGGAGATCTGCCCGCAGGATTCCTTTGCTGAGAACTTGTCGGTATCCTTGGGTGCGTGTTACCGCGAACGGACGCACGCGGGTGCGTGTTGGTACGAACAGGCGCACGTGTCTGCGCGACGGTACGAGCGGGCGCACGCGGGTGCGCGATGGTGCGAACGAGCACACGCGGTTGCGCGGGGTCACGAACGGGCGCACGGTTACCCGCGGGGGCACGCAGACTCGCCGTACGACCGTTTTAGCGCCCTAAGGGCTACTTAAGGACTCTGCCTCTGTTCCTCCTTGCTGTCCAGTCTACAGCGTGTCCGGTGATTCTGCTATCCGCTATCTGCTGCTTCTGATTCTTGTTACCTGGCCTGTTCCTGACTACGTTTGCTTGCTGCCTGCCACCGACCTCCTGCCTGTCTGACTACGTTCCCGTCTCTCCCTGTGTACCGCTGTTGCCCGCCTGTTACCGACCCGGCTTGTACCCGACTCTGCTGATTGCCTGCTGACACCAGCTGACTGCCACCTGTTGTTCCGGTCTGATAGCCAGTGCCTGCTGCCATCTGCCGTCTGCCACCAGCTGTTCCAGTCTACCACCTGTGCCTGCCGTTGTCCACGTTTCTACCTACCTGCCGGGTGTCTTCAATCCAGTACCTCTGTGGATCTCTTGCTGCTGCCGGTCCAGATCTGCCTTACACCAGCCAGGCACTTGTGCCCTCTGAACTCTTGAATTCCACCTTCCACCTTCAGGGGTTCTCGAGCCAGAGGCTTACGAGAAGCCGCTCCCTGCATTCTGGGCTCTCATACCAGGTACGTGACAGTACTGGACAGCCATGTCCAAGCCCACGCAGGGAGCCTCCCCTATGGACGAGCTCTGCCGCCACCTTGCTGGTCTTACCCAGGCGGTGAAGAACCTGCAGGAAGGTTACGGCCGACTGGAGGAACAAGTCCAGGCCCTATCTGCTACTACGCCAGCCGTCTCCGGATCCTCTGCTCCACCTTCGGTGGTGATGATGCCGCCCGAACCTAGGGTCCCTACTCCGGAACGATTCTCTGGCAACCGGAATAAATTCAGAGCTTTTCGTAATTCCTGCGAACTCTTTTTTGCCTTGCAACCAAAGACTTTCTCTCTCGAGGCAACCAAAGTAGGATTCGTCATTTCCCTGTTGACAGACGAACCCCAGGCCTGGGCCCACCGTCTCTTGGAACGGAAGGACCCATCTCTGGATACCCTGAATGCCTTTTTCCTGGCGATGTCGCGGTTGTATGAGGACCCTCAGCTTGCTGCTACCGCAGAGGCAGCTTTACACGCTCTACAACAAGGTCGCAGGCCTGTGGAGGATTATGTGTCGGAGTTTAGACGCTGGAGCTCCGACACGGACTGGAATAACTCAGCTCTATGATACCAGTTTCGTATGGGCCTTTCAGAGTCTTTGAAAGACGAACTGGCCCGAGTGGGTACCCCTGAGACTCTGGAAGCCCTCATAGACCTTTCTGTTCAAATAGACAGACGCTTAAGAGAGCGTCGCCTGGAGCGTTCTTCCACAACCTCTCGTCCCGTCTGGATGATGCCACGCGTGCCAAGCTCCACCCATTCGGCCCCTCCTGCTCCTGCTACGGCCGCACCGGATTCTTCGGAACCCATGCAGCTGGGGTTGCTCCGACCATCTCTGACACCTGAGGAACGCCAACGTCGCCGGGCCGGCAACCTTTGTCTCTACTGCGGAGAACCGGGACATTTTGTTCGCACTTGCCCTGCTAAAATGCGTAAGTGCTTCCTCACCCGTTTTGTCAAATAACACCTCTCATCTGGCTGTTCCTATTCTTTTGCAGCTTCCAGGAAGGACTATCCAAACCAACGCAATTATTGATTCCGGGGCTTGTAGTGGCTTTGTGGATTTGCCCTTTGCCCTAAAGAACAACATCCCTCTTCGGCCTAGGGTGAAAGGACTTTCAGTATTTCTGGCCGATGGCTCGACCCTTAAGTCTGGACCAGTGACTCAGGAGACTTCTCCGCTGTTCGCTATCATTGCTGGGGCCCACCAGGAGCTTTTTTGCCTAGATGTCATCAAGTCTCCTTTGTTCCCTGTCATACTAGGCATGCCTTGGTTGAGGGCTCACAACCCATGCATCAATTGGACCACAGGAAGAATTGAGTTCCCTTCAGCCTACTGTCTTCAGCATTGTTTTCCGGTTGACAACAAAGACTCTTCTTCCCTACTCTGCCTGGAAACGGATGCTGAGGTCCAACAAGCTGTACCCAAGGACTATCATGACTTTTTGGACGTATTTAATAAGAAGGGCGCTGAAACCTTACCCCCACATAGGCCATATGACTGCCCAATAGAAATGCTTCCTGGGGCAGAGATTCCTTTCGGAAGAATTTTTCCTTTATCTGAAACAGAATTGGGTACCCTGAAATCCTATCTGGACGACAACCTGGAGAAGGGATTCATCCGACCTTCCACCTCCCCGGCGGGTGCAGGGATCTTCTTTGTTGAAAAGAAAGACCATTCCCTAAGCCCATGTGTGGACTATCGGGCACTTAACAAGATCACTATTAAAAACCGTTACCCCCTGCCATTAGTGCCCGAACTATTTCAGAGACTAGGATCAGCTGAAGTATTCTCCAAGTTGGATCTTCGGGGTGCCTACAACCTCGTCCGTATTCGGAGGGGTGACGAATGGAAGACTGCCTTCCGCACTCGTTTCGGGCACTTTGAATATTTAGTTATGCCCTTTGGTTTGTGCAACGCTCCTGCCACATTCCAACACTTTGTAAACGATATTTTTAGAGACTACCTTGATCTGTTTGTAATAATCTATCTTGATGATATCCTGATTTTTTCCTCCACTTTAGCTGAACATCGAGAACATGTAAAGAATGTCTTAGCTCGTCTCCGTCTTCACGGTCTGTATGCCAAGCCTGAAAAGTGCGTCTTCGAGCAACAAAGCATCCAGTTCCTCGGTCTGATCATCTCAGTGGAAGGGATTGAGATGGATCCTCAGAAAATTTCTGCTATCCAGGACTGGCCTGCTCCTTCTGACAAAAAGGGGGTCCAACGATTTGTGGGATTCGCCAATTTCTACAGGAAATTCATTAAGGGGTTTTCCTCTATCATTTCCCCCATTACCGGACTAACCAAACAGGGTCAAAAGTTCCAATGGACCTCCAAGGCGCAGGAGGCTTTTAAAACCCTGAAAGACTTGTTTGTATCAGCCTCAGTCCTAAAGCACCCCGACTCAATTCTGCCATATATCTTAGAGGTGGATGCTTCAGAAATAGTGGTCGGGGCGGTGCTTTCCCAGAGACAGGGGCCTAAGTCTCTTCTGCACCCGGTCGCCTTCTTCTCTCGCAAGCTATCGGAGGCAGAAAGGAATTACGACGTTGGTGATCGTGAGCTACTGGCAATTAAGGCGGCACTCGAGGAATGGCGCTATCTTCTTGAGGGCGCCACCCACCTGATCCTGGTCTATACCGACCATAAGAATTTAGAATATCTTAAGACTGCTAAGAGACTGAAACCATGACAGGCCAGGTGGGCGCTCTTCTTCTCTAGATTTTCGTTCCATATTACCTACCGTCCAGGATCTAAGAACACCAAACTTGACGCCCTGTCCCGCATGTATAGTGAACCAGAAAGTCCTTTGTCTCCGGATACCATCCTCTCCGCAGGGAACTTCCTTTTGCTCCAGGGAGACTGAGGCCGCGTACACACGCGGGGACTGTTCGCTGAAACTGTCCGCTGAAACCAAGTTTCAGCGGACAGTCCGCTCGTGTGTGGGCTTTCAGCGGACAGTTTCAGCGAACAGTCCGCTGAACAAGGTTTTTCGGAAATTCCGAAAAACTGTCCGCTGAAACCTTGTTTCAGCGGACAGTCCCCGCGTGTGTAGGCTTGTTCGTCAAACAAAGTTGCGCGCATGCTCAGAAAGGATTTTCACGCCGAAAGTTATAATGCAGTGTATAGGACGTCGTATTTTTCGTCCCGTCGTACGTGCCGTTCACGTCATCGCGCACGGTTTCAGCAAACTGTTCGTCCGTCGTGTGTGGCCATGTCCGTCCATGCTAATTTTGAGCGGACTGTTTGCCGAAACTGTTTGACGGACAAAGTTGGGCGAACAGTCCCCGCGTGTGTACGCGGCCTTACTGTCTCAAATTAAACAGGCCTCCATAGGTACTGTCCTTCCACCTGACACTCCACTATTATCCAGAGATGATCTCCTTTGGTACAAGGATAAGATCTTTATTCCTCAGGAAGTGCGAATCTTGGTTCTGAGCTCCTGTCAGGACCATTTGTTGGCTGGCCATTTTGGGGTACATAAGACCATGGAGTTGCTACAACGTACGTTCTGGTGGCCACAGATGAAGAAAGATTGCAGGGAATATGTGGAGGCATGTACCACTTGCATTCGGAGCAAAGGCAGTAAGTCGAGAGCCTGGGGTCTGCTGAAGCCGTTACCCGTCCCCGATAGACCATGGAGGATGATCTCCATGGACTTTATCGTCGAGTTACCGCCTTCAGAGGATTATTCCACAATCTTCGTGGTGGTGGATAGGCTCTCCAAAATGGCTCACTTTTTGCCCATGAAGGGCACTCCTTCGGCCGCAGAGACTGCCAAGACTTTCATTAGGGAGATTGGGAGGCTCCACGGCATCCCCGCTAATATCACATCAGATAGGGGGGTGCAGTTCACCTCTAGGTTCTGGAGAGCGCTCTGCGGGGCCCTGAAAATTGAACTCTGCTTCTCCTTGGCCTATCATCCCCAGACCAACGGCCAGACTGAAAGGACGAATCAGACGCTGGAGCAATATCTGCGTTGCTTTTCTTCGTTTTCTCAAAATGACTGGGCTTCGCTTCTACCCTTGGCTGAATTTGCATACAACAACTCTGTTCATTCTACCACCAAGCAATCCCCGTTTTTTGCAAATTTCGGCTTTCACCCACTATTCCTATCAGACAATCTCCCCGAATGTCCGGTACCGGCTGTGCAGGAGAACCTCAACTTCTTCAAGACAAACAATAAGCTTCTGCAAGAGACTTTGACCAAAACACAGGAGTACAATAAGGAAGTGTTTGATAGGAAGAGAAGGGGGGAACTTGATCTCAAGGTCGGGGATCAGGTTTGGTTGTCCACCTTGAACCTAAAGCTGGCCTGCCCGTCTAAGAAACTGGGCCCAAAATTTGTGGGTCCCTTTCCGATTGTGAGGAAGTTGAATAGCGTGGCCTTCGAACTGAAGCTTTTTCATGTATCTCTACTCAAGCCCGCAGTTCTGGATTCTTTTGCCAACCGAAATGTCAGCCCTCCGGAACCCGTGATTATTGATGGAGAAATCGAATACGAGGTTGAATCCATTCTAGACTGTAGGAAGAGACGTAACCAGACTCAATTTCTGGTTAAATGGAAGGGATATGGGCCTGAGGAAAATTCCTGGGAACCGGAATCCAACATCCATGCGAGAAGACTAATCCTTGCCTTTAAAAGGTCCCATCCGGGTAAGATGACACAGTTGGGCATCCGGAGGCTGGCCCTTGGGGGGGGGGGGGCAATGTCATGGCCGTCCTTGTGATCCGATCGCACATGGGAGATCTGCCCGCAGGATTCCTTTGCTGAGAACTTGTCGGTATCCTTGGGTACGTGTTAACGTGAATGGACGCACGCGGGTGCGTGTTGGTATGAACGGGCGCAAGCGGGTGCGCGATGGTATGAACGGGCGCACACGGGTGCGCGATGTTGCGAACGGGCACACGCGGGTGCGCGGGGTCGCGAACGGGCGCACGGTTACCCGCAGGGGCACGCAGACTCGCCGTACGACCGTTTTGGCGCCCTAAGGGCTACTTAAGGACTCTGCCTCTGTTCCTCCTTGCTGTCCAGTCTACAGCATGTCCGATGATTCTGCTATCCGCTATCTGCTGCTTCTGATTCTTGTTACCCGGCCTGTTCCTGACTACGTTTGCTTGCTGCCTACCACCGACCTCCTGCCTGTCTGATTACGTTCCCGTCTCTCCCTGTGTACCGCTGTTGCCCGCCTGTTACCGACCCGGCTTGTACCCGACTCTGCTGATTGCCTGCTGACACCAGCTAACTGCCACCTGTTGTTCCGGTCTGATAGCCAGTGCCTGCTGCCATCTGCCGTCTGCCACCAGCTGTTCCAGTCTACCACCTGTGCCTGCCGTTGTCCACTTTTCTACCTACCTGCCGGGTGTCTTCCATCCAGTACCTCTGTGGATCTCTTGCTGCTGCCGGTCCAGATCTGCCTTACACCAGTCAGGCACTTGTGCCCTCTGAACTCTTGAATTCCTGTTTCCACCTTCAGGGGTTCTCGAGCCAGAGGCTTACGAGAAGCCGCTCCCTGCATTCTGGGCTCTCATACCAGGTACGTGACAGCTGGACTCTAGAGAAGTCCTTCCATAGACAAAATAATCCTCCCCTTATTCATGGATCTCAAGGCATGAGGGATTTTCTTAATATGTTTCAAGAACTGTTAAAAAGACTGTAATTCATGAGTAAGCCTATAGTGCGCTATTACTACATTATATTATCTGGAGTCACCTTGTTCGATTTGACTTTACATTGTTTCCATCCTGTAATGTTATTCTTTTTTTAAAAATAAAATATTTAAAAGGAAAAAAAAAAACAAGTAAGCCCAATTTTGTTGTATAATATGAAAGATGATGTCATCAGCGTCCATCAGTGAAGGAGAAAAATTACTTATTTACAAAATTTACTGACAAACTAAGAAAAACTTATTTTTTTTCAAAATTTTCAGTTTTTTTATTTTTTTATGAAAAAATAAAATACCCAGCAGTGATTAACCACTTTCAGACCGGACCATTTTGCTGGTCAATGACCAGAGGTCTTTTTACAATTTGGCACTGCGCTGCTTTAACTGGTAATTGCGCGGTCATGCAATGTTGTACCCAAACAAAATTTGCGTCCTTTTCTTCCCACAAATAGAGCTTTCTTTTGATGGTATTTGATTGCCTCTGCGATTTTTATTTTTTGCGATATAAACGTAAAAAGACCGCAAATTTTGAAAAAAAATGATATTTTCTACTTTTTGTTATTAGAAAAATCCAATAAACTCAATTTTAGTCATACATTTAGGCCAAAATGTATTCAGCCACATGTCTTTGGTAAAAAAAAAGTCAATAATTGTATATTTATTGGTTTGCGCAAAAGTTGTCACATCTACAAACTAAGGTACGTTTTCTGGAATTTACGCAGCTTTTAGTTTACGACTGCCTATCTCATTTCTTGAGGTGCTAAAATGGCAGGGCAGTACAAAACCCCCCCAAATGACCCCATTTTGGAAAGTAGACCCCCTAAGGAAATTGATAAGTGGCATGTTGAGCCCATTGAATATTTTATTTTTTTGCCTCAAGCGATTGAATAATGACAAAAAAAAAATGTTTTTTTTTAATTTACACAAAGTTGTCACTAAATGATATATTGCTCACACATGCTATGGGTATATGTGAAATGACACCCCAAAATAAATTCTGCTGCTTCTCCTGAGTACGGGGATACCACATATGTGGGACTTTTTGGGAGCCTAGCCGCGTACGGGGCCCCGAAAACCAAGCACCGCCTTCAGGCTTTCTAAGGGCGTAAATTTTTGAGTTCACTTCTCACTACCTATTACAGTTTTGAAGGCCATAAAATGCCAAGATGGCACAAAACCCCCACAAATGACCCCATTTTAGAAAGTAGACACCCCAAGCTATTTGCTGAGAGGCATGTTGAGTCCATGGAATATTTTATATTTTGCCACAAGTTGCGGGAAAATTACAAACTTTTTTTTTTTTTTTTTTTTCACAAAGTTGTCACTAAATGATATATTGCTCACGCATGCCATGGGCATATGTGAAATGACACCCCAAAATAAATTCTGCTGCTTCTCCTGAGAACGGGGATACCACATATGTGGGACTTTTTGGGAGCCTAGCCGCGTACGGGGCCCCGAAAACCAAGCACCGCCTTCAGGCTTTCTAAGGGCGTTACAGTTTTGAAGGCCATAAAATGCCAAGATGGCACAAACCCCCCCCCCCCCCCAAATGACCCCATTTTGGAAAGTAGACACCCCTAAATTTAGGGGTACACTAGTGAGACTAGGTAATAAATGGCGGGTGCCCTGAAACTATAAAAAAATAACTAACCAACCAGCGTCACCTGTAACAGTTATATGGTGATCACTGGTGAAAGGGTTAACTAGGGGGCAATCAGGGGGCTTTATGCGGTAGTATATGGGGGTCCCTGGCGCTATAAAAAGCTGCGGCGAACCTAAATACCTACCTGCCTAACTAGCGTCACCTGTGACACTAATACAGCGATCAGAAAAACGATCGCTTATTAGGCTGGGTTCACACTGGAGCGATGCGGGAACGCCACGAATCCGCGGCGGGTTCCCGCATCGCATGCCTCCCGGCGGCAGTTCACACTGCCCTATGCGAACTGCTGGGAGTGTCAGTGAAATGTTAATGACACCCCCAGATCAGTTCGCATATCGCAGTGCGATCTGCAAACTTGGATCGCATGGTGTGAACACCCATGCGATCCGATTCTGCTGCGGGCCAAAAAAAGGGTCCCGTGCGAATTTGCGGCGGGTGCGCTGTGGCGGGTGCGATGCGAATTCAGCCATACTATCTGTATGGCTGAACTCGAATCGCACAGAGATCGGATGTGATTTGCACTGCAGTGCGGTGCGAATCACATTCGTTCTCATAAACCGCTGCAATGTGAACCCAGCCTTAGTGACACTGGCGACGGGGGGTGATCACGGGGTTAAACCTTTATTGGGGGGGTTAGGGGGGTACATTAGAACTAAAGGGGGCTAACCCTAACTGCCCTAACAGTTATTACAGTCACAAATGACACCAATGCAAAAAAATAAAAAATGACATTGGTGTCACTGTGACTGGGGGGCAGGGGTAATTGGGGGGGTGATCGGGGGGGTGTGAGTGTGCCTGGCATGTTCTACTGTGTAGTGACGTGTTGGTGCAACTCACCGATCCTCTCTCCTCGGTGTCGGAACAAAAAATACCGACACGGAGGAGAGAATACATCACTTCCTCTCCTGTGTTTACATTACAGGAGAGGAAGTGATGTCACGAAGGATTTCTATTCGTCGGGAGCGATCGCAAGGGGGTGGCCATGAATGAATGGCCGCCCCCTCGTCCGGGATCGCTCCCGAACGAATACCGACCGCCGCAGGCACCGGGCGGGGGCCCGATCGGGCCCCCGACCCGCCGGAAGGCAGGGACGTACATGTACGCCCTTATGCCTGCCCGTGCCATTCTGTCGACGTACATCGTCGTGCGGCGGTCGGGAAGTGGTTAAATACCACCAAAAGAAATCTCTATTTGTGTGAATAAAATGATAAAAATGTCACGATTACAGTGTAGCATGACTGCGCAATTGTCATTCAAAGTGTGACGGCGCTGAAAGCTGAAAAATTGCCTGGATAGGAAGGGGGTGTAAGTGCCTGGTATTGAAGTAGTTAAAGCTGCCTGCCCTTTAATTATATTCCATCTCTACCTTGAATGGCTCAATTTTTCATTATTTTTTAAAGGACAACTTCATTTTTTTTCAGGAATAAAAGCTTATGTAATGTTTTTGTGGCTTTTCTTTACAAAATAGACACAGAAAAAAAAATCAATTATTCAATGTGCATGCAATTTGTCTGGAACATGTGAAGAAATCTTTAGTAAACAGAGCACATTTCCTGTTGGAAAAATTAGCAATAAACCTGTCAATGAAAATGCAGCGTGCCGTGAAATGTGACTATTGTGCTTGTTGTGTATATTGCTCCATTGTATGTATGAAAACCCAATTAAGTTCTCTTATGTGCTCCCTTTTCTCTGTTAGATATACAATTGTCAGAATTTTATTAGATTGTTTAATTAAAAAAATAAATAAATAAATAAACGCTGATATTAAAAAAAATAATGAAAAAAACACAAAAACACAACAAGCCCCCAAAAATGTATGTGTATACAGAGTTTACTGTTTTTTTTTTTTTTTTTTTTTGTTAAACGTCTCAAAAATATAAAAGACATTTTTATGTATTTAATTGTAGCGAATGACATTTGGGATCAAACGTCACACGCATTGTAAATTAAGTTTTTGCCTCAGGACCCTACAGTACTGAGGGTTAATTGTGTAGGTAAGCCTTAACACCAGTCTGGCCAGGCCATGATTGATGTTCTGCCTGGTCATGTGAATAGTGAAGTGCACATGACAGGCTAGAACCAGGCCTGGTTGGATTTTTGGGTATGGCCCTCTCTGAGCCAATCAGCGGGAGTGCCGGGGCCCGCTGAGGAGTCTGGGAGGGGGTACTTAAGTAGGTGTGGGTCATGTTTCCAGGGTTCCGGAGTTGATCGAGAGACCCGTGTGGTCTGTTCTGGTTCCAGGACTGGGGTAGCCCTGTGAGGGGTCCCAGTCACGGGGTGTTTAACATCACACAGCATGTTCCTGTCAGTGGCCCCTGATAGACCCGACTGGTCTGGGGTAGGCATCCGTCTGTTCCCGAGTCTCGGAACCTGCTGGTCCGAGGCGCTGTAACTGAGGGAGGATTCAAAGTGTTCGGGTGTGCTCTCGGCTTGGAGGGGCACCACAGCTCGTACAAGTGACTGGGGGGAGGACTCTTCGGAGGAGGGCCGGCAAGGGGCATCCTAAGAAGAGCCTGGTTACTGAGCTGGGAAGGAAATTGACGAGTCCACACTTTTCCCGTACCTCAAAGGAAGCGGGAAACGTTCCAGGTACAGTTGGAAAAAGGTTCCTGTTTATCTTCAGTTTATTGTTCAAGTTTTGAATCAACGTACTGACTGCCATGACCTCTGGCTAGAAGTACCCAGCTGAAAGTAGCTACTTTCTGGGTGGAAGTAGAGACTTTGTTAAACCTGAAGTTCAAGGTACTTGAGTTCTTCACCCATGCCCTCTGTTCCCAAAGAGACTGTGTTTTGTGAAAGTTCTACTGAAAAATAAAACCTTTTGAAAGGACTTTATCTGTGTCAGTCAAGTCATTGGGTATCAACCCTGGGAACCCCTAGACGCTGAGGAGCAGGCCAGGAGAAGGTAATCGGTAAGCCCATTCAGTCAAGGCTGCCCTGCAACGGGTTATGGCCGCTACATAATAAGATGTTATTTTTATACATCACTGTGTCATATGTCATACCATTAGGAGGTTTCAGCATCTAAAAGTTCCATTACTCTATTTCTTTTTGTTCTAAGCCCCCAAAAATTCTCCCACGGCGGACAATCCCAGCGGTGCCACATTTGTGTAGGTTATTTGTTGTTTGTAACCCCCCACAATAGTGCACATTTTTCTTCTTTTTTTTTTTAAATCCTGTTTAAAACATACCAAATACATTTTTTTTTTTTAAACGCTTTCTGTATATTGTTTTTATAGTAAATTTTCATTAAACATTATACAATTTTTTACCTTATAATAATATATATTGATGCCCCGAGTGTGCATTAGTTCTTTAGTGGTGGGTCATGGAATCAATCTCTCTTTGATGTGTTTATATGTCTTAACACTAGGGATGAGCTTCGTGTTCGAGTCGAACATACGTTCGACTCGAACATCGGCTGTTCACCCGTTCGGCGAATTCCGAACGTTATGGGCCGTTCGCGCCAAATTCGTGTGGTGCTCACGGCCCACAATGCACTGCGTCATCGCAGTGCATTGCTGGCTCATGATTGGCCAAGCATGCACTGTGACCCCGCATGCTTGGCCAATCACAGCGCCAGCAGCGAGGAGAGCCATGATTGGCCACAGGCAGGATGCCTGTGGCCAATCATAGCTCAGGCTGTGTAGTACACGCCCCACACTATATAAGGCCGCCAGCGCGGCGGCCTAGTGTAGTGTGTTGGCGTCTGAAGCAGTTAGTGAGTGTTCTGTGTACCTTCAACACAGTACACACCGATCGTTTTCGGCCGATTTTCGATCTTGCTGTTGTGTAGTGGTTGTTGTCTGTGTGCCCTGACCCAGGGCCGGATTAAAAGCATCATGTGCTTGGTGCTGAGGATTTTGGTGGGCCTTTTACTGGGCCCCCTTCTGCTTTCCAAGAGCCTGTGCTGGCATGCGCCCAAACTCAAAAGTGTGCATAACACTAGGGAAGTCTGGCATTTGATTTGCCAAGTTTCTGTAAGGGCCATGCATTGGCGTGCACTCTGAGCTGAAAAAGTGCAGCTGTGCAGGCCTAATACTATGGAAACCCCAGACTTCTGTAAGAGCCCTGCATTGGCGTGCCCAGGCTTCTATGAGGACTGCTCATGCAGTGCCCATTATCAATCCCACCACCCTGCCCAGGCGGTGCATGTGGAATGCAGGGCTCGTCAGGGGAGATCTCTTCCCGTTGTCCCTTTGCTTTCCATGTCCTTTTTGGGTGGCTGGGCTTATATTAAGGTAGGGGCCTGGAGCTGCAGCTCCAATAGCCCCTACGTTAATCCAGCCCTGCCCTGACTGCAGTATACACCGCTATATTCACCTCACCTATATAGCTAGTGATCTATCTTTTATAATAGAGCTTGCAGTCAGTAGTGTTAGGAGCTTGTGCGTGCTGTCTGCGTGCTCTGTATCCCTATATGCAGATGACACTCTCCTATTCCTGAAAGATATCTCCTCTCTCCCTTTGGCCCTTCAAATCATTGATGTGTTTGGATCCTTTTCGGGCATCAAGGTTAAATGGGGACATTTGTAAATAGGAAAATCCAAAATACGAAAATTTGAAAATGTGAAAATCCAAAATCCGGAAATTCCAAATAACTAATAATAACTAAATATTAAATAATAGGTATTTAAATTTCCTTTTCAAATTTGTCTCTTTGTGTGGAATGGGAGGCCTCCACGTCTGGCCATCTCTACTTTACAGCTCCCTCTCACTCGGGGGGGGGGGGGGCCTGGGAATCCACCCTGGGAATCATGTCAGGGCGGATAGGTTGGGGTAGACATTTTGCACACCAAAAAAATTGGTTCGTTTTCATTTCATTAGTTTTTTTGTTTCGTTTTTTGGGTCGTTATGATCAAAATTCATAAATTCGTAAATTGGGAAATTCGAAAATTTGAAAATCTGAAATCCGGAAATTCTAAATAACTAATAACTAAATATCAAATTATAGGTATTATTATTATTATTATTATTTGTTATTTCATTTGTTTAGATACAGCATTCGTTATTTTGGAAAACTCGGAACTCGGAACTTCAAATAAATTGGTATTTGTTACGTTCACTAACAGCCAAATTTGAAAGGAAATTCCAATACCTATAATTCAATAGTAATAGTTAAGTTATTATTAGTTACAGGCATACCCCACTTTTTAAGCGGGTGTATAATTATATTTTTAACTTTGACCTATAGGTAAGCCTATAATAAGATTTACCTGTAGGTAAAAAGAATATCTCCTAAACCGTACAGGGATATTCCCCTTGCAATGAGCTGCTGACTTCAGTGGCGCATGCGCTCCGGGGATTCTCGGCTAAACCCTGCCAGGAAGAAAACTCGTGTGCACATGCACGGGAGCCCTAATACCCGGAAGACACGCCGAGGAAATATGTCAGCTCCCTCGGTGTGGACCAGGTGAGATGCCGGTGCCTCGTTCTAAGGTAAGGATATCATAATGAGCTAGTATGCGGTGCATACTAGTTTATTATGCCTTTTCCCTTACAGGTGTAGAAAAAAAAAAGTCAGCGGGTATACTCCCGCTTTAAGTACACAATGGGGTTTAATTACTAAAGCTGGAAAGTGCAAAATCAGGCTCACTTCTGCATAGAAACCAACGAGCTTCTAACCTCAGCTTGTTTAATTAAGCTTTGGTAATAAAACCTGGAAGCTCATTGGTTTCTATGCAGACGTGAGCCCGATTTTGCACTTTCCTGCTTTAGTAAATAAACCCCATTGTGTACTTAAAATTGGAGTACACCTGTAGTTATTTTATATTTTAGAATTTTTATATTTCCAAATTTTTGGATTTTTGAGTTGCGAATTTACAAATTTTCGAATATTTGAATTTACGTATATATGCAAAAAAATAGTTAAACATTTTCATTAACAGCAGCACAGTGGTGTAGTGATTAGCACTCTCACCTAGCAGTAAGAAGGGTCGCTGGTTCAAATCCCAACCACGACACTACCTGCCTGGAGTTTGTATGTTCTCCCTGTGTTTCCTCCGGGTACTCCGGTTTCCTCCCACACTCCAAAGACATGCAGGTGGGTTAATTGGTTTCTGTCCAAAATTGGCCCTAGTATATGAATGGGGACCTTGGATTGTGGGCTCCTTGAGGGTAGGGACCAATGTGAGTGTACAAGGATAGGGACAATTGTAGACACTCAGTCAGGTTGAACTGGATGGACTGGTGTCTTTATTCAACCTAACAAACTATGAAACTATGAATTCAGATATCTCTGAATTCGCAAATATGTCGAAATTCATTAAAAAATGTATTGCGCATGCCTAGTTTGGGGACTTTTACCGGGGGTGTGTGGAAGTGATGATCGAGCGGCTACATAGCTGACTGATCACCATTTGACAGCTGGCAGTCAGCTAGATATAAATACATTCAACTTGGAGTGTGTATAACCCCCCTCCCTACTGAAAACACACTGACAACCGACCTTTTCTCAACCATACCCCTAACCCAAATTTAGCCATATTATCTTTATTTTATTTATTTTTACACTACTTTTCTTTTTTTAATTAAATAATACTTCTCCTCTAGCAAGGATAGAATGTATCTTTTTCTCCCTTCAAGAGAAGAAAGAGCACAGGGGTGGCTCTGATGTTAATTCTCCTTCACATTTTCCAGAAAGGTGAACTAAGCCTTTAAATGGATAATATAAGTGGAACAGTGTCATTTATAGCAGAGACGTACTTTGCATTTTTTTTTTTTGCCTTGAAGCTTTCATTTGGATTTCAACTTCACTTCATAACATTAGCACTTTGTATGAAAATAGTTGTGCTTTAATAATGCTATTCTTGCCCAATTGATTGGATAACGCATTGTTCCCTTATTGCATCCTGCAGCATCTGGTGACACACATTATGTCATTTAGTTTGTAAAGTACAGCAATAATATAAAAATACAATAATGGTCTCTTTGTTTACAGCACTCATAGGGGATCTATGAAGTAAAGCTCAATGATAATATTCAGCTAGTAAAATGTCAATCACCTCAACAGACATCAACCTGCAACAATGAAACATTGTTTAATTTGTACAATTCAAGGTAATCTGGTATCACATTGTACACATAGCCTTCAGAATTACAATGGAATGACAGCTTCAATAAATCAGGAGTACATTTTCCTTAGAAGCATAATTACATAGTTAGGTTGAAAAAAGACACAAGTCCATCTAGTTCAACCATAAAAAAATAAATCATACAATCTCATATACACCATCCTATACCCACAGTTGATCCAGAGGAAGGCGAAACCCCGCCAGAAAAGCATGATCCAATTTGCTACAGCAGGGGAAACAATTCCTTCCTGATCCCAGAGAGGCAATCGGATTTTCCCTAGATCAACTTTACCTATAAATGTTAGTACCCAGTTATATTACGTACATTTAAGCCGCGTACACACGTAGTCGTCTGTCCGACGTACTTAGTCTGGCGGACGTCCGCCAGACTGTCCGTTGGAATTTCCGAACGGGCTACTTTCCCACACACGGCACTTTTTCAGTGGACTAATACGGCAACTAAGTCCGCCGTACTAAGTCTGCCGTACTTTCGAAATGAACGGACTCGCCCACACACGCGGAGGAAAGTCCGCTCATTTCGAGCGCGTCTCCAGGTAGGCGGGGCCCGCGAAGGAGACGTCGCTGGCCCCGCCGCCTGGTATGGACTTAAAGGGGAACCCCAACGCCGAAAAAAATCGGCGTGGGGGTCCCCCCCAAGTCCACAACAGACCCTTGTCCGAGCACGCTACCCGGCCGGCCAGGAAAGGGGGGCGAGCAAGCGCCCCCCTCCTGAGCCGTACCAGGCCGCGTGCCCTCAACATGGGGGGTGCATTGGGGAAGGGGGGGCCGCGCGGCCCCCCCACCCCAAAGCACCTTGTCCCCATGTTGATGAGGACAAGGGCCTCTTCCCGACAACCCTGGCCGTTGGTTGTCGGGGTCTGCGGGCGGAGGGCTTATCGGAATCCGGGAGCCCCCTTTAATAAGGGGGCCCCCGGATACCGGCCCTCCACCCTATGTGAATGAGTATGGGGTACGATGTACCCCTACCCATTTGCCTGTAAAATAAAGTACAAAAAAACACAACACACGAGATAAAATACTTTATTGCACAACTCCGGGGGTCTTCCGTCTTCAGGGGTCTTCTCGCCAGACTCCTCCGCTATCTTCTTGTAGCTCTTTTTCTAGCGGAGGAGTCCGGCTTTCTTCCTCGCCGCCGGCCTCTTCTCCCGACTTCGGGGGTCTTGTCCCCCTCTTCGGTTCTTCTGCCGGGCCACCACGCCTTCTTATAGCTCTTTTACAGGTGGTGGCCCGGTCTTCTGTCGCCGCCGCCTTCCGTTCTTCTTCTTCTTCTTCTTCTCCTTCTTCTCCTGGAGATGTTGAGTCGACGCTCTCTCCGGCCACAATGCCAGGGACGCGCTGCGCGGCCACTTATATAGGGACAAGGGGCGGTGTCACATGGCTTTATGTCACATGGGTTGGTCACATGGGTTGATGTCACCTGGGGACTGTGACATCGTAAGAGGGCGGGGTCACCATGTGACACCAACCCATGTGACATAAAGCCATGTGACACCGCCCCTTGTCCCTATATAAGTGGCTGCGCAGCGCGTCCCTGGCATTGTGGCCGGAGAGAGCGTCGAGTCAACATCTCCAGGAGAAGAAGGAGAAGAAGAAGAAGAACGGAAGGCGGCGGCGACAGAAGATCGGGCCACCACCTGTAAAAGAGCTATAAGAAGGCGCGGTGGCCCGGCAGAAGAACCGAAGAGGGGGACAAGACCCCCGAAGTCGGGAGAAGAGGCCGGCGGCGAGGAAGAAAGCCGGACTCCTCCGCTAGCAAAAGAGCTACAAGAAGATAGCGGAGGAGTCCGGCGAGAAGACCCCTGAAGACGGAAGACCCCCGGAGCTGTGCAATAAAGTATTTTATCTCGTGTGTTGTGTTTTTTTTGTACTTTATTTTACAGGTGAATGGGTAGGGATACATTGTACCCCATACTCATTCACATAGGGTGGGGGGCCGGTATCCGGGGGCCCCCTTATTAAAGGGGGCTCCCGGATTCCGATAAGCCCCCCGCCCACAGACCCCGACAACCAACGGCCAGGGTTGTCGGGAAGAGGCCCTTGTCCTCATCAACATGGGGACAAGGTGCTTTGGGGTGGGGGGGCCGCGCGGCCCCCCTTCCCCAAGGCACCCCCCATGTTGAGGGCACGCGGCCTGGTATGGCTCAGGAGGGGGGGGCGTTCGCTCGCCCCCCTTTCCTGGCCGGCCGGGTAGCATGCTCGGACAAGGGTCTGTTGTGGACTTGGGGGGGACCCCCACGCCGATTTTTTTCGGCGTTGGGGTTCCCCTTTAAGTCCATACCAGGCGGCGGGGCCAGCGACGTCTCCTTCGCGGGCCCCGCCTACCTGGAGACCCGCTCGAAATGAGCGGACTTTTCTCCGGGCGGGAAAAGTCAGTTCATTTCAAAAGTACGGCGGACTGGCATACACACGGCCGGATTATCCGCCGAAATGCGAGTACGGCGGGCAGATTGGTGTGCAACACGGCATTCTAAGTCCGCCGTACTTTCGGGTCAAAAAAGTATGCCGGAGGCTACACACGGGGGGATTGTTTGGCGGACTTGAGTTTGCCGCACTTTTCCACCGGATTGTTTGATCGTGTGTACGCGGCATTAGGAAAGAATCCAGGCCTTTCTTAAAGCAATCCACTGAGCTGGCCAAAACCACCTCTGGAGGGAGTCTATTCCACATTTTCACAGCTCTTAGGCCGCGTACACACGCGCGGACTGTTCGCCCAACTTTGTCCGTCCAAGGCCGCGTACACACGCGCGGACTGTTTGCCCAACCTTGTTCGTCAAACAGTTTCGGCAAACAGTCCGCTCAAAATTTGCATGTAGCTCTTTTACTAGCGGAGGAGTCCGGCTTTCTTCCTCCCCGCCGCCGGCCTCTTCTCCCGACTTCGGGGGTCTTGTCCCCCTCTTCGGTTCTTCTGCCGGGCCACCGCGCCTTCTTGTAGCTCTTTTACAGGCGGTGGCCCGGTCTTCTGTCGCCGCTGCCTTCCGTTCTTCTGTCGCCGCCTTCCGTTCTTCTGCCGGGCCACCGCGCCTTCTTGTAGCTCTTTTACAGGCGGTGGCCCGGTCTTCTGTCGCCGCTGTCGTCGTCGCCGCCGCCGCCTTCCGTTCTTGTTCTTCTTCTTGTTCTTCTTCTTCTTCTCCTGGAGATGTTGACTCGACGAGCTCTCCGGCCGGAATGCCAGGGCCGCGCTGTGCGGTCACTTATATAGTGACAATGGGGCGGTGTCACATGGTATATGTCACATGGGTTGGTCACATGGTGACCCCGCCCCCTTACGATGTCATAGTCCCCATGTGACATCAACCCATGTGACCAACCCATGTGACATATACCATGTGACACCGCCCCATTGTCACTATATAAGTGACCGCACAGCGCGGCTCTGGCATTCCGGCCGGAGAGCTCGTCGAGTCAACATCTCCAGGAGAAGAAGAAGAAGAACAAGAAGAAGAACAAGAACGGAAGGCGGCGGCGGCGGCGACGACAGTGGCGACAGAAGACCGGGCCACCGCCTGTAAAAGAGCTACAAGAAGGCGCGGTGGCCCGGCAGAAGAACCGAAGGCGGCGACAGAAGAACGGAAGGCAGCGGCGACAGAAGACCGGGCCACCGCCTGTAAAAGAGCTACAAGAAGGCGCGGTGGCCCGGCAGAAGAACCGAAGAGGGGGACAAGACCCCCGAAGTCGGGAGAAGAGGCCGGCGGCGGGGAGGAAGAAAGCCGGACTCCTCCGCTAGTAAAAGAGCTACACACAGATAGCGGAGGAGTCCGGCGAGAAGACCCCCGAAGACGGAAGACCCCCCGGAGCTGTGCAATAAAATATTTTTTCCCTGTGTTGTGTTTTTTTTTGTACTTTATTTCACAGGTGAATGGGTAGGGGTACATTGTACCCCATACTCATTCACATAGGGTGGGGGGCCGGTATCCGGGGGCCCCCTTCTTAAAGGGGGCTCCCGGATTCCGATAAGCCCCCCGCCCGCAGACCCCGACAACCAACGGCCAGGGTTGTCGGGAAGAGGCCCTTGTCCTCATCAACATGGGGACAAGGTGCTTTGGGGTGGGGGGGCCGCGCGGCCCCCCCTTCCCCAAGGCACCCCCCCATGTTGAGGGCACGCGGCCTGGTACGGCTCAGGAGGGGGGGCGCGCTCGCTCGCCCCCCTTTCCTGGCCGGCCGGGTAGCGTGCTCGGACAAGGGTCTGGTGTGGACTTTGGGGGAACCCCCACGCCGATTTTTTTCGGCGTTGGGTTTCCCCTTTAAGCCCATTCCAGGCGGCGGAGCCCGCGATGTCTCCTTCGCGGGCCCCGCCTACCTGTACACGCGCTCGAAATGGGCGGACTTTCCGAGCGGGAACAGTCCGCTCATTTCGAAAGTACAGCGGACAGGCCCACACACGGGCGGACTGTTCGCTCAAACACAGTTTCAGCGGACAGTTTTTCGGAATTTCCGAAAGACTTTGTCCGTCCAACTGTCCGCTGAAACTGTCCGCTGAAAGCCCACACACGAGCGGACTGTCCGCCCAAACACTGTTCAGCGGACAAGGTTGGGCGAACAGTCCGCCCGTGTGTACGCGGCCCAACAGTTTCGGCAAACAGTCCGCTCAAACTTAGCATGGACGGACATGGCCACACACGACGGACGAACAGTTTGCTGAAACCGTGCGCGATGACGTTTCGGCACGCACGACGGATCGAAAATTTCGACGTCCAATACACTGCAATGCAACCTTCCGACGTGGAAATCCTTTCTGAGCATGCGCGAGACTTAGTTGGCCGAACAAGCCTACACACGAGCGAACAGTCCGCTGAAACCTTGTTTCAGCGGACAGTTTTTCGGAATTTCCGTAAGACCTTGTTCGGCCAACTGTCCGCTGAAACTGTCCGCTGAAGCCCCACACACGAGCGGACTGTCCGCCCAAACACTGTTCAGCGGACAAGGTTGGGCGAACAGTCCGCCCGTGTGTACGCGGCCTTACTGTGAAGAAACCTTTCTGTATTTGTAGATGATCCTCCAGATGTAAAGAGTGCCCCCTTGTCCTCTCTGATGACCTTAAAGCGGGAGTCCACCGGGACTCCGTGTTTTTTTTTTTTTTTTTAAAAGCCAGCAGCTACAAATACTGCAGCTGCTGACTTTTAAATAGTGACACTTACCCGTCCAGCGCGCCCGCGATGTCGGCACCCGAAGCCGATCGCTCGCTCGTGCCGCCGCCATCTTGGGTATGGGAATCAGGAAATGGAGCCTTTCGGCTTCATTTCCCGGTTCCCTACTGCGCATGCGCGAGACGCGCGGCGCAATCCGGACGGTCCCCGCTGCCTCTGGGAGCTGTGTGTTTCTCAGCAGGCAGCGGGGCACTTGCTGAAGGGGGCGGGCGCTTGCGGAAAGGGGCGTAACGTACGCCCCTTTCCGCAGAGAGCTAGCCCGGAAGTGGGTGCAGTTACCTGGATTATCCAGGTAACTGCACCCCCCTCCCCCCTGAAAGGTGCCGATTGTGGCGCCGGGGGGGGGGGGGATTCCGATGAGCGGAGGTCCATTTTAGGGTGGACCTCCGCTTTAAAGTGAATAACTCAACACCAACTTCACTATATAAACCCCTTATATATTTATACATGTTGATCATATCCCCCCCCCCCCCCCCCCTTAATCTCCTCTTCGCACAAGATGAATAAATTCAGTTCCTCTAATCTTTCCTCATAGCTGAGCTCCTCCATGCCTCTTATCAGTTGAGTTGCCCTTCTCTGCACTTTTTCCAGTTCCCCAATATCCTTTTTGAGAACTGGAGCCCAAAACTGAACTGCATATTCCAGATGAGGTCTTACTAATGATTTGTAGAGGGATGAAGTGATTCTCTCTCTCTGAAGTCCATACCTCTCTTAATACAGGAAAGGACTTTGCTTACTTTGGAAACCGCAGCTTGGCATTGCATGCTATTATTAAGCTTATGATCCACCAAAACCTCCAGATCCTTCTCCACCATTAACCCCCCCCTCCCCCCAGATGTACTCACCCAGTATGTATGATGAGTGCATAACTTTACATTTATCAACATTAAACCTCATTTGCCACTTAGATGCCAATTAGTGCATTGAGATTGGCTTGTAAATTGGAGACATCCTGTAAGGATGTTTTTCTACTGCATAGTTTGGTGTCATCTGTAAAGACAGAAATTTTACTTTTAATCCCAGACCGAATATCATTAAAAAAAAATATTAAAAAGTAAGGGTCCCAGCACTGAACCTTACGGTACACAACTGATAACCTTAGACCACTCTGAGTAAGAATCAGTAACTACTACTCTCTGAATTCTGTATTTTAGCCAGTTTTCCATTTATCCATTTACAAACAGATATTTAAACCAGAGGTGAATATGGACTTTAAATTGGTAGCCACTAGTAGACCCAAATGAAAGAGAGAGACCACTCTGTATAATAAAAATTCCAATTTATTATGTAATCAAAATAAAACCAGTATCTAAAAACTAACACAGAAAACAAGTATTTCAATGTATTTACATGGTATTGTCCCAAATATGAACATGAGAGAACCTGTGGGTATACCCATAGATATGATGGACTCTGTGATGGGTCTATAGAGAAGGTCCTAAATATTGGGGCCCCCGCAGGAAATCAGGGTACCGAAGGATCGCTACATGTTCCGCTTTGCAGCTTCCTCAGGAGTTCCTATTGGTACTAAGAAATACAATATACAATATGCCAATACATATATACATATTCAAAGGTAATTCCTACACTAACATCAAAAAATGAATTATATTGTGTCTGTTACTCATGGGACAATAAAGTTGAAAAGAAAAAAAGAAAAAAACCTACAAGAAACAAAAACAAAATTTGTAGTTATAGTATTTGTTAAGTGCTCGTAAAAACATACCTAGATTGCAGTTAACCACTTGGGTACCGCGCTATTGCAAAATGACGGCAATAGCGCGGACCCACATTTCCGGGACTACGTCTATTGACGTCATCCCGGATACGAGCGGCCTGCGTGCCCCCTGAGGGGCGCGCGCGGCGCGCTCTGTGATCGGCGAGTCCGTGAGACTCGCCTGATCACCGATCCGTGTAAGGGGTCGATCCCGACCCCTTATCACGTGATCAGCTGTCAGCCAATGACAGCTGATCATGTGATAAAACGGAGCCGGTAATCGGCTAGTATTCCTCCTCGCGCTGACAGCGCGAGGAGAAAAAAAAAAAGCCGATCGCCGGCGGCCGTGTTCGGGACATCAGTCCCGATCACGGCCAGCAATTTAAACGGACACCTGCCCCCTGCCAGTGCCCACCTGCCACCCGCAGTGCCATCCTGAAATAAAGTAAGTGCCCCCCTGTCAGTGCCACCCAGCAGTGCCCATAGTGCCCACAGTGCCACCCAGCAGTGCCCACAGTGCCACCCAGCAGTGCCCACAGTGCCACCCACAGTGCCACCCAGCAGTGCCACCCACAGTGCCACCCAAAATCTGCCTCAAAGGTGCTGCACCCCAGTGCCGCCCATCAGTGCCCAGCAGTGCCGCCCATCAGTGCCCAGCAGTGCCGCCCATCAGTGCCCAGCAGTGCCACCTATCAGAGCCACCTATCAGTGCCACCTATCAGTGCCCATCAGTCCCATCTATCTGTGGTACCTATCAGTGCCCATCCGTGCCACCCATCCGTGCCACTTATCCGTGCCACCCATCCGTGCCATCTTATCTGTGCCCATCTTTGCCCATCAGTGCCGCCTTATCTGTGCCCATCGGTGCCGCCTTATCTGTGCCTATTAGTGCCGCCTTAACTATGCCTATCAGTGCCCACCAGTGCAGCCTATCAGTGCCCACCAATGCAGCCCATCAGTGCCCACCAATGCAGCCCATCAGTGCCCACCAATGCAGCCTATCAGTGCCGCCTAATCAGCGCACTTCAATGAAGGAGAAAAATGACCCGTTTGCAAAATTTTATAACAAACTATTAAAACATGATTTTTTTTTTTTTTTTTTTTGCATCTTTTTTTGTTTGTTTAGCAAAAAATAAAACTCCGAGCTGTAACTAAATACCACCAAAAGAAAGCTCTATTTGTGGGAAAAAAATGATAAAAATTTCATTTGGGTACAGTGTTGTATGCCCGCGCAATTGTCATTCAAAGTGCATCAGCGCTGAAAGCTGAAAATTGGTCTGGGACTGAGGGGGGTTTAAGTGCCCAGTAAGCAAGTGGTTAAAAAACATGAAGTTGAAACTCACCCAGACTGCATGTTTTTCAACTGCAATCTGGGTAAGTTTTTATGTGCACTCAACAAATACTATAAGTAAAATTTTTTTTTTTTTTACTTTATTATCCTATGAGTAACAGATACAATATACTTGATTTTTTGATGTTGGTGTATGAATTACCTTTGAATATGTATTGGTATATTGTAATGTATATTGTATTTTACCAATAGGATCTCCTGAGTAGGGATGAGCCGAACACCTCCCGGTTCGGTTCGCACCAGAACTTTCGAACGGACCCCAAATTCGAACGAACGTTAGAACCCCATTGAAGTCTATGGGACTCGAACGTTCGAAATTAAAAGTGCTAATTTTAACGGCTAATATGCAAGATACTGTCCTAAAAAGGGTTTGGGGACCTGGCTCCTGCCCCAGGGGACATGGGTCAATGCCTAAAATGTTTTTTAAAATGGCCGTTTTGGCGGGAGCACTGATTTTAATGACGATTAAAGTGAAAAAAAAGTGAAATATTCCTTTAAATATGGTGCCTGGGGGGTGTCTGTAGTATGCCTGTGAAGTGCCACGTCTTTCCCGTGTTTAGAACAGTCCCTGCACAAAATGACATTAAACGGAAATAACACCATTTAAAACTGCTTGCGGTTTTAATGTTATATCTGGTTCCTGCAATATGGTTGAAAATCATTGAGAAAAATGGCATGGGTAGCCCTCCCTGCCCATTACCAGCCTATTTGGGTCTTGTACGCATATTAAGGGGAACCCTGTACCCATATTAAAAAAAGGAAATGCCTGTGGCCCCCAGGCCCTATATACTCAGAACAGCAGTATACAGGCGGTGCAAACAAGACAGGGACTGTGTAGGTTTGTTGTGTTAAGTTGAATCTGTTTGTAATTTTCAACTAGTACATTTTTAAAGTGTAGCTCCAGTCAAAAAAACTATTTTTAACCACTTCAATACAGGGCACTTAAACACCTTCCTGCCCAGACCAATTTTGAGCTTTCAGCGCTGTCGCACTTTGAATGACAATTGCGCGGTCATGCTACACTGTACCCAAATGAAATTTTTATCATTTTTTTCCCACAAATAGAGCTTTCTTTTGGTGGTATTTGATCACCTCTACGGTTTTTATTTTTTGCGCTACAAATAAAAAAATACCGAAAATTTTGAAAAAAAAAATGTTTTTTTTTGTTTCAGTTTCAAAACTTTGTAAATAAGTACGTTTTCTCCTTCACTGATGGGCACTGATGGGGCTACACTGATGGGCACTGATAAGGTGGCACTGATGGGCACCAATGTGGCACCAATGAAGTGGCACTGATAGGCGGCACTGATGGGCGACACGGATGGGCGACACGGATGGGCGACACGGATGGGCAACACGGACGGACACTGATAGGTGGCACAAATTGGCACTGATAGCTGGCACGGATGGGCGGCACGGATGGGCGGCACGGATGGGCATGGATAGGCGGCACAGGTGGGCATGGATAGGCGGCACAGGTGGGCATGGATAGGCGGCACAGGTGGGCATAGATAGGTGGCACAGGTGGGCACTCATAGGCGGCACAGGTGGGCACTCAGGCGGCACAGGTGGGCACTCATAGGCGGCACAGGTGGGCACTCATAGGCGGCATCGGTGTTATAGTAATGGATGCCAATCAGTGCCAAACAATAATGCATGCCAATCAGTGATGCCCATTGTGGGCACTGATTGGCATCCATTATGGGCACTGATTGGCACCCATTGTGCTGACTGGCATCCCTGGTGGTCTAGGGAGGATTATGGATTTTATTACCTTTTCCCTGGTGGTCTAGTGGTGTCCCTGGTGGTCCAGTGTGGGCATCCTCGGGGGGGCTGTGCTGATAATCGATCAGCACAGACCGCCCCCTGTCAGAGGAGCAGCCGATCGGCTCTCCTCTACTCGCGTCTGACAGACGCGAGTGAGGGAAAGCCGATCACCGGCTCTTCCCATTTACACTGTGATCAGCCGTGATTGGACACGGCTGATCACATGGTAAAGAGTCTCCGTCGGAGACTCTTTACCGAGATCGTAGTTGCCGGGTGTCAGACTGACACCCCGCAACAACGATCGCCGCGATGCGCGCCCCCGGGGGCGCGCAGCGGCTCATAATCCTAATCACGTCATATGACGTCCGGTTAGGATTATGAAACCACTTTGCCGCCATCAATTCCCTATAGGGCGGGCGGCAAGTGGTTAAGCTTTTTGGAAAACATAGGGAAGGGTTATCACCCCTGTATAATTTGTTTTGTCGTCCATCTTTTTTCATCTCACTTGCTGTTGTCTCCCTCCGTTTGCAAGTAGGAGATGTATGTAAGTTGGATGTTTGAAAGTAGGGGCCTGCCCTATATGCTCTGCAGAAATGGCGGAACAAGGTGTTGGTTTTGCCACAACATTGTAAGCCCTCAAAGTGACTCTTGGTGGGCGCTGGAGCGCCCTGCTGTGAACGATTATATCAAGAATTGTAATTACATGCCATTGTTGAACAGTGGTAGAAAAATTGACCTTTGGTGGTTGTGGTGCTGGTGCCACAACACTATAAGTCCTCACCGTTACTCTGGGTGGGCACAGGAAGGGGCCCTCCTGTGAAATATTATATCAAGAATTGTAATTACATGTCCCTGTTAAACAGGGGCAGAAAAATTTGGCCTTAGGCACTGCTGCTGGTGCCACCACACTGCAACCTCTTCCATATACTCTAGTTTTATTGCAGGAATTAGCCCTGCTGCAAAGCATTGCATTAAAAATTGTACTTAAACGCCCCTGTTAAACAGGGGCAGAAAAATTGGGCCTTAGGCACTGGTGCTGGTGCCACCACACTGCAACCTCTGCCATATACTCTAGTTTTAATGCAGGAATTAGCCCTGCTGCAAAGCATTGCATCAAAAATTGTAATTAAACGCCCCTGTTAAACAGGGGCAGAAAAATTGGGCTGATGGCACTGGTGCTGGTGCCACCACACTGCAACCTCTCCCATATACTCTTGTTTGATTGCAGGAATTAGCCCTGCTGCAAAGCATTGCATCAAAAATTGTACTTAAACGCCCTTGTTAAACAGGGGCAGAAAAATTGGGCCTTAGGCACTGGTGCTGGTGCCACCACACTGCAACCTCTGCCAACCTCTCTAGTTTTAATGCAGGAATTAGCCCTGCTGCAAAGCATTGCATCAAAAATTGTACTTAAACACCCCTGTTAAACAGGGGCAGAAAAATTGGGCTGATGGCATCAACCAGAACCAGAAATGTTCTTCCAACATATCAGCGGAGGAGGAAGAGAATAGACAATCAACATAACAGGACAGTCACTCAGCATCAGCATAGGCAGTCTTGAAGGGATGTGGTATTTCAAAAAAAATTATTCGGTTACATCAGCTTCAGGTGCTTGGTAGCTGTGGGTGATCCAAGACTGATTCATCTTGATGAAGGTCAGTCGATCAACTGATTCGGTGGACAGGCGCACCCTGTGATCGGTAACAAAGCCACCAGCAGCACTGAAGGTGCGTTCCGAAAGAACGCTGGATGCAGGACAGGCCAGTAGCTCAATTGCATACTGTGCAAGCTCTGGCCAGTGATCCATCCTCAAGACCCAGTAAGCCAGAGGATTTTCGGTGGGAAAGGTGTCCAAGTCTGACCTTGCCCCTAGGTATTCCTGCACCATGTAAATCAGACGCTGGCGATGGGTGCTGGAACCGATCATACCTTGGGGCTGCGGACTAAAAAATTGTCTGAAAGCATCAGTCAGATGGCCACCTTCTCCACCGCTCCTTCTGACCGATGCCTCAGCAACACGTTGTCCAGGACCAGGAGTTTGTAACCTCCCAGTCTCTGGGAACGCGTTGCACAGACCTTTCTGCAAGGCCTCCCGGAGATGTCTCATCCTCTGCTCCCTCTGCGATGGCAAGATAAGGTCGGCAACCTTACCCTTGTACCGTGGATCAAGGAGAGTGGCCAGCCAGTAATGGTCCCTCTCCTTGATCCGAAGAATACGAGGATCCTTCCGCAGGCTTTGCAGGATCAGGGAGGCCATGCAGCGTAGGTTAGCTGAGGCATTCGGTCCGGAGTCCTCTGGGTCACTAAGGATAACATGATCCGCAGCTACCTCCTCCCAGCCACGTACAAGTCCACGTGTTTCTTGGGACTGTAAATCATCCCTACATGACTGCTGCTGCTGCTGCTGATGCTGAGTGCCAGCCTCCACCTCCATGCTGATACAATCATCCTCTTCCTCCTCCTCATCCTCTTCCTGTGTGATGGGTGGCACAGCATGAACACTGTCTGGATAAAGGGGGCCTTGAGAGGCAAGGAAGTCCTCCTCTTCCTGCCTCTGTTCTGCCTCAAGTGCCCTGTCCATTATTCCATGCAGCGTATGCTCCAAGAGGTGGACAAGAGGTACAGTGTCACTGATGCATGCACTGTCACTGCTCACCATCCTTGTGGCCTCCTCAAACGGTGACAGGACAGTGCATGCATCCCTGATCATGCCCCACTGGCGTGGTGAGAAAAAACCGAGCTCCCCTGACCCTGTCCTGGTGCCGTAGTCGCACAGGTACTCATTGATGGCCCTCTGCTGCGTGTGCAGCCGCTGCAGCATGGCCAATGTTGAGTTCCATCTGGTTGGCATGTCACATATAAGGCGGTTCTTGGGCAGGTTCAACTTCTTTTGGAGCTCAGCCAGCCGAGCACAGGCATTAAATGATTGGCGGAAATGCACACAGACTTTCCTGGCCTGCTTCAGGACATCCTGTAAGCCGGGGTACCTGCCCAAGAACCGCTGCACCACCAGGTTAAGGACGTGAGCTACACAGGGCACATGGGTCAGTTGTCCCTGTCAGAGGGCAGAGAGGAGGTTGGTGCCATTGTCGCAAACCACCATTCCTGGCTTAAGCTGGCGTGGCGTCAACCACCTCTCGGCCTGCCCCTGCAGAGCTGACAAAACATCCGCCCCAGTGTGGCTCCTGTCCCCCAAACAAACCAGCGCAAGCACGGCATGGCATTGTTTTGCCTGCGTACTTGCGTAGCCCCTGGAACGCCTACGGAGCACCGCTGGTTCTGAGGAAAGAGCACTGGAAGAGGCCATGGAGGAAGAAGAAGAGGAGGGGGTGGAGGAGAGAGGTGTGTCACAACCAATAGTAGCATTTTGGAGGCGTGGTGGCGGAACAACCTCCAACACTACTGCACCTTGTCCTGCATCCTTCCCAGCTGCCAGAAGAGTGACCCAATGGGCCGTGAAAGACAGGTAACGTCCCTGTCCATGCCTGCTGGACCATGAGTCAGCGGTAATATGCACCTTACCGCTGACCGCCCTGTCCAGCGAGGCAAGGACATTGCCTTCCACATGCCGGTAGAGAGCCGGAATCGCCTTCCGTGAGAAAAAGTGGCGTTTGGGGACCTGCCACTGAGGAACCGCACATTGTACAAACTCACGGAAGGGGGCCGAGTCTACCAACTGAAAAGGCAGCAGTTGAAGTGCTAGCAATTTAGCCAAGCTAGCATTCAACCGCTGGGCATGTGGATGGCTGGGAGTGAACTTCTTCCGCCGGTCCAGCAGCTGGGGCAGGGACATTTGCCTGCTATAATCGGACGTGGGTGTACCGCTAGCAGAGTTCCCGGACGCACTTGGCTGTGACACACCTAATTCTACACCTTCATTCCTCTCAGAGCAGGTTTCAGAGAGGACTGAAGGTCTAGTGGGGTTGGAGATGCCAGCTGATGAGGAGCAAGGAGAGGTCCGCTTTGTTCTTTGGTGTGGGTCTTTGAGGTACGCTTGCCAACGAGCTGCATGGCAGGTCAACATATGTCTGGTCAAGCATGTGGTGCCCAAGCGGCTGATGTTTTGGCCACGTGAGATACGCTTGAGACATATGTTGCAAATAGCAGCGGTGCGATCTGATGCACTCGTCTCAAAAAAGGCCCACACCAAAGAACTTTTAGAATAACGCGCAGAGACAGCGCTCTGCACAGGCTGAGCTCTGCGGTGTGATTCAGTCGGTGTGCTGCCCCTAAGCTGGCCCCCGGAGGGCATCCTGCCTCGTTGGACATGTGCCTCCTCCTCCTCCTCCTCCTCCCTCCTTCCAGGCACCCACGTGGAGTCAGTGCCCTCATCATCCCCTCCCTCTTCATACCTGGCAGTATGCTGCAGCTTGTGGAACATGACTGCCAGTTTGCTGTCCTTATTGAGCATCCCCTCTCTCTGCGCTCACGCTACTGCCTTCCTCTAGCTGAGTGTCATCATCAGAGCCCACAAAACACTGGGCATCCTCCTGGAGCATGTACCCAACACTGTGCTCAAAGAGTTCAGGAGACTCCTCAGGAGGACGTGGTGGGTCTAGGGAAGGAGTCACTGATGATGACATTGAGAGGAGGGAAGACGATGCGTTGGCAGCTGCTTTGCTACTACCCTGAGACTGGGTGAGAGAGGATGAGGAGGATGAAGAGGGCTTGGTCATCCACTCTACCAAGTCGTTGGCATGTTGCGGTTCAACGTGTCCAGCTGCCGAAAAGAAGGACAAGCATGTCCCATGGCCACGTGCTGATGACAATGCACCGCGTCCACGACCAGCACTGTTGTCTCTAGACACAGAGCCTGCTTGCCCTCTTTTATCGGCTCGCGCCTGTCTGCCTCTCCTTGCTGGCCTTCCAGACATGGTAATGGCCTGAAGGGAGTTGGGTAAAACAGCAGTTGGGTAGTGTATATTGTGCTGGAGGCACACAACACCCACTAACTCCTGCAGATGCCTTTATTATAGAACACCAGAGATAAAGGGGTATATACAGATGTATACTGTGCTGTGCTGGAGGCACACACAACTTCCAATAACTCCTGCAGATGGCAAGTGGTCCCAAATAGAGAACAGCTATGTAGGTGGATATAGCGGTATGTACTGGGTACAGAGCACGCAGACAGCACGCACTCCTAACACTACTGACTGCAAGCTCTATTATAAAAGATAGATCACTAGCTATATAGGTGAGGTGAATATAGCGGTGTATACTGCGGTCAGGGCACACAGACAATAACCACTACACAACAGCAAGATAGAAAATCGGCCGAAAACGATCGGTGTGTACTGTGTTGAAGGTACACAGAACACCCACTGCTTCAGACGCCAACACACTACACGAGGCCGCCGCGATGGCGGCCTTATATAGTGTGGGGCGTGCACTACACAGCCTGAGCTATGATTGGCCACAGGCATCCTGCCTGTGGCCAATCATGGCTCTCCTCGCTGCTGGCGCTTCGATTGGCCAAGCATGCGGGGTCACAGTGCATGCTTGGCCAATCATGAGCCAGCAATGCACTGCGCCATCGCAGTGCATTGTGGGCCGTGAGCGCCACACGAATTTGACACGAACGGACAAAAATGTTCGGATTTCGCCGAACGGACGAACAGCCAATGTTCGAGTCGAACGTACGTTCGACTCGAACACGAAGCTCATCCCTACTCCTGAGGAATCTGAAAAGAAAAAAGTGTATGGATCCCTTGGCACCCCGACTCTCTACGGGGCCCTGATATGTAGGACTTTCGCTATAGACCAACTACAGAGTCCATCATATCTATGGTGTCGTACTTATAAGGATAATTTTCCTGCACATTATTTATGAATGAGTAATTTTTAAATGATAATATTTTTAAGATAAGATATTAATCAAAATGACCACAGTTCTAAAAATAGGAGATTTATTCACCAGACATGTAACCTTCCACAATAGTAATACCAATATTAAAATATATATATTGGTTGACAAAAACAAAAAACATAACATAAACATAAAATTAAAATGCTGATTGTGCTACATAAAAATCTTGAATATCAATTGAAACACCCACTAAATAGGAGTGTTGTACCTTTTAAATGACACGGAAATGTTTAACGACACAGAAATGATAACGTTTCCTGTAGAATCAATAACCTTGTAAAAATGACAAAAACAGAACATCTGCATTTCACAATTTCAACCCTTATTACACTACAGGTAATTAAGGGGCTAACAACGTGGAATAAAATTAGATGTTTAGATCAATAAAATGGAAACTATGCAATGAAAAATATTGAAAATTTTAAGCTTTTAGAGAAAAATCTACAAGGCGGTTACTGATTCAAGAGAATGATTGTCAACTGTACAATACTCAATGAATCAATATTTAAGAGAACACAAATGAATATCAAGTAAAATCAATATGACATAATTAGCCTTCCAAAGAAGGTCAGAACTGCTGGTTACCAGAGTTTTAGAAAGGTTGCCATGGCTTTCAAGATGGCTTTTGCTTAGAGAAGAATTACTTCTTGTGACCTTAAAGTTTCAAAGCATCAGGTGTCAAGGAATCTTCATGAATGGGAGATATGAGTTGATGAATGGTGTGTATGTGTCTGTGTATGATTCCATCCAGGGCTCAAGTCCTGCGGGAACGCATGGGAATGGAGTTCCTGTACTTTTTCCAGAACAGGAACTCAGTTCCCGTTAGCAGCCGCATCCTGCAAGACTTTGAAGTATGCGAGCTGCGTGGCAGGTGCTACACCAGCAGCCACCGACACAGCTCACAATAGTAAGTGTCGCACACCAGGGGTGGACTGACCATTCAGGCATTGCCAGTAGGGGGCCCCATGACAGCATCCTCTTCGATCTACCTGTCAATCACAGTTAGCTGATGGGTAGATCAGGTCCCTGCTGAGATTGTATTTAGTCAAACCTCTCGTGATGCGCTCCTCCCCGCCGGCCCCTCCTGATTTTCTGTCTCATCTCCCCCCCCCCTCCCCCGCCAGTCTCCTGCATACTTGATCTGTGTGTCCCACTGAATCCCCCCCTCCTCTATCTTCAGTGCCATATGATGAGAGAACCCAGAGGTGGAGCACAGCTATTCTGCTCACAGGACATGCAGGGAGAGAGGTGAGCTGAGGGAGGAACATCAGTTTGGGGTGGTAAGCTGAGCACAATACCTGGCAAATTTTAATGCCAGGAGGGAAGTCTATGTGGAAATATGTGAAGGGTTGGAATAGCAGCGAATGTGTGTGTTGGAGCCCTGCAGAGTTTGCAGCCCCCCAAGCTAACATACATCTCCTAAGCAGGAACACATCACTATCTCCCCAAGCATTCTGTCCAGATAATGTGCAGTTAATTTATGACCTTTCCGTTTAACCCTGTGTTATCCATTCTATGTTCAATGAAAATTGTAAACTCACCACATAAACACTCTATATACAAAATAAAATTCCCCAATAAAGATCAGAACATGATGTTCACATTTGCATGGAAGCACAATTGAATGAATGCTGATTATTCAGAGAATTACCGTATTTATGTTTATTGAGGATTGCTTTTTTTTTTTATGTACTAACAGTTAAGCTTCATACACACAATACAAAAATTGGATGAAAAATACCACTTTTGAAGAGTTCATGCGTATGAGTGTATTGTTTTTTATTTTTTTTGGTGGGGAGTGGATCTTGGGTGAGAGTTCCCACACTTTTTCCCCAGGACTTGACCCCTGATTCCATCCCTCCTCCATGGCACCACTCATACTATATACCATGTGGGACAATAAGCTCATAAAAATTATAAGCAGCACAGCCCAGAAGGTATGACTTATTTTCCATTGGTTGAAAAAAATCTATTGATGAACTTTGGTGAATTCAAGTAATATCACTTTCAACCACTAGGTAGGTCTGAGAGCAGAAAAATGTGTTCTGAACTGTTAATTAACCATTTCCCCCCTGCCATATAGCAATATGACATCGGGAATAGTGGTTCTGTTATCCTGACTGGACTTCATATGATGTGATCAGGATAACAAGCCGGCGCGCACCCATGCGGCCACGCAGCGTGGTAATCGGTGGTGCTGTGTGTCAGTCTTTTCGCTATACACGTACCAATTCCTCCCTTTTCTTAATCCATAGGAGGAATAGTGCTCCATTGTATGTGTCAGTGGGAGGAATAGTATCCCATTGTTGGTATCGTTGGGAGGAATAGTGCCCCATCTTTAGTGTTAGTGAGAGGAATAGTTTTCCAAGTTTTATATCAGTGCTAGGAATCATGATAAATCTTTGATGTCAGTAGGAGGAATAGGGACCCACCATTGATGTCAGTGAGAGGAAAGATACGCCACTGTTGGTGTCAGTGCAAAGAATAGTGCCTCATCAATGGTGTCAGTAGGAGGATTAATGCCATCTATCAATGAGATGAATAATGCCCCAAGTACTAGATAAAAGCAAGAAAAGGACCACAGTTTGGAGACCACTGATCTAGAATAAGAGCTGGTGTAGATTAAAGGATTCCCCCGCAGCTTTGTTTACAAGCAGAGCAAACCAGTCGGGCCTCTCACTTTGGCAGCAACTTTATATTTATACAAGTTTACCTTTGATAACTAAGTTATCTCTGAGTACTTTAACTTTGATTATTTCCATAACTGTTGTTGATTTTGAGGACTTTACAAATGTTCTGATTTCAGAGACTTTCTGATAAACACGATGCAATATCTAAACTTGGAGAAAATTAATAAATATGAACTAGGAACCTTACTGATTTCAATTTAAGAGTTGAGAATTTTTCATTAAACTCTGTGTCTCTCCTTGATTTCAGGATAAGATCAGTGTATGGTAATTTAGGTCTCCAACCGACAAGCCAGGGATTATCACACTGAGGTATAAATTAACCCGCCACACTAAAGACGAAGATCTGATTGCCGAGCCTGTGCACCAGAATATAAAATTGAGACTGGAAAGATACAAATCTAATGTGTAATTGAAGTTACTAAGTCAGTGCAACAATGTTCAAAATTAAATCTTTTTTTTTTAACTGCGACAGTCCTGGGGTGCCATATATTTGGGTGTGAACAGAGTCGCTGCCAACAAAATTCAGCTGAAACAAACCAATAAAAACAAGTTACATCACTAGGAGGGGCACTTCAAGTCCTGACCCTCCCAGCGCCCCCTTCCCCCTAGAATACTACAGACTGAAAGACCTCTCGATGAACCTTCTCAAAGCTACATCACTAGGGGAGACACTTTAAGACCTGACCCCCGCCCACACTACAGACTAAAAGCCCTCCTGATGGTCCTTCTTACAGTTATATCACTAGAAGGAGCACTTCAAGACCTGGTGCTCCCAACCCCCCCCCCCCCCCCCTTCTTCCTCCTGATACACTACAGACTGAAAGACCTCTTGATGGACCTTCTTAAAGTTACATCACTGGTGGGGGCCTGGGGGGCACATCAAGACCTGACCCTACCACCTCCCCGACAAACTACAGACTGAAAGACATTTGATGGACCTTATCACAGCTACATCACAGCGACACTTCAAGACCTGACCCTTCCAGGTGACACACAACAGACTGAAAGAGCTTTTGATAGACCTTCTCAATGCTACATCCCTAGGGGGGCTTATCAAGACCTGAAACCCCCCCCCCCACCCCCCTTGACACACTACAGACTAAAAGACCTCTTGGTGGACCTTCTCACAGCTGAGGGGTATAAAAACTGCACATGTGAAATAAAAGAAAGCAGCTGGCAATAAAACAAAAGAACAAATGTTTATAAAAACATATAAACAAAAAAACAAACAAAAATGTGAACAATAAATAACTAAATGTGAGCAGTCCATTAAAGTGTTCAAATAAATAATGTGAAGAAAACAATCCTTTGTAAGTAGTGTCTCAAAAAGATGAAAAGCTGATGATCCAGAGTGCACCTTCCACCTTGATGAGAAAAGGGTGTATCCTCCTTACCAGATGGTTAGACTCCACGTTATAGGAGCCTAGCAAAGAGTGGGTTCAATGCAGCATAAAGGATCATCTATCCACCGGATACGTGCAGAGTGATAATGACATCAACCGGCACAGTTATTCCATCTCTCTCTCTCTCATTCGTGATTAAAATGTAAAAGAAGAACGTTTGCCACATAGTATAAAAACCAAGTGGTTTATTTGAAATCATACAATGTAACAGGTCCAACAATAGAGTAAAAAATGCTGGATAAAAAGCAATCTGCAGATCACAAGGTAGATTAGTGTGGCGTGACTAGGCATGAACTCCACCCCTGATGACGTCAGTTATGAGGAAACTAGTAGGGTGGGGTCCATGCCTAGTCACACCACGCTAATCTACCCTCTGATCTGCAGATTGCTTTTTAACGCAGGTCTAATGTTTATTGCAGTATAGTTCAGTGCGTTACTGCAAGTTTAACACTGTATATTCCAGTGCATTATGTGCCATTTAATGCAGTATATTACTGTGCATTAGTCCACATTTAACACAGAATATTTCAGTGCATTACTGCAAGTTTAACGCAGTATATTACAGTGTGTTACCTTATGTTTAATGCAGTATAGTTCAGTGCGTCACCTTCCATTTATCCACAGTACAGTTCAGTGTGTTACTGCAAGTTTAACACTGTATATTTCAGTGCTTTACTGCAAGTTTAATGAGGTATAGTTCAGTGTGTTACGTTCTGTTTAATGCAGTATAGTTCAGTGCGTTACTGAAAGTTTTACGCCGTATATTTTAGTGTGTTATGTGCCATTTAACGCAGTATATTTCTGTGTGTTAGTGCACATTTAATGCAGAACATTTCAGTGCATTACTGCAAGTTTAACAGTATAGTTCAGTGCATCACTGCAAGTTTACCGCCATTTCAGTGCGTTACGTGCCGTTTAACACAGTATAGTTCAATGCATTACTGGAAGTTTTGCGCCGTATGTTTCAGTGAGTTACTGCAAGTTTAATGCCATACATTTCAGTGTGTTACATGTCATTTAACGCAGTATATTTCTGTGTGTTGGTTCATGTTTAATGCAATATATTTTAGTGCATTACCTTCTGTTTACCGCAGTATATTTCTGTGCGTTACTGCACGTTTGACGCAGTATATTGCAGTGCATCAGTGCAGTTTTACTGCAGTATATTATAGTGTATCAGTGGAGTGTGTCTGTGTAGTGAGTACTCACGTTAAAGTGCATCAAACACCACTTTCCATTGATTAAAGTGCATCAACATACACATTTCCACATCTTTATTACATTTTCTTAATAAGCACACCCCCCCCCCCCCCGCCCCCACCATCATGTCTAGAAGAACAGCAAACAGCAAGGAGGGGCGGATGTTCCCATGACACTGTGAGGGGACCAACAGTGAATGTGTCCACAGGTAAAGGTGGATGTGGGCAGTCCTCAGGCAGGGCATCATTTCCTCTGTTCAGTGATATTGCCCATGCTATCCAGACACAGCATGCAGAGGAGATGGTGGACTGGCTTACTAAACCATCCTCATCCTCCTCATCCTCTGTGACCCAAGAAGAGATTAGTGCGCAGTCCACTACAGCTGCCAGAGTGGCTAAACCTCCCTCCTTTTCCACAGCTATTCCTGCCATAGCCCCAGCATCAGCCATGAAGGAGTCACGCGAGTTATTTGAACACAGCATCAGGCACTTGCTTCTTGACAATGCATAGCCATTACTTGATTTAGATGGTGCTTCTGAGGTTGAGGAAGGCGGGAACATGAGCCTACAGAGAGGGGAGAACACTGGTACACAAATTGGCAGTCATGTTCCCCCAGGTGCAGCGTATTGTCAAGTTGTCTCCAGTGGTAATGAGGATGGAGGAGAGGATAAGAAGGTCACTAACGTGACTTGGGTGGCAGATAGAGTAGAAGAGGAAAGTGAGGCTGAGGGTGAGGCCCAACCCTAATGAGGCAGCCATCATGGAAGAGTAGAGAGCAGCCACCCTATTCCATCACATTGTGGAGCTGTTATCTCCCAGCCCATTTCCCACAGCTCAGCCACCTGGGCCTTTTTTTTAGCACATGTGCAGCCAATCGCACTGTTACAATTTGCAAACTTTGTCTCAAGCACATCAAGCGTGGCAAAAACACCAGCCATTTGGAGACCACATGCTTGACAAGGCATTTAACCTCCCACCACTCAGCCCATTGGCAAAAGCACCTGAAAGCCACACAAAAGGGGCACAATTCTGTTCCTCATCTTTACCTCATAACCTCTCAGCAGCCTCCACTGACAGGGATGATGGTAAAGCACAGGGTGTCCTAGGTCCTTGCAGCACATCTTCCAGTAGTACACCACCAGCTGTAGACTATAACTGGCAAATTTCTCTGCCCCATCTGCTGCAGCAAAAAAACAAAATACAGTCACTGCCACCCACATGCCCAGTGTCTAAATGCAAGCTTGTCAAAGCTGCTTGCTCTACAACTTCTTCCTTTCAATCTGGTGGATTCTGCCCCCTTCCGTGAATTTGCAGAATGTGCTGTACCAAAATGGCAGGTTCCCAGTCGCCATTTCTTTTCACGTAAGGCCATTCCAGCTCTTTTTTTTTTGCAGGTTTTCCTACTTACAAAGCATGTAGAGGTCTGTAATTTTTATCATAGGTACTCTTCAATTGTGAGAGACGGAATCTAAAATAAAAATCCAGAAAATCACATTGTATGATTTTTTAATAATTAATTTGCATTTTAATGCATGACATAAGTATTTGATCACCTACCACCCAGTAAGAATTCCAGCTCTCACAGACCCTTTTTCCTTAAGAAGCCCTCATGTTCTCCACTCATTACCTGTATTAACGGCACCTGTTTGAACTCGTTACCTGTATAAAAGACACCTGTCCACACACTCAAACAGACTTCAACCTCTCCACAATGGCCAATACCAGAGATCTGAGTAAGGACATCAGGGATAAAATTGTAGACCTGCACAAGGCTGGGATGGGCTACAGGACAATAGGCAAGCAGCTTGGTGAGAAGGCAACAACCATTGGCGCAATTATTAGAAAATTTAAGACAATCAAGATGACGATCAATCTCCTTTGGTCTGGGGCTCCATGCAAGATCTCACCTTGTGGAGCATCAATGATCATGAGGAAGATGAGGGATCAGCCCAGAACTACATGGCAGGACCGGGTCAATGACCTGAAGAGAGCTGGGACCACAGTCTCAAAAAAAAAAAAACAATTAGTAACACACTACGCCGCCATGGATTAAAATCCTGCCGCGCAAGCAAGGTCCAGCCAGCGCATGTCTGGGCCCGCTTGAAAATTGCCAATGACCATCTGGATGATCCAGAGGAGGAATGGGAGAAGGTCATATGGTCTGATGAGACAAAAATATTGCTTTTTGGTCTAAACTCCACTCGACCATGTTTGGAGGAAGAAGGAGGATGGGTACAACCCCAAGAACACCATCCGAACCATGAAGCATGGAGGTGGAAACATCATTCTTTGTGGCTGCTTTTCTGCAAAGGGGACAGGACGACTGCACTGTATTGAGGTGAGGATGGATGGGGCCATGTATCGCAAGATCTTGGCCAACAACTTCCTTCCCTCAGCAAGAGCATTGAAGATGGGTCGTGGCTGGGTCTTCCAGCATAAAATCGACCCAAAACACACAGCCAGGGCAACTAAAGAGTGGCTCCGTAAGAAGCCTCTCAAGGTCATTGAGTGGCCTAGCCAGTCTCTGGACCTGAACCCAATAAAAAATCTTTGGAGGGTGCTGAAAGTCCGTATTGCCCAGCGACAGTCCAGAAACCTGAAAGATCTGGAGAAGGTCTGTACTGAGGAGTGATCCAAAATCCCTGCTGCGGTGTGTGCAAACCTGGTCAAGAACTACAGGAAATGTATGATCTCTGTAATTGCAAAGGTTTCTGTATCAAATATTAACTTCTGCTTTTCTGATGTATCAAATAATTATGCCATGCAATAAAAGGCAAATTAATTACTTAAAAATCATACAATGTAATTTTGGGGATTTTTGTTATAGATTCCGTCTCTCACAGTTGAAGAGTACCTATGATTAAAAAAAAAACAGACCTCAACATACTTTGTAAGTAGTAGAACCAGGGGTCAAGTCCTGGGAAAAAAAGTGTGGGAACTCCCACCCAAGATCCATTCCCCCACCAAAAAAAAAAAAAAAAGGTACGCTCATATGCATATATACTGCACAGAAAATACAGTACAACATTTATTGTAAAGTGCCAGTTTACAAAAACAAAATAACGTGTCAAACAAAACAATCAACACAATGGGTGATGATCTTTCCCTCGCAGGGAATTTCTACCACAAATACACCCTGTTCCAAATTCTGTTACACAGCCCTTTAGAAAATATCCCACAAACAGGAATAAGTATTGGCAGAGTATTGAAGAGTATTGGCAGGGTATTGCAGAGTATTGATAGGGTATTGCAGAGTATTGGCAGGGTATGTATTGAAGAGTATTGGCAGAGTATTGCAGAGCATCGGCAGGGTATGTATTGGCAGGGTATTGCAGAGTATTGATAGGGTATTGCAGAGTATTGGCAGGGTATTGCAGAGTATTGATAGGGTATGTATTGTAGAGTATTGATAGGGTATTGCAGAGTATTGGCAGGGTATCGCAGAGTATTGGCAGGGTATTGCAGAGTATTGGCAGGGTATGTATTGGCAGGGTATTGCAGAGTATTGATAGGGTATTGCAGAGTATTGGCAGGGTATTGCAGAGTATTGGCACAGTATTGCAGAGTATTGATAGGTTATTGCAGAGTATTGGCAGGTTATTGCAGAGTATTGGCAGGGTATGTATTGTAGAGTATTGGCAGAGTATTGTAGAGTATTGGCAGGGTATGTATTGGCAGGGTATTGCAGAGTATTGGCAGGGTATGTATTGCAGAGTATTGATAGGGTGTGTATTGTAGAGTATTGATAGGGTATTGCATAGTATTGGCAGGGTATTGCAGACTATTGGCAGGGTATTGCAGAGTATTGGCAGGGTATTGCAGAGTATTGGCAGGGTATGTATTGCAGAGTATTGGCAGGGTATTGCAGAGTATTGATAGGGTATTTATTGCAGAGTATTGGCAGGGTATTGCAGAGTATTGATAGGGTATGTATTGCAGAGTATTGGCAGGGTATTGCAGAGTATTGATAGGGTATGTATTGCTGAGTATTGGCAGGGTATTGCAGAGTATTGGCGGGGTATGTATTGCAGAGTATTGGCAGGATATTGAAGAGTATTGGAAGAATATTGAAGAGCATTGATAGGGTATTGCAGGGTGTGTATTGGCAGAGTATTGGCAGGGTATTGCAGAGTATTGGCAGGGTATGTATTGCAGAGTATTGGCAGAGTATTGCAGAGTATTGACAGGGTATTGCAGAGTATTTATTGGCAGAGTATTGGCAGGGTATTGCAGAGTATTGGCAGAGTATTGCAGAGTATTGGCACAGTATTGCAGAGTATTGATAGGGTATTGCAGAGTATTGGCAGGGTGTTGCAGAGTATTGGCAGGGTATGTATTGCAGAGTATTGGCAGGATATTGAAGAGTATTGATAGGGTATTGCAGGGTGTGTATTGGCAGAGTATTGGCAGGGTATTGCAGAGTATTGGCACAGTATTGCAGAGTATTGATGGGGTATTGCAGAGTATTGGCAGGGTATTGCAGAGTATTGGCAGGGTATTTAAGAGTATTGGCAGGGTATTGAAGAGTATTGGCAGAGTATTGAAGAGTATTGGCAGGGTATTGAAGAGTATTGGCAGAGTATTGGCAGGGTATTGCAGAGTATTGGCACAGTATTGCAGAGTATTGATGGGGTATTGCAGAGTATTGGCAGGGTATTGCAGAGTATTGGCAGGGTATTGCAGAGTATTGATGAGTATTGGCAGGGTATTGCAGAGTATTGATGAGTATTGACAGGGTATTGCAGAGTATGGATGAGTATTGGCAATTTGGCAGGGTATTGCAGAATGCAACTTACTTACACATGACACTACTAGTGACTGACCTCGAGTCCTGGTATTCTCTTCTTCCCTTCTGTTCTGGGGGGAGAAGTAAACTCAAAGTGCACTGCAGCGGCTGTTTCCCCAGGAGGCACTGGGTAGAGGGGAGCGGGAGGACAGTCCGGCGCGCAGCGTGTGTCACACTGACGGGCTCGTGCCAGTGCGTGCCCACGCCGAAGTCATGTGACCAGTTGCTAGATGCGGAGCGGCCTCTGCCTAGCAACCAGTCACTCGGCGGCTGAGGAGCGGCGCGGACTACGCGCTGCATAGCCTCAGCCGGCCCTGCTCAGACAGCTAATGGGAACGGCGTTCCCGCTGTGGAAATAGTACGGGAACGCCGTTCCCATGCGTTCCCGCAGCACTCGAGCCCTGAGTAGAACCTGCAAAAAAATCAGCAGTGTATCAAATACTTGTTCTCCCCACTGTATTTTGTTCACAGCACACTGGGTACCTCTGCTTGCAACTCGGAAGGATGCAGGACAGGGCTCAGTACTGCAGCTTGTTGTGCCCCCACATCGTCATAGAGCTAGTGGTGATGATCTGAGATTTGTCAGCTCTATCTCTCCTCCTCCTCCATGCCCTCCTCTCCTGAATTGTCCTGTGAACCACAAGTACCCCCTAAGCATTCAAAGGGCAATTCAATGAGTCAGGCTAAAAGGTGCCATGCAGTGCTTAAGCTGGTGTGTCTAGGGGACAGGAACCACACCGGAGCAGAGATTCTTGAAGCTCTGCAAAGACAGGCCCAGAGGTGGTTCATGCCATGCCAGCTGGAGCTAGGAATGGTGTTGTGCGATAATGGCCCAAACCTCCTGACCACCCTTTAGACAGGGAAAGTTGACAAATGTGCGATGCTTGACACATGTCCTCAATTTGATGGTGCAGCGTTTCCTATATAGGTACCCATGGTTGAAAGATCTGCTAAAGCAGGCCAAAAAAGTCTGTAGCTATTTCAGATGGTCATACACAGCCTTTGCTCGGTTGACTGAAATTCAGCGGGAATTCCACCTGCCCGTAAACCGCCTGATTTGTGACATGCCCACCAGGTGGAACTCGACTTTGGCAATGGTGCACATGCAGCAGAGGGTCATCAATGAGTACCTGTGTTAGTATGGCACAACAACAGGCTCAGGCCAGCTCATCTTTTTTTCTCCACGCCAATGACTGCTCATAAAGGATGCATGCACTGTACTGTCACCATTTGAGGGGGCCACAAGGATAGTGAGCCTTGACAATGCATACGTTTTACAATAACTGTTGTGTTCCTGCTGGAGCAGACTCTGCATGGTAATATGGACAGTGCACTTGAGACAGAGCAGCGGGAGGAAGAGGAGGACATTCTTTCCTCTCAAGGCCCACTTTATGCAGACACCATTGTTCCTATACCACAGAACACACAAGAGGAGAGGGAGGGCAGGAGGAGGATTCTGGCAGCTTTGAAGGCATTGAAGCAGAGGAAGACATAAGTCAAACATATAAGAGATGGTTTTCCATCCTCTGAACCCTTGGGAGTAGCACGTGGCTGGGAGGAGGCAGTACCAGATACTATAATCCTCAGTGACCCCGAGGAGTCTGCTTCACATGCCTCCACAAATTTGCAGTGTATGGGCTCCCTCAAGCTTCAAAGCCTGTGAAAGGACCCAAAAATATGTGGTGTAAAGGAGAAGGATCACTATTGGTTGGCATCCCACCATGATCACCGTTGTAAGGGGAAAGTCTCAGAACTCATCCCGTCCCCACAGAGAGTGCAGAAGATGAAATCTCTTGAGGACACCTTAAAGAGGAGGTTTATCTAACACTTCTCCCAACTCTGGTAGGTTATAGTGTCGTGGAAAATATATTTTTGGGGCTTCTGTTGGTCAAGAGAGGAGCGGTGGAGAAGGCTAGTGATGCATTTAAAAAAATGTTTTTTTAATCCTCGCCGCCCAGCGCTTCCCATAGGCAGTGTCTGCAACACATGATGAATTTTTAACTAGGAGTGAAAACAGAGATGAAGAGCTTTCCATTCGACGATCCACTAGCTTACTGGTTCATGAGAATAGACTACTGGCCAGAACTTGGCCAGTATGCAATTGAGCTGCTGGGCTGCTCTGCATCCAACGTGCTTTCCGAATGGGCATTAAGTGCTGCTGGAGGTATTGTTACTGATAATAGAATGTGTCTGCCACAGAATTCGTAAACTGTCTGACATTTATCAAAATTAATCAGTCCTGGATTACCAGCAGCTATGAAGCCACTAATGCCGATGTCGCTGCTTAAAGAGGAAGTAAACCCTGATGGGTTTACTTCCTCTTTCATTCCCTGCAAAGGCAAAGCATAATGGACTACTATGCATCGCATAGTAGCCCATCATGTGTCACTTACCTGACACAGGAGTCAGCGATGTCACCGCTGTCCCCTGTAGTCCGGCACATCCATCTTTTTGGTGGGGTCTCGCAGCTCCGCTGCTGTCATTCATTGTTGGAAATGCTGCGCTCAGCGCGCCTGTGCGTCGCTGTGCATGCGCCGTAGACAGCGGTGCCTGTCTTCGGGCAAATATCTCCTAAACCGTATAGGTTTAGGAGATATTTCTTGGACCTACAGGTAAGCCTTAATCTAGGCTTACCTGTAGGTCAAAGTGGTTTGTAAGGGTTTACAACCACTTTAAGTGTTTTTGGAATGTGGAGTCTCTGCCGGACTTCTAGGCTGCCTAGCGTTGCGGGTGTTGATTACACATGGAAGAATTTTTTTGGTGTAGGTTTCATGAGCACAATTCACACCCAAAGACCAATTTTTCTGCATCTGTTTGACAGGGGCATATGATTTCAATTTTTGACAACAAGGCCAATTCTTGCTTTCATCAAGGCACCACCTACAACCAAAGACCTATTTTTCCACACCTGTTACTTCTATCCAAAGTCTTTGGAGGAGACACCAGAATATATCCAAAAAATCTCTAATCTTGTTCCCAGTGCTCTACATTGTGGCCTCATCATACAGACTGGCTCTGCAAGCGGTTGCTTACAAAATAAAGAAAGCTTCTATACACAGTACAGATGTGCCACTTTACAGGTAGACTAAGGGGACCCCCCAGGCAATATATTGAACATTTTTTTTTGCTTTTACTTTAAGCATCAATAAATCACTGGCCATTTAAAAATGAAGTTTTTTTTAAAAATAAAATTCTCATTGATACATGTCCCCCCAGGGCAGTACCTGGACCCCTATAAACATTGTATGCCCAATTACTTACATATAAGCCTTCAAAATGGGCACTTGATTTTTTCAGTTCCGGTCCCATAGACTTCAATGGAGTTCGTTATCTGGTTCAGAACTTTTCGTGATGTTTGAAAGTCCTGGTGCAAACCGAACAGGGGGTTGTGCGGCCCATCCCTACTAGATATCGTCACCAGCTTCCAGGTCCCATGCCGAGCGGCTGGCCTGCTGCATTGTGAGCACAAGACGTTACTCAACACAAGCACCATTCAGAGAAAGCTTTGCATTTTCTGAATGAAATGAATGAATTGATTGGATAAGGTGGAGAACAAGACATCACAACCCGCTTCCTCACATCTTCTAATCAGAGAACTCTTTGCATTCATTAGGAAGATGTAAATTATTCTTTGAATGGTGCTTGTGTTGAGTGGCCCACCACCTGTGTTCACAATGGATCAGGCCAGCCGCTCAGTAGAGGATCTGGAAGCTGGTGGAGATCACTGGAGCAGTGGTATTACAGTGATCTCCAGCTTTCAAGGGCATTGGCCAGGTATGGTATATACATAGTTGGTCCAAGCTGGAACAATGTAAATATGTTTAACTACCAAACCTGGAATTCTTTTTCAGAAGTGGAATTCCCTTTTAAATTTTGTAGTGATGCCAGTACTGTCGAAATTACTTGCCTTAACCATTTGATCTATATACACACGTTCATACTGTGTCACCTTATCAGTTAACTGTAGTAAAATATCTTTATCCTTCAGGATTTTCAGTTCAAGCTATATCTGTCAGGGATACTGGAGTTTTCTATTTCTTTCTCTGATATACAATAGAGCCAACCTTCCCCGAGCGGGGATATTGCCAACAAAGAATAAATCCCGCTCTGATAAAATCTATATTTTTTCTACCAAATGTCCTTGCTAACTGGTCAAAATAATTGCTTTTTGCTTTTCTATTATCTTCTTCACTGTTGGGAAAATCTGTACTGACATAATTTATCTGGAATTTATCTTCGGCTTTGCCTAAATAACCTTTCCTTGTAGTATCTTTAATCCGGCTGGTGCCTAATGACTTTGGTTTCTCTATGGTTCACATGGTCCATTGAAGGGAGCCTCTAACAGCAATTTACCTCTTAACAAATACTTTGCAGGGGTGCAAAGTAACCTTCCCTTATTTGGCATAGTATGGAGAATAATCTCGTTATTTACTGTAGACATAAACCTTAACCACTTCAATACCAGGCACTTAGACACCTTCCTGCCCAAGCCAATTTTAAGCCTTCAGCGCTGTCGAAATTTGAATGACAATTGCGCGGTCATGTTACACTGTACCCAAACAAATGTTTTATCATTTTGTTCCCACAAATAGAGCTTCCTTTTGGTGGTATTTGATCACCTCTGCGGTTTGTATTTTTTGCGCAACAAATTAAAAAAAAATGAAATTTTGAAAACAAAAAAAAGTTTCTTAAAATTTTTGTAAATAAGTATGTTTTCTCCTTCAATGATGGGCACGGATATGGCTGCACTGATGGGCATTGATAAGGCGGCACTGATGGGCACAGATGAGGTGTCACCAATGAGGTGGCACTGATGCTGTGGCACTGACTGGCACTGATGATGGGCACTGATAGGTGGCACTGGCATGCGGCATTGATGGGCACTCATAGGTGGCACTGATGACGCCGATTGCAGACAAAGATGGGTGGCATTGCTGGGCATCACGTTATATAATGTGCCAGTCATTGCCCATTTGTAGGCACTGATTGGCACAGATTGGGCATAATTTGCATTGTGGATGGCCATGGGATACATACCTGGCCATCCACATGTTGCCCTCTTCCCTGGTGGTCTAGTGTGGGCATCCAAGGGGGGCTGCACTAATAATCAGTGCAGACCCCCCTGTCAGGAGAGCTGTTGGTCGGCTCTCCTCTACTCTCGTCTGACAGATCGGCTTTTCCTGTTGACATTGTGATCAGCCGTGATTGGACATTTCTGAAAACGTGATAAAGAGCCTCCGACGGAGGCTCTTTACCAAGATCGATGTAGCGATGTGCGCCCCCACAGGCGTGTGGCGGCTGTTATCCTGAAGGACATCATATGACACCCAGTCAGGATAACTGAATCACCGCCCGGCCGTCATTTTGCTATAGGCCGGATGGGAAGTGGTTAAAGCAGGGCCCTCCAACTGTAGTGGAACTACACTTCCCATGAGGCATTGTAAAACTCTGACATTCACAGACATGACTAGGCAAAAAAATGAAATGCCAAACATTTTTGTACAGATATAAAAAACATTATAAATACCCTCTGCCTCATTTTTTTTTTATAAGTGATCACATTCCCTCTGTTCTCAGCAGTACACTGATCTTCCCAGTGAATGCTTGTGCAGTGGGGGCATGTCAGGACAAGTCTGATCATTGGAGGAGAACATACCGAGTTCCCAGCACAGCTAGAGAACTGACCATGGTGTGCTCTCCTGCTTAGTGTGGTCAGTTTTTAATAGGAAAGCAAGCGGACTAACATGAACACCAGGAATTTCACAAAAAGGAAGCAATACAAAGAACAGGATATTTTCTCATAAAAGTACATGGCACAATAGACGCATATCAGGAATATTATGTTTTGGGGTAACAAACACTTTAAATCTGCAGCTTTTTATTAAAATAATTCCTCGTGAACCTGCCATGAAAGTTTTTGTTCAGGCATTTCCTGTTATAGGGTGACAACGCGGTCTCTGTTTGCTCCTGGGAGCCACCTTTCCACATAGGTTTCACTACAAGTGGTTGCTCCAGCTCTAATTCACAGGCATGGTCTGCTGTTACCATCAGGAAACCCACCCTGAGAAGTGCCATGCTCGAGTGGCTACAAAAAAGGTTGTAGGGGATCATCAGCACTGGGATGTAATAAGGGAAGGGGGGAAAAAAAGACCTGTTGCTAAGGGAATCCATTGGTCCGGGCGAAACGTGTTGAATCGGGCTTCCAGTGATGTTACCTTCAGCACTTTTTTAAGGAGATGACTAAAACATTTGGAGCGCTGACCCCCAAAGGAGCGGCTGGTTTTCTTGGGCTTACCGTTTACCTCCTCCGCATTGTAGCTCGTCGTTCTTGTTTCGGAATTCCAGAGGTTGATGGCCCAATAACTGCAGAGACCAACACTTGAATTCCTTTTTGGAATTTCTATTTGCTTAAAATGCTGAACAGTAACACAGTCTCTCAGTTGGGAATAGAGGGTATAGGTATGGAAGCTCAGGCACTTTGAAACTGCTGGCGTTTAATAAATGTCTCTCTCTCTCTCTAGATAATCCAGGGAGTAGCCACTCGCAGCTGGATATTTCCACCTTCGCATAAGTCCTGGTTTTAGGGACTTAGCCGCAGACACATGAATCAACTTAGCAAAGTCTCTGTCACAGACTTGGTTCAAAACTTTTAGATAAATATAAAAAGTCTCTCACAGGAACTTAGTTGTAACAGAAGGATAGGAATAGGAACTTTCTTGTGGTACCAGTATCTTGCAGCCAGTCCAGTGATACCACAAGAAATGTGGATTCCATTAGTGTCCATACATCATCTCAACATCCAGGCTCTTACCGAGCAGCCAGCCTTGTGCGTGGCACTCTTCCGAAGAGTCCTCCCCTGCTTGCATGACGAGTTGCTGGGCCTCTCCAAAATCCGAGACGGCACCGGACCACCTTAGAATCCTCCTTCCAGTTACTGTGCCTTGGACTAGCCAGTTTCGAGACTCGGAAAAGGATGGATCCGCACTCCAGGCCATGAGGGCCTCTGGGGGCTGGTCAGGAGGACCAGGACCATGGAGTCAGAACATAACTTCTGGGCGGAAGTTCCTGTAACTTCTGGACCGGAACCCAGAACCACGTGACCTCTGCACCTTAAGTACTCTCTCCCGGAATACACAGTGAGACAACGCACCCACTGATTGGCTCCGAGAGAGAGATTGGTACCCAATGCGTCCAACCAGACTGCGTTCTAATGCCTGTCAAAGGTGTTAACTGCACCCATGACCAGGCAGAACATTAGTACAGCCCAGCCAAACTGATGCCAAAACCCCAATTTAGAGCAATTAGCCCCAAGACTCAACTATAGTCTTGGGAAAAAACGAATATTCCTAGTGTAAAGGATAATTATTTTCTTTAAATTCTATTAATCATTAGAGATAATTACCTTTAATTATCCTCACTTTGCAAAGATTAGATCTAGACACTTACGTATTTAAAGTGGTGTTCCACACAAAAAAAAAAGATTAAAATTCCTAAAAAAATAAAACATTTGGGAAAAACAAAAAATTTAACTCACCTCTAAATGCCTGTTGCTAGGGGGTCCCTCGTAGTCTGCCTTCTTCAGTGCCTGGGCTGGTGACATCACTTCCCCTTGGCACAGGAAGGGCTCAGCTCTGCCCCCTCCCTCCTGCCAGTCATCTGGGACACGTCACAGGTCCCAGATGACTGCGCGGCCAATCACGGCGCACATGCGCAGTGGGTACCCGGCTATGAAGCCACAGCCGGGTGCCCATAGTTGCAGTGCTGGCAACACCGAGCGGAGGGGGGGACAAGCGGGGCTTCGTTCCCCCGTATCGCTGGACCCTGGCACAGGTAAGTGTTCGATTATTAAAAGTCAGCAGCTGCAGTATTTGTAGCTGCTGACTTTTAATTATTATTATTATTTTTTTAAGGGGAACTTCTCTTTAATACATTTTTGCAATAACTTTCCTAAAAGAAATCTTGGCAGAATCTATGTTGGAAGAAAATTAGCAAGAAAGAACAAGAATAGTTTCGAAAATCAGAAAAATATGAAACAATTCCTTCCACTGACATCCACAAATTTGCATCCAAAATCTATTCTGCAATAGTGCAGCATGCTATAGTAGGCATTTCCAGGACTTTTATACATAAGAGGTATTGTATTTTCCGCTTTTAGTGTTGTATTTTTCCCTTTTGGTAGGGGAAGGTGGTGTGGGATTGCCCAGGATATGGAATTAAAGAGCCAATTTGTCTTCGCCAGAGCTCCTTATGGGAGATATAAATTGAAAACCCTAGTAATCCCTGGAACTCTTCACTGTAGAGGGGCAAAAGTGACCCTGTCAGGAAATGTGCATACATATGTGCAAGGAGTAGAACCACTTGCTTGTACTTGTTGCGCAAGCGCGCAGGCACCAGATGGGCCATTTAAGCTGGACTATTGCATTGGGTCCCTCCCACCTGGTCTATGTTTCCTGAGCATCCCGTTACCCATTCTTGAGATTGACCTTCTGCCGCTGACCCGATCTACCTCTGCCTGAATTCTACCTGCACCAACCCCTGGCCTGTCTCCTACGCTTCTGCATGTTCCTTATGTCTGCTCCACCGTTACCGACCCTGGCTTGGCTTCTGACTACTCCTCTGCCTGTGTGCTATTTGCTTACTCGGTCTGCCTGAGACTGCTAATGGACTTTCCTCCAGTACTCATGCTTTCTATCCTGTGCCTGACAAGATTGCCTGCTGGTGCCTAAAGAGTCTGCTATTCCAGCTGCCTCCGGGACGCACAGCCAACACATCCACACTTATCAGTAGAAGATCTGTCAGGCACTCCTGCCCCCTCTCTGCTCTGGGGCTCCCTGTTACCTTACCAGGGCTCCCGAGTCAGAGGTGTAAGAGAAGCCTACATCTGCACATCAGACTCCATCAGGTGCATGACAGGCCCCTGGGATTGCTCCACCATGGGGTAGCAGGTACAGGAGGGCTATGATGGAGGGACACCACAGTTCAATTGGGATCTAGCAGGGGTCTTGGCAGGCAGCACGTAAAGAGAAGTCAGACAGTCTGGGTTCACAGTCAGTGGTAAACTAGGCTTGAGATGAGAGAGTAGTCAAGTTCATGCAGGAGTCTTGGCATGCAGCAAGCAAAAGGTAATCAGACAGTCCAGGTCAGCAAGGAAGGAAGAATGCAATCTGGATCAGCAAAAGTAACCAGTTTCAGCATTAGAGCTCTTGATCAAGGGTAGGGATGAACTTGTAAATCCTCCAAACTCATCTCTAGCTGCCCTCTGAACTCATCTCTAGTCTGTCATTCCCACCACGTAACCTGCCTCTATGTGAGCTGCTGACCCACCCCATAACTCATTGGAGAAAAAAAAAAGTGTTGGGGTTTGGCTAGAGATGCATTCAAAGGATGCATGAGCTCACCTCTGCTCACAGGTAGCTAGTTTGATGGTATTTCACCAGCCCATGAAAAGGCAGGAGCTTAAATACCCTTCAAGTCAGAGGACACGGTGCCCAGATTTATTTCAGGGTGTATTACAATATTTGCTGTTTAGGCGAGGGATGCAATCAATTGTGTAGCCTTATCAGACAAGGGTCAGTAGAAGAGGTAATCCAGAGGCAATGCACAGAGGCCAGAATGTTAATGCATATCACAAGCCCATAGCCCTGGACTGGTGAAGTTTAAATTAGGCACCATTGTACCACCAGCCAATGAAAAGAGAGGCAAGGAAGGCAGAATTGATTTTCTGCCTAGTAATGAGGATGCCACCAGAGATAGGTTCTTCTGCTAGGCAATGAAAGTGGGAAATTGCCCGCATGTCATATATTGTTGACCAGCAAACAATGCTCCAGGTGGGGAAGGTCAAGCGGTTGTGTGGGGACTGCAAGTATCATAAGAAATGCAGGGGAAAAGAGAGAAGGAGGTTATTTTGACTGTAGTTCGACTTTCAAATACCGTTGACATATTGGTCATATTGTAGACCAGCCATTCTCAGCCACGGTTCTGTGGAACCCTGGGGTTCATCTAGAAGCTGCTAGGAGTTTCTTGAGCATTCATTTGTTGGTGCCTGTATAGTTCCAGGGCCCCGCCACTTAGCAGAGCCAGTTACATGATTTCAATGATCTTATCCACTGTCTGTAAGGGTGACATTCTGACCACCACTGTAGGGGGGCATTCTTTCCATTGGCCACCAAGTGACATTGCCCGCTCAATAAATTCGTTTTAGCAGGGGTTCCTCGAGAACTGAAAATTTTGTCAAGGGTTCCTCGGGGGTAAAAAGGTTGAGAAAGGCTGTTGTAGTCACTAGTCACAATTTTACAAATGAATTAGTGAAAAGTTCGACTTGATTATCATTACAGTTCCTTTTGATGGGAAATAAGAACAACACCACTGAAAAGGTCAGTACAAGTGTTTTGTTGTATTACACTGATTTTAATATACAGTAATAGTGGATTCTAGATGATCTATCATTTTCATTGTCTCCGATGTGCTCTTTGCTCTTTTGCAGCTGATATTTAAATTGGCTACACAGAAATAATTATTCAATGTTTATCTGAATGTAAATTGACAATGACAATGACCAAGAGCAATTCATAATATATGTCCCTGATAAAGAAGGTAGCAGATAATAAGAAGCCACTGAAATGAGATGATGCTACATGACCTTCTATGAGACACACGTTCCCTGTTCATTGCCCGTACACCGATTACGTAGACTGTCACACTAACAGCACATATCAATAAGCAACAGGAACTCACCAGGGACTACAGGGTCAACCGGCTCTATTTAGAACTCCCAGCTTATATCGATATCTGTTCTACATCAGCTATTTAGAGAAGGGAGCCGTTACAAAATATTTTCATTAGACCCTGGAAATCTCTTTGCTTACTGTGCTGAAACCTCTATAGATGTCATGCTTCAAAATTACGCCCGCTCGTGGAATGGTGACAAACTTTTACCCTTAAAAATCTCCATAGGCAACGTTTTAAAAATTCAACAGGTTGCATGTTGTAAGTTACAGAGGAGATCCAGGGCTAGAATTATTGCTCTTGCTTTACCGATCACGGCGATACCTCATGTTTGGTTTGAACCCCCGCTTGCATTTGCCAGCGCTGCTCACGTGTGCGTTCACTTCTGCACGCGAGCTCGGTGGGACGGGACACGTTAAAAAAAAAAAGTTTTTCTTATTTATTTTTACCTTTTATTTTTACACTTTTTTTTGTCACTTTCATTCCTATTACAAGAAATGCAAACATCCCTTGTAGTAGAAAAAAGCATGACAAGACCTCTTAAATATGAGATCTTGGGTCAAAAAGACCTCAGATTTCATATATTACACTTAAATGTAATAAAAAAAAGTTGTAATTTAAAAAAATGGCCCTTTAAGAGCTGTGGGCAGAAGTGACGTTTTGACGTCGCTTCCGCCCTGCATTGTTATGGAGACAGATGGGGGCTGTCTTCCCCTCACTCGTCTCCATGCCCAGCCAGGGTGAAGATCCGATTGGCTCCGCCACTGCCGACGGATCCGGTAAGCGAGGAGGGCACTGGAGCGCGGCAGAGGGGGCCCCCCCCTCCCGCCGCCGATAAAAGTGAGACCACTTTTATCTGAAACCGGACCGCTGGCCGAACACGAGGATACCGGGGTTATGGCAGCTAGCTGCTGCTATAACAATGATATCCCCGTCAAAGTTAGGATGTATATTGGCATGCGGCAGTCCGGAAGTGGTTAAGAAAAATCTTCATTGAAAAGAAGAACAAGGAGTCCTGGAAGTTATAATTTGGCCCCCATAAAGCCCTGATCTCACAATCATGGAGTTTGTCTGGGATGTCTGTCTGGAATTACATGAAGAGACAGAAGGATTTGAGGCAGCCTACATCCACAGAAGATCTGTGCTTAGTTCTCCAAGATGTTTGGAACAACCTACCTAAAATCTGTGTGCAAGTGTGTATGTAGTTTAATGCTGTCCCAGCCGGCAGACTAGTGTTCATTATGTTCCAGGGTTTTTCTTGGCGGGCTTTTTTGGGTCTGTTCTATTGGCTCTGTGTATTATAAAAGTGATGGCGGTCCATATCCAGGGGGCTTGGGGACTCTCAGAGAAAGAAAGAATCCCAGATAGCAAACAATTGAGCTGCAAGTTTGAAAATGACTTATTAAGCTATTGCTAGACTTGCCAGAATAATTGATGCTGGTTTGAAGGCAAAGGATGGTCACACCAAATGTTGATTAGATTTACTTTCAATTTTGTTAATTGATAAAAATAAACTGATAACACTTCTATTTCTAAAAGCATTCTCCATTTACAGCATTTTTTCACACCTGCCTAAAACTTTTGCACAGTACTGTTTGTCTCCGATACAGGAGCCACTGGAATGAGATGATGCTACACGAACTTCCATGAGACAGTTACCCTTTTTTCTGCCTCACGTAGACTGACTCACTAACAGCACACACCAATAAGCAACAAGAACCCACCAGGGACTATGGGGTCAACCAGCTTTATTCAGAACTCCCAGCTTTATAACGATATTCTTTCTACATTGGTTATTCAAAGAAGGGAGCTGTGAAATATTTTCATTAGACCCTGAATATCTCTTCACTTCCTGTCCAGAAAATTCCATTCGATCTCCAAATATATCTACTGGATATATGCTTTGGATCTGTTAATTTTAAAAGTATGAAAAATGCGTTTCTGGAATATTAGACCATGCCACTGTGTTATACAAATAGCTGTAAAACATAATACAGGTCAGCAATACTAAATAAAACTATTTTTTTTATCATGCTGGTTGAAGGCCTGTTCTGACTGTGTTGGGTTAACTGATCTACGTCATACCATGTGTACTTTCACGTGTAATATTGTAAAAGTCAGGGCCCTGTAGAAATATGGACCTTCCCTTTAGGGGATGAGTGCCTCTGATGTGGTGAATGAACGGGAAGCGACCATCTAGTTTGATGATTTCTATATGGTTCATGAAGCTCTGCAAAGATGCACTCTGGGGAACCCCAATAGTCTTCCTGAGTGGGTGTGGACACACTAGCAGTGATGCAGGATGGCAGCTTGACCACTGGAGCAGCAGGAGAACCCTTCCCGGAGGCTCAGCTGAGGTAGCATCTTCAGCAGCTGGAGTAGGTCATCAACGTCGATCTCACAGGTCGGTTCCTCCTCAAAGATACACTGGAACAGTCGTGTGTTGCACATGTGACAGTTTAGCCAGTGGCCTCCTGCAGTTTGGGCAGAGGACTTGGAACCATTCCTAGGCGCCCGAACCGCCTAGGGCCAACCCCTACACTGGTGGATACCCTTCCTTGGTATCGCAGAAATAACGTATTTGTTTCCATAGAAGTTGGTAGCTGGCCATAGTGGCTGTTGGCAACATATGTGGAGCATCTGAGCATCTTTCCTGGGTCCAGTTACAATATATATGCTCCTTATCAGGATATCCTCCAATCTGGTGATGTGGAACCTCATGCAGGAGCCAATCAGGAAGCAGACATGTGTAGTTCACGTGGACTATTGCTGGGCAAGCTTGGACAAGTTCTAACTAGCTAACTAATGCCACGGTCCCTTTAGAGGTGGTCTTCAGGTGTATGCAGTAGGTACCAATTGATGTAGGGTAAGGGTTGTGTGGTGGAAATCAACCTCTAGGCTTCCCTCCCCGTTGGGTGCCTAGCAAGGGTCACATGAGAGGCCTACCCTGGGATGGGTTCTTCTGGGCTATGCTAGGCACTCAATACAGGTCACCGTCCTAAACTTTGGGTATCTTTACTGGAACAGACAACTGGTCTCTGATAAACTCTCTTGACATTGCTGCACATCACCACGGTCTCTAATGCAGTTAGCAGGGCCCTTGCCCTTCCACTTGTCAAGTGTATCACTACCCACTGTAAGTAACAGTATGGAGCACTGTTGTGCACCTAGCGCTGACTATGCGTTCACTTCACTTCTTCTGTGCCAGAGTTGCAGGCTGGGGACCTCTGATGCTGATCTGCTCCCATTGCCATGGTAGATAGACAACTCTTCCTGCTAAATCTATGCCACCTGTCACATGTACACGCTTACAACAGCTGCTAGAGAAACCTTTGTAACCCTTGGTAACCATTTGCTGTATGTCACATTGTGTTAACTCTAACATGGATGTTTTCATATTCCAATGTGCTTTAATCCGAGTGACCCAAGCTGTAAACTATGTGTCCAATTTACTTGCATTACACCCCTTTAGTAATTTCAAACCAGGCAGAGGCAAAGTTTCATGAAGAATAAGTTAACATGACAGTAAAACATATGTGGCATCACGCAGGTAAAGTCACCTGGTTGTATCCAGGATGGGAAATATGTGTGCCCTAGATTCAGGCTTTATGCAGACCTTTACAATTAGAGGGGAAGAGTTAATGAGCCCAGCTGAAGTAAGTGGGCTCATTAAGACCTCTACAAAAAACCCCAGCATGCTTAGGGAGATGCTCCATCCTGGAACCAGTTTTGTGTTGTATAGACTGGGGAGTGTGATATCTGTTCTGTGCGGTGAGTTAACGCCTGTGTGGCAAACCTCTACAACAGAGACAGGGACTGGTGCAGCACAAGGCTGCACTCAGTTGTTAGACAGGGAATCTAAGTGTGTAGTTAGAGGTCAAGCTGACCAGGATTTATTTTCATGTTTTATTTTTGTTTGGCTGTTATATGTATCACTGCATGTAGCATAAATAAACCGCATCTTTTGTTTTTTGCACCTACAACGCTGTCTGCAGTGCCTGATTTTGTGTTGTGAACACATCCAGGGGGTCACACACACCCGCTGCTGAGCTAACCCCTCACAGTTGGTGGAGAATTTTGGCAGTTTTTTTTCAATTTTTTTAAAGGCCAGCATGGAGGAGATACTGAGACAGCTGGCTCTAGCAAATGCAAATCAGCAGCAAACAAATGCGGCTTTACAAAAGAGCCTTGCAGCTCAGCAGAAAGCTCACCTGCAGAGTCTGGAAGCTCAGCAACAAGCCCAGCAGCGATCTGAAGCCCGCTTCATAGACCTGTTGCAGAAGCAAGAGCAGAATTTTCAACAGAAAATAGAGACATTAATACAGCAACGTCCGCAGACCAATGAAGCAAGTGGTTACAATAATACCGCATCCTTTGGTGTGAGCCGTTTATTGACAAAAATGACTGGAGAGGATGATCCGGAGGTGTTTTTGACCACATTTGAAAAGACTGCTGAAAGGGAAAAGTGGCCTAAGGAGCAATGGGCTGGACTGGTGGCCCCTCTGTTAACTGGGGAATCGCAGAAAGCTTATTATGACCTAGAGCCTGACCAAGCAAAAGACTATGTGGTGCTAAAAACAGAAATATTGGCACGGCTGGGTGTTACCCTGGCCGTCCGGGCTCAGAGTGTGCATAATTGGACTTTTCAGGTTGGAAAACCCCCCAGGTCTCAAATGTATGATCTCATTCACCTGAGCAGGAAGTGGCTGCAGCCATAGACTTTGACCGCACCAAACATTGTGGAACGTGTTGTTATGGATCGTTTCCTGAGAGCTCTTCCTACTGCCATCCAAAAATGGGTAAGCCATGGAGACCCAGAAAATGCAGATAAACTTGTGGATCTGGTTGAGAGGTACTTGGCTACAGAGAACCTGACCACCTCTTCCAGGGACTCATGGACTTTCCACCCTAAGACCAGATCATTCCCAGTGGCGGGTAAGATGACTCCAAGGGGTGAGGGTGGAGAGAGTGAGAGGGTGGGAGTTCTACCTAAGGTCTGGCGGGAGCAGCCCAGGAAGCCCATGCTGCAAGAGACAGCGAAAAAGATTATTTGCTACCGCTGCCGGCAAGAGGAACATATTGCAGCCAATTGCCCCATTGTGGATGAGCCTATGCAATGTGACTTTATAAGGGAGAGACGTCAGTCGCTGTTTGCGACAGTTGCATGCACTGCCATTCGGGGACCTGAGAAACATTTATGTAAAATGTGTATTAATGGTAGAAATGTTGATGTGTTGCTGGATTCAGGTAGCCTGGTAACATTGATAAAAGCTGAATTAGTTACTACAGAGGTCTCTGGGAAGAACAGGGTGGCTGTTATTTGTGTGCATGGGGACACCCGAGAGTATCCTGTAACTTCAGTGTTTTTTGAGACCCCCAAAGGTAACCTCTCTCATCAGGTGGGGTTAGTGTCTCACTTACCACATGATGCTATTGTGGGAAGGGATTTTCCAAAATTCTGGGAACTCTGGGATTGTCCTGAGCCCCCCACTGGTGCCCCTATAAACCAGGAAGATGACCAGAATTCCTCTGGAAGTGGTGAGGACTCTCCTGAATTTCCCTTGTCGGTATTGGCGGGGGAAACTCGAGAAACTGGGGAGGAGCCAACATCCTCAGATGAAAACATGCCGTCTGTGGAGTTTTCGGATCTCGAGGTTCACAGGGAAAATTTTGCCACAGAACAGTTAAAAGACCCCACCCTAATAAAGGCACGGCAAAATGTGGTGAAAATAGATGGCGAGTTAGTTAAAGGGACCTGCTGTATCGAGTGGCTCAAAGGGCAGAAGAAACCATTGAGCAACTTGTAGTGCCCAAACCTTACAGGAAGTTGGTGTTAGAATTGGCTCATGGGCACATTCTGGGAGGTCATCTGGGGACAGAGAAAACCAGAGAGAGGGTATTGCAGAGATTCTATTGGCCTGGGGTCATGAAGGAAATAGAAAATTATTGTTCCTCCTGCCCTGTGTGTCAGAAGTCGGCACCTATGCCACATTTCCGTAACCCGCTGGTACCTCTTCCTATCATTGAGGTCCCCTTTGAAAGGATCGCAATGGATTTGGTAGGTCCGATAATGAAGTCCGCCAGGGGGCATCAGTACATTTTGGTTATATTGGACTATGCCACCCGTTATCCGGAAGCAATTCCTCTCCGAAATACCTCGGCCAAAACCATAGCCAAAGAGCTATCTCTTGTTTTTAGCCGTGTGGGTATTTTTAAGGAACTGCTTACGGACCAAGGTACACCCTTTATGTCCCGGGTTATGAAAGAATTATGCAAGTTGTACAAAGTGACGCAATTGCGTACATCTGTGTATCACCCCCAAACAGATGGGTTGGTTGAAAGATTCAACAAAACCCTTAAACAAATGTTAAAGAAGGTGGTGGATAGAGATGGAAAGAATTGGGACTGTCTAATACCCTATCTAATGTTTGCCATTAGGGAGGTTCCCCAATCCTCTACGGGTTTCTCACCCTTCGAGTTGCTCTATGGGAGACACCCAAGAGGGCTGCTGGATATCGCCAAGGAAACTTGGGAAAATGAGAGTTCTCCTCACAGGAGCGTGATTGAGCATGTCGCCCTGATGCAAGATAGAATTGCACAGGTAATGCCAATTGTAAAGGAACATTTAACCCAAGCGCAGTTAGCACAGCAGAGAGTGTACAACCGTGGGGCCAAGACCCGTACTTTTTCCCCGGGGGATAGGGTCTTGGTGCTAGTCCCTACGGTTGAAAGCAAATTTCTGGCCAAATGGCAAGGTCCATAGGAAGTAATTGAAAAAATTAGTGAGGTGAACTACAGGGTTAGACAGCCAGGAAGGCGAAAGCCGGAGCAGATCTATCACGTCAATCTGCTGAAAGCCTGGAGGGATAGGGAATCCCTAGTCGCAGAGACTTTGTCACAAGTACAGCCTGATTGCTTAGTTCCTGAGGTTGGAATAGCAGACACCTTATCGAAACCCCAACAACAGGAGGTTAAAGAGTTTGTACTTCGTAACAAAGAGATTTTCTCTGAGCTTCCAGGACAAACATCTGGCGTAGAGCATGACATTATCACCCCGCCAGGAGAAAGGGTAAAACTAAAACCTTATAGAATACCAGAGGCCCGACGGGAGGCAATACGTGGGGAGGTTCAAAGGATGTTGGAATTGGGTGTGATAGAGGAGTCCCAGAGTGACTGGTCCAGTCCTATCGTACTAGTGCCCAAACCTGATGGAAGCTGGCAGTTTTGTAACGATTTTCGACAATTAAATAAAGTTACAAAATTTGACACCTACCCCATGCCGCGTATAGATGAGTTGATTGACCGGCTGGGAACAGCCCGATATATGACAACTCTTGATCTCACCAAAGGCTATTGGCAAATTCCCCTGGCCGAGTCGGCCAAGGAGAAAACTGCGTTTGTAACCCCAGATGGGGCATTCCAATATAAGAGAATGCCATTTGGGTTACAGAATGCACCGGCAACATTCCAGCGGAAAATGGATAAGATTCTGAGGCCCCATCAGAAATATGCTGCAGCTTACCTGGATGATGTGATTATCCATAGCACAGACTGGGTCTCACATTTGCCGAAAGTACAAGCAGTCCTAGACTCTATCCGGGAAGCTGGGTTTACGGCCAATCCAAAGAAGTGTACCATTGGACAGGAGGAGGCCAAATATCTTGGGTACACTATTGGGAGGGGGGTGATAAAACCCCAAGTCAATAAAGTCGAGGCCATACAGAGTTGGCCACGTCCCAACAGCAAGAAACAGGTACGAGCCTTTCTGGGAATCGCTGGCTATTATCGACGATTCATTCCCCATTTTGCTTCTCAGGCTGTGCCCCTCACCAACCTGACAAAAGGGAAAGAGTCTGTCATGGTTAAATGGTCCCCAGAGGCTGAAGAAGCATTTCAGTCCTTAAAAACAGCCTTATGTAGCCAGCCAGTGTTGTACTCACCAGACTTCTCTAAGGACTTTGTTGTACAAACTGATGCATCAGACGTTGGGTTAGGAGCAGTGTTATCCCAGGTCTGGAACGGGGAAGAGCACCCAGTCATTTACCTCAGCAGGAAGTTGAAGTCCCATGAGGTAAATTACGCCACGATTGAGAAGGAATGTTTAGCAGTGAAGTGGGCTCTAGATTCCCTTCGGTACTATCTGCTAGGTAGGCACTTTGACCTGGTGACTGATCACGCTCCTTTAAAGTGGATGGCTCAGAACAAGGAGACCAATAGAAGGGTAAATAGGTGGTTCCTGGCCCTACAAGAATTTAACTTTACAGTTAAGCATCGCCCTGGTGTTAAAATGGGGAATGTGGATGCTTTGTCTCGGATACATGCGTGTCTGACTGCTTGTGTTACAACCCCAAGGTTGAAACAAGAGGGGGGGGTATGTGGCAGCACGCAGGTAAAGTCACCTGGTTGTATCCAGGATGGGAAATATGTGTGCCCTAGATTCAGGCTTTATGCAGACCTTTACAATTAGAGGGGAAGAGTTAATGAGCCCAGCTGAAGTAAGTGGGCTCATTAAGACCTCTACAAAAAACCCCAGCATGCTTAGGGAGATGCTCCATCCTGGAACCAGTTTTGTGTTGTATAGACTGGGGAGTGTGATATCTGTTCTGTGCGGTGAGTTAACGCCTGTGTGGCAAACCTCTACAACAGAGACAGGGACTGGTGCAGCACAAGGCTGCACTCAGTTGTTAGACAGGGAATCTAAGTGTGTAGTTAGAGGTCAAGCTGACCAGGATTTATTTTCATGTTTTATTTTTGTTTGGCTGTTATATGTATCACTGCATGTAGCATAAATAAACCGCATCTTTTGTTTTTTGCACCTACAACGCTGTCTGCTGTGCCTGATTTTGTGTTGTGAACCCATCCAGGGGGTCACACACACCCGCTGCCGAGCTAACCCCTCACACATAGTGCAGTCTTTTCCTAACATCTCTAGTCACTAACTCAGGCTTGTGGCTTCCCCAGCATACCTGCATAAGAGTCTATGTAGGGTATCTTCAGGGAGGACTGTAAGTTCCAGCAATCTCCCTTAATAGCGGTGACGCCGAACTCGGCATGGCACTGGCGATCCGGACTCTGGCAACAGGGGTGGACAATTCCCACACATTCTCTCTCTCTGAGTCCCCCAGGCCCCTGGATACGGGCCCTTGTCCTTTTTAAAATACAAAGAACCAGTGGGTTGATCCCAAGAAAGCCTGACAAGAAAAAGCCTGGTTACAAAATGAACACAAGCGTTTACCTGCCTACACACTTGCACATAGTTTTTGAAGAGACTCGGCAAGTAGGTTGTTCCAAACATCTTGGAGAACTAATCACAGATCCTTTGTGGATGTAGGCTGCCTAAAATCCTTCCGTCTTCATGTAATTTCAGACAGACTAGATCAGGGGTGCCCAACCAGTGGCCCGCGGAGCCCTCTGATGTGGCCTGCGGTCTCCTTCTGTGGGATGGCAGATTGGCAAGCCCAGATCATGGGTTGCATACCCGCATCCCAGAGCATCTGTGTTGTTAATGAAGCCGGCAAAGCAAGCAGCTGTGGAGAAGAGCTGTATAAGCTGATGCTTCCTGTATAGCGCGCTCTCTTGCAACAGGCAGATTGATGCCAAATGCACTGAAAGACTTTTATTAAAGGTCAGTTTATTACTAAAATTGCATTGTATATATGGGCATATCTGCGCAGTGGTTACTGAGCTGTTTTCAAACTGATCCGCAGGTACAGTGCACCGTCAAGTTACCTGCACTGAGGCATACATTTCTGTTATTACCTGCGGGTTTGGTGAGCTTTCAGAAAGTGCACCACACCTGCAGGATATAATAGAAGTCTATGGCAAAGTGTAGCTAACCCACAGGAAAGACACAAGTGCACTGCGCTGGATTAGTGTGAAGGACCCCTTTCACACAATCGGTTCCACTCAATGGGACCCTCCATTCACCTCTATGAAACGGCAGATGTAAACAGATTTGTGTCCTTTTACACCTGCCTACCTCCAATCTGATTTAAAAAAAAACAAAAAAAACAGAAGGGATCAATCCCCTTCCGTCAGGGTGGATCAGAGGACCCATAGAGTAGAGTGGGCTGTGTCCGCTCTGCATGGACCTGTCATCCGCCTGCTCTGCTCATTGTGGCCCACGACCGGTTACCAAGTCGCTTAAGTGGCCCTCGCTCTTCAAAAGGTTGGGCACCCCTGGACTAGATAATCTTGAGTTCAGGGCTCCGTAGGGCCAAACCCAACACTTCCAGGACTGTTCTTCTTTACACTGAAGATAGTTCTTAGTAAATGTGGGGCAAAACACATGCCTCCCTGATGGTATGGCATGATGGATAAGTATCTGCCTGTATTTCTCAGCATTGAGAACACCATAGATCAGGCAATGTTGAGAACCGAAGACACTGGTCAACAAAGGAAACTTCATGCAACAGATGAAAGACACATCATGCTTACTTCCCTTTGACATCAGAAGATATCCAGCAGTGCCATCAAAACAGAACTGGCGGAAACCAGTAGGACCCGGGTACATCGATCCACTGTCCAGAGAAGAGTGGCCAGAAGTGGTCTTCATGGAAGAATTGCGGCCAAAAAGCCATACCTCCCATGTGGAAACAAGGCTAGGCGACTCAACTATGCACAAAAACATAGGAATTGGGGTGTAGAAAAATGGCAGCATCACAGATACTTTAGAATTGCAAATACGCCAAGTTTTCCCTCTCCACTGACACCTATAATTGGACATCCAGACTTTGGTCCGGGTCTCTCTGACCGGACATTTAGGCTTCACCCAGAGCAGAGCATAGTTAGAGCCTCCTCGTTTTGTGGTCCATCAGACTGGGGCGACCTTTCAAATATATATCCTAGCTTTGGCTTATCCGGCCTGGGGGGTTGGAGGCTCTTACAACTTTCGCACTTTCTCAGATCCCTGCCGGTAAATGGGAGCTTCCGCAGACCGCTTACACCCTTTGAGGAACTGTGTCTGGGAGAGGATCTGGTACGGAAATCCTTGTCCTTCTCATACAATATCTTGCAGACCAACTCCTCCTTAGACGATCTCCCGTATCTGAGGAAGTGGGAGAGGGACCTCAAGGTCCAGTTTACAACAGATCAAAAAAATAGAATCCTCTTTTTTGCGCACAAGTTCTCCCTTTGTAGCAAATACCAAGAGATCTCCTAGAAGGTACTTACGCGCTGGTATAGGATCCCCTCGGTGTTGGCCTCCATATTCCCGGGACACAGTCCTTTATGTTGGAGATGTGGCACTCAGACTGGCACAATACTCCACATCTTCTGGGAATGTGAAATGCTGACGCCCTTCTGGCGGCAGGTGCTGGGAATCATCCACAAACTCACTGAAGTGGATCTCAAGGACAACCCAGCGGCAATACTACTGAACCTGACCCCAATGTCCAGTAAGTGCTACCGCAAATCCCTGCTAAAGCACCTCTTGAATGCAGCCAGGGCGTGTATTCCCAGTATGTGGAAGCAACGGTCCCCTCTGACAGTAACACAGTGGTTTGCTAGGATCATTGACATACAGCGGATGGAACGCCTTACGGCTGCTTTGGGGGAGAGAGAGGAGGAACATGGTGCGCGGTGGATGCACTGGGAACTGTTTAGATACTCAGACAATTACAAGTCCTACACTTAGAAAGGCAGTCTTTTGGCAGATTGGGCCTTGGGTCGGTGGCCCCCCATTGGTGCTTCATCCTCACCCCCTCCCCGCTTACTCCCCCACCCTTACCCCCCTTTCTCTCTGCTATTTCTTTCCCTCACAAGACACCACGGGTGTCGCCCATCTTTCTTTCCCCTAAAAGTGAAAATACTCTAGAATGCATTACCCCAGATTAGCGCCACTCCCATACCTTGAGGAGTGAGCGCCAAAGCCTAAGTAAGAAGAAGAAGACTAGTCCCAGTTGCTTAATTCAAGCCGTCTAGTGATCTGATCGACTGCGCAAGACTAGCCTTCCCCCCTGGGGGGTTTCCATTCACGATAATAACGCATATGCAGCGCAGGTTACTAGGCGGAGTGTTCTGGATACCTTGATATTCCCTCTCAGACAAAGGATGGCCTTGCTTGCTCTGGTTGCAATCCTAGATAACTATAGTTAAAATCTTTTAGTCACAGCTACTAGGGTGACAAGCATGTTTAGATGGATGGTCATAAATGTATACTTAGAGTTGCATAGGTTTGTGGGACTAGCTATTGAAAGTTACAGATGATTGTCTTGTCGCCTACTGTTTATATCTGTATATTCAGCATTCTTTAAATAAAAAAAATAAAATAAAAATGGCAGCAGGTGCTCCGGAACTGAGGAGTCAAAATTTGAAATGTCTGGCTGCAACAGGAGGCAGTTTGTTTGCCGGAGGGCTGGAGAGCAGTACAATAGTGAATGTCTATGAAGCATGGTGCAGGTTCCTTGCAAGTTTGGGGCCACATTTCTACAAATGAAGTTGGAGATTTGGTCAGCATCAATAGTGTTCTCAATGCTAAGAAATACAAGCAGATACTTACCCATTATGCTGTACCATAAGGGAAGCGCACGATTGGCCCCACATTTATTCTGCAGCAGGACAACGACCCCAAACATACAGCTAATATCATTAAGAACTATCGCCAGGGTAAAGAACAAGGAGTCCTGGAAGTGATGGTTTGGCCCCCACAGAGCCCTGATCTCAACATCATGGAGTCTGTCTGGGATTACATGAAGAGACAGAAGGATTTGAGGCAGCCTATATCCACAGACAATCTGTGCTTAGTTCTCTAAGACAGTGATCAACAACCCTGTCCTCAGGGCCCACTAACAGGCCAAGTTTTATGTATTACCTTGAGGAGATGCAGACTAGAATACTGCAATCTCTGAGCAGAACATTATATCAAATGTGATGTATTTCAGTTATCTTGCCACCCTGGCCTGATAGTGGGCCCTGAGGACAGGGCTGATGACCACTTCTCTGAGATGTTCGGAACAACCTACCTGCCAAGTTCCTTCAAAAAGTGCAAGTGTATTTAGAAGCATTGATGCTGGTTTGAAGATAAAGGTTGGCCACACCAAATATTGATTTGATTTGGACTTCTCTTCTCTTCATATACTTTCCATTTTGTTAATTGATAAAAATAAACTATTAACATTTCTATTTCTAAAAGCATTCTTCATTTACAGCATTTTTCACACCTGCCTAAAGCTTTTGCACAGTATTATATGTCCCTGATACAGGAGGAAGCAGATAATGAGGGTCCACTAGAATGAGATGATGCACGACCTTCTGTGAGACACACTTTCCCTTATTATTGCCGTTACACCACTCCCGTAGAATGTCGCACTAAAAGCACACAACAATAAGTAACAGCAACCCTCCAGGGACTACAGAGTCATTTGGCTTTATTCCGAACTCCCAGCTATATGTCGATATCTGTTCTACAGCAGCTATTCAGAGAAGGGAGCCATTGTGAAATATTTCTATTAAACCTTGAAAATCTCTTTGTTTACTGTACAGAAAGCCCCATAGGTTTCCAAACATATCTAATGGAAATAAGATTTGGATCTGTTCCTTTTAAAAGCATGAAATGTTTGTTTCTGGAATATGAGACCAGCCAGGCGTTATAAAAACAGCAGCAATACATAATACAAATTAACAATGCTAATTTAAAACACAGCTGTTATTACACTGTAGTTTGTTTTTGTTTTGTTTTTTCCACTTTAAAAGCTGGCTCTGACTATGTGTTGGGTTAACTCATCGTTATCATGCCATGTACATTTTCACGTGTTATATTGTACCGCATTAACTATTTGCTGAATGTACAAAAATGTCCTGGCTGCTAGTCATTAGGATGCTAGTGTCATTATTTTGCAGCCGCTGATTGACTGTTCATTAAAAGTGATCAGGGCAGTTCTAAAGCCACCCATTCACATTATTGTAGCGAGAAGGCCCCCCCCCTCCCCGGCAGTGGTTCCCAGGTTGTATACATCATATATCACACTTATCCTTCCATTCATGTGCAGGAATCTGAGTTTCGATTTCCTTGAATTATCAGACTATTGAAAAGAGAGAAAGAGAGAGGGAGCGAGGAGAGAGGGAGGGAGGAGAAAAGGGGGGGGGAGAAAAGGGGGAGGAAGAGAGAGAGATAGAGAGAGAGAGAGAGAGAAAGGGGGGTGAGAGAGAAAGGGGGGTGAGAGAGATATGGGGGAGAGAGAGAGAGAGAGAGAGAGAAAGAGGGAGGAGAGCGGGGAGAGAGAGAGAGAGAGAGAGAGGGGGAGGGAGAGAGAGAGGGGGGAGGGAGAGAGAGAGGGGGAGGGAGAGAGAGAGGGGGAGGGAGAGGGAGGAAAGCGTGAAAGAGAGAAGGGGGAGGAAGAGAGAGAGAGGGATGAAAGCGGGGAGAGAGAGAAGGGGAGGGAGAAACGGAGGAGTAAGCGAGGGAGGAAAGCGGGTGAGAGAGAGAAAAGGGGGAGGAAGAGAGAGAGAGAGAGGGGAGGGAGAGAAGGGAGAGAGAGAGAGATACGGGGGGAGAGAGAGAAGGAGATGGAGGAGGAAGAGGGAGAAGGGGGAGGAAGAGGGAGAAGGGGGAGGAAGAGAGAGAAGGGGGAGGAAGAGAGAGAGAGAAGGGGGAGGAAGAGAGAGAGAGGGATGAAAGGGGGAAGAGAGAAACGGGGGAGCAAGAGAGAGAGGAGGGGGAGCAAGAGAGAGAGGAGGGGAGAGAGAGAGAGGAGGGGAGAGAGAGAGAGGAGGGGAGAGAGAGAGAGGAGGGGAGAGAGAGAGGAGGGGAGAGAGAGAGAGAGAGAGAGGGAGGAAAGCGGTTGAGAGAGAAAAGGGGGAGGAAGAGAGAAAAGGGGGAGGAAGAGAGAAAAGGGGGAGGAAGAGAGAGGGAGAGAGAGAGAGTTGGGGTGAAAGCGGGGAGAGAGAGAGAAAAGGGGGATGAAGAGAGAGAGGGGGAGGGGAGGGAGAGAGAGAGATACGGGGAGAGAGATACGGGGGGAGAGAGATACGGGGGAGAGAGAGAGATACGGGGGAGAGAGAGAGATACGGGGGGAGAGAGAGAGATACGGGGGAGAGAGAGAGATACGGGGGGGAGAGAGAGAGATACGGGGGGAGAAAGAGATACAGGGGGAGAGAGAGAAGGAGATGGAGGAGGAAGAGGGAGAAGGGGGAGGAAGAGGGAGAGAGAGAGGGATGAAAGGGGGAAGAGAGAAACCGGGGAGCAAGAGAGAGAGGAGGGGAGAGAGAGAGAGGAGGGGAGAGAGAGAGAAGGGGGAGGAAGAGAGAAAAGGGGGAGGAAGAGAGAAAAGGGGGAGGAAGAGAGAAAAGGGGGAGAGAGAGATGGGGTGAAAGCGGGGAGAGAGAGAGAAAAGGGGGATGAAGAGAGAGAGGGGGAGGGGAGGGAGAGAAGGGAGAGAGAGAGATTTGGGGGAGAGAGAGAGATACGGGGGGAGAGAGAGATACGGGGGGGAGAGAGAGATACGGGGGGAGAGAGAGAGAGATACGGGGGGGAGAGAGAGAGAGATACGGGGGGAGAGAGAGAGATACGGGGGGAGAGAGAGATACGGGGGGAGAGAGAGAAGGAGATGGAGGAGGAAGAGGGAGAAGGGGGAGGAAGAGGGAGAAAGGGGAGGAAGAGAGAGAGAGAGAGAAGGGGGAGGAAGAGAGAGAGAGAGGGATGAAAGGGGGAAGAGAGAAACGGGGGAGCAAGAGAGAGAGGGGGGGAGAGAGAGAGAGGAGGGGAGAGAGAGAGAGAGAGGGAGGAAAGCGGGTGAGAGAGAAAAGGGGGAGGAAGAGAGAAAAGGGGGAGGAAGAGAGAAAAGGGGGAGGAAGAGAGAGGGAGAGAGAGAGAGAGAGATGGGGTGAAAGCGGGGAGAGAGAGAGAAAAGGGGGATGAAGAGAGAGAGGGGGAGGGAGGAAAGCGGGTAAGAGAGAGATATGGGGGGAGAGAGAGAAGGAAAGAGAAAGAAAGAGGGTAAGAAAGAGAGGGAGGGACAAAGAGATAAAAAGTTTAAATACAACTCCACCTTTCGAGAGAGAAAAAAAAGTAAACCCTCTAAACGAAGACAAAAATAATATATCCTTTTTTTTAAGAGCAATTTTCACCTAGGCAGCTAAATGAGTAAACCTGGGAGTTTCTTATTTCCTGTAAAAGGGGAAGAGGGAAATAGAGAGAAAGAAAAAGAATGAAAGAGTGATGGAAAAAAAGAGATAGAGAGCGAGATAAAGAAAGATAGAGTAAGAAAGAGAGAAAGAAAGAGAGAGGGAATGGAGATAGATAGAGGGAGCTAGAGTGGGAGAAGAAAATAGAGGGGGGAAGGAGGGACAAAAGGGGGGGAGAGAAAGAGGGGGGGAAGAGGGGCGGATAGAGAGATAGAGGGAGATAGGAGAGAAAGGGGGAGGGAGAGGGGCAGATAGAGGGGGGGGAGGGGCAGGGGAGGGGGAGAGTGGCCGGAGAGGGGCAGATAGAGAGAGTGAGTGGGAGAGGGGAGGGAGAGAAAGAAAGAAAGGGAGAGAGGGAAGGAGAAAGAGGGAGAAAAATAGAGAGGAAGAGAGAGAAAGAGGGAAAGAAAGGAGGGAGATAGAGTGAGAGAAATTAAAGAGGAGCTGCACCTAAAAAAAAAATATTAAAAGCCAGCAGCTACTAATATTGCAGCTGCTGACTTTTAATAAAATCACACTTACCTGTCCCAGGGTCCAGCGATGTCGGCGGCAGATGACGAGCGATCGCTCGTCTCGCTGCTGCCACCGCCGCCATCCTCTATCAGGGAATCGGGAAGTGAAGCATGACGGCTTCACTGCTCGGTTCCCTACTGCGCATGCGCGAGTCACGCTGCGCGTCTCTTCAGATCCCCCGCTGTGTCCTGGGAACTGTGTGTTTCCCAGAACACAACGGGGGGCGTCTGCGGGGGTCTGCCCGGAAGTGGGTGCAGATACCTGGATTATCCAGGTAACTGCACCCCCCTCCCCCCTGAAAGGTGCCGATTGTGGCACCGGAGGGGGGGAGGGATCAGATTAGCGGAACTTCCCCTTTAGGGTGAAGAACCGCTTTAATAAAAAGTTAAATACATAAAAACCCTCTAAGTCAGGCATGTCCAAAGTTCAGCCCACGTTTTGGTTTAATTACCCCCCCCTTCGTGATTTGAATATATATATCTTTTGTGGCCCTCAGGGCCACAAGAGATTTTAATAGTTCAAAGAATGTCAGGCAAAATGGTCGGCCTTCACGCATGTTCACTTCATTAAATCTGGCCCACTTTGAAAAAAGTTTGGACACCCCTGCTCTAAAGAACGACAAAAATATATCCTTTTTTGATAGGCGATTTTCACAGAGGCAGCTCAATGAGTAAATCTGGGAGTCTCTTATTTGCTATAAAAAATTTCTGACAGTGAAACTGATACCATCATTGGCTGTAATGAGATTTTGTAGCCCCCTATGTGTTACACAGCCTGATGTAAATACAACTCTCCTCCAGCAAAGCAATCATGGGAAAGAAACAGTGCGTAATCCAAAGTCTTTAAAAAGATGGCATCACCTGCATACCTATAGCTGTGTAGGCTCTTTGCTTTGTCTATACTGAGCACAGGACTGTCTCCAGTGGTCTAGACCAGGGTTCCGTGGAACCCTAAGGTTCCTCCAGAGGTTGCTAGGGGTTCCTTGTGCAATGAGCAATTTCTGCCTCTCAGATAAGTTCCCACTAACACCATTGATCTTTTTAACTTCCTGTAAGGGGGTAATTCTTCCCAATGATCACAAGCGTAAGGAGTATTCTTCCCACTGACCATCACACAAATGTATCATGAGTTGTAGATATAAACAATTTTAGCAGGGTTTCCCTGAGACTGGAAAGTTATTTCAAGGGTTCCTCTGTGTTGAGAAGGTTGAGAAAGGCTGGTCTGGAGGTCTATGGGGCACAGCCAAGACGGTGAAGATTTGAGGTGTTGGATATAAAAATAAAGTGGCAGAAGCAGCCTTCATATTAAGGCAAGTATGCACTTGGTGGGGAGGGTGGGTTTGATTTGATTATTGGAAGGAAAAAAGGAAAAGTGCACTTAGATTTTAAGCTGCACTTATCCTTTGGTGGCCATGGCTTGACTGGAGCGAACCCTCTGATTGCTGCTCACTCTGGTGTTAATTACATAGGATAAGACATTCCATCCCTATATCCTTTCATTAATACCATCATATTCATGGGCATAATGCCGCGTACACACCCCCGGACTTTCCGTCGGAATGAACTCTGACGGACTTTGACAGACTTTTCAACGGAGTTCCGCTGAAATGGACTTGCCTACACACGATCAAACCAAAGTCTGATCATTTAACGCGCTGACGTACAATGGGACTAGAAAAAGGAATTTCAACTGCCAGTAGTCAAAAGCTGCCCTTGCATCGTTGTTGGTCTGTCGGACCTGCATACAGACGAGTGGTTTTCTCGATAGGAACTGGTTCCGCCGGAAAGATTTGAAACATGTTCTATTTGTAAAGTCCGTCAGATTTTTCAAAAGAAAAGGTCCGATGAAGCCCACACACGATCGAATTGTCCGACGGATTCGTTCCGTCTGAACTTTGCTTTCGAAAAGTCCGGTCGTGTGTATGCGGCATAACATTTCTACTATTACCATTTACTTTCCTGGCAATTCCATTAATTCTGGGAATATAGGTGTGAGTGTACAAAAACATCTATCCTCAGTCTTGAATGGATAACATTTTAAAAGGGCTCTCTGGTGTGAATGAGTGGTGTATGAACAGCTGCAGGTCCTAATTTGACAGTTGTGCAGGAAAGAGTGAATGGGCCCGAATGCACACTGTCTGTGTTCAGGGCTCTACACCTGCATCCACACACCTGTCAAATTAGAACCTGTGGCTGTGTTTCTACAGCCGCTCTATCCCCATATCATAACATAGGCTGCCTACTCACCCCCCTGTCCACTGCCCTGCTCACCCCCCTGTCCACTGCCCTACTCACCCCCCTGTCCACTGCCCTACTCACCCCCCTGTCCACTGCCCTACTCACCCCCCTACTCACCCCCCTACTCACTCCCCCGTACACTGCCCTACTCACTCCCCCGTACACTGCCCTACTCACTCCCCCATACACTGCCCTACTCACTCCCCCGTACACTGCCCCACTCACTCCCCCGTACACTGCTCCACTCACCCCCCGTACACTGCCCCACTCACTCTCCCGTACACTGCCCCACTCACTCTCCCGTACACTGCCCCACTCACTCCCCCGTCCACTGCCCCACTCACTCCCCCGTCCACTGCCCCACTCACTCCCCCGTACACTGCCCCACTCACCCCCCCGTACACTGCCCCACTCACCCCCCCGTACACTGCCCCACTCACCCCCCCGTACACTGCCCCACTCACCCCCCGTACACTGCCCCACTCACCCCCCGTACACTGCCCCACTCACTCCCCCGTACACTGCCCCACTCACTCCCCCGTACACTGCCCTACTCACTCCCCCGTACACTGCCCTACTCACTCCCCCGTACACTGCCCTACTCACTCCCCCGTACACTGCCCTACTCACTCCCCCGTACACTGCCCTACTCACTCCCCCGTACACTGCCCTACTCACCCCCCCGTACACTGCCCTACTCACCCCCCTGTCCACTGGCCTACTCACCCCCCTGTCCACTGCCCTACTCACCCCCCTGTATCCCCATATCATAACATAGGCTGCCTACTCACCCCCCTGTCCACTGCCCTGCTCACCCCCCTGTCCACTGCCCTACTCACCCCCCTGTCCACTGCCCTCCTCACCCCCCTGTCCACTGCCCTACTCACCCCCCTACTCACCCCCCTACTCACTCCCCCATACACTGCCCTACTCACTCCCCCGTACACTGCCCTACTCACTCCCCCGTACACTGCCCTACTCACTCCCCCGTACACTGCCCTACTCACTCCCCCGTACACTGCCCTACTCACTCCCCCGTACACTGCCCCACTCACTCCCCCGTACACTGCCCCACTCACTCCCCCGTACACTGCCCCACTCACTCCCCCGTACACTGCCCCACTCACTCCCCCGTACACTGCCCCACTCACTCCCCCGTACACTGCCCCACTCACTCTCCCGTACACTGCCCCACTCACTCTCCCGTACACTGCCCCACTCACTCTCCCGTACACTGCCCCACTCACTCCCCCGTACACTGCCCCACTCACCCCCCCGTACACTGCCCCACTCACCCCCCCGTACACTGCCCCACTCACCCCCCCGTACACTGCCCCACTCACCCCCCCGTACACTGCCCCACTCACTCCCCCGTACACTGCCCCACTCACTCCCCCGTACACTGCCCCACTCACTCCCCCGTACACTGCCCTACTCACTCCCCCGTACACTGCCCTACTCACTCCCACGTACACTGCCCTACTCACTCCCACGTACACTGCCCTACTCACCCCCCCGTACACTGCCCTACTCACTCCCCCGTACACTGCCCTACTCACTCCCCCGTACACTGCCCTACTCACTCCCCCGTACACTGCCCTACTCACTCACCCGTACACTGCCCTACTCACTCACCCGTACACTGCCCTACTCACTCCCCTGTACACTGCCCTATTCACCCCCTGTACACTGCCCTGCTGATCTCCTGTACACTGCCCTGCTGATCTCTTGTACACTGCCCTGCTGATCTCCTGTACACTGCCCTACTGATTCCTGTACACTGCCCTACTGATTCCTGTACAATCCCCTGCTGACATCCCATCCTTACCCTGCTGCCCCCTGTCCTCTGCCCTACAAGCTAATAACCTCAGTACACTGCTGTACAAACTGTTAACTTTATCATCTGTCCTGCTGATACCCTGTACACTGCCCTGGTGACCCTCCATCCAATGCCCCCCTTACTTTTTTTACTGCACCCCCACATCAGACAGGCTGGACATGTGGCCCTGATATACAGGCAATTTTTTGTAGTTTTGAATAGATTAGAGAAAGGTTTAAACCCTTATCCAGTCATTATTTACTGTCTGTATCTCACTGGAGAGATTCTCCTTATCTGGAAAAGCAACAAGACATAAGAGGAAATCTCCCCTAAGTGAGAGGAATTTGCATCCTAAACGGTTGTCACCTTAAAATTTGTCCCTATTGATTTACTGACAGAATCACAAGGTGAAAGTAAAGGGAAAAAATCTAAAAGAAAAATTATATTGCAGCCAACACAGCTAAGGCTTGGTTATAGTTTGCCTCAACCCCTGTCTCTGACGCAATTGCTGGACAGTGCGCTGTGCATATAAATGTGTTGAGTGAAGGAATTTTACATATGAAAGGAATTCATGCACTGAAAACTATCATTACTGCATACAGCTAATGGAAAACGTAAAAAAAAAAACAATTCAGTTCTAATTCATAATAATAAAGAAAAATTATATAAATTATATATCAACAATATTAATAATTAACAAACAAAACATTCATAGACTTAAAAGAAAAAAGAAAAAAAGAAAATACATAGAATTAAAAGAAAATGATCTAGTTATGAAAATAAACCAGTGATTCATAAGTCCTAATTAATAATTAACAAAAAAAAAAGAATAATAATTCTACAAATAATAAAAATTAAAAGTAATTCATAGGTCCTTCACAACTCAACTTCTAATTCATAAGCCCTAAATAATAATAAACTAATAAACATACAAACAATAAAAGAAATTCATAACTCCTAATTCATAAGACCTAACATATAAAGGTCCTTTTACAACAACCTGACTTTTGATTCTTAAGCACTAATTATTAAAAAAATAAATAGTAATAATAATGCAAAAAATAAAAAATATTCATAAGTCCTAACTCATAAGACCTAACATATTAGAATCATTTTACAACCCAACCAACCCAACTTCTGATATCACACTACTCTAAGTTTTCAGGTTTCCAACATAGGTTGGTTAAAGTATATATAAGCCCAATCAATAATATTTGAGATAAGCTTTAACATGTGCATGTCATTTTCAATCAGCTTTAATTTTAAAACTCCTTCTTGATTCCTTCATGACTGTCTTGGTTTAGGTGCTTCCTGTTAAAGCGGACCACACTGTCCTGGTCTCCAGTGCTGTATTTTGGCCTAGGACAACAAGGTCCAGGCCTAGGGTGGCATTTTACGCAGAGGGCAGCAAAAAAGCCACCCCCCGCACCAAAAAACCCCCCTTCTCCCGCACACAGGGCCGCACAGCTGAATCCCGGAGCCCAGTGCCACAACAAGTTTCAGCACTGAGCTAGAGGCGATCAGCTTTCTGAAGCAGCTGTCCCCTCTCTTCCCCACTGACCGCTGCACAGGCTCCTCGGCTCCCCCTCCTCCTCAGCTCCAATGTTCCTGTGTACATGGCCAGGAAGAGGAGGAGCCACAGAGGAAGGACACAACCACACTCCTGGTCTGAGGTCTGTGTTCTGTATACTGTGTGCAGTCAGAGGGGGACACAGTAACCAGGAAGGCGGGTGGGCAGATAAGAGATTGATGTACACATGGAGCGATGTGGGGGGGGGGGGGGCAGATGGCAAATAACAGATCAATGCACACATGGAGTAGTGGGGGGACAGATAACAGATTGATGCACACATGGAGTGATGAGGGGGCAGATAACATATTGATGCACACATGGAGTGGTGGAGGGGCAGATAACAGATTGATGCAAACATGGAGTGATGGGGGGGGGGCAGATATCAGATTGATGCACACATGGAGTGATGGAGGGGCAGATAACAGATTGATGCACACATGGAGTGATGGGAAGGGGGCAGATATCAGATCAATGCACACATGGAGTGACGGGGAGGGGGCAGATGGCAGATAACAGATTGATGCACACATGGAGTGATGGGGGGTAGATGGCAGATAACAGATCAACGCACACATGGAGTAATGGAGGGGGGGCAGATAACAGATCATGATGGGAGGAGAGGGGGGTAAGGGGATATGTGCTGGGGGTGCTTTGGGAGGGGTCAAGATATGTGCTAGCGGGGACTCTGCCCTCCCAAAGCACCTCCAGCACATATCCCCTTACCCTCTTCTCCCCCCAAATTAAAAGACGCAGCATCCCCTCCCCACGGCGTCCCTCTGTCCCTTCCCCACGGCATCCCTCTGTCCCCTCTCCACGACATCCCTGTGTCCCCTCCCCACGGTGTCCCTCTGTCCTCATCCCATGAAGATGACAGGATAGGCCTTAAAAGGGAAGGGGTGTGGTCTTGACAGGAAGGGTGGGTCATATTAAAATCAGGGAGTGCGCGAGTTTAGTCAGGCCTAGGGCAGCACAAAATCTAAATACACCACTGTTTGTCTCCCAGTTGTTTTTGGCGTTGTCACCTTGCCACATGGGCGTCTAATAAAGACCACAAGTGGCCAATTTAACACACATTGCACAGGCAAAGTCCACTGAGAAATGCCATACAGCCTTTACTGGAGTGCATGCAGGCAGAGGCTGCAGGAGGTCAGCACCACTGAGATGTAACAAAAGAGATGAAAAAGGGTATTTTACACATTGAAGAAATATTACACCGTGCATTAGAAAATTAAATGTCTTTAAGTTCGGGTTTACATCAACTTTAAAGGTGGTTTTGGAATTTTAACAACAATTCATTAAGTCAGCTGCACAAGAAAAACACTGAAAAACAATAAAGCTACAAAGCGTGCTGAAATCAGTGTGCTGCTAATGAGAGTACTTAAATCTCTCAGCAGGAGGGGGATTGAATAGCCAGTGTAGCCCCACAATGAATAAGTAGACGGCAGCAGGGTTGACCACTTGGCTGTGGAGATTTCACTTATTTCAGTTATTTGTATGTTCCAGACAATTTGCGAGGCACTTTGCATATTATACACTAATATTAGTCCTTGCCCAAGGAGCTTACAATCTATGGTCCCTATCTCACTTGCATACATTGATCTGAATGAACAGATGCAGCAGTGCACACTGGAAATCTATTTAGAACAACTAAAGGGATGCTGGGGAAGCTTGCCTCCATACGTTTTCGTATTAGGACTGACTAAAATAACAGCTCGATATGAAAAAAGTAATGCATTCGAATCAGCTTGTGAATGCAGAAATGCCCCCATTGGTCGGTGAGTGGTGGAGACCAACGTCACCATCTAGCACACTATGAGAGCCAAGATGCAAGAGCAAGCTCAAGAGTCCTGACTTCAAGGCAGATGGAAGAAGACACAAGAACTTACCCCCTGGCAAAGGATTTATTCCCACTGTGAACTGGGGGAGAATATTTTCCGTTAGCACAAAACACATTCACCGGTGTTCAGAATTTTTAGGAAGTTTTTGGCTTCAGTGGAAAAATCATATCTTACTACTGCTCTGGAGAACTGGAAGACATTGCAAAGGGATTATCATGGGGCAACCAATCGCCTTGTAGGAAAGTTTTGCACACCTGGACAGGGGAACTGTTGAAATACAACAGTGGACGGAATTATCTGATGCCCTAATGCATTAAAATGACGAGGCACATGTGGTTCTCCCTACCGTACGTTCCTAAGCCCTTCAGGAGGACCGATGTGGTAAACTCTTCTGACATTTTCTCTGCCTTTTACGGCTTTCCTAACATCTCATCCCTCTTCAACGGGGACATAAACATTGATGATATTGGGGACTTTGAGAATAATACAAAGTACGAAGCTGAGTCACAGAGCTTGACGGTGAAAGCCCTATTGATAGTCGCCTACTCTGTGATCATTGTCATCTCTCTCTTTGGGAATATTCTGGTTTGTCATGTCGTCATAAAGAACAAGAGAATTCAGTCAGCAACCAGCTTTTTTATTGTCAACTTGGCAGTGGCAGATATAATGATTACCCTTCTCAACACCCCCTTCACCCTGGTAAGGTACCTAAAATAGAAATGGTTACTCTTCTTACTACCCCCTTCACCCTAGTAAGGTACCTAAAATGCAAAGGGTTACGCTTCTTACTACCCTCTTCACCCTGGTAATGTACGCAATGTAAAGATAACTCTTCCCAACACCCCCTTTACCCTTGTAGGGTACTCGATGTACAGGCGATTACTTTTCCTAACACCTTCTTCACTTTGTAAAGTTTCTGATGTAGAGATAACTACTCTTCTCAACCTTTTTAGGTACCCGATTTAAAGATGATTACCCTTCTCAACAACCCTTTTACCCTGGTAAGGTACCCGATATAGAAAGGATTACCCTCTCAACACTCCCTTCGCCTTAGCAAACTACCTGAGGTTGAGATGAATACACTTCTCAACACCCTCTTTATCCTTGTAGCGTACCCGATGTACAATACAATTGAGAATGATAAGATAGCTACTTTTCTCAACACCCCCTTTAACCTTTTAAGGTACATGATTTAGACATGATTACCCTTTATTAACACCTCCTTTACCCTGGTAAGGTACCTGATATAGAAATAATTACACTTTTGAACATCCCCTTCACCCTGGAAAAGTACCTGAGGTAGAGGTGAATTATTTTCTTAACACCCTCTTCATCTGCTAAGGTTCCAGTAGAGATGAAAGTCCTCACCCAGGTAAGGTACCTAATTCAGGGATGATCACTCTTCTCAACACCCCCTTCACTCATGTAAGGTACCTGATGTAGAGGTGATGACTCTTCCTCACAACCCCCCCCTCACCCCGGTAAGGTACTTGATGGAGAGGTGATCATGCTTCCTCACATCGCCCTCACCCTGGTAAGGTACCTGATGTAGAGGTGATTACTCTTCCTCACAACCCCTCACCCTTGTAGGGTACCCATTGAAGAGATGATTACTTCTTCTAACACCTTCTTCACTCTGCAAGATTCCTAAGGTAGAGATAACTACTCTTCTCAACACCCCCTCCCCCTTTGTAAGGCAATTGATTTAGAGATGGTTACCCTTCTCAACACCCCCTTCATCCTGGTAAGACACCTAGAGATATTATTATCATTCTGAACCCCCCTTCACCCTGGTAAGATACCGGATAGAGAAATGATTATCCTTTTTACACCCCCTTCACACCCTGGCAAAGTACCTGAGGTAGAGATGAAAACTTCTCAAATACCACTTTACTTTGACAAGGTACCCATTGTAGAGATGATTATTTTATTCACCTGGTAAGGTACCTGATGTAGAGGTGATTATTCTACCCAATACCTCCTGGTAAGGTACCCAATGTAGTAATTCTAACACTTCTCAACATACCCTTTATCCTGGTAAGGCACCCAATGTAGAGATGATTATTCTATCCAACACCCCCCCCCCCCCCCCCATCCTGGCAAGGTACCCGATGTATAAATGATAACACTTCGCAACACCCAGTTCATCCTGGTAAGGTACTCAATGTAGTATTTCCAACCCTTCTCAACAACCCTTTTACCCTGGTAAGGCACCCAATGTGGAGATGATTATTCTAACCAACACCCCTTCATCCTGGTAAGGTACCCTAGGTAGAAATGATAAACCTTCTGAACACTATCTTCACTTGGTAAGGTATTCAGTGTAGACTTAATTACTCTTCCCAATACCCCTTCACCCTGGGGGGGATACCCAATGCAGAGATGATTACCCATCCTAACACCCCCTTCTTCCTGATAAGTTATCTGATGTAGAGATGATTACTCATCTCATCAGAGATGATTACTGTTCTTAGCACCCCATTCACCCTGGCAAGGTACCCAGTGTAGAGTTAATTACTCATCCCAATATCCCTTCACCCTGGCAAAACAGCCAAAGTAGAGGTGATTATTCATTCTAACACCCCCTTCACCTGATGTAGGGATAATTAATCATCTCATTACCCCTTTTACCATGGTAAGGTATCTGATGGAGGGATTAGTCATTTCAATACCCCTTTCACCCTGGTAAAGGTTTTTATGGCGGGATAATTGCTCTTCTCAACACCTCTTTACCCTGGTAAGGTACAAAAACCACTTCACGCATTTACAGAATGTTATAGTACAAGTCCCTGTTATTAGAAACAAATTAGAGCGTGAAAGGCTAAATACACAAACCTTTGAGATTCTGACAGGGACCAAATATCAGTGTGCGAGTACCTTATAGTTTGCCTCTAAGGCAGTAATATTTTGTGAAGAATATTTTCCAGCAGTGACCCAGCAGCCAAGTTCAACCTGCTCCCCTCAGCAGTAGCTCAATAGCTCAGCACCGGGGCAAGGTCATCTAGAGCCCAGGGCGAAGATGCCAAATTGCACCCACCTTCCCCAAGATTTAGGATTACTTGTCAGCAAAAATCCCCCCCCCAAAAAAAAAAATCAAGCACTAATCTGTATGTTTACCCTCCAAGCACAAATCCCACATTCCTCCCAGTACAAATCTACCCCCCTACTGAGATTCCCCCTCCTAGCACAAATCTTTGCCTCCCCCATCCTCCTCATCTAAAATCTTCTCTCCCCATATGCCCCCAGCACAAATTCACACCCCCCCCCCCCAAAAAAAAAGCAAAAAAACTTCGCTCTTAGCACAAATCCTCCACCCCTCAAATTTCCCCTCCAGGCACAAATACCCCTCCCAAATTTCCCCTATTAGCAAAAAAATAAAAAATAAAACCCCAGAAGAATCTCAGATTTTAGGACAACCCCCCCCCCACCACCACACACACCATACTAACTATTCTAGCACAAACCCCCTAAATCCCCCATCCTAGTACAAGTCCTCTTCACTCATCTCTCCTCCCAATTCAAATACCCCTGAATCACCACTCCTAGCACACTTTCCCAAATTTCCCCTCCTAGAACACTTCTTAGCCCCTGCCACAACCCCCCCTCCAAATTCCCCCTCACAATCTCCTTGTGGTGCCCTGCCCCCACCCCCCAACTCACATGATACCACAGTCCCCAGGGCAGCCACCCCTCCTGCCCACCCCTTATCTTGGCCCGGGCTCAGCTCACCATCCTCCGCCAAATGGTGGTTTAGAAGCTCAGCTTCCCCTTTCAGCTGTAAATCAGCAGCTTAGCTCCCACTCCAAACAGTGACTCCGCAGCTCACCCAGCCCTCTTTCCTCCCAGGTTTGTCGTAATTCTGCCTAGGTGTGAATGGAGCCTAAGAGGGGATATCAATCAATTATTTCGGGGTTTTTTTCTTGTCAATTTTGTTCATTGAATTTCAATAATTAACATACATAGATACAATTGATAAGAATGAATGAAGAATGAAAGAACAATGAAGAAGAAAAATTACCTGTGTGCTAAATTTTATAACAAAATATATATATAAAAAAAAAATTAACAAAAAATAAAAACCGCAAAGGTGATCAAATACCACCAAAAGAAAGCTCTATTTGTGGGGGAAAAAAATGTATAACAATTTCATTTGAGTACAGTGTTGCATGACCACGCAATTCGTTCAAAATGCATCAGCGATGAAAGCTGAAAATTGGTCTGGACAGGAGGGGGTTTAAGTGCCCAGTAAACAAGTGGTTAAAGAATGGATTTATGTAGAATCGATAGGTTTGTGTTGTGTATTGGAACAATATGACATTTGTATGATGATATTCAGGCAAATAAAGAAATAAGAAATCCACTACCAGCTTTGCGTATAAAGTAAATTGAAAAAGGGAGAAGAGAATAAGGAGGAAAGTTAGAAAAGGGAAAAAGAGAGAATAAAGAAATCAAAAATAGTGGGGATTCCCCAGGGTATCTGTCAGAAACCATGAAATCAAGCAGAGACAGAAGTACAGTTAAATCACACTTGTTTAATAATAAAAGTAAAAAAGAACAAATGTAGTCAAAACAGCCAAAGTTCAGTAACTGGAACAAATAGTCAGCCAAGCCAGAAGTCAGGGATCAATGTATAGGAACAGCAAGCAGGATCTGGAGCCAGACGGGATGTCAGCAAAGCAAATTTTGAAAAGGATCACAGGAAATAATTTCTGTGATGTTGAACAAGGCGAAGGCAGAGCTCCTCTGGACTGGATGGCTTAAGTAGGCAGGAGTGACGAGCAGGATATCATCAACAACTGAGTAACTGTGGAGAGAGATGGGATCTGGCAATTATCCGACAGCTGAGTGGCCAGCTCAGAGAAGGAAGGGCTAAGCCCAGCCCTGACAGTATCATATGATGGTAGTCATATATTATGAACGCATAGAATAGAGGTATGAAGTAGAATTACCAAGGCCTTAGTAGGGAGGTGTCAAAGTTGGGATGAAAAAAAGTGAGTCACCCAAGGACTCCATATTTTTTCAAAGTTGTATATTTTATCATGGAATATGGCTTCTGTTTTGGAATAATTCAATGCTTGGTTTATTCTATTCTTAAACCTCGTACACATGATCAGATTTTCTGCAAACAAAGCGCCAGACTTTTGTCCGCAGGGCGTTGGCCATGAACTTATCTTGTATACAAACGCATACAATTGTCAGCCAACAAACACGAACGAAGTGACATACTGCATGGCTTTTCAGCTCTTTAGCACCACCCTTTGGGCACCTTCTACTAGTGTTGTGTTTGGTGAGCACTGATTCTGAGCATGCGTGTTTGTACTTTTGACGGACTTGAGTACACACCATTAGAAAAATCTGACAACAGACCGTTGTCCTCGGAAAATTTATAAGCCTGCCTTCCAACATTTGTCCGCGTAAAAATCTGACAACAATTGTCCGATGGAGCGTACAAACGGTCAGATTTTAGGCCAACAGTCTGACGTCCTAAATACTATAAACAAAAAAAAGCGAGAATTTTGAAAAAAACACATTATTTTTTACTTTTTGCTATAATTAATATCTCCCCAAAAAATTTTTTTGCCCTCACAGAGTTTGACACACAATTCCCGAAGGAAAATCCGATTGTGTGTACCAGGTTTTAGTTTCAGAAATCATTAAGGATGAGGATTTCCAAGCTTTGGCAATTGTTTGTTTCACAGCTGTGGTTGTTTGTAATAGGAGTTTGAATTGGATGTAGGAGATGGTGGCCGGTTTTATGTTTAGAAGTGCAATTGTAGGCTCAGGATTGATAGAGATCTCAAATAGTGTGGAGATCATAAGAAAAACATTTTTCAAATATTTTTTTTGTAGCTGGGCAGTCCCACCATATATGAATATGTGATCCTAGTTCACCACAGCCACGAAAACAAAATGGAGAATAATGAGGAACAAATTTTGCGATTCTGACAGGGACCAACTATCAGTGTGCGAGTACCTTATAGTTTGCCTCTAAGGCAGTAATATTTTGTGAAGAATATTTTATTGTGGCCCATATTTTATCCCAATCAGTTGCTTCCAACTGAAATCCAAGGTCCTTCTCCCGGCTCCATATTAGGTAAAGTAATAAGATGGTTGTGGATTATTGTTATAAGTCCCTTTGAATGGGGATCACGTTTGCATATACTTTCAAAACGCAGAAAGTTAATCAAGCTTACATTTTCTTTGTATATAAGGCATAAAGAATTTTTGTATCTGCAGATAACAAAAAAGTTCAGAATGAGGGAATTTGTGACTTTCACATAATTCAAGAAATGTTTTAAATTGAGGTAGATGATGACAACTCACAGAGTTGGGTTAGATTAGAGGAGATTCATCCGTTATAAGATTTAGGAAATAAACAAGGTAGATAGAAAAGTGAGTTTCTGATAAACGATAATAGAGGTACATGGGGTGATTGCAGTCCATTAACTAATTTAAATTTATCCCAGATAGCCACTGTATGTTTAGTTATAAAATTTTTGGTCAGAGGGGTTAGACCATATTAGGTTTTGTATGGAAAGTGCGTCGCAATCTATCGATTCTAGCGCTAACCAAAGCAGAGTTTCATGAAGGCCTCTTGAGCCCCTCCCTAGGGAAAGAGAGCTTTGACTGATGGGGGCATGGCTAGGTAAATGACAAGGGGAACGATTGGTTGGGCCATGTGGGATGGGACGGGGCTGAGCTCAGAAAATCGTGTGCCCCAGGTAATTCTGGGTTTTTCGAAAGAGTCGTTGGAAGAGCTGCAGTGGGGCACTCGTCAGCTATTAACCGACGGCCGTTTGGCGGTTTTCCTGACCTTGCCGGCAGTTAAAGTTGCTGTAATGGGCTATGCCCTAGATGGAAAATTGGAAGTAGGCCGTCTGTCAAGCATTTATGGTAAGGACAGGTCCCACGTCCCTCTTTTGGTTAAGTGCTCAAAGTGCGCCTGTTACTGGCACTGGTTAAATATGTTCACATGTTATGTGTTGGAATTTAATAAAGCTGTGGACTTGCCCTTTCCAACCTAATGGTTGTAAGTGTCTTATTTAATGGGGTAAAGGGCAAAGGTGGTGGGGAATTTGTTCCCTTTGTGTTAGGTTAATTGGGACCTAAGCCCCTTGCACCTCAGCAGTCATGTGTTGCATGGTATTTAGGTATATGTGCTATTTGAGCTGCATGGTAATATACGGCAAAATTAGGAAACCCTAGTCTACCTTTAAGTTTGGGAAGGTAAAGAGTATGCTTAGGTAAAAGAGGTTTCAAAGAACCCCAAATGAAAGCTAATGCTTTACGTTGTAGTAAATGAGGTAATGAGTAAATGAGGTTTCAAAGAACCCCAAACGAAACTGAATGCTTTACGTTGTAGTATCCTGAGAAAATATGCTGGGACAGGTATAGGTAAGATTTTCGGTAATTTAGTCATCTTTATTACGTTACCTTTAGCTATCCATGATATTGGTAAGGAGGACCGATGTTTAAGGAAATTGGAAATTTTCCACAATATTGGAGGGAAATTAGCAGTGAAAAGATCAGAAAGATTGGGGGTAAGGGTAATCCCTAAAGAAAGGCACGAGGTGGACCAGGAGAAAGGGAAGGATGTTTGTGCTTGTTGTAAAATATGAGAAGGTACGGAAATATTTAAGGCTGTAGATTTTGAGAGTTAGCAGAGATATGGGGGGTTACATGAAAATTAAGATATCGTCAGCAAATAGGCAAAGTTTGTGCTTGTGACCAGCTAAATCGAGAACATTGATAACTATTTTGATACATTGCCACCACCCCCATCAGCTATTCAAAAGGATCTCACTGCCCCCTGGAAGGTTGAGCCCACATTTTGGCATATTATTACCCCCCCCCCCCCCCCAGGGGGTAGTCAGTAGTAAGATTAGACAAAGAACACAGATTATACCCCCTCCCTGTCAGCCCCCCTTGGTGAGTAGCCGGGGGAATGATCATAGATGTACATTGATCATCCTAATATACACTCATAGCATGCATGGGTCTTGATAATAGTTGTAGCCCGTGTGATGGCTGGAATGTGGTTTATTGTACCGTATAATAAAATGCCTTAAATCCCATCTAGTAGAATGACTACAGAGGAAATGTAATGTGACAGCTGCTGTCTTTTACACACTGGAACCAGGCGGTGACAACACCTGTAATACAGTTACAGTACAGAGCCGATCTGTCAAAGTACCACTAATAACATGCTATAGAACAAGTCATCTGTCCTAATGTCCTTCAAAAAGTGCTGCATGGGGAGCTATAAATAAGTGCTTCATTATTTTTACAGCACCATGGACAGCAATATCAGCACAGCTCCTAGACCATTTCGATCTTAATTTTCATGCACCTGTACTATTCAGATGTTGATGGATTATTGAAAAATTCAATAAACCCCAAATGATTGTATTTAGTTTGCTCTGTGTGTTATGTATCATAAGCCATTGCCATAGCTTAGACTTTAATGGTGTTTGCAAGAGCGTAAAAATATATATTTTTTAAAAGTACATAAAAGGCGGACGCACACATAGCTCACACATACATATGTAAACGGTGTTCGCACCACACATATGAGGTATCCCTGTGAATGTTAAACATTCTAAATATTTTTGGAGTAGAGACCCTAGAGAATAAAATGACAATCATTGCAATATTTAATGTCACACAGTATTTGCGCAGAAGTCTTTCAAATGCAATTTTTTGGGAAAAAAATACACTTTGATGAATAAAAAATAAAAAAAAAGGAAAGCAGTAAAGTTAGCCCAATTTTTTTATATAATGTGAAAGATGATGTTAAGCCGAGTAAATAGATACCCAACATGCCATGCTTTGAATTTGCTTGTGGAATAGCGGCAAACGAATGTATTTAAAAATCTCCATAGGCGATTCTTTAAACATTTCTACAGGTTACCAGTTTAGTGTTACAGAGGAGTTCTTAAGCTAGAAAATGGAACATTAGTCCAGCATTCCAAATAAAAGCACTTATTCTAAGACTGTGATCTTTCATCTGCAGCAGCTCTCCTGGGAACATCTCGGAATCCTCTGAAGGCTGTGCCCTTTATATGGTGTCTCCCATATAATGGCCAATTATCCACAGGTGCAATTTGCATTACAATGAAACATGCTGAGTCCATATATACTAGTTTGTTTGTAATTATATGGATGTTTTGATATATCATTTAAGAGCCAAAAACATCCCCGAAGAAGTCTATGACCGAATAAATTGAAACGTGTTGGGATGTTCGTGTGGATATCATTTCTATAATGTACTGTCAATTGATAGTTGTACTGTGTAATACTTGACAGCTGTAATGGAGCATGATTGTATACACCTGTAGCCAGAATTCATATTTTAAATCCTATTTACATTCTTGTACTAATTTTGTCCAATAAAGATTTTACAATATTATAAACTATATAAACTTTCTTGATTAGAATACTTAGCTGCTAAAAAATCCTCGGGGGGAATCCTTCCATTTTTATTTTTGATTATTTGGGGTGTGCAGCCCTTTAGACTCTCGGATATGCGTTTTTCTACTATATGCCTCTTCTAAAGATGATACACAGGAAAGCCTGAAGCTTGCTGAATATAAGCAGACTAAGGACATGGATTACTGGAACCATACCCTGTGGTCTGATGAGATCAAGATAAAGTTATTGGGTTCTGATGGTGTCAAGCATGTGTGGCGGCAACCAGGTAAGGAGTACAAAGACAAGTGTGTCTTGCCTACAGTGAAGCATGGTGGTTATTATTAATAATATTAACAATTTGAAAGTGTTAAGTTGAAGACACTGGAAGTATGTTGTCCCTTCTTACGGAAGTCATGCTCATCTCTGCAGTGGTAGAATTAGAGGAGCTTACAGCTATAATGACTACAGGTTTTCTTTATCCCTGCGTCGTGATACTTTAAAAGAAATCTTGTTTTATTCATGCAGTTGGGTTTGTTTTCAAATCGGATTAGATATTTGGTGTTCTAAATTCATAGGATGATATGTATGCATGTGAAGAAATAATTGCATGTACTTGTTTGCTATGGTTCTTTGTAAATCCCTAATACTCATTTGCAATGTGATACGCTTTCTTTCTTTCTTAAAGGGAATGCTGCTATATGACCAACTGTTTGTGGACACCTGACTATCACTCCTATATGTGCTCGTTGCCCATCCCATTCTATAACTATGGTCTATAACCAGCAGCGTTGCTAGGTCTGCAAACGATCTGGAGCTAGAGCACATAGCAGCAGTCACCAACCTTTTTGCAGGCCCGTGGGGGTGGGGATCATTCCGGTGGTAAGACGTATTTTGCAGTCAATGGCTGGTGTTGGTGCTTTAATCATCATGGCACCATGGTTGATATAGTGTCAGGGTGATTGAAGTGCATTGTTTCTATTGTTACATTCTAATATATAATGAAGTGGTTCAACTCACCATGCCATGCCAGCCAGTGCCACCAAATGTGCATTGACGCTGCATTGCTGGCAGCACTGGTCCATTTTGTGAGGGCAGGAGAGCAGTGATGCGAGGCAGGCAGTGAGAGATGTCATCCCGCTGCTCCCCGCCCCACACCTCCAAAACTGAAGCAAGGGGGTCTGGCTGCAAAGCGGAGCTCCACCGATGACAGGAAGCACATGACCTCCACTTCACCATGCTGTGAGGGTGGAAGAGTGCAGATGTGTGGCGGGCAGCGAGAAATAATGTCATCTCTCTGCTCCCTGCTGCACTTTGCTCCCATATTGAAGAGGCCTGGCTGTGAAGAGAGCTGATGTGGAGGGGCAGAGAAAAATGTAATCTCTGCTTGTCCGCCCGCTCACTTCTCTCATCTCCTCCGCCTGCATGCAGCCAGCCTCCCACTGCAGCAGCTGCAGTCGCGACCCGCTGGTTAGGCAGGGACCCTGCGGCAAGAGATGCGGGGCTATGGGTCCAAGATTCAGGACTATAGCCCCAATAGCCTCCTCCTAGCAACCTCCAAAGGCTCTCCACAAGATTTTGGAGTGTATCTGTTGGACTTTGTGTCCATTTGTGTGGTCAGGTACTGATGTTGGCTGAGAAAACCTGATCCCAACGGTGAGAAAAGATGGTCCGCAACTCCTTGCTTGAGCTTTAAAATCTTCAAAATTTATTGTGAAATGTGAACACATTTACATTTGCAGTCCATCTTTTATGGAGAATCAACAAATTTTGGAGATTTTAAAGAGCAAAGAGTTGCGGGCCATCTTTTCCCAAGATTGCTACTGCAGCTGTGCGTCTGCCTCTCCGCACCCAAGTAGCTCTAAACAATCTTCTGATCAAATTGGGTAGTAGAACTCCCTACTTCTGCTTTAATTTTCTGATCCCAACGGTGTTCAGTATGGTTAATCTCAGGTACTGATGTTGGATGAGAAGACCTGATCCTAAAAGTGGGGTGCTCAGTAGGGTTGACTATTGAGCACCACAGTGGACTACAAGCATACAGTATTTCCTTAACAATGAAACATTACTCAATCCACGTAAGATACATTTTTTGTTGGAAACTTTGGAATACTGTCTCACACACAAATACTTCAAATCTAATGGGGATTTCTATATTCAGACCCAAGGCACAGCTATGGGGACAAATTTTGCCCCCAGCTATGCAAACCTAACCATGGGTTATTGGGAACACCACCATAAGCACCATATACAGCAAAAGAACCCCTATGCATCTCATATAGTTTTTTACTGACGTTACATCAATTACATGGTCATCATTTGGGAGGATCCAGAGTCTTCCATCCCCATATTTGTACAGTATTGCAAAAATAGCACCATGGGTCTATCATTCACCTCAGTATCTGATAGCAATAATTTTGCCTTTTTGGATCTGACGTTATTCCATCATAGTAACATCATCTACACACAGAATTACATCAAACCCACTTTTGGTAACTCCTATTTACATTTCAACAGTTGTCATTTTCCACGATGGGTAAATAATATTCTCAAAAGTCAATTTAGCCTCCTTAAACACAATTGCACTCACGGCCGGGAATACTACACCCTTAGGTCATTTATGGAAAATGAAATTTAGAGAAAAGGGTTATCCTGAAGATATCGTTGAGGATGCCTTCCAACATTATCTTCACAAAAATGTTGGGACTGTGAGAGAAGCTAAAATAGAGGATAATATACAACCAGTTCAACTCATTATGCAATTTCAAAATAGATTTAGGAAAATGGAAAAGATATTTATTAAGCATTGGTCTATTTTGAGTGAAGATCCTCATCTAAAATCCACAATAATGATCGACCACTAGTCACAGACGAGAAAAAAATTAAAAAGCACAAATAGCTCCAAGTAAAATAAGATCAGTGCATCCTAGTGCTAGTGTTGCCTTAGCCTTTAATATTAAAGGGACGCACCAGTGTAAAAAATCCCTATGTCTCACATGTGCTCATGTGACACAGGCAAAAAGAATTCTCCCATAAAGAGAAACAGTACATTATACCAGATTTTTTAAATTGTGGATCCAAATATGTAGTATATTGCTTGATATGCCCATGTGGCCTACTTTATGTAGGTCGCACCATATGCCCACTTCAGAAATGTTTCAGTGAGCACGTTTCGCAATTTTGTGGAAAAGGGCATAGACAAACAGTGTTTCGAGACACTTTAAAGAATTCCATAAACAGTCATCTTTACATTACGTGTTTGGGTGATAGAAGCTTTCCCCAACACATTCCCCACCGCCGAACGTTATAAACGGTTATGTGAGGGAGATTATTGGATATCTTAGATAGACTATCACCCAAAGGTCTCAATTGAAATCAATATTTTACTGTAATATTTTACTGCGATTTACTGTGATCCTATTGCAACCTTATAGTGATGTTGCTACAGATCCACCACTTGTAAAAAATCATGACAAAAATCATGATATAAAACAACATACTAATATTGACATGTGGTAACAAATATATTTTCAAAAAATAACTGTTGCAATTTAGTACTGCTTCCTTTCCACCCCTGCCTCTTTTATTTTCCTTCACCCTCCCCACCCAACTAATTTTAGTTCTAATTTTAGTTTATACCAGGAGATATCTAAAGTATTCTTAGTCCAGTCTAATCTCTCCTATCCCCCCCTCTTAGTCCCATTTAGTATTCTTACTTATGGGCTAACTGATTATTATTAATATAATTTTAGGGAATTAATTGATAAATTATTAGATTTTATGGCCATTAAAATCATATTAACATTTTAGGGAATTAATTGATAAATTAGATTTTATGGTCATTAAAATCTTTCTTTTTAATAAATACCAGTATAACGCAGGTTCATTGTACATAAAACGAGACTCAAAATATAGTTTGATATAGCCCAATATAGTTCAGTACAGTTCCTGTATATTATAGGTAAAATAGAAAGGAAATTGGGACTTTAAAATGAAGCGGCTGAAGTGTGGAGGTCAAGGAAAAAATAATTTTATTGAATTCATAATAATGTATGATACAGAGTAAATTCATATATATACATACATACATGTACAATTATTGGGCACAAAATATGTTTATGAAGACATCAAGGTGTATGTAAAGACACATCAAGTCAAAAAGCATATGTAAACAGTAAATAGTATATAGGGCAACAGCATAGCCTAAAAGTGCCTCAGGGCGACATATCCGGTACCTATGTTTATAATCGCATAGTGTAAACATAAATGTACTGAATTAATATTGGTAACAATGTCAGGACGTAGTAAATATCACTGTAGCATCCAATGTAGCTCGACGCGTTTCGTGGCTGTATCTCCACTCATCAGGAGCAGATGCGACAGATTCCTGTAAAATGTATAGATATAGTAAACCACACTCAATTAGAGGGGAATAGATACAGTACATAAGGTGCTTTCAAAAGAGATTAGCCAAGCATATCTACCATCCTCGGCAGCGAACGCAGCAAACCGGAACTGGCCCCTTGGTGAGTCGGAGGCACAGATCGCCCCCCCCGGGAGCTGAGGCGGCATATTTGGGCAACGGATGTAGTGAAAAAGTGCCTGGGTGTGAAGATGAATTCCATGTACTGACAGTGCTGGTATATGGGTCATCAAATGGACGTATCTAAAACCAAAAGTGGAAATGAGCGTTAAGTGAACATGTAATGGGGAGATTATTAATAAACTAAAAGTGGTTAAAAATGTGTGGGGTGAGTATAATAGATCTACAAAATATAATAATAATGAGAAATGGTGTATGGGGATGAAAGTGTTTAAAAATAAAATGTGGGAAGGGTGTTAGAACAGTGTGAATGTGAAGTGATGTGTAAACATATATATAGGTTGTGATGTGCCTGCAAAGGTATGATACAGATGAGAGATGTGGTGAAAGTCTGGGGAGTGTGATAAGTGAGCCTGAGTGGAAGGAGTGCTAAGTAATGTCATAGGAGGGTAGAAACGTAAGACAAGTGAATGTGTAGTGTAATAAAAATAAAAATGAAATAAAATCTAGGTAGTGTAAAAGTGGTGAGCAAACAACAACAACATAAATGTGACAACCAAAGTGAACCCAGGACCAAATTGCACCTACCCGATTGCTGTAAGCCATGCAACACCCAGTAAAAAATCAACTGGTGTGCAGGAACCACAGGAGGAGACCGGCTGTGTAAACAGCCATCTCTGACTGGGAAAGCCCAAATACAAGCCGCCAGCACCATGTGCGTGAGCCGGGGGGGGGGGGGGCGCCCACACTAGAGCAGATGGAACCGCCCAGTGATTAGCGCTGACCACCGCCCCCGTTAAGGCCACGCAGGTGGTACTTACAGCGTCAGCGTGATGACGCAAAAAACAGCGTGACGCGCATGACGCGCAGACCGTGGCGCCGATGCACGAAGGGACAACCACCCAAACCTCCCGGACATAAAAAATATATGTACAGGGAGGAGGGGGAGGAGCCCACAATGTGCATCGCAGCTCCCATAGGTGAGGAAAAGAGGCCACCAACACCAGCAGCGTTGCCAGCAGCCAAATGCAAATCACCCCCAGAGACATAGACATGCATAATTTAAAAAACATGAGTATTCATGTACAACCATAGGACTTGTACCGGAGATGTCATATATTATATACTTGGTAGAATTGTTGTCAACATACACCAATAAGCCAAGTCTATTCTTGGCTGTACCAGATGTGCATGTCCCTGTGGGGCATATGGACATCTGAAAAATATATTATAGGTTGTCTTCCTATTTTTAAATTATCATTTCTAATCATTATTATTCTTCTTCATAGATATAATGTCAGACTATCATGATTCCATTCGTCGTCTGTTGGCAGTATGATAATTTAGTTTATAGTTGTTAAGTAGTGGTAGATAATGCCATATTACAGCCACGCTATTATGCTGTGTTTTTATAGATAATAATTATTTTATAGATAATATTATTATGTTTTTTTAAAAGATGTTAGTGTATTGCCGTGTTTTTTAAAAGATAGTATTGCCGTGTTAAGTTGTGTACCATCAGTCACTATGGTTATGATTAGTCGTTCAGTTCCCCTCCCCTGTATGGTATATTTAGCCTATACCAAGAGGACCACCATCAAAGCCTGAGGAAGGAGCATGCATGCTCTGAACACATACCTCCCAACTTTTTGAGATGGGAATGAGGGACACCTATCAGCAAAAGTATGCAGGCATAGGACACACCCCCTGCCACATCCCCTTAAAGGAGAATTATACAAAAAAACAAGATATTTACCACTACTATTTCTTTATAATGGCTTTTGTCATTTACAAATGCATCAGTTTAGAAATCAAATGAAAGGTTTAGCACGGGAAAACACTTTTTGATAAATAAAAAGTGCATTTTATATACATCTATATAGATCAGATCAAAATGACATTGCTCCAAATCAGGGACAGTCCCTCCAAATCAGGAACAGTTGGGAGCTATGCAAACATGAGCCCACCAACTCCATTTCCGGATGTGACGTCATCACAGAGCATCGCCGATCCTCACCCTAGCTTTCTGGAAGCGCTGTGAGCAGTGGCGTAACTAGAACCTTCAGGGCCCCGATGCAAGAAACCATGAAGGGCCCCCCTGAACCCCAGCCAGGGCCCTTCCCTCCGAGTCCGGGTGGTGGAACTCCAGGGCGTGGTCACAGTTATGACCTTTGTGAGCCCTGTAGTTCCACCACTGGTATCAGTATATATATATATTTTTTTAGGTGCCCCATTCCTGTCCCTAAGCAGGATGGGGTCCCTGTCCCCAGAAGAGATGAGGTCCTTTTCTCCAGGGCAGATGAAGTTACTGCCCCCAGGTGAGAAGGGGTCCCTGTCCCCAGGGGAGGTGGAGGTCCCTGTCCCCAGGGGGAGATGGAGGGGGTATGTAATGGTGTGTGGGCGATGGGGTCCTCTCACTCACCATGACCAAGCTGCAGGCCACGCACTCATCCATGTTGGCCTGGGCTCCATCCAGTGTGCTGGACGGGCAATCAGCATATCTCCCAGAAAGACCTTTCATCATCTGTGTATGACGGGGGAGGAGGGGGGCTCGCAGACAAGCCTGCAGTGTCCTCCAGGGGGCTCTCATAGGGCTGCACTGCATCTGTGTGCTTAAAGTTTGTTTACCCGGGAGAAGTATGCAGTGCAGTGTGGGCCGGACTCAGGGGGGGCGGGACTCTGGCTGGGGAGAACAGATATCGGACTGAGCGGCAATGCATGGAGCAGGAGAGGAGTACTCTGAGGAGCCGGCCAAGGACACAGGTCATGTGGGGAATGCACAACTAAAGAGCAGCCAGTGCCATAGTCGAGCATGGAGCTCTGCTAGTCACCCTCCACCTCAAGCCACCCGTGTGCATGGTGCACTGGTACCCCTAGCTGCCTATGCTGCTGCCGGCCATATGTAGAGGGGGCTGCATGGGCCCCCTGCATCACAGGGCCCAGTTGCGGTCACGACTGCTGCACCCCCTATAGTTACGCCCCTGGCTGTGAGCCAATAGTGCAGCTGGATTGTAGCCGGACAGCAGATCTCCTCCACCAGCCAGTGATGCCCCAGCACTATCCCGGGACAGAACGGATGGAACTTCTATTATATACACCCATGCTAGAAAAATGTTGCTCATTTAAGTGTTTTTAGCCTTACGTTTTACTATTAAAATAGTTAACTCGCTGCATTTAGAGGGTGCTGTTCTTTGTCTTTTACTATGTTCCAGCATCTCCTCTAACTTTTGAACTGGCAGCCTCCTAAAGACAGCAAATTATTCTCCTCACATGGACATATTGACAAATATGGACTTATTTTATTGCCCAGTTTGATTGCCCAGTCCCCCCCCCCCTTGTTGCCAGTAGTATACAACCATATCCGGAGTGCGCCATATTATCCTACTGTTTATATGGGCTGTAGTCCATGGTTGAAGACTTGATCCCAAAGGTGTTCGGTAGGGTTGAGATCAGGTACTGATGTAGGATGATTAGACTTGATCCCAAAGGCGTTCAGTAGTGTTGAGACCAGGTATTGATGTTGGATGAGAAGACCTGATCCCAAAGGTTTTCAGTAGGGTTGAGGTCAGGGCTCTGTGCGGGACACTGAAGTTCCTCCACTTCAATGGTCGTCCTCCCACAACTGGATAGTCTATTGGCTATAGAGCTGGCAGGAACAGGTTCAATTTTTCAAGTTCCTAATATTTCCTTTTTTTTTCCTCATCGTTTAGGAAAAATCTAAAAAAAACAAAAAACAAAGAGAAAATAAAATCCAAGAAGCCCTTAAGAGCCTTAACAACATCCTAAAACATCATCATTTCCCCTTTTCAGTTGACTTAAAGAGGAGAGCCAGCTTTAAAAAAATTTAGCTGCTGACTTTTAATAAGCAGACTTACCTGTCCAGGACGCCCGCGATGTCGGCCGCCCGAGGCTGACGCGCCCCTCGGCTCTCGGGTCCCGGCGCCGCCATTTCAACTAAGGGAAACATGCAGTGGAGCCTTGCGGCTTCACTGCCAGTTTCCTACTGCGCATGCGCGAGTCGTGCAGCACTTTGTGAATGGGGGGCGCTGTGTTCTGGGACACACAGTTCCCAGAACACAGCGCGACCCATTACCCAGAAGACCCTGCACGGAGGAGAGAAGACAGAACATCACCGCGGAGGAGGAAGAGGCAGATTAGGATGATATGCCTAGCAACAGGCATTTCTGGTAAGTTTAAAAAATAAAATAAAATTATTTTTTTGATGATTTTTTGCTAATTTTTTATGTACTTTTGTTTTTCAGGGTGGCCCTCTACTTTAAATGCATTTTGCAGAGTAGGCGAAATGTCAATTTTTAGGACAAGATGGAATCATCCAATTTATCTCATGCCTGAATTTTTGCACAGGGGGATTCTGCCCCTGGGGAAACAATCATCCATACTGTATGTGAAGGGCTGGGGCACTTCTGATTTTCCACTTGTTGATGTGCTTAGTACACTTCGATGGGGGATCAGTTTATGACTTGATTTTCATTTACTGCCTTTAAATTATATTTATGTGGTCGCCCTGTGTTTACACTGCTTTATTTCGGTACCCTACTTTAGATATTTTGTTCAGTTTCCATATTTTTCAAAAAAATGAAATTACATATAATTCACACATATAGTGTTTTTCTGAGTTCCATATTATGGTGATGTTTCTTAAAACCTTCAGAACCACATTCTGCTTTTTTATTCATCTTTGTGTGGCAGAACATTATAAGGTTACAATGTACAATGCTTTCATCTCAGCCTCAAAGTCATGGGCTTTAACCAAGGACAGCTTTTTGATAAATGGTGGACCCTTTCTGAAAAATGATATTATTGTTGTACATCAAGACATGTCAGGAATCTATTCAGGCAGACTTAGGTCTCTTTCACATGGTTGTACCAGAACGTGTGCGCTCAGTGACATGCAATCGCTGCATCCCAATAGACATGGAATGGAACTGCCTATACAGGGATGAATGAAACTCCTATGCACCACGTGTGAACATAGATGACCCTTGACATGGGTGTACAGATAGGTATGCTCAAATGAATGAAGACTTAAGGGCACATTCTTAAAGATAAAAATGTATTTTATCAGAGCAGGCATATACACTCACCAGACACTTTACTAGTTTGGACCCCCTTTTGCATATAGAACTTCCTTAATTCTTCATGGCATAGATTCAGCAAGGTGAAATATTCCTCAGAGATTTTGGTCCATATTGACATGATAGCATCATGCAGTTGCTTCAGATTTGTCGGCTGCACATCCATGATGCAAATCTCCCATTCCACCACACCCCAAAGGAGCTAAAATCATCTCACCACTGGTTTATTGAACATGACAATGAGGTCACTGTACTCCGATGGCCTCCACAGTCACCAGATCTCAATCCAATAGAGCAGCGGTCATCAACCCTGTCCCCAGGACTCACTAGGCCAGGCTTTTTGTATTACCTCGGGGAGATGCAGACTAGAATACTGCAATCACTGAGCAGCAAATGATATCACCTGTAATGTATTTTAGTTATCTTGCAAGCCTGGCCTATTAGTGGGCCCTGAGGACAGGGTTGGTGACCACTGCTTTATTGGATTGAGATCTGGTGACTGTGGAGGCCATTAAAGTACAGTGTCTTCATTGGCATGTTTAAGAAACCAGTGGTGGGATGTTTGGAGCTTTGTGACATGGTGCATTATCCTACTGGAAGGAGCCATCAGAAGATGGGTACACTGCAGGGCCATTTTTAAGGCAGGGCAAAAGGGGCAGCTGCCCTGGGCCCTGTCATTGTTGTGGGGCCCAAAGCAGCTGCTTCATACTTGCCAACTATCCTGGTTTAAATTCCCTCGTCCCTTGAGGTTTTAGTCCTGTGCTGTGTCCCGATATCTCAGTGTGAAGTGCTGCTACTAATGCTGCCCAGCTCTGCCTTATTGTTGTTGAAATATGACTCACCTTCAGACCCTGTGTTTACCTGTAAATTACTGGCATTCATATGTAAATAGGGGCAGCCAGCGGGATTGATATGTATATCATGCCCCCTGAGGTCACATCCACAGTAATCTCTAGCAACCAATCAACAAGCACAAATCATGTGCTGTAACCTTTAGCAACTAATCAGTGAGCCATAATGTGTGCTGTAACCTCTAGCAACCAGTCAGTGAGCAGTAATGATACACTGTAACCTCTGGCAACCAATCGCAATAGCTGCCTGATCTGATTCAGTAAACTTATTTTGAGTCTAGCTGCTATTTATTGTATGTCTCAGAGCAGGTGGAGAGCAAAAGTGCATGCCCCCCCTCCCCCCCAAGAAAAGTTTTGCCCAGGGTCCAATCAATATTAAAGAAGGCTCTGGTACATTGTAGTCATAAAGGTATGTTCATGGTCAGCAACAATACTGGGGTAGGCTATGCCATTTAAAGGATGCTTAATTGGTACTAGAGGGCCCAAAGTATGCAAAGAAAATATCCTCCACATCAATTCACCACCACCACGAGCCTTAACTGTTAATACAAGGCAGGATGGACTACATTACAGAAATTCTGACCCTACTATCTGAATGATGCAGCTGAAATCAAGACTCATCAGACCAGGCAACGTTTTTCCAATCTTCTATTGTCCAATATTGGTGAGCCTGTGTGAATTGTAGCCTCAGTTTCCTGTTCTTAGATGACAAGAGTGACACCCAATGTGGTCTTCCGCTTCTGTAGCCCATCTGCTTCAGAGTTCAATGTATTGTGCGTTCAGAGATGGTATTCTGCATACCTTAGTTGTAACAAATGGCTACTTGAATTACTGTTGCCTTTCTATCATCTCAAACCAGTCTGCCCATTCGCCTAAAATAATCCATCAGATGATTATGAAAAGATTGACGTGTTTCAGTCTCTTAGTCATGACCTTGGTCATAAGTTTTTCCTATACACCATATGGTCAGACATTTGTGGAAACTGACTCCTGATGTCAGGATCTGGGTCTGAACCTGTGATCTGTGCTTTGTCTGGCGGTGTTTCTTTTTGCTGGATAGCTTCCTGGATAATTCCTTGAATAATCCTGTCTTGAGCCTCGTCTCCCTTGGACTTTGAAACTCTTTGCTGCTTTCATGGACTTTCATGACTAAAATAAGCCATGCCGTTGCACTTCCCGCTTGCCAGATTATTGAGCACTCTCCAGCCAATATCTCGCTCGTGTCACTCCTGCTGCCATCCGTAACTTCACTACCATTTATTAGGCTTGTTCCTGGACTACGCTGCTGCTTGACCCCAACCTGCAACCACTCGTTACCGATCTTTGCCTTGTTTACCATCTATGCTTCTGCTCAGGGCTGGACGGGGACAAAAATGTTACCATCATTTTATCCAGACTGGCCCACTTTAATTTAGCAAACACGCACAAAAACAGTATATAAACTATACGCAATTGCGCAAAAAACATAAGTAAAAACATTTGACTAAATATAAACGTAATAAACTTTTTAGTTAGAGAAAAAGATGCATTTCCACATTACAGACACCTTTAGAATGACATGAGTAAGTTGTATAAAAGGTATTGGGCATAGGATAGAACATATTTGTCCTCCAAGTTTTACAACAGTTATTTTTCTGTATCAAAATGTGTTACCTGAAAATATACTATAACTCCGTCCTCACTCACCTCTTATTTAACTTATTCTCCTCTGTATTTTTCTCCTCCTTCCTTCTCACATCACTGCATGAAGTGGGAGGGCTAACGTCATGTAGCAACATTGCTGCAGCCTCATTGACTGGAATTTCAGAAACTGGCATTGCTGCACAGCCATTGGCTGCCTTTCAGCAATGCAGCGGCGCTGAGGCTGAGCCGGGTTGCGCACTATGAAGTGAGGTGATGGGCAGTGTGGATTACAGGTCTCTCCTATACCAGCCGGCTGGACAATCCCATCAATCCTGAGCCCCTCACTCTCTGTGCCCATCAGTGCTGCTCCTCATTCTGTGCCCATCAGTGCAGCCCCTCAGTCTGTACCCATGAATTCTGAGCCTCTCAGTCTTGCCCATCAATGCTGACTCTGAGTCCTTCAGTCTGTGTTCAATGCAGACTCACCAGTGCTTGGTTCACACATCGGGTATCTCCCTCTGTGTCACAAAGCTTGTGTCTGAATTATTTGGCGGTGCTGTAACAGGGTCCTGCCTTTGACACTAACGCCTTCTGTGATAGACGGAACTTCCGTCTATCACAGGAGGAGCTGGTGTAGGAGGCGGGACTCTGTTACAGCGCCGGTGAAGAAGTCAAACACAAGCTTTGTGACATGTCTGTGTCATACACAAGAGGAGGAGGGAAAGAATCAGGGAGCACTCTGCAGTCTGCACTTGGATCAGCCATGGACACTGCAAGGAATGCTCACAGACACCAGTGTCTGTGTATGGACACCTTGGCGATCCATGGCAGTGCTCAAATTAATGGCTGCGTGAGCCGCTCAGGTTGTCACTGAAACCAGCCCACTGAGCAGTCGGCCCACCGGGAAACACCCGGTAGTTCCCGATGGCCAGTACATGCCTGCTTATGCTTGATCCCAACCTGATATATCTGCTACTGGACCCTAGCTTGCTCGCCTCTCAGTGGCGCAATCCTGAGGACCACAATCTGATATAAACCCCCAGCAAACCCTGTATCCACCATCAGGCGCTATGTTTAACACTGGTGCTTAGACTGCACACCTCTGGTAAGTCCATGTCACCTGCCAGGTTGACCTGCTTCTGTACTTATCAAGCTGGTCGGTGGGAGCCTCTACTACTATAGTTACTGGTCTCTGAGCCTGACCCCTGACTGACACCTGACCATCACACCAATATAAGTTTTTTTTGGACATTCTATTCTGTCTAGATCTATCTCATTCCCATTCTTTTCAGAGTATGCAAAGCAATCTGTGATTGGAGAAGTGAAGATCATGATGTTTATCTGTACCCCCTCCGTTCAAATAAATGCCTTGTATTTGGTGAAAAGTATGCTAGATGTTTTCTATAAGGAAGAGGCTCTGAGTAAGCACCATTCTGCCCCTATCTCCCAGTTAAGGTCCATTATTGTCACCCTGTCACATAGGCTTCTGAAAGAAACCACAAATTTAACGTTCCTTGTTGTCACCAATAGGATACTCATCCTTAGAAATGTGATGAAGTCATTCCTGGAGTTCATGTAGATATAAAGTGGCTTCAAAGAGGCTGTGGGAGACCAGCAGCACTGAGATAAATGAAAAAAATGTGTTCGGGTATACATCTACTAACCGAGGTTGGCCAAAAAATACCAAAATCAACCTTCTCTCCAGCTACCCCAGGATCAGAAGCCTCTCCACCTAAAGCAGGAATAGCGGGAACTTACTCTGTAAGAACATCTCACATTTCCAAGCTTGGGCTTTGTGTGCCAACATTCTATTATCACTTATTTTATTTGTTTAAAGTGTTAGATAGTGTTACCCTGACCTTTAGTTCTTCCGCGGTATGAATATGTCGAAAAGCATCTATCTGACCATTTATATTATAGTTCCAGTTAATCTCTCTTTGGTATGATGACATTGAAATTATATGGATCTTGCTTTTTTTTAAATCTAAAAATTCAAAAATCCTAGCCTCTGCTCGATAAAAGCATTGTCTAATTCAATATTATTAGTGGGGCTGCTTCAGCAGTCCCACTATTGTTATTCGTTGTATTTATTAATCATCATCATCTTATTATTATTATTATTCTGTAAGTTTTTTGGCTCTGCGTAACTTCTGCATACTTTCAGCTATTAAAGCCATTCAACTTTTAAAATGTTCAGCTCTTTCAGCTGATGATGGAACTTTTTTCTACTATTTATACTTTTTAAAATATTAAGCTTTTTAACACTTTTTTTTAACATTGAAGTCAATGAGAGAATGCTTAAAATCCTTAAAATCTTCTTCCGGTACCAAAACTTTCAGCTCCTTCATACTTTCACCTACAGACGCCAAACTTTAAAATGTTCACAAAATATTCAGCTATCTGGCTATATCTTTTCAGTTTGATATCTTTTACAGTTTTTGTGGAAAAGCTGCTAATGTTTAGTGACTGGCTACATTTCGTTTTAGAAATAGACCCTTATGTTTTTCCCACAAATTTCAATGTTCTAGGCTGCCTGTTTCCCTATACCAGTGATGCAGAATCTTGGCACCTCAGATGTTTTGGAACTACATTTCCCATGATGCTTACCTACACTGCAGAGTGCATGAGCATCATGGGAAATGTAGTTCTAAAACATCTATGGTGCCAAGGTTTGCCATCACTGCCCTAGACCAATAGTGAATACCCGTTGTTGAGGCACGGCTCCACTCAGCTGATAATGGATTACATTTGTTGAGCAGCAATGTCTACCAAATTAAGTTGGGGGACCCTTTTGCCCTTCCTTCTCTGATATGGCCACTCAGCTGTCTGCCAACTGCTAGTTCCCATCTCTCTCCACAGTTACTGAGCTGGTGATGATATTCTGCTCGTCAGTCCTGACTACTTAAGCCGTCCAGTCCAGAGGAGCTCTGCCTTCGCCTTGGTCAAAATCACAGAGACTATCTCCTGCGTTCCTGTTCAAAGACTTGCTTTGCTGACATCCCTTCTGGCTCCAGATCCTGCTTACTGTTCCACTACATTGATTTCTGACTTATGGCTTTGCTGACTATCCGTTCTGGTTACTGAACTTTGGCCAAGTTTTGACTATGTTTGTTTTTTCTACATTTATTATTAAAGAAGTGTGATTTAACTGTACTGTCTCTGCCTGATTTCATGGTTTCTGACACCCCCACACAGTGAAGTTGCAAGGCCCCATTCACTTCCCCCTTCACGTGATGGTTGGAAAATTTTTGTTGTAAAGCACCCCAGCTGCGGCATGTGTTTGCCCACATATGGCTCAGGAGGTGGTTGAGAGGCCAGTAAATACATGGCTTAGCCCCCTGTTTTACCACCTTCTCACAAGTATAAACTAAGCCTTATTTGGCATACCTCCCATCAGTATACCAATCATCTTACATACCAGCACCTTTAAACTTCAAGGAGCCATATAATATATGGATACTGACATCACCGACACATGTACATCCATTTTTTTCTTATGGATAGCCAAGCATTTTTTTGGATGCTGCTAAGATAAATTTTTATTTGATTCAATTGCTTCTAAGATACCGATTATCTGATATATAGAGTTTATTTCCTGAGAGCATTCTTGGTATGCATTAGCACTTGTAATCTTTGAGCAATTACATGTATAACAGGGATTTTCATGTTTACTGGTGGTAATCATGAATGTGCAAAAGTGCTGTTACTCCACCGGTGGATATCCTTTTAAGTTCCATGATTACATTACTTGAAGAACTTATGAATGTTTCTCCTATTGTGCTACTATTCATACGTACATCTACAATCCGTGAAGTGTGTATAAACTTGTCAGGATATGCTGGGTAATTTACCAGGAATGAAGGGATATTATACATAGCGTGTTCAAAATTCACAGCTTGGCAACGCTTCATCTATAGGAACTCTTTTTCTTTTTCATTAACCACTTCAGCCCCGGAAGAATTGACTGCTCAATGACCAGGCCATTTTTTTTTTTGCGATTTGGCACTGCGTCGATTTAACTGACAATTGCACGGTTGTGCGACGCTGTACCCAAACAAAATTTACGTCCTCTTTTTCCCACAAATAGAGCTTTCTTTTGGTGGTATATGATCACCTCTGCGTTTTTTTGTTTTTTTTTCGCTATAAACAAAAAATCGCAACAATTTTGGAAAAAAAAAACAATATTTTGAACTTTTTGCTGTAATAAATAGTCCAATTTTTTAAAATAAAAAGTACATTTTTTCCTCAGTTTAGGCTGATATGTATTCTTCTACATATTTTTGGTAATAAAAATCGCAATAAGCATATATTGATTGGTTTGTTCTAAAGTTATAGCTTCTACAAATAGGGGATAGATTTATGGCATTTTTATTATTATTTTACTAGTAATGGCAGTGATCTGCAATTTTTATTGAGACTGCGATATTATGGTGGCACATCAGACACTTTTGACATATTTTTAAGTCGATTGACAATTATCCGCATGCCGAGCAGCCGCCACAGTTGTACTGCGGCGACATGGCTTGGCTGCGTGAATCACCCCCATGTTACATCGGTAACACAGATGGCCACGGGGGGGCGCGTGTGCACGCCCCCTGCTCGTCCACAGAGCCGATGCGAGTGCCCAGTGGTCGCGGTCACCATCGGGCACCTGTGAACGCTCGGGACACACAGAGAAATGGGATCTGTGTGTGTAAACTCTGAGGGGAGAACAGACAGATCGTCTTTTCATACAGATTATGAACAGATGATCTGTCATCTTAGAACACGCACTAGGACACATTTAACCTCTTCACTGCCCCCTAATGGTTAACCCGTTCACTGCCAGTGACATTTTTACAGTAATCAATGCAATTTTATAGCATCAATCGCTGTAAAAATGCCAATGGTCCCAAAAATGTGTCAAAATTGTCCGACTTGTCCGCCATGTCGCAGTACCGATAAAAATCGCAGATTATTACTAGTAAAAAAAAAATTTATAAAAAAAACGCCATATATCTATCCCCTATATTGTAGACGCTATAACTTTTGCACAAATCAATGAATATACGCGTATTGCGATTTATTTTACCAAAAATATGTAGTAGGATACATATCAGGCCTAAACTGAGGAAAAAACATTTTTTTATATATTTTTGGGGATATTTATTACAGCAAAAAATTTAAAAATATTGAGTTTTTTTCTAAATTGTTGCTCTTGTTTTTGCTTGCAGCAAAAAAAGTAAAAGCCGCAGAGACAATCAAATACCACCAAAAGAAAGCTCTATTTGTGGGAAAAAAGGACGTCAATTTTGTTTGGGAGCCACGTAGCACGACCGCGCAATTTTCAATTAAAGCGACGCAGTGCCGAATAGCAACGCTCTGGTCTTTGGTCCTGGGCTGTCACATGGGTTGATGTCACATGGCGACAGTCCCAGCATCCTCCGGGACTGTGACATCGTAAGGGGGCGGGTCACCATGTGACATCAACCCATGTGACATCAACCCATGTGACACCGCCCCTTGTCCCTATATAAGTCGCCGCGCAGCGCGTCCCTGGCATTGTGGCCGGAGAGAACGTTGAGTCAACATCTCCAGGAGAAGAAGGAGAAGAAGAAGAAGAACGGAAGGCGGCGGCGACAGAAGACCAGGCCACCGCCTGTAAAAGAGCTATAAGAAGGCGCGGTGGCCCGGCAGAAGAACCGAAGAGGGGGACAAGACCCCTGAAGTCGGAAGAAGAGGCCGCGGCGACGAAGAAGAAAGCCGGGCTCCTCCGCTAGTAAAAGAGCTACAAGAAGATAGCGGAGGAGTCCGGCGAGAAGACCCCCGAAGACGGAAGACCCCCGGAGCTGTGCAATAAATTATTTTATCTTGTGTGTTGTGTTTTTTTTGTACTTTATTTTACAGGTGAATGGGTAGGGGTAAATTGTACCCCATACTCATTCACATAGGGTGGGGGGCCGGTATCCGGGGGCCCCCTTATTAAAGAGGGCTCCTGGATTCCGATAAGCCCCCCGCCCGCAGACCCCGACAACCAACGGCCAGGGTTGTCGGGAAGAGGCCCTTGTCCTCATCAACATGGGGACAAGGTGCTTTGGGGTGGGGGGGCCGCGCGGCCCCCCCTTCCCCAAGGCACCCCCCATGTTGAGGGCACGCGGCCTGGTGCGGCTCAGAGGGGGGGGGGGGCGCTCGCTCGCCCCTCCTTTCCTGGCCGGCCGGGTAGCGTGCTCGGACAAGGGTCTGTTGTGGACTTGGGGCGGACCCCCACGCCGATTTTTTGCGACGTTGGGGTTCCCCTTTAAGTCCATACCAGGTAGCGGGGCCAGCGGCGTCTCCCTCGTGGGCCCCGCCTACCTGGAGACGCGCTCGAAATGAGCAGACTTTCCTCCGCGTGCGTGGGCGAGTCCGTTCAGTAGGGCGGATAGTACGGCGGACTTAGTACGCCGTATTAGTCCGCTGAAAAAGTGCCGTGTGTGGGCAAGTAGCCCGTTCGGAAAGTCCGATGGACAGTCTGGCGGGAAGTCCGCCAGACTAAGTACGTCGGATAGACGGCTCTAAGTCCGTCGGATAGACGGCTACGTGTGTACGCGGCATATGTAACAAAGTATGTTAAAATCCCTGCAATGTACATCGATCACCCAGAGGGGAATCTTTTTTTCTCAACAAAAGTGGAGTTATGCTTTAAGTATGTAATACAGTTGTGTATATGTTAGAAAAATCAACAGAAACATTTTAAAAAAGTCTCCCTTCAAACAGCCCAAGTTCCAGTATTCAGGAATAAATCTGGGGGTTATTATTGGAACCTCAAATCTCTTAGACAGCACATCTCTTGTAGGCGTAATTGCTAACAGATTAAGTTGTCATTAGCAGATCCCCAAAAGCTAGCGGATCTTGCTGCCACATAGCGAGACTCACTAGGTGAGAGGCGCTTACAGCAGGGAAGCCTTCCCTCTTCAATTACACTTGTGGTCTATTAAGAGTCTGTGGACATTAGTAGCTAAGGAGTTTAGAGTGTTTTTAAGAAGTGAATGCGTTAACCTATCATCGTTAGCGAACATTGCATGTAAACTGCATTTACTTGCCCAGTTTAAAATGCCTGGTTATGATTTAGTAAAGCATTAGGGATGTATAAAATTTAGACTTCCCATTTCCCGAAAATTTGGGTGAGATAAATTGCAGTCAATAGGTATGGAGAAACGTAAGTAGTGTAGGAGGGCTCTTTTGGGCTTTAAATGGCTTCTGGGGATTGCAGAAACTCCCTTAGGGCTCTTTTATGTGGGCAGCATGAGGGTGGTAAAAAGAGGGAGTTGAGCTGCTGTTTTACTGCCCCCTAACCCCCCAATCCAGAAAACCCAGCTAAATTCTACCATTGCTACTGCACTAGGCTGTATACAGTACCTTGAAAAAGTATTCATACCCCTTGACATTTTCCACATTTTGTCATGTTACAACCAAAAACTTAAATGTATTTTATTGGGATTTTATGTGATAGACCAACACAAAGTGGCATATAATTGTGAAGTGGAAGGAAAATTATAAATTGTTTTCAAAATTTATTACAAATAAATATCTGAAAAGTGGGGCGTGCATTTTGTTCAGCCCCCTTTACGCTGATACCGCTAAGGCTGCTTTCACACTGGGGCGGTATTCAGGCGTTACAGCGCTATAAATAGCGCCTGTGTAACGCCTGAAAAAAACCGGCCCCTTTAACTCCAGTGTGAAAGCCGGAGGGCTTTCACACTGGAGCGATGCGCTGGCAGGACGGTGAAAAAAGTCCTGCCAGCCGCATCTTTGCAGCGGTGAAGGAGCGGTGTATTCACCGCTCCTATACCGCTGCTAACCATTGGAATCAATGGGACACCGCGGCAATACCGCCGGCAAAGCGCCGCTGCAGCGGTGCTTTGCGGGCGGGTTTAACCCCTTTTCGGCCGCTAGCGGGGGTTAAAACCACCCCGCTAGCGCCCGCACACCGCCGCTAAAACGACGGTAAAGCGCCGCTAAAAATAGCGGCGCTTTACCGCCGACGCTGCTCTCGCCCCAGTGTGAAAGCAGCCTAACTAAAATCTAGTGGAACCAATTGCCTTCGGAAGTCACCTAATTAGTAAATAAAGTCCGCCTGTGTGTAATTTAATCTCAGTATAAATACTATTCTGGGAAACCCTCAGAAGTTTGTTAGAGAACCTTAGTGAGCAAACAGCATCATTTAGGCCAAGGAACAGTGGCAAGAAGAAAGCCCTTGTTGAAAGAAAGCCATATGAAGTCCCGTTTGCAGTTTACAAGAAGCCATGTGGGGGACACAGCAAACATGTGGAAGAAGGTGCTCTGGTCAGATGAGACTAAAATGGACCTTTTTGGCCTAAAAGCAAAATGCTATGTGTGGCAGAAAACTAACACTGCACATCACCCTGAACACACCATCCCCACCGTGAAACATGGTGGTGGTAGCATCAGACCATGACTACGGTGCTTTGCTTAATGGCCAAGGGCACGTTTACACTAGTGGTTGAGGGGTAATAAAATTCCACAGTTGAGACATGTTTTAACCTTACCCCCTTTAGCTGTAGCTAGGGGTGTATGCATGCCACTTCAAAGCAACATGGGCTGCAGCAGCAGTTATGCCCCCTGTCCCTTTTGGCAGGCATAGCACCCTCCAATAGTGTTGGGTGAATGGTTTGCCTGAGCAGGAGTTTGGGCCGAACATTGGCTGTTCCGCCCATTTGTCCAACACTCCAATTTGCAGGTTGTTTCCGCGGGTGCTTGCTCTGCTGAATGCTCTGCAATGTGCTGCGTGCTGCACAGTGAATTTTGCGCCCCGTTTACTGGTGCCTAATCTAAAAGCAGCGATTGGGTGTTTCCAATTATGTGACCACCGTGGCAGCCAATCACGTCGGTCAAGTGCTCTTAAGCCCTGCCTCCCAGTGTCATAAACCTCTTAAAAGGATGGGAGGCATCGCTGTGAAAAGGTTAACAGACCGAAATTGTGCAAATAAAAGAAGCTCATTGTCATTGTTTACATCCACTTGAAAGCTACAGAACACAAATAACATATTACATTAAAGTTGATTAAAAAAACACCAAACCAAATAAGCTACACTAACCGAAATACAATCCCCATGAAAAAAAAAAAAAACACCTCATAATAAAATTAAAAAAAAATTTAAAAAATCACAAGAACTCACCCCTGCTCAAATACCTGCAGCTTTTACTTTTATATCTGTACTAGAATTTTGCTGATATTGATTAAAGTGAAACTTTTTTTAAAGCCAGAATCTGCTAAAATCCTTTTTCTTTCCTCAGGTTCGATTTGTGAGCAGCACCTGGGTTTTCGGGAAGCTCATGTGTCACGTGAGCCGGTTTGTCCAATATTGCTCAGTCCATGTATCCGTCCTTACTCTCACTGCCATCGCTCTGGACAGACATCAGGTGAGACATCTACAGCAGATCATTTAGGGCTCAGCTACAAAAGCAGTATGAGATTAAGGTTTTAAAGTCGACCTTTTAGTAACTTTACAATTTGAACACATTCCTCCTCTATTAAAAAGCATTACTTAAAGTGGTTGTAAAGTCAGACGTTTCTTTTATCTTAAAGCATTCCACCATCTTGCATGCAAGGCTCCACGATCTCCTAAGCCAGTGGTTCTCAACTCCTGTCCTTAGGACCCACCAACAGACCAGGTTTGCAAGATAACTGAAATATATCACAGGTGATACAATTTGTTGCTCAGTGATTGCAGAATTCTAGTCTGCATCTCCTTAAGGTAATACTTAAAATCTGGCCTGTTAGAGGGTCCAGGAGTTGAGAACCACTGTCCTAAGCCAAGATAGACTCCATACACATGAGTTATATCCCCAGATGACGCTGGTTACAGAGAAGAACGTTGGGAAGGGCCTCATGCGTGATGTTGTTCTGCAAACTGGCCAGACCGCTTGGACCTGCTGGTTGTTTGTAACATATGCTGTGTAGTACACCCCTCACATTTTTTGTAAATATTTTATTATATCGTTTTATGTGACAACATTGAAGAAATCACACTTTGCTACAATGTAAAGTAGTGAGTGTACAACTTGTATAGCAGTGTAAATTTGCTGTCACCTCAAAATAACTCAACACAAAGCCATTAATGTCTAAACCGCTGGCAACAAAAGGGAGTACACCCCTAACTGAAAATGTCCAAATTGGGCCCAAAGTTTCAATTTTTGTGTGATCACCATAATTTTCCAGCACTGCCTGGAGGGTTACTCTTGGGCATGGAGTTCACCAGAGCTTCACAGGTTGCCACTGGAGTCCTCTTCTACTCCTCCATGACAACATCACGGAGCTGGTGGAGGTTAGAGACCTTGTGTTCCTCCACCTTCCGTTTTCAGATGCCCCACAGGCAGTGGTGGCCCGTCCATAGGGGGCGTCCGGGCGCCGCCCCCCCCCCCATGCAGTCAAAAAAAAAAGGAAAAAAAAAAAAAAAAAAGTTAAAAAACATTTTATTTAAACATGTCCCTTTAAAAAAATAAAATAAAATTTAATGTCTTTATGTGCACTGTGTCCTGGCGCCGGGCACAGTGCAATATGGTAAGTGCCACATCTGTGCAATCACGAGATTGCAGACGAGGCGCTTCATTTGCCCCAAAAAAAGCGATCTGTGGTGCAGTCGATCGCGCCACAGCTTCCGGCGCGATGGACTGCCCAGGCAAGTGCATAGACTTGAGTTAATATGGGCGGAGCTTCGACGTCACTCAAGGAAGTGACATTGGCACTCTGCTGCAGTGCTGAGGATCAGGTAAGCCATTGCTTTTCAACAGCGTTTTACATGTTAGGTGGTCGGCGGCACGGCGGGACCCCCCCCCCCTCTGCTGAACAACCTTGATGTCTCTCATTTCCGGTGGTCGGCAGCAGCACCCCCTCCCCCCGGGTTAACAACAGGTTTGTTCAAGTTTGCTGGTCGGCAGACAACCTTAATGTCTCTCATTTTCGGTGGTCGGCGGCGGCACCCCCCTCACCAACACACCCCCCCCCCCCCCTCGCCCGCTCAATTTGATTTCTCATTTTCAGTGGCATCCAAGGAATTTCATCCATGCATGGATGCACTGCAAACTTAGTAAAAATAATGGCAGCTAGGAAGGCTATTACAGGAGGATCCAATTGGATTTTGTGGGGCTGAAACATTCTCCTCATATATGCCTAACATCTGCTTCATGGTAGAAAACCGCATTCTGGGGAGTACCATCATGTAATTATAAAAGAAAAGCTCATGCACATTAAATACAAGCAATGAATAGCAACTTTCACCTATAGTCCCCAGAGAAATTACAGCCCCACAATGGAATCCTTGTGATAAGCTTGCAATGATTTACCTCTATCTTTGTTGGGGACTGTAGTCTGTCTAGTTTGTATTCATTGCTTGAAATGTAACGTGCATGGGCGTTTTTTTATATTTCAATTAACTATGCTTTAAACTTTATTTAATAAAACCAGGATAGTCCCATATTTTGTTGAATTTATCTCCTGCTTTTAAATCTTTGTCACATGCTTTCCAAAGGAAATGATCACCTTCTGTGCTCATGCATATTGCTGAGGCATATTGTCCCTATTCCTATTTAAATCGAAAATTGAATGTTGTGGTCAGATATGTGCAATTTACAGGTTGCAGAATGCAGATATGTGCAATTTACAGAATACAGATATGTGTGATGTACAGGTTGCAGAATGCAGATATGTGCGATTTACAGGTTGCAGAATGCACATATGTGCAATTTACAGGTTGCAGAAAAGGTGCTTTAGTAGAGCACTGTGCATAATGTGCAGCCTGGTATATGATGTGCAGAGCCCCGTGTATAATGTGCAGCCTGGTATATGATGTGCAGAGCCCTGCGTATAATGTGCAGCCTGGTATATGATGTGCAGAGCCCCGTGTATAATGTGCAGCCTGGTATATGATGTGCAGAGCCCGGCGTATAATGTGCAGCCTGGTATATGATGTGCAGAGCCCCGTGTATAATGTGCAGCCTGGTATATGTTGTGCAGCCTGGTATATGATGTGCAGAGCCCTGCGTATAATGTGCAGCCTGGTATATGATGCAGACCGGGTAAAATCTTGTAGTGAGTCGGATGTGGTTCTCATGCCATAGTTTAGAGACCCCTAGTCTATACTTCCTTTCAAGTGTGCAATCTAAAGGGAAATAACCCAAAATAACAACCGATAGCTACTGCTTTTCCAAGAAAAACTGAAAATTTCTGGCTGTGTTTTTCACATGGCGATATTGAATAAACATGCATCCAGAGCAGCTTGAAAAATATGGTGATCAGGTTGAATCTACATAATGTACCCTGTACATTTGTTCTCTGAAGTCTATTGCCAGTATAAAAGCCATCTACAAACTCATCACAGGGATGGTGGAAACCTCTCATTATGGGCATAGCGGGTGTATACTCCTGACACTATGAGTGGAAGAAAGTGGAATACAGGGGACGGAGTGGGTGGATTCTATAAGAGGTGTGGCTTATGAGAAGTGGGAGGGGTCAAACATGGAGGGACGGGGTCTTGCGCCCCCCCATCCTAAAACTTCACTGCCCACAGGTATTAAATAGGATTTAGGTCTGGAAATATGCTTGACCAGTCCATCACCATTACCTTCAGCTTCTTTAGCAAGGCAGTGGTCATCTTGGAGGTATATTTGGGGTCGTTATGTTGGAATACTGCCCTGTGGCCCAGTCATCGAAGGGAGGGGATCATGCTCTGCTTCAGTATGTCACAGTACATGTTGGCATTCATGGTTCCCTCAATGAACTGTAGCTTCCAAGTCCTGGCAGCACTCATGCAGCCCCAGACCATGACACTCCCACCATCATGCTTGATTGTAGGCAAGACACACTTGTCTTTGTACTCCTCACCTGGCTGCCGCCACACACGCTTGACACCATCTGAACCAAATACATTTATCTTGGTCTCATCAGACCACAGGACATGGTTCCAGTAATCCATGTGCTTACTCTGCTTGTCCTCAGCAAACTGTTTGTGGGCTTTCTTGTGCATAATATTTACAAATAAAAGCAAAAAACCTTTGAAAGTCACTTGTGTTGTTGCGAAACGCGTTGGGAGGAGCCGGGTGACGTCACTTCCGGTCATGGCTGAGACCGGAAGTCCCTGTGTTTGACATGCTGTTTTTATGCTTGCTGCTGACTTAGCCATTTCAGATGTTACTTTGCATATTTTAAAAGGGCAGTACAAACCCCCCCCCAAATGACCCCATTTTGGAAAGTAGACACCCCAAGGAAATTGCTGATGGGTATGTTGAGCCCATTGAATATTTATTTTTTTTGTCCTAAGGGATTGAATAATGACAAAAAAAATAATAATTTTTTTACAAAAAGTTGTCACTAAATGATATATTGCTCACACATGCCATGGTTATATGTGGAATTGCACCCCAAAATATATTCCGCTACTTCTCCCGAGTATGGGGATACCACGTGTGGGACTTTTTGGGAGTCTAGTCGTGCACGGCACCCCGAAAACCAATCACCACCTTCAGGATTTCTAAAGCCGCGTACACATGTAGCGGTATGACCGACGTACTTAGTCTGGCGGACTTCCCGCCAGACTGTCCGTCGGACTTTCCGAACGGGCTACTTGCCCACACACGGCACTTTTTGAGCGGACTAATACGGTGTACTAAGTCCGCCGTACTATCCGCCCTACCTGGAGACCCGCTCAAAATGAGCAGACTTTTCTCCGGGCGGGAAAAGTCCGCTCATTTCAAAAGTACGGCGGACTGGCATACACACGGCCGGATTGTCCGCCGAAATGCGAGTCAAAATGATTTCACTCCTCACTACCTATCACAGTTTCGAAGGCCATAAAATGCCAAAATAGCACAAAACGCCCCAAAATGACCCCATTTTGGAAAGTAGACACCCCAAGCTATTTACTGACAGGCATGTTGAGTCCATGGAATATTTTATATTTTGCACAAAGTTGTCACTAAATTATATATTGCTCACACATGCTATGGGCATAAGTCAAATTACACCCCAAAATAAATTCTGCTGCTTCTCCCGAGTACGGGGATACCACATGTGGGGGACTTTTTGGGAGCCTAGCCACGTACGGGACCCCGAAAACCAAGCACTGCCTTCCGGATTTAAATATAAAATGCTACCAAAAAAACTGTTAGCGATCGCAGGGATCAGGCCTGACTCTGCGATCGCTGCAGTTATGTGTTTAGTGTTTTGTAAGTGACAGTGATCGATCGATACTGCACTTGGGTGGGCTGGGCAGAGGGGCAAAACGCAGGTGCTAGCAGGTATCTGGGCTGATCCCGCTAACAATGCGGTTTTTTGGAACCCTAAACTGCTGGGGACGCTAGTATAGATCTGATCAGATATTGATCTGTTCAGATTCTATACCACTACGGGAGGTTTATGCTTTGCGTGTGGGTGTTAGCGGTACTGGCACTAACCTAGCGCTGCCTGGGGCGACGCAGACCCTGACCCTAAAACCTAATTGATATCACCCGCCGGGTGATCAGGGGGTTAAACCTTTATTGGGTAATAAATGGTGGGTGCCCTGATGCTATAAAAAGCAAACTAACCAGAGTCACCCGTAACACTTATACGGTGATCAGTGGTGAAAGGGTTAACTAGGGGCAATCAGGGGGTTCAAATTTTTATTAGGTAGTATATGGGGGTCCCTAGCGCTATATAAAAACCTGACGGGGAACCTAAATAACTAACTGGCTAACCAGCGTCACCAGTGACACTTATACTGTGATAGCTGGTGAAAGGGTTAACTAGGGGCAATCAGGGGGTTAAAACCATTATTGGGTAGTATATGGGGGTACCTAACGCTATAAAAACCTGGCGGTGAACCTAAAAAAATAACTAGCTACCTAACGACACTAGTGACACTAATGCAGCGATCAGAAAAATGATCGCTTAGTGACACTGGCAAAAGGGGGTGAAAGGGTTAACTAGGGGCAATCAGGGGGTTAAAACCATTATTGGGTAGTATATCGGGGTACCTAGCGATATAAAAACCTGGCGGTGAACCTAAAAAAATAACTAGCTACCTAGCGACAGTAGCGACAATAATGCAGCAATCAGAAAAATTATCGCTTAGTGACACTGGCAAAAGGGGGTGAAAGGGTTAACTCTAGGGGCAATCGGGGGGTTAAACCTTTATTGGGGGGTAGGGGGCTACCCTGGACCTAACACTAACTGCCCTGACAGTTTTTACTATTACAACTGACACTGAATGCAGTGATCAGTAAATAAATGATCAATGCAATCAGTGACACTGTGACTGGGGGGGGAGGGGGGGGGGGGGGGGTTTGTGTACTTATGTGTACCTATGTTAGAGTAGTGTTTTGGTGCACTTACTTTTTGTCTTCTCCTCATAGTCCGGTCAAAAAGACCGCCCTGAGGAGAATGACATCACTTCCTCCTTCCTGTGTATACAATACACAGTGGGAGGAAGCTTCTCATTGTCCAGGAGCGATCCAGAGGGGGTGGCCAGAAACCAACGGCCATCCCCTCATCATGGATCGCTCCTGAAGCGAAACGGACCACCGTATCCAGCGGGAGGGGGTCCGATCGGACCCCCCACCCGCTGGAAGGCAGGCATGTACATGTACGTGCTTGTGCCTGCCTGTGCCATTGCGATGACGTACAATGGCAATACGGCGGTCCTTAAGTGGTTAATGAATAGCAAAGTCTTTGTGTAATATGTGAATCAGTATCCCTTCTCCTAAAGGGTGTATAGAGGAGATATGTATGTCTTCATCCAAAGCCGCATTTCCAACGTACTTTCAGAAGTAGAAATTGAAGAATCCTTTGTTCGTTCAATAGTTGGTTTATTGTTCACAAAGATAAGCAAAGACAAAACTGACATCTGGTAACGTATGGCATGATGATACACTCAGAAGGAGGAAAGGGGTATCTGATCTACATTCTCCAAAGTGTAGAGTTCTTTCTCTTCCCACCGATCCTAAATCTCCATAATCCAACTCCATTCTTATACTCTTTCATGATGTTATGTCAGCATATCCTAATAACACCCATATTTGCATATATACCTAATATGGTTGAGTCTAAAGATAAGTAGCATAACTCCACCCATTGTCCTGACATAGTAACTCAAAAATAGAAGTACCTACTCAGCAAAACCACTCCTCTCTGTACTCTCTGTTGTTCTATGACCTTCAGAAAGCATTACTTATTACCGTAAATATAACTTGCATATATTTTCAGAAACTTTTATCACTTAAAATATTAACTCAAAAACTTCTAACAGCACCCATGCACTCTTAATGGAGGGGCTGCCCCTGCTCACGGCAAAGAAAAAGAAACAATTAATGTTTAGTAAATCTAAGCACTCTTTTGCACCTTATATGTTTATTATTTTTGCACATCGTTTGCACATTTTATACGGAACCTTATTTGCACAGATATGTCAATTTAGAATCAGTTCACCCTACACAATACTACCAAAAGTATTGGGACGCCTGCCTTTAAACGCACAGGAACTTTAATAGCATCCCAGTCTTAGTCCGTAGGGTTCAATATTGAGTTGGCTCACCCTTTGCAGCTATAACAGCTTCAATTTTAATTATTATGTAAATTTAACATCTACTCAACCCACTTGTGCTTCCAAATCTTACATAACTGTTTGGAGCAATTCTATTTTTAGGTTTCCAGCTGTTTTGATTTCCTGCTTTTTTCATCTTCACCATGTGGATACATGAATCATTATCATTTAGTTGTTTTCTATATTCTTATACGATTTTATTTCAAAGGATCTTTTCATCCAAGATTGCATTCATGAAAAAATTAAATGTTCACATTATGGCCAAATGTATGTGATCACTTGACCCACGTACTACAGCTATCTATTTGATCATCCAACTGTGTTCAGATGCTTGCAGTGAAGGGTATGGTTAATTCTACATCATACAAAGAGATTATAGATAATTTTGCTCTTCCAACCTCATGGTAACAATTTGACTCTGTCCCATTAACAAAGCCAACTCCATAAAGACATGGTTTCACCAATTTGGTGTCAAGAAATTGAAGTGGTCTGTACAGAGCCCTGACCTCAACCCCAATGAATACCTTTGGGATAAATTGGAACACCGATTTGGACCAGGTGTTTTTATCCAACATCAATATTTGACCACAGCCGATCTGAGGCTGAGAAAGGAGGCGTGACTAAGCCTCTGAAATGCGTTCCGATTGGTCATCTCTACTCGTAGTTTGACAGGTGCCATTCGGCTCACGACAGCTCTTGGTTCCAGTGTCCTCTCTCCAGTCTTAACAGAGCCGCTGTGGCGAGGACTACTCCATGAGCACCTTTGCAGAGCCCACCTGTTACACACAGTTACCAATCGTCATCTTGTGAGTTGAACCTGTTACTGTTTTTACATATACACTTATTAAACTGTGCTACACTATTGGTTGCCTGGCGCCTCTCTCCCCCTCCCTTCTTCTAATTCAGTGTGGGTCCCTAGACCCCAGTGCAGGCTGCCTCACTTCCAATTGAGACAACAGTAATTTTTTACTGATTTTTTTATTTTCACCCAGACTGAGCACACGCGAGACACTTTTGTGTATAAGTGCATATTTTTATGTACACACTATACAGTTTTATTTATTTTTACTTTTTGGTTAATTTTTGGACATTTTACACTAGACAATCCAGGGCAGCACTGAGAATTTTTGTTTGTTAGTTCCATATTAATGGCCATCAGGACTTGACCTCAACCCTACTGAAAACCTCTAGGATCAAGTAATTTCATCCAACAACAGTACCTGACCACAACCCTACTGAACACCTCTGGGATCGAGTCATTTCATACAACATCAGTACCTGACCTCAACCCTACTGAACACCTTTGGGATCAGGTACAGTTTCCTAACTGATCCTAATTTCTCCCTATGCAATTTGTCAGACTTTCTTTTGCTTTCCAATACACTAACACTATGGTTGCTCTTTGACCCTCCTTTTAGAGAGGAGGCTGGCTTAACCAAACACCCCCTTATTGACACATCTAAGCCCACTGGTCATACAGTAGTTCAACGGCCATTTAGTGCATTATGCTTAAAAAAATTCTGGACAAATCTGACATTAAAATCCCCCGAGCAGGCAAATCTCGAATCCACAGGATTCACCAAGAACCCTTGGTTGCAGTGAACCCAAACCCAAACCTTATCCTTAGTGGACACCATACCATAACACTTACGATATGGCCAAAAGATTGTGGATTCTGCCCAAAATATTGAGTTACAGTGTTTCCAGTGAAGGGTACGGTTAATACAGCACACAATGACATTTTAGACAATTGTGCTTTTCTAACAGTTTGGTGAAGACCATTTTTTGTTTTAGACTGTGCCTCTCTGTACAAAGCCAACTCCATAAAGACATGGTTTGACCAGTTTGGTGTGGAGGAACTTGACTGTCCTGCACAGAGCCCTGACCTCATCCCTTCTGAAAACCTTTAGACTAAAATGGAGCCACGTCTTCTCATCCAACATCGGTACCTGACCTCAGCCCTTCTAAACACCTTTGGGATCAAATGGAATGCCAATTGTGAGCCAGGTCTTCTCATCCAACATTAGTACTTGATCTCACAAATACTCTTTTGAGCTGAATGGACACAAATTTCCACAGAATGTTACATCCACAAAGTGGGATCAACTCTATTTTGATGCCCATGGTTTTGGAATTAAATAGCCAACAGCTGATATAGTTGTCATAGGCAGATATCCACAAACCTTGGACCATACAGTGTATGAAGTGTTCAGTAATGGTTATTGCATATTGTAATATGGGTTAGTCAACCAAAGCTTTGTTGTTCTTTCAGGTTATTATGCATCCTCTGAAACCTCGGATGTCAACAGTTAAAGGAATAATCTGCATCATCTTCATCTGGTTCATGGCCAGTGGATTCTCGTTACCTCATGCTGTCTGCCAGAAGCTAGAACGATTTTATATTGGGTAATTTTAATTTACATTGTTTTCTTCCCTTACTTTATAGTGTATGCTTGGTATGTACATTTTAAAATTAATATTATAACATTTACATGAAATTAAATGTTGACATGACTTGCATATTAATGCTTGCTATTCCATATATTAAAGTGGAAGTAAACTCCCATGCATGACTTTTACCTATAGGTAAAGCCTATAGTACGGCTGGCCTATAGGTGCAGTAAATATCTCCTAAACGTTCACTGTTTAGGAGATATTTACTTTTGATGTAGCTGGAGACGTCACCGGAGCATGCACTCTGAAGGAACGGCATATCGTGCCGTTGCTTCAGAGTCCTGTGTCCCAAGAGTCCTGTGTCCCAAGAGTCCTGTGTCCCAAGAGTCCTGTGTCCCAAGAGTCCTGTGTCCCCCCGTGCGTGCGCCAGAGCGACGTCATCGTGGCTCCAGCTCTTCACACAGCCAGAGTCCACTGGAAGGAAGACTGGGTGAAGATGGAAGCACCTTCAGAGGTGACAGCACGTTGCTGGAGGGCTTTGTTTTACGGTAAGTTTCACCAATTGTGCTAGTATGTTATGCATACTAGCACATTATGGCATTGCCTTCAGGATTATAAAAAAATAAATAAAAATTATTATTAATTATTGTATATTATTTGGTCACCTGTATATCGGGGAATGTAAATATCATTACTTCCATTGCCGCAGCCATATCCTTGTTGCTGCAGGCAGGAGGAAGCATTTCCTCTCCCCTGTTGTGTAGACTGAAACATTGTAATGTTGTAGATAAAAAGAATGTGGCGCACAAAATTTTAATAATTTAAATACAAGTAATAATTCATCAAAAGACATATGTATATGAAAAAGACATAAATGTGAATAGTCCCAATATGAAAAAAATTCCACCAATCAGGAGCAAGTCACCATCCACCATATCAAAAAAGAATAAAGGTAGTAGGGTCCCATCACCTTCACCCAATAAGACTGACCCTTACCGTCAGTGCATGGGTAATGCACATATAACAGCGGCTCAAATAGTGATTCCTCCCGATCAGTGTGAGGATACAAAATTCCTCACAGCTTGGAGAAGGTATGGAGACCATTACACACGGCTCAGTATTCATAGAAATAAAAAGACACCACTCATCGCGCAAGCATCTTAAGATGAATTCAACATTTTATAAGTAAAAATTACACTCACATTTTGTAGAACAGAAAGCGCAAAATAAGAAGTGACCAGCGCTTCAGAAGTAACCTCTCAACTGTAGTCCGTTCGTGCCCTGCGTCATACAGGCTCCACCCAATGTTTCGTCATTAGAATGCGTCATCAGGGGCCTAATGTTGTAGCAAGTCACAAGGTGAGAGGCTGCAGCAGAGACTGATCTGTGCCAGACATTTGCAAACACAGCCAAGAACTGCACAGCCTCCAGGATTTACTCTGAGTCGGCATCTTAGTCCAGAGAGCAGATGGTGACCCTGCCTGAAAAAAAGATGGCTCCGTCCTCCTTGAGACGTGGCATGGTGAAAATGGTCTCCAGTATACACTATATTACAAAAGTATTGGGACACCTGCCTTTATACGCACATGAACTTTAATTGCATCCCAGACTAAGGCTCGGTTCACACAGGGGCAACCTGACTTACAACGCGACTTTGCAAGGCAATTTGGAGGTGACTTCAGTGCGATGTTAAGCAATGCGACTTAAAGTTGCCTCCAGGACAGGCGACTTTGGCCAATCACAGTATAATCAGCTCTCGGGGGGAGGGGTTTGCCTGGGTAAACCGATTTCTTTTCCTGTAAAGTTGCTTCAAAATAGATGGAGATCTGACTTGGAGGCGACTTCCATTGAAATCTATAGGTACAAATTGCCTAGAAGTTGCCTTGAAATAGTACAGAAACCTTTTCTGAAATTGGAGCAACTTCAGTAGTGTGCATTAAGACGGCTCTCATTCACTTAAATGGAATTTCTTATGTCCCGTGACTTAGGGCAACTTGAGGTCTGACAAGTTGGATCCCAAGTTGTGGTAGTGTGAACCGGCACTTAGTCCATAGGGTTAAATGTTGAGTTAGCCCACCATTTGCAGCTATAACAGCTTCAACTCTTCTGCGAAGGCTGTCTACAAGGTTTAGGAGGGTGTCAGAGAATATTTGACAATTTTTCCAAAACAAATTTGTGAGATGTTGGACGAGAAGGCCTCGCAGGCTGAGGTTACGTTCCTCCACCCCAAACGCGTTCATCTAAGTCCTTATGGACTTTGCTTTGTGCACTCGTCCAAATCATTTGGGGGAGGGGGGGAATTATGGTGTGGTGGTTGTCTTTCAGGGGTTGGGCTTGGCCCCTTAGTTCCAGTGAAGGGAACTCTTCATGCTCCCAACTTTGTGGGAACAGTTTGGAGATGGCCTCTTCTTGTTCCAACATGACTGCGCATCAGTGCATAGAGCAAGGTCCATAAAGACATGGATGAGCAAGTCTGCGATGAAGGAACTTGACTGGCCTGCACAGAGTCCTGACCTCAACCTGAACACCTTTGGGATGAATTAGAGTGGAGACTGTGAGCCAGGCCTTCTCGTCCAATGTCAGAGCCTGATCCCACAAATGCGCTTCTGGTAGAATGGTCAAACATTCCCATAGACACACTCCTAAACCTTGTGGACAGCCCTCCCAGAAGAGTTGAAGCTGTTATAGCTGCAAAGGGTGGGCCAACTCAATATTGAACCCCACAGACTGAGACGCCATTAAAGTTCATGTGCGTGTAAAGGCAGGTGTCCCAATACTTTTGGTAATATATGTATTTAGCGTAGCCCTAGATGAATCCCCCAGCAGGGGCACAGACAGCACTAATGTTTCCACAATGTATTAAAACTTAAAAAGTTTTAGATAGAATTGAAAGTTTTCTAATCATTGTGTCTACAGTTAAGTGGTGTCCCTCTGAGACAGATCTCCCCAGACAACGAGCGATTTACGTACAATGCACACAGACATGTCTGACTTTTATGTACAGATAATGGCATAAAATTATCAGAGGATTTCAGAAACTAAATGGCGATAGAGATGAATTTGAAGTATTCTTAAAAAATAATAATCAATTACGGGAAACGTTGCTTCTACTTTTTTTTTATGTCTTAATGAATTCTATTAGTTCAATTATAAAAAAGACAAATGCCCCAAAGTTTAAATGTAGAATTCGCCTCACTAATAAAATCCCAATTTTAACCACTTCCTGCCCGCGCTACAGCCGAAAGACAGCTACAGCATGGGCTTATTTTGCCGGGAGGATGTACACGGATGTCCTCCAGTGATAATGCTGCCTGCGGCGTGTGGTTGGCACTCTCTGCTCGCGGAGTCCTTTCCGACTCAGCTGACCACAGGTCAGGGTAAAGGACTAATCACAGCGGGCCTTTATCATATGATAAGCTGTGTCCAATGACAGCTGATCATGGAAGTAAACAAGCCGGTTATTAGCTTTTCTGTCCACATGCTGACAGCGTGAGGAGAGAAATAAGAGCGATAACCGGTTTGTGTTAAAAGGAACATCTACAATGATATTTAGGGCACTGATTACCCTACAGTGTCCACTAGTGCTGCCAATCAGTGCCTCCTCATCAGTGTAACCTATCAGTGCCTCCTCATCAGTGTAACCTAAAAGTGCCTCCTCATCAGTGTAACCTATCAGTGCCTCCTCATCAGTGTAACCTATCAGTGCCTCCTCATCAGTGTAACCTATCAGTTCCTCCTCATCAGTGAAACCTCTCAGTGCTCCCCATCAGTACCGCCTACCAGTGTCTATCAGAGCCCATCAGTGCCGCCTATAAGAGCCCATCAGTGCCGCCTATAAGAGCCCATCAGTGCCGCTTATAAGAGCCCATCAGTGCCGCCTATCAGAGCCCATCAGTGCCGCCTATCAGAGCCCATCAGTGCCGCCTATCAGAGCCCATCAGTGCCGCCTATCAGAGCCCATCAGTGCCGCCTGTAACGGAACGTCTCACACTCCACTTAAGTGCTTCTGTCATATACCACTTCTTCCAGTCTGAATATAGATATTAAATATTATAGCCACATGTGACAACCAAGAACTAGGCAGGACTTGTTTGGCTGTAAAGCTGGAACTCTTCATTTGAACTAGAATATAGGCTTTTATACACTTGAGACGGAGGTTCCCCCTCTTGATCATATTACCCTAACAATACAAACTGTAACCAGAAACAAATTAAAGAGGAAGTAAACCCAGATGAGTTTACTTCCTCTTTTTTTCCCTGCAAAGGTAAAGCATAATGGACTACTATGCATCGCATAGTAGCCCATTATGTGTCACTTACCTGACACAGGAGCCAGAGAAGTCGCACTGTCCCCTGTAGTCCGCCGCATCCATCTTGCTGGTGGCGTCTCGCAGCTCCGCCGCTGTCATTCGGCGAAGCCGCGATGACGTCACTCCCGCGCATGCGCACGGGAGTCGACAAATGCGGTAGCTCCATTTTTGGAACTGCAGCGTTCAGTGCGCCTGCGCGCCGCTGTCTACGGCGCATGCGCCGTAGACAGCGGTGCACGTTTTCGGGCAAATATCTCCTAAACCATATAGGTTTAGGAGATATTGCTTGGACCTACAGGTAAGCCTTAATCTAGGCTTACCTGTAGGTCAAAGTGGTTTGTAAGGGTTTACAACCACTTTAACATGGGCTAACTAGTCATTTAACCAGCCTAGGTGACTCAGAGGTCTGACCTTTCAGGTCAGACTTGCCGTCTTCTAGCTCAGAAGACACAATACATATTATCATAAGTATAAACACAGAACACCTTCACACAATAGCAGGAGCTCCCAGTAGTAGACGAACCGGCTCCTACACTTAAGACCATGAAATCGATATCCAAGCAATGATTTGATAAATCAGGGATTGCAGATGGCATGGCAGCAGTCTATAAAACTGTTACAATGTTCCATCATTTTCTCAGTTGCCCCTAACAGAGACAGGGTAACTTAAGCATAGGAGATGCATAGGGAGCTGAAACAAGCGTTTCTCAGCCTCTCCAAGGGATTTTGGGTTTCATGGGCCCCCATCCAAAGAGACTCCCATCACACCACCTATCAGTGCCCATCAGTGCAGTCTCATTAGTGCACATCAGTGAAGGAGAAAAATTACCTGTTTGCAAAATTTTATAAACAAATTTTATTTAAAAACATTTTCGGTCTTATCGTTTGTTTAGCAAAAAATAAAAAACCCAGTGGTGATTTAATACCACCAAAAGAAAGCTCTATTTGTGTATAATAATGATAAATATTTCATTTGGGTACAGTGTTGCATGATCGCACAATTGTCATTCAAAATGCGACAGCGCTGATAGCTGAAAATTGGCCTGGGCAATAAGGGGGGTAAAGTGCCAAATAAGCAAGCGTTTAATATACTATAGAGCCAAAAATGTGTGGGACCCTGACCTACTGTATAAGAGTATGTTGTACATACCATTCCAAAACAATAGAAATTCACATAGAGTTGACAGTTCCCCCCCCCCCCCCCCCCCCGCCTTTTTTGTTTGTGACCATAAAACCTAAAAGCAGGAAAAAAAAAAAACACCACACATAACCCTATCCCAAAACACACCTGATCTTTCGATTCTGAAGTTTCACTTTCAGGTCCCCATTCCAACCCATTGACTAGACAATGATAGAAGAAGCAGCAGAGCTCATTACTTTCTCATTATGCTCTCTCCACCTATCAGCATGCTTATTTCACTGCAGTAGACCTGACTGGCTCAGTGTGCAGAGTTTTTTTTGACATCCTAGATAAAAAAAATACCCTTGGACCAATGGTTTGCACTTTGTCTTTTAAATTACAGTATATATATATAAATATAAATATATATATATATATATATATATATATATAAATATATATATATATATATATATATATATATATATATATATATACATATACATACACATAAACATAAACACACACACACACACACACACTATATTACCAAAAGTATTGGGAGGTCTGCCCTTACATGCACTTGAACCATTGACCTTGACCATTCTTCCAGAAGTGCATTTGTGAGGTCAGGCACTGATGTTGGATAAGAAGAAGGCCTGGCTTGCAGTTTATGCTCCAATTCATCCCAAAGATGTTCTATTGGGTTGAGATCAGGACTCCTCCACCCCAAACTCTCTCATCCATGTCTTTACGGACCTTGCTTTGTGCATTGGTGCGTAGTCATGTTGGAACAGGAAGGGGCCATCCCCAAACTGTTCCTACAAAGTTGGGAGCATGAAATCGTCCAAAATGTCTTGGTATGCTGACGCCTTAAGAGTGACCTTCACTGGAACTAAGGGGCCAAGCCCAACCCCTGAAAATCAACCCAACACCAAAATCCCCCTTCCACCAAATGATTTGGACCAGTGCACAAAGCAAGGTCCATGAAGACATGGATGAGCGAGTTTGGGGTGGAGGAAATTGACTGGCCTGCACAGAGTCCTAACCTCAACCCGATAGAACACCTTTGGCATGAATTAGAGCGTAGACTGCGAGCCAGGCCTTCTCGTCCAACATCAGTTGCCTGACCTCACAAATGCTCTTCTGGAAGAATGGTCAAACATTCCCATAGACACACTCCTAAACCTTGTGGACAGCCTTCCCAGAAGAGTTGAAGCTGTTATAGCTGCAAAGGGTGGGCCAACTCAATAACCAGGATGTCGTTAAAGTTCATGTACTTGTAAAGGCAGGCGTCCCACTACTTTTGACAATATAATGTGTATATATACACACACATATGAATATGTTGCCCCAGAAGTTGTGTTAAAAACAGAAAAAATGGGCAAGTGTAAGGATTTGAGCGACTCGGTCATCTTGTCAATTTTACAATTTGGCCCTTGTCAGAGTCTGGAAAACTCCAAAACTGCAACTCTTGTGGGATGTTCCTGGTCTGCATTGGTCAGGACTGACCAAAAGCAGTCCCTGGAAGTATAAGTGGCAAACCGGTGAAAGGGTCTTAGGGCTATAGCCGCTAGCAGTTTTAACTGTGTCCTCCCAGCAGGAGCGGCTCCCCGAGAAACCCCCTCACCCCTCACCACCCAACAGATTTGTGGGAGGGATTCCCCCATCAACACTGACTGTATTGATGGGGGATTTAAGTATTTTTTCCTTTCCTGCAACCGATGGAAAACAAAAGAAAATCGCATAATCTATGGCCTGCTTTAGGCTAATTAATGGAGGTGTGGAGGGAAGACTGGCCCATATAGTTCGATCCAGTAGAAGAGCTACTGTAGCTCAAATTGCTGAAAAAGTTATTGATGGTTCTGATAGAAAGGTGTCAGTACACACAAAGTATTGCAGTTTGTTGTGTATGGGGCTGCGTAGCCACAGACCGGTCAGGGTGCCCACAGCCAAAAGTGCCTACAATGGGCAAGTGAGAATCGGAACTAGAGCACAGAGCAATGGAAGAAGTTGGCCTGGTCTGATGAGTTCAATAATGGCTTGAAGAACACAAGTTCGAGGTGCTGACTTGGCCTTTGAATTCTGCAGATCTCCATCCAATCAAACATTTGTAGGGCATGTTGGAAAAACATGTCCAATCTATGAAGGCCCCACCTTGCAACTTTCAAGATTTAAAGGATCTGCTACGGACGGCTTGGTGCAAGATACCACAGCATACCTTCAGAAGTCTAGTGGTGTCTATGCCTTGAGGAGACGGGGCTGTTTTAGCAGCAAAAAGGGGAGTCTGCCAAATATCAGTGGAGTGGTCACCACCTAGTGGCTTCCAGAACTGAGAATTGCCTTACTGGAGTACATAAGAATATACAATGCTTTGGAAAAGTATTTGCCCCCTTTCTGATTTTTTATTTCTTTACATATTTGTCACACTTAAAGGGGTTGTAAACTCATGTTTTTTCACCTTAATGCACCCTATGCATTAAGGTGAAAAAACTTTGACACTGTCTAGCCCCCCCGTTTTACTCACCTGAGCCCATTCTTTCCCTCGGCGGAGACGTGCTCTTCCTCTCTGCCCATTGTCTTGGGTCTTGAACGGATAGATTGATATCAGTGCAGCTATTGGCTCCCGCTGCTGTAAATCAAATCCAATGATGCAGGGCCAAATCCCGCTTTCTGTGTGAATACACGCAGAAGCAGGACTCAGGAGCTGCCCGCACAGGTGTCCACCATGGTGAGCGACCCTGCAACGAGCTCCGGGAGTAGGATCGTAGGTCCCGCGGGCTCAATGCGGGGATACCCGCGATCGTCTCACGGAGAGGAAGAATGGGGAGATGCTGATGTAAACAAGCTTCGCCCCGTTCTTCCTAGTGACACTGTCACTGATTGTCTGTTCCCTCTCATCGGGAGCAGCGTCACTCGTAGCCACGCCCCCCAACAGTTAGATTCACTCCAAAAATATGTAGAAGAATACATATCGGCCTAAATTGAGGAAAAAAATTTGGGGGATATTTATTATAGTAAAAAGTAAAAACAATGTGTTTTTTTCAAAATTGACGCTCTATTTTTGTATAAAATAAAAAGTGCAGAGGTGATGAAATAACACCAAAAGAAAGCTCTATTTGTGGGAAAAAAAGAACGTCAATTTTGTTTGGGAGCCACATCGCACGACTGTCAGTTAAAGCGATGCAGTGCCGAATCGCAAAAAGTGCTCTGGTCTTTGGCCAGCCAAATGGTCTGGGGCTTAAGTGGTTAACACGTTAAAGTGTATCTGAGATTTTAGTGATTTGGTTTATATCTACTTTCATATACCATCTACATACTTAGACTGTGTAATTAGTGGTTTAAATAGACTTTAATTTGAAGCTCCCATAAATTACAATTCTTTACAAAAGCTTTTTGAACGGTCGAGTTCTCTATCTTTGTTGAATTCTCTACTTTTAGATTTCACCTTATTTAATGGTTTTTCATATGTTCTCTTGAAACGCTCTACAGTGATAAAGTATAATTATAATTTTAGGAAAACAAATTACAGAACTATTATTGCTTAATTACATGTTATAGAAACGTCTGTAGATTTTTAGATTTAACTCTCACTTATGTTTCAGTTATTTCAACACCTTTCAAAAATGTACCTGTTTTATCCTCATTTTTAGAGGTTTCTGATCTCTACATTTAGTCTGTGAAAGCAACTTCTTCTTATATACTTATAAACAAATTCCTTTTCAAAATAACTCTTAGGACTTTCATGGTAACACTATAGTCAGTTTACTTAAAACGTAATCAACATTTTTTTTTTTAATTTTGACTCAAGGTAAAATCTCACAGTAAAACAATTATGTACATCTGCAAATTATGATAGCATATGACGTCATATGTGACGAAATGTGTAGGGAGGAGCTATTGCTCATGGCGTCACCATGCATTGAAATCAGTTTTATACTGATGATGAGCACTTATCTTTTACACTGCTGTAGCAGAACCAGTGGATGCACATACTTTTCGCAGGTGACCATGTGGATACACAAGTACATTTGACTCTTTAGATCTTTTCTCTGGTAAGAGTTGTATTGTTCACTAGGTGGAGGAGCACGTGAGGCGTCGTGTTTGTAGCACTAATCAACAGTGTTGATCAAGACTGTTTGTGTCACCTTCACATTTTTGGGGGAATTTCAGTCGCTTAATTTGTTGTTTAATTTATTGTTTGTATTCACATACAGTGTATTTCATTTATTTATGTTTTATTAATTATATTGCTATATTTAGCACAGCATTTTTGTAATTACACATTGTTGTGCTCTTGAACGACTGGAGTAAAACCAAATCCGTGCAGGACTTCACCCTATAGAAATCATCCCTTCTAAAAATACAATTCCTGCCTCCATTCTGCCAAACAAACCTACTTTGTCTCTCTTATTAACACCTTGTCATCCAGTCCCCGTTGGTCCTTCTCAACCTTTAACTCTCTGCTTCGTCTAAATTATCCATAGGTGACGCATTTCAAAGTCTTTACAGACTACCAATTTAGCTTTTTATGGACTGCCTGCCCACAATGTACTGCAGACTGACAGCTCATACAGGCACAGCTACATATCAAGTGGTGGCTGGTGCTATATATTTTTGGGGGGTAGCAAACAATGCACCCCCAGCCATGGTCAGTTGAATCAGCCGCAAACGCCACCAGTCAGATCACCCGCATCCCCCCATGGTTGATCATCAGCCCTGCACTTACCGTATCTAGGTCCAGGGCCAGGTGGAGGTTGGCGTCTCCTCCTCCTTGGCTTTACAGTGGCTTCCCCTGCGTCTCCTCCTCCTCTACCTCTTCTCCTCCAATTCAAGCACTTCTTTCAGCCAGTCGGGTCTCAGGACCAGTGATGGTCATCTTACTTTAAAAAAGTAATTAGTTAAATTACTTCTCCCAAAAAGTAATTGCGTTAGTAACTCAGTTACTACATTGGAAAAGTAATTAGTTACTCAGCAAAGTAACTGACTTTTTTCTTAATATTTTATAGATGGGACATCTCGCAATCCCCATCACCTGGTATGGATCTAAAGGGGAACCCCCTACGAGACCCTTATCTGAGCACACAGGCTTCTTCCGCTCTCTCCGGCCGTAATGGCAGAGACGCGTTGTGTGGCGACTTATATAGGTATAAGTGGCGGGGTCACTGGGTGATGTCCCAGGGGGATGCTGGGACTGTGACATCATAAAGGGCGGGGTCATCATTTGACCTCCCCCGATGACACCGCCCCTTATACCTATATAAGTCGCCATACAACGTGTTCCTGCCATTACGGCTGGAGAGAGCATCATGTCAACATCGGGAGGAGGAGGAGAGTGGGGGGCCGGAATCTGGGGGCCCCCTTATTAAAGGGGGCTCCTGGATTCTGATAGGCCCCCCGCCCGCAGACCGGGAAGAGGCCCTTGTCCTCATCAACATGGGGACAAGGTGCTTTGGGGTGGGGGGGCTGTAGGGCCCATGTTGAGGGCACGTGGCCTGGTACGGTTCATGAGGGGGGTGCTTGCTCGTCCCCATCCCCTTTCCTGACCGGCTGGGCTACGTGCTCAGATAAGGGTCTGCTATGGACTTTGGGGGGACCCCCATGCCGTTTTTTCACCGTAGGGGTTCTCCTTTAAATCCATACCAGGTGACGGGGCTCGCGAGGTGTCAATCTCGCCAATGAAGGCGGCGACATTCACTTCTATCGCTAGTCCCGTCTACCTGGTCCCAAGCGGTAGATGTAATTGTGGTAACGCCGCCCAAATAATGGGAACGGCATTACCATGAGGGGAAGAGTAATCAGTTAGATTACTTGTTACCCTCTAAAGTAACTGCGTTAAGTAACTCCATTTATTTTAACGGAGTTACTTACATCACTGCTCAGGACACGCTTACTGATTCACCAGGAGGAGAAGCAGGAAAAAATTAGCAAATACTAACTCACTATTGTTACACAACTGGGTGGGCTCAGGGCGCAGTGCTCTCCCACCCCTTTCTCAGGGTGGCATCTCCTTCTCCTGGTGCTTCACGGTGGCTTGCCCTGCCTTCTCCTCCATGGTGGCCAATAGGATCACCACCCATTTTGAAGACTATTAGAGCCTCTGGCTCCAATCACATGCTTCTAATAAAAAAAAACTTATTTGAATCCATGTGTCCGGCACCCCGTATGCACTGGGGCGGGGGGGGGGGCAGCACCCCTCCGCCCTACAATGGGCCATCACCCAGTGGTGATTGAATACCACCAAATAAAAAAACAATTTGTGTGAAAAAAATTATATCAATTTTGTTTGGGTGCAGTGCTGCATGACCACGCAATTACCAGTTAAAGCAGCACAGTGCTGAATAGCAAAACATTTCCTGACCATTAAGGGGGTAAAACCTTCCGGTCCTTACGTGGTTAAAGGGGAAAAATCTTCTGGAGTTGAGGTAGTTGAAGGAACACAGAAGGTCTGAAGCTAGAATTATTGCTCACACATGGATGTTCACGGCGATGCCTCACTTGTTTGGTGCCATCCTTGTTTACATATGCAGCGTCGGGATAAAGTTATCCAGCACCCAAGGCAAAGACGCTAACCTGCGCCCATCCACCCCATTCATGATGGGCAATCTTAGGGGATGCTGCTATCCCTACTCCTGGAGCCAGAAGGCACCCCCATCCTAACAGTAAACCATTGAGCCAAGGACAGATTCCCATCCCGCCCACCCCTTGTGTGTGGGACCTACTTACAATGCTGTATCCTGGCCTAGGTCGACAAGGCCCAGGCCTAGGGCAGTACTTTGCAGGTGGGCAGCACGGAAAGAATCCCCACAAACTATTAGTGCAGCACCAGCCTTATGGGGCAGACTGGGCTGAGAGGCAAATAAGTTTAGCACCCCCATAATGCGGCCGCACTGCCTCCAGTATGCGGGCGGCCGGCATTCTGCAAGTGTGTGTGTGTGTGTGTGTGTGAGAAACGCCACTTCTAATTTTGACTGTCCTATCATCCCAGACCACAAACCTTCCTCGCTGCACTATATGTTTTCTGCTGTACCATTGGCATGGTTATATCTTCTTCTTAGTCCTCTCCATAAAATTATCAGAAATTTGTGCTTAACCACTTAAGCCCCGGACCATTTTCCAGCTAAAAGACCAAGCCCCCTTTTGTGATTCGGCACTGCGCCACTTTAACTGACAATTGCGTGGGCATGCGACATGGCTCCAAAACAAAATTGACGTCCTTTTTTTCCCACAAATAGAGCTTTCTTTTGGTGGTATTTAATCACCTCGGTTTTTATTTTTTGCGCTATAAACAAAAATGGAGTGACAATTTTGAAAAAAAGCGTTATTTTTTACTTTTTGCTATAATAAATATCCCCCAAAAATATATAAACATACATAAACATTTTTTCCCTCAGTTTAGGCCGATACATATTCTTCTAAATACTTTTGGTAAAAAAAAAAAAGGCGGTCCTTAAGCGGTTAAAGTAGAACTATAGGCAACACTTTTTTTTTTCATTTTGGATAGAATAAAGGAGGGATATAGCCCGTCAGTTTATTTTTTACGATCCATTGTAGTGTCCCATTGCAGAGATTTCCGTTCACTTCCTGCCCCATAGTCAAACAGTAAGTGAGAGGAAATCTATGCAAATTAAGGTAATTCTTTGCTCTCCCCCCACCCCAGGCCCTCAGAACTAGTGTCCCCACTTGAAAAAATCCAGGGCAGGTCTTAAACGGTAAGGGGTGTGGCCTTGACAGGAAGGGGTGGGTCGTATTTAAATTAGGGGGGTTGCACGAGTTAAGTCATGCCTAGGGCTGCACAAAACCTAAATACACTACTGCTTATGTATGCACATGTGCGCTGGAAGGCCAGGCAGAGCCCTTTTGGCAAATCTGTGCAATGCGTGGAATATGGCAATGCCGCTGCGCCATTAAGGGCAACAGGAGCGCAACGTCATTTTTGCCTAGGCAAGAAAGGAGGAAGTGCAGAACCAAAAATAAAAAATTAAAGAAAACGTTTCTCTAATTGTGGGAAAGGGCGGGAGGCAAGTAAAAATAAAGTTTTTTTGTTTTTTAGGGGTGAAGTTAACTAACTGTAAATGGTGTCATTCACCTGGGTGTGCTGTGTGGCAGAGCTGTGAAAATCTCAGTACTGGATAGGAAGAGATAAAAAAATATCCTGGCAGGGAAAACCACTGTCGTATCTCATCCAGGGCTCAGCTTTAACTCCATAAAGTCCTTGTGCTTCTCCAATGCAAAGACATGACGAAGAAACGTATGTTCGCACACATTTCTTATAGCACTTCAATGCCGTGACTCAGACTCTTGGTGTTTGCCGTTTCTGGCCTCACGTTGAGTATGAATCACTTTAGGAATAAATAAAATAGGAGCATGATGGTTTCTATGACAACAAAATTTCCCTTCTATAAAGATGTAGATGCATTTAGCCGGGTACTTTGCCAAGTAAAGTAAATTGCCAATTTTCTGTATTTATTCTTTATATTTTTGTGGCGTCAATTAAGGTTACATGCTGGAAAAACTTTTTTGCTTTTCTTGCCGGCACAGCTTATCCATCATTTGAGTTCACACACATTTGTTCATTTCATTCATTTTAACAAAGCTCAGAAACAAAAGAGTTTGGTCAAAGCTTTAACTACTTAAGGCCCACTTCCTGACCAGGCCATTTTTTGTGATACGGTACTGCGTCGATTTAACTGCTTCAGCCCCAGAAGATTTTATCCCCTTCCAGACCAGAGCACTTTTTGCGATTCGGCACTGCGTCGCTTTAACTGACAATTGCGCGGTCGTGCGACGTGGCTCCCAAACAGAATTGACGTCTTTTTTGCGCCATAAACAGAAAAAGAGCAACAATTTTGAAAAAAAAAAAACACATTCTTTTTTACATTTTTGCTATAATTAATATCCCCCAAAAATATATATAAAAAATATTTTTTTCCTCAGTTTAGGACGATACGTATTCTTCTACATATTTTTAGTAAAAAATAAAAATAAAAAAATCGCAATACGCGTTTATTGATTGGTTTGTACGAAAGTTATAGTGTTTATAATACAGGGGATAGTTTTATGGCATTTATATTAATAATTTTTTTTTTACTAGTAATGTAACAATCAGCGTTTTTTTATCATGACTGCGACATTATGGCGGACACATCGGACATTTTTGACACATTTTTGGGACCATTGTCATTTATACAGCAATCAGTGCTATACAAATGCACTGATTTCTGTGTAAATGACACTGGCAGTGAAGGGGTTAACCACTAGGGGGCAGGGTAAGGGTTAAGTGTGTCCTGGGGTGTGTTTCTAACTGTGGGGGCGTGGCTACGTGTGGCACATCACTGATCTCTGCTCCCAATCACAGGGAGCAGAGACACTTTCACTAGGCAGAATGGGGAGATACATTTCCCCGTTCTTCCTCCCCGTGAGACGATCGCGGGTATCCCTGCAGCGATTGAGTCCACAGAACCCACGACCCGACTCACGGAGGTCCCGGCTGGCGCGTGGCACGGCGGCAAATTTAAAGGGAGGTACAGGTACGCCCATTTGTCCATTGCTATTCTGCCGACGTATATCAGCACGCGCTGGTCGGGAACCGGTTAACTGACAATTGCCTGGTCATGTGACCCTGTACCCAACCAAAATTTATGTAATTTTTTCCCACAAATAAAGCTTTCTTTTGGTGGTATTGGATCACCTCTGTGTTTTTGTTTTTTTATTGCGCTATAAACAAAAAAAGACCGGCAATTTTGAAAAAAAAATATATATATTTTTTTTACTTTTTGCTATAATAAGTATCCAAAAAAACAAAACAAAAAAACAAATTTCTTCATCAGTTTGGTACAAAATGTATTCTTCTACATATTTTTGGTAAAAAAAAAAAAAATTATCGCAATAAGCGTATATTGATTATTTTTATTTTTTTTATATAATCACTTTTTTATTAAAACACATTTCAACAAACATAGAAATATGCATGGCACAACATATCTATATAAATCTTTTCATTAACATGAACCACACTAACCCCCCCCCCCCCCCCCCACCCCGAAAAAACACACCAGATCCTTGATCATGTCCTCTTATTATATTGTTTGGTTTGAGCAAAAAGTTAAAGCGTCTACAAAATAGGGGATAAATTTATGGCATTTTAGATTTTTAGAATTTTTTTTTTTACTAGTAAAAGGGATGATCAATGTTTATTAGTGGGACTTTAGTGGGACAGATCGGACACTTGACACTTTTTTGGGACCAGTGACATTTATACAGCGATCAAAGCTAAAAATAGCCACTGATTACTGTATAAATATCACTGGCAAAGAAGGGATTAACACTAGGGGGCGATCAAGGGGTTAATGCGGAGTGCCACCCATTTAAAAATCAGCAGCTACAAAAAAACAGACACTCGCCTGTCCCACGGTCCAGCGATGCGGCCGCCCGGAGCCCCGCTTCTCTCCCCCTCCTCTCTGTGGCGCCAGAATTGCAAGTGTGGGCGCCTGACCGTGGTGCCAGGAGAGGAAGTGGGAGCTGGGTAATTGTGAAGACTAGGTACCCGCTCCTTCCCCTCCAAAAAAAAAAAAAAAAGACACCCTAAATGTGGCATGTCAGGGGGTCAGGAGTACTTAAAGCGGAAGTTCCATTTTTTGGTGTACTGCCTGGAGGAGGAGAGAGATTGCTGTTCCTCATCACTAGGAACAGCAGTTCTCGCTCTTCTTCCCTGACAGAACGGGGATCTGTTTACATTGACAGATCCCCATTCTGTCTCTCTGAGGAGTGATCGCAGGTCGCTGGTGGACATGCGCATTGGCTCTGGCATTGCGCCACGGGAGCACCCCCTATTCCTCTTAAAGTGGCCAATGTACAATAACGACGGTTCGCACAGGGGAGCCAACCTGCTGCAGTATAACTGCAGCGGCTGGTCTTAAAGTGGTTAAATAGGCTGAAGGCACATTCAAAGTTGTGTCCATGCCAATCGCAAATACGAAAAACTTGGACACCCACTGGGCCAGTTTGATGGGATTTTTCTAAAATGCTTTAAAAAGGGGAATTACATTTTCAGTCCCCAAAAATACGTTTTTATAAAATATTTCTTTTTTTTTTTTACTATCTCACTATATAAATATATTGGCCCCATACGGTTTTAACCACTTGACCACTGGGCACTTAAACACCCTTAACCACTTCAGGACCGCCGTATTGCCAATGTACGTCAGCACAATGGCACAGGCAGGCACAATCACGTAGATGTACGTGATTGCCTTCCAGCGGGTGGGGGGTCCGATCGGACCCCCTCCCGTTGGATACGACGGTCCGGTTCGCTCCAGGAGCGCTCCGTGATGAGGGGATGGCCGTTGGTTTTCGCCCACCCCCTCTGGATCGCTCCTGGCCAATGAGAAGCTTCCTCCCACTGTGTATTGTTTACACAGGAAGGAGGAAGTGATGTCATTCTCCTCGGGGCGGTCTTTTTGACCGGACTACGAGGAGAAGACTAATAGTAAGTGTGCACCAACACTACACTGACATGTAGGTACACACAGGCACACAAACCCCCCCCCCGATCCCCCCCCCGATCGCCCCCTGATCCCCCCCCCGCCCCCCCTCCCCCCCCCCCAGTCACAGTGTCACTGATTGCATTGATCATTTCTTTACTGATCAATGCATTCAGTGTCAGTTGTGACAGTAAAAACTGTCAGGACAATTAGTGTTAGGTCAAGGGTAGCCCCCTATCACCCCCCAATAAAGATTTAACCCCCTGATTGCCCCTAGAGTTAACCCTTTCACCCCCTTTTGCCAGTGTCACTAAGCGATCATTTTTCTGATCGCTGCATGTGTCGCTAGGTAGCTAGTTATTTTTTTAGGTTCACCGCCAGGTTTTTATATCGCTAGGTACCCCGATATACTACCCAATAATGGTTTTAACCCCCTGATTGCCGCTAGTTAACCCTTTCACCCCCTTTTGCCAGTGTCACTAAGCGATCATTTTTCTGATCGCTGCATGTGTCGCTAGGTAGCTAGTTATTTTTTTAGGTTCACCGCCAGGTTTTTATAGCGCTAGGTACCCCGATATACTACCCAATAATGGTTTTAACCCCCTGATTGCCGCTAGTTAACCCTTTCACCCCCTTTTGCCAGTGTCACTAAGCGATCATTTTTCTGATCGCTGCATCAGTGTCGCTAGTGTCGCTAGGTAGCTAGTTATTTTTTTAGGTTCACCGCCAGGTTTTTATAGCGCTAGGTACCCCGATATACTACCCAATAATGGTTTTAACCCCCTGATTGCCGCTAGTTAACCCTTTCACCCCCTTTTGCCAGTGTCACTAAGCGATCATTTTTCTGATCGCTGCATGTGTCGCTAGGTAGCTAGTTATTTTTTTAGGTTCACCGCCAGGTTTTTATAGCGCTAGTTACCCCGATATACTACCCAATAATGGTTTTAACCCCCTGATTGCCGCTAGTTAACCCTTTCACCCCCTTTTGCCAGTGTCACTAAGCGATCATTTTTCTGATCGCTGCATCAGTGTCGCTAGGTAGCTAGTTATTTTTTTAGGTTCACCGCCAGGTTTTTATAGCGCTGGGTACCCCGATATACTACCCAATAATGGTTTTAACCCCCTGATTGCTGCTAGTTAACCCTTTCACCCCCTTTCACCAGCGATCACAGTATAAGTGTCACTGGTGACGCTGGTTAGCCAGTTAGTTATTTAGGTTCCCCGTCAGGTTTTTATATAGCGCCAGGGACCCCCATATACTACCTAATAAAAATTTGAACCCCCTGATTGCCCCTAGTTAACCCTTTCACCACTGATCACCGTATAAGTGTTACGGGTGACTCTGGTTAGTTTGTTTTTTATAGCATCAGGGCACCCACCATTTATTACCCAATAAAGGTTTAACCCCCTGATCACCCGGCGGGTGATATCAATTAGGTTTTAGGGTCAGGGTCTGCGTCGCCCCAGGCAGCGCTAGGTTAGTGCCAGTACCGCTAACACCCACACGCAAAGCATACACCTCCCGTAGTGCTATAGAATCTGAACAGATCAATATCTGATCTGATCAGATCTATACTAGCGTCCCCAGCAGTTTAGGGTTCCAAAAAAACGCATTGTTAGCGGGATCAGCCCAGATACCTGCTAGCACCTGCGTTTTGCCCCTCTGCCCAGCCCACCCAAGTGCAGTATCGATCGATCACTGTCACTTACAAAACACTAAACACATAACTGCAGCGATCGCAGAGTCAGGCCTGATCCCTGCCATCGCTAACAGGTTTTTTGGTAGCATTTTATATTTAAATCCGGAAGGCAGTGCTTGGTTTTCGGGGTCCCGTACGTGGCTAGGCTCCCAAAAAGTCCCCCAGATGTGGTATCCCCGTACTCGGGAGAAGCAGCAGAATTTATTTTGGGGTGTAATTTGACTTCTGCCCATAGCATGTGTGAGCAATATATCATTTAGTGACAACTTTGTGCAAAAAAAAAAAAAAGTTTGTAATCTTCCCGCAACTTTTGGCAAAATATAAAATATTCCATGGACTCAACATGCCTCTCAGTAAATAGCTTGGGGTGTCTACTTTCCAAAATGGGGTCATTTGGGGGGGTTTTGTGCTATTTTGGCATTTTATGGCCTTCGAAACTGTGATAGGTAGTGAGGAGTTAAATCAAAAATTTGCACCCTTAGAAATCCTGAAGGTGGTGATTGGTTTTCGGGGTGCCGTGCGCGACTAGACTCCCAAAAAGTCCCACACATGTGGTATCCCCGTACTCAGGAGAAGCAGCAGAATGTATTTTGGGGTGTCATTTCACATATGCCCATAGCATGTGTGAGCAATATATCATTTAGTGAGAACTTTGTGCAAAAAAAAAAAAGTTTGTAATATTCCCGCAACTTGTGGCAAAATATAAAATATTCCATGGACTCAACATGCCTCTCAGTAAATAGCTTGGGGTGTCTACTTTCCAAAATGGGGTCATTTTGGGGGGTTTTGTGCTATTTTGGCATTTTATGGCCTTCGAAACTGTGATAGGTAGTGAGGAGTTAAATCAAAAATTTGCACCCTTAGAAATCCTGAAGGTGGTGATTGGTTTTCGGGGTGCCGTGCGCGACTAGACTCCCAAAAAGTCCCACACATGTGGTATCCCCATACTCGGGAGAAGTAGCGGAATATATTTTGGGGTGCAATTCCACATATAACTATGGCATGTGTGAGCAATATATCATTTAGTGACAACTTTTTGTAAAAAAAATTTTTATTTTTTTTTTGTCATTATTCAATCCCTTAGGACAAAAAAAATAAATATTCAATGGGCTCAACATACCCATCAGCAATTTCCTTGGGGTGTCTACTTTCCAAAATGGGGTCATTTGGGGGGGATTTGTACTGCCCTGCCATTTTAGCACCTCAAGAAATGAGATCGGCAGTCATAAATTAAAAGCTGTGTAAATTCCAGAAAATGTACTCTAGTTTGTAGACGCTATAACTTTTGCGCAAACCAAAAAATATACGCTTATTGACATTTTTTTTACTAAAGACATGTGGCTGAATAAATTTTGCCCTCAATGTATGACTAAAATTTAGTTTATTCGATTTTTCTTATAACAAAAAGAAGAAAATATCTTTTTTTTTCAAAATTTTCGCCCTTTTTCCATTTATATCGCAAAAAAAAAAAATCGCAGAGGCAATCAAATACCATCAAAAGAAAGCTCTATTTGTGGGAAGAAAAGGACGCAAATTTCGTTTGGGTGCAATATTGCATGACCGTGCAATTACCAGTTAAAGCAGCGCAGTGCGAAATTGGAAAAAGACCTCTGGTCCTTAAGGTGTTTATTGGTCCGGGGCTGAAGTGGTTAATAACCAGACCAATTTTCAGCTTTCGGTGCTCTCACATTTTGAATGACAATTACTCAGTCATGCAACACTGGACCTATATGAAATTTTTGTCATTTTTTTCACACAAATGGAGCTTTCTTTTGGTGGTATTTAATCACCGCTGGGTTTTTTATTTTTTGTGCTATAAAAGAAAAAATACAGAAAATTCTGTAAAAAAATGAATTTTTCTTTGTTTCGGTTATAAAATTTAGCAGATTAGTAATTTTTTCTTCATACATTTTGGCCAAAATTTATACTACTACATATCTTTGGTAAAAATAAGTACAAATTGGTGGATATTATTTGGTCTTTGTGAAAGTTATAGAGTCCACAAGCTATGGTGCCAATATCTGAAAATTGATCACACCTGAAGTACGGACGGCCTATTTCAATTCTTGAGACCCTAACATGCCAGAAGAGTACAAATACCCCCCAAATGACCCCTTTTGGAAAGAAGACATTCCAAGGTATTTAGTAAGAGGCATGATGAATTTTTTGAAGTTGTCATTTTTTTCCCACAATTCTTTGCAAAATCAAGATTTTTTTTACTTTTTTTTTTCCACAAAATTGTCATATTATCAGTTTATTTCTCACACAGCATATGCATACCACTAATTACATCCCAAAACACATTCTGCTATTACTCCCGAGTACGGTGATACCACATGTGTGAGACTTTTACACAGTGTGGCCACATACAGAGGCCCAACATGCAGGGAGCGCCATCAGGCGTTCTGGAGCACCCAGGACAATTCTGACATTTCTCTCCTACATGTAAAAATCATCATTTATTTGCTAGAAAATTACATAGAATCCCAAAACATTATATATGTTTTTTTAGCAAACACCCTGGAGAATACAATGGTGGTCATTTATCTCGCACGGTATTTGCGCAGCAATTTTTTGAATGCTTTTTTCTGGAAAAAAAAACAGTTTTGTGCTTAAAAAAAAAACACAGTAAAGTTAGCCCAATTTTTGCATATTGTGAAATATGAAGTTACACCGAGTAAATAGATACCCAACATGTCACTCTTCAAAATTGCACAGGCTCGTGGAATGGCGCCAAACGTCGCTACTTAAAAATCCCCATAGGCGACGATTAAATTTTTTTTTACTGGTTATATGTTTTGAGTTACAGAGGAGGTTTAGGGCTAGAATTATTGCTCTCACTCTAACGTTCGCAGCGATACCTCACATGTGTGGTTTGAACACCGTTTTCATATGTGGGCGGGACAGGGGCACTTTAAAAAAAAAAAAAATATTGTTCATTTTACTTTATTTATTTTAGTATGACATTTTTTTCTCCAATAAATAAATTTTTTGATCACTTTTATTCCTATCATAAGGAATGTAAACATCCCTTGTAATAGGAATATGGAATGACAGGTCCTCTTTACAGTGAGATATGGGGTCAATAAGACCCCACATCTCACCTCTAAGCTGGGAAGCCTAGAAAAAAAAAAAAAAAAAAAAAAAAGATTCTGGATTGGATCGTATTGGCGAGTCGGTAGAAGCACCGGAGGGCAGCGGGTGTCTATGGCTGGGTATTGCAGGGTATCACCGACTATGGCTGGGTATCTCAGAGTATGGCGTTGCAGAGTATTGCGTTGCAGAGCATTGCAGGATATTGGCGGGTGTTGCAGAGCATTGCAGAGTGTTGCAGAGCATTGCAGAGTGTTGCAGGGTATTGGCGGGTGTTGCAGAGCATTGCAGAGTGTTGCAGGGTATTGGCGGGTGTTGCAGAGCATTGCAGGGTATTGCAGAGTATTGCAGAGTATTGCAGAGTATTGCAGGGTATTGCAGGGTATTGCAGGGTATTGCAGAGTATTGCAGAGTATTGCAGGGTATTGCAGAGTATTGCAGGGTATTGCAGAGTATTGCAGGGTATTGCAGGGTATTGCAGGGTATTGCAGGGTATTGCAGGGTAATGGCAGGGAACTGAGGGGTTAATTTTCGGTGGGCAGCAAAGTGGGCACTGCAGATGCAGCCCACAGCGCTGCTGACACCGATCTCTTCCCCCCTCCGCTGTTCCGATCGGTACAGAGAGGGGGAGGGAGGAACCGGTTTGTTTACAAGTGATCACTCCGTCATTTGACGGAGCGATCACGTTGTAAACGGCCGCTATGAGCGGCCGTTTACCGTGATCCGTGATGCGCCGGGTCCGGATGCTCTCGAGTGCGCGCCCCCCCTGGGAATTCTGGGAGGACGTCATATGACAGCCTCCCAGAGTTAAGAAACCGCCCTGTAGCCGTCATAGGGCGGTTGTTAAGTTGTTAAGTGGTTAAAGTGGGAGTAAACTCCCATGCATGATTTTTACCTATAGGCAAGCCTATACCTAATCTATAATAAGGCTTAGCTACAGGTACTGTAAATATCTCCTAAACGTGTACAGTTTGGGAGATGTACTATATTACCAAAATTATTGGGACACCCGTACATAGCACCCCAGATACACCCAATCCTTTGAGGGCAACCATACTGCCGATGCGGTCCATGATGAAATGGAGTTTGACACCCCTGGCTTATACTCTATATGAGAGCAAAATACACTGTTAGTTCTACTCAGTGCTTTATGAACTCCCTCATATTTTTTATGTAATTGATGACATTACAGTTTTATAGCAAAATGTAAAATAAAAATATGATATTTTAGGCACACTTCTTGTGAGACTCTAAGTCGGTCTAGTTGACCTGTAAAATTTCATCAATGGACAAAATTGGTAAGTGTTCAGTAAAATCAAGCCAACTCTTCCCTACTTCCGGTGATTAAAAGCCAACTCCAGGAAAAATACAAATGCATTCTTGCAGTGGCCAGGTTTAGCCCCCACATGGCTAGGTTTAGTGTTGTATATAGAGGAGGACTAATAATTGATATCATCTTACTATGGAAACAGGAGTATAGCAACTAGCAAGCATAGAGGCACTCCATCAACCCAGCACATATCCTATCTATATTATGCACCTTGGTAGTTTTCATGCATGTATACTATCTTCTAGACCCTTCCAATCAAAACAAATTTCTTGATATACAGCTTCTACCCTTTGACTTGAATATAGGGCAAGCTGGTTCTTTGGTTATACTGAAAACATTTAACTCCCTGAATCTTTAAGACCCCTTTCATGTCTTATCAGACAACGTGCATTTTACAACCCTTTGTAGATAACCTTGTAAAGAACCTCCTTTGAAATGTTTATGATGACAACCATAAACGGGTTGGCCCACAAATGGCACAGTAAAAGTATGTGTGTCCTGCATAGCCTTTTGATGTATAAAATGCAGCTTGACTTGTCAATCGTGTGTGTCAAACCCACATACATGTCAGGGGCATCCATTCGCCAGGGCACAGGAGATAAGGGGCTGCGGGGGTCTTGCAGCACAGAGGAGCCTGCAAGAGTGATTGATTAGGGAAGTAAATATGATATACCAGTCCCTCAACCAATGGTTCTCAACCTCCAGGCTTTGGCCTCCCTCCTTCCAGGCCACCAGGCAGCTGCAGATCTTCTGAATTCCCACAGTGTCTCCCAACTCCTATACTGCCCCCCCAACCTTTCAGTGGCCCACAGTGCCCCCCAACCTCCCACAGTCCCCCCAGACCCCCAAGCACCCACAGTTCCCTCTACCATTCCATAGTGCCACCCAGCACCCTTCAGAATGCCCTAGCTTGCTGCAGAGCATCAATGCTCGCCATAGTCCCCTCAATGTTCAACAGTGTCCCTTAGCCTCCACAGGGTCCAACATTGATCTTCTAAAACTCACAGCCTCTTAGAGAGACACTACACCCTGCAGTTGCCTCAAGCTTCCTTGAGAAACCTTATATCCTACAATATATTTTTTTTAATATTAGGGCAAGGAAGGGTTTGGAAGAATTTACCAGGCCCCAGTCTCAATAAGGATGAGAAACACTGCCCAAGATTTAAAGGAGTATACAACCCTTGCGATGTAGAGGCAACCCCACTGCAAGGGAGAAATTTTACTTCCCCCAAGTTCCAGAGGGCACTAAACACTAGTTGTTTTAGTAGCACGACTGAGAAAAATATGCAAAAGGGTTAAGTGTCTCAGCAAGATGATGTTAAAATTGCTCTGTAGCTCTAGTCTATTTCTGTTTTAAATGCCTGCTTTTGCATGTTAATGTTTAATGGTGGGTATTAAACAGTCACTAACACAGTGTAGTTATTTTTACAGGCAATTTGGTAAATTTGATGGCAAGATTGCTTTTTGGAATCCAATAAACCCATGAAACACGTACTAACAAATTGAACATGGATTATATGTAGAGGGTCCAGGCATGGAGGAGTATCTCCCACTCCCCAGCCATTCACCCACCTAAAGTATATAATACAGACAGAGGAGGCTGTTCATGTCCTGTGACCACTTACTAGGGTTGAATAAATTTGACAAATTTCAGCAAAAAATAAATAAAAAAATGGACACAATAAAAAAATGCAAGAATAATTTTTTGGGGAGTTTTTAAGAGTTTAGGTTTAAAGTGGCTTTACTTTTTTTTTTTTTTGTGCAGTTTGTTGGTATATGATAACTTTTCAAAGAAAGAAAAAAATACACCATAAAAAAATTGAATAAAAACAAAAACAAAAGTAATAATTAGTCTAATGAGGGACCATTAATGGAGCAAGAACAGGTGCAGTAGGGTTAAAAGTAAGTAGCCCTCATTTAAAGAGCATAAAAACCACCAACAAAAAACACTTTGCCAAAATTTTTGAATTCTGGTGAAAATCTCAGTTATCAACATTTTGAATAAAAAAAGCTCTCCATTTAGCTCATTGCTACCTATGATTAAAATGTTTGAGGTGTAAAAAAAAATATTTGGCATGTTGTAACCAGTATTTAATTTATCCTCTTGCAGAAATACTGTCCGGATGGTTTGCCTTCCCAGTTTTCCATACCCAGCTGACCTTTTCTGGAAGTATTTGGACTTGGCTACCTTCGTACTTCTCTATGTATTACCCTTGATTGTCATCTCCATCACCTATACCATGGTGGCCAAGAAACTGTGGCTAAGAAATGCCATTGGGGACATTACCATGGAACAATACTACGCCCACAGGAGGAAGAAGAAGATGACCCTCAAAATGTTGATGCTTGTAGTGGTGGTCTTTGCCGTTTGCTGGTTCCCGTTGAACTGTTATCTTGTCCTGATGTCCAGTAAACTCATCAGCAGTAACAATGCCATGTATTTTGCTTTCCACTGGTTTGCCATGAGCAGCACTTGCTACAACCCATTTATCTACTGCTGGCTGAATGAGAGTTTCCGCTCGGAGCTCAAGGCCTTGCTGTGGGTATGCAGAAGGAGGAGATTGGCACAGAGCCATGCATTGCAGTCAGTCTCGCCACACTTCAGACACGCCTGGACTGAAAACTGTAACTGCAAGCAAGATAACAGCCCTCAGACCGGTGGCTCTGCCACTAATGCACATTCAGGGAGGACTGACATTTCCAGTGTGGAGCCAATTGTCACAGTCAGTTAAAAGACAATTTTTAGGTCATCAGATGGCAATTCATTGCAGATTCTGTGTCCTTTTCTTTTTTATTTGTATTTTTCACGTTTGCTATGAGAGGCCTATTTGTTGACTTAATTCACGTGCTTTGAATAAAATAAATAAAATAAATATTTATATCATAGTTATTAATGTTAATTGTACAGACTATCTTGGAGCTGGAGATGTGCAAGAGCATGGTGCCTTCAGCACTAGGCTGGTGTGATATATGGTCAAATGCTTTCGGCCATAACCATGGCAAAATCTGCATAGGTATTACTCACCAAGAGTTTGGCAAATCTTGTTTGAAATTTGGCGAATCTGGACCCCACCATAGGAGATGCATTTTTAAGGCTAATAGGTAAATTATTATCAAAAAAGGCATGGGAGGCTGGGTGCTGCCATGTGGGACATGGTCTATTGCAAAAAAGTTTGTGGAGATATGCAGCCTGGTCAGTGGCGACTCATGCTCTAAATTTTTGGGAGGGCGCAACCAACCTAAAAAATTCTGAAAAATCCCGAAAAAATCCATAAATGACAGCCTCACTGTGCCCATCAAACGCAGCCACTGTGCCATCAAACGCAGCCACTGTGCCATCAAACGCAGCCACTGTGCCATCAAACGCAGCCCCTTAGCCATCAAACGCAGCCACTGTGCCCCGACAAATGCAGTCACTGTGTCCCATCAAATGCAGCCACTGTGCCCATCAAATGCCACCACTGTGATCCCCACCCGCTGACTGTCCACTTACCCCATCTTGGTGGCAGGTAAGGCAGCGGTAAACTGTCTTCAGGGTGACTCTTTTTGCTTCCTGCTAGGAGTCCAATAGCAGCGCCTGTCCTTTCAGCCAATTAGGTGACAGGTATCTGACATGTGCTTCCTGATTGATGGAGAGGCAGTTCAGTGTTAGAAAATAAAAAATTTATTTATTTTTCGAACACACCAGGGTGGGCTCCGAGCGCAATGCTCTTGAAACCTTTTAGAGCCTATGACTTTAATCAGGTGCTGTAATTCAGGCGTCCCAAAACGGGCAGGGCACCTAATTAAGGGCTGGCAGCAGCGGCCATGGATATATTCATGCAAAGCAAGAATCTATCCATTCTACATAGAGGAGGTGGCTGAAGAAAGGGGGCGGCGCTCGTGAGCCCTTAATGGACGGGCCGCTTCTGAGCCTGGTGCAGTGGCAGTGAACACTCTGCAGAAACAGGACTGCATTGTAATTAACGTTTAGTGAGTACAGATAGCCTGGTGGGAAGACAACCCAACCAGGCGCAATCACAGAATGCACAGAGTAGTAGAAGTGCAGGATGGAAAAAACTTGTTTAGTTTTGGACAGATTTGTTATGTTACTAATATAGTTTTGTTGATTAGTTTGGTTGTGTGTGAAGAATAGCTGATTGTTAAGGAATGGGCTAGGAAGCGCCACTGACAGCTGAATGTAAACAAGGGCCTCTTCCCCACAACCCGAGGCTGGAGATTGTGAGGGTGTGAATGGACACAGATACAGGACTCGGAAGCCGGCCCGCATGGTTCTCCACCTTAGGAGAGCCTTCTCCAAGGTGGACACTCGATGCAGGGAGGAGCCATCAGTGCTGCTGAGGGACCCCATAAGAGAAGGACCGGGGGTCACTCTGTGCAAAACCAACTGCACAGTGGAGGCAAGTATGACATTTTTTTTTTTTTTTTATAATAGAGGGTTTACAACCCCTTTAAAATCCATACCAAACCAGAAGGGCCTGATATGGATTGGGGTGCACCCCATGGAATTTATGTATTTTTATTTTGTTTACATGTCAACTGTTAGCGGGGAAGCGGTTGTTAACAGCCTGTTGTGGCGACCAACTTCCCAGCCCGCTCCTTAATAACCAGCTATTCATCGAACAGAATTCAAATCGGTTGATCATTTTACGACCAATCCGAAATCGAATCGTTACGAAAATGTGCCATATATTGGAAAAGGATTATACAAAACGAAATGAACTAAATGAATTTCAACTAAATTAATTACCATTATAACCAGATATGCCTCTGAAATTGTATTCAGACTGAAATGAATAGCACATGTCTAGTTGAGACCCAAGTGGGGAGGCTTCCAGGAAGGATGGCTTGTCCCTGCACTTTCCCTACTCCCTACCACTATATACTATCCCTGACAGATGGGTGACCAGTCTCTACACTACCCACATGTGGAATGCACACCCTCCCTTGAGCAAGAGTCTTAAATAGACTCTGCTTGACCCAACACAGCCACGTGGGGCACCAGCATCCAAATGGATAGCTGCCCGAGTGACCCAGGAAACCATAGATACACCATGTTCCTCTTGACTTCCTCTCCCTTTGCAATGCCTGCTGTGGTCTGAGCACCACCTGCAGTGGAACAAGCAGACTCCAAAAATACCAAACAGGAAGCAGAGGGCCTTTTCATGTGGCTTTGATGACGACAATACCGATACACAAATTCTTTAATTAGCATACGTGGGATATGCTTTAAAGCTGTACATGATGTTACAAAAACAGTATAATTTTTAGGCAGAGTCCCAATGATACTACAAGAATTAAAGGACCGCAGATGACACAGCAGTGTAAACTTGGCCAGCAGAATGTTACCGTAATTAGAATTGGGGATAGGGAGGTGTGATGAATGTTAGTGATATAATGTGGGGTGGTTTAGAAAAACAAAGTTTTTACATCCCTTTCTTTTTTTTTAACCACTTGAGATCCGCGCTATAGCCAAATGACGGCTACAGCGCGGATCTCCTTTTTCGGGACGACGTCAATAGACGTAGTCCCGTGTACGAGCGGCCTGCGCGCCCCCTGAGGGGCGCGCGCGGCGCGCTCTGTGATCGGCGAGTCCAGGAGACTCGCCTGATCACCGATCCGTGCAAGGGGTTGATCCCGACCCCTTATCACGTGATCAGCTGTCAGCCAATACCAGCTCATCATGTGATATAACGGAGCCGGTAATCGGCTAGTATTCCTCCTCGCGCTGACAGCGCGAGGATAAAAAAAAAAGCCGATCACCGGCGGCCATGATCGGGACATCAGTCCCGATCACGGCCAGCAATGCAAGCGCCCACCTGCCCCCTGCCAGTGCCCACCTGCCCCCTGCAGTGCCACCCTAATTAAAAGTAAGTGCCCCGTCAGTGCCACCCAACAGTGCCCATAGTGCCCACAGTGCCACCCAGCAGTGCCACCCACAGTGCCCACAATCTGCCTCAAAGGTGCTGCACCCCAGTGCCGCCCATCAGTGCCCAGCAGTGCCGCCCATCGGTGCCCAGCAGTGCCACCTATCAGTGCCCATCAGTCCCATCTATCAGTGGTACCTATCAGTGCCCATCCGTGCCACCCATCCGTGCCATCTTATCTGTGCCCATCTTTGCCCATCAGTGCCGCCTTATCTGTGCCCATCGGTGCCGCCTTATCTGTGCCTATTAGTGCCGCCTTAACTATGCCTATCAGTGCCCACCAGTGCAGCCTATCAGTGCCCACCAATGCAGCCCATCAGTGCCCACCAATGCAGCCCATCAGTGCCCACCAATGCAGCCTATCAGTGCCGCCTAATCAGCGCACTTCAATGAAGGAGAAAAATGACCCGTTTGCAAAATTTTATAACAAACTATTAAAACATGATTTTTTTTTTTTTTTGCATCTTTTTTTGTTAGCAAAAAATAAAACTCCGAGCTGTAACTAAATACCACCAAAAGAAAGCTCTATTTGTGGGAAAAAAATGATAAAAATTTCATTTGGGTACAGTGTTGTATGCCCACGCAATTGTCATTCAAAGTGCATCAGCGCTGAAAGCTGAAAATTGGTCTGGGACTGAGGGGGGTTTAAGTGCCCAGTAAGCAAGTGGTTAAACAATGTAGTGGCATGCTGTGAACAAAAAGCAGCTCCAGGAACAGATGGTCAGTAACAAGTATTTGCTTCACGTTGAGAACAACAAATCTAAAAAATTCTCCATTTACATAAAAAAAAAAAAGAAAACTCCAAAATACAGCACCCTGAAACAAAAAAGTGAAGGGTACGCTTAATACTACAGCATATAAAGACATTTTAGACAGTTGTGCTTTTCCAACAGTTTGGTGAAGACCATTTTCTGTTTTAGCATGAATGGGTCTCCATGTACAAAGCCAGCTCCATAAAGACATGGTTTGACCAGTTTGGTGCAGAGGAATTTGACTGTCCTGCACAGAGCCCTGACCTCAACCGTACTGAATACCTTTAGACTAAAATGGAGCCAGGTCTTCTCATCCAACATCAGTACCTGACCTCAACCCTCCTGAACACCTTTGGGATCAGGTCTTTTCATCCAACATCAGTACCTGACCATAACCCTACTAAACACCTTTGGAGTCCAGTTATCTCATCCAATATCGGTATCTGACCTCAACACTACTGAACACCTTTGGGATCAGGTTATCACATCCAATATCAGTACTGGATCTAACCTCTACTGAAGACCTCTGGTATCAGGTCTTCTCATCAGTACCTGACCTCACAAATGGGCACAAATTCCCAAAGACACTCCAAAATCTTGTGGAAAGCCATCCTATATCAGTGGATTGTGTCATAACCACAAAGGGTGGTGGGTAGTAATAATGTAAAAAGTAAAACTGGCTATGATTTTGGAACGGGATGTCTTTCAAGTTTATAGCTGCGATGGTTTATTTGCGTACCTATGTCCATGATCACACAAACCAATTATTATACACTTAACGGGATTTTTTTTTTTACCAAAAACACATAGCAGAATACAATTTGGCTTAAATTTATGACAGAATTCGATTTTATTGGATTTCTTTTAATATAGAATAAAGAAAATAGTTTTTTTTCTCAAAATTTAGCTCTTTTTCCGCTTATATCCCCCCAAAAAAAACTGAGTTGTAAATAAATACCACCAAAAGAAATTTGTGCGGACAAAATGATAAAAATTTCATATGGGTACAGCGTAACATGAACGCGCAATTGTCATTGAAAGTGTGAGCTCAATCCAGAAAGCAGTGAATTGAGTGGGAGGCGTGGCGTAGCGATGGCTGTGTAGTGTGAGCTCTGTGTGGAGCACTGAACTTCCCCCTCCAGCGTCCCCCTTAGAAGCCTATAGCTGTTAGGCAGTGAACAGCAATTTAGCCACTGACGCGCCGTGTGAGCGCTGTGTCCCCGCTGCATCCGCGCTACCGTTGTGGACTGATACAACAGACGGACAGTCTGACGCTGAAGGAGCCAAAGGAGTGGCTACGGGCGGAGAGGTTGTTGGGGGTGGAGGTGGAAGCTCCGGCGTGTGTGACCGTGTGAAGCTGGACTTGGGATCAGCTGGACTGTTAGTGTTTTGTCCACTCGCCCGGTCCCATCCCATCCCATCCCATCCATCCCATAGATGGGATCACCTGAGCGAAGTCTGAGAAAGCTGGGCTCTTGCTGGACTCCCTGCAATAAGATAGACTGGGCTCTGCAGATAAGGAGGCAGAAGAGCAAATTAGTGAATGGAGAGGTGAGCCCATGGCTAATTGCTTGAGAGTGCTGGACTCATACTGCATTACTATTATAAAAGACTGATACAAAGGGTAGCGTGGACTGTGGAGGGAGAGTGGAGGCAAAGGCAAAGAATAGGTGCTGTGGTGATCCAACGATAAACCAGGAAGGGTTTTTTTTCCCGTTTTTTTTACCCTCTTTCTCCCAATTCATCTCATCTCACTCTGTTTTATCTCTCTCTCCTATTGATACTAATATCCAGATTCTGTTTTCTCACTGGGGGATGCACAGCACAAGGAGAAGGAGGGAGGAAAAATCCGTACAAAAGGATCTTGTCCAACAGGAGATTAAAGGCTTCTTCCCGCCTACACGAGCAGCCCCAGCGCGGGCGTCCATGTTAGAAATCAGGGAGACGGCCGGTATTAAGATCCCGATGGCAGCACCCCAGGTAAGCCTCCCGTTAACATCAGAGGCTACATTGGACGTAAGTCAGGTACGGGAGAGATTAGAAACTGGGTTTGAGGCAGGAAGTCGGTGTGCAATGGACGCATCTATAGGGGGTATGGACTTGAGGTCAGTAATGCAAGCCCTTCCAACCCACCAAGAAAAAGAGGTCCTGAGAACAATTATGCAGGCACTCCCAACTCGCCAAGAAATGGAGGCCCTGGTGTTCCGTCTGGAAGAGGGGCACAGAAGGGAAATGCAGTCAGTACAGTCTGAGGTACACACATTGACAGACAGGGTAAATGTGGAAGCATCTGCTGTTAATAGCCTAGAGGAAAGGGTGTCTAAACTAGAAAGGGAGCAGTTAGCTCAGGCCTCTTCTATACAATTAATAAATAATCTCAGATTCAGAGGCATCCCCGAAAGTATTGAGGAGGATCAATTGCATAGGACTGTGGTTACTATATGTCAAAACTTAGGGGTCAGCACTGCTCCAAGAGAAATTGAACTTGAAAGGCTCCACAGAGCTCCAGGCCCGCGCTCAACAGACTTGTCCAGACATAGGGACGAAAACGGGTGCCTACATAGATATGCACATAGGGAGATGATTAGTTGGAAAGCATGGGATACAGGCCCGTTATTGCATGAGGGAGCCAAGATCAGCATCCTATCTGACTTATCAAGAGCTACCTTACAGAGGAGGGCACAAATGCGCCCAATATTGGAGAAGATAAAGTCAGCGGGGGGTACTTACCGCTGGGGGTATCCAATATCCCTGACAGTCAGAAGGGGATCAGCTTCCTTCTTGCTCTTATCTCCAAAGGAACTACCGGCCTTATTTTCCTTTCTGGAAGTTGACTGGTGTGAGGTGCAGGACTGGCTTCAGCCATTAAAGAAAAAACTGTTAAAAGAGGCGGTTTTAAGGACTGTGGGCGAAACCACCTTGTTGGGTAGTAAAGAAGCTGATGTACAGCAAACAACTAAAGCGGGTTCATTGCCCAGGGATATTGTGCCATAAGGGAACAGGGTTGTGCATGTATGCTGGGTGTCCTTTCCCCCGTTAAAGGTCATGGTTCAGGAGGCACCGTGGATAATTTATTTTGCATAATATATATACAATAAGATATAAAATAATGTATATGTAACTGTCTCATACTGCTCCCCCCTCCCCTTTTTTTCCCCCCCCGTTTTTTTTTTTCCATCCTCAACTTGATGCTTTTGTCCAGAAGTTCTTGGGGTATTAGAATAGACTTAATTATATAAATAAATATACACATATATAGATTTAATTAGTGAAAAATAAAAAATTTGGGGGTCCACTATTATAATAAAGTTCACTGATTTATTTAATAGGGGGTTTAGAGATCACATATTTAGAGGATAGGCCAAGTTGGTCAGTTTGGGGATTAGGGGGTATAGTGGTAGGGGAGAGAGGGCTGGGGGAGGGGAGGGTAGTAGGGTTGGACGGGGGTAATATAAAAGGTCACAAACACAATATAAACATACACACATTTTGGGGTTGGGGGATAGGTGATATGACAAGGGGTTGTAATAAACTTAGAGGATACTAAGACACTAGAAACATATCCCCTCCCCCTTTTTTTATTATCTTGCAATTAAATGAATATATGTGTGGTGGAAATTGCCGGTTGGATATAATTTATAAGGAGGGGAGGAGGAGAAGGGTGTTTTTGCCCCAAAGGTAGTTTAGGATTTTCGGATTGGGTTGGGACATTGTAGGATGGTCTGAAATGGAAATATGGGGCGGTGATGTGGGAGAATTGGATATATTATGTGATGTGTATTATTAAATAGAGGGGGAGGGAATAGGTGGCAATAAATGGTAATAAATTGAAGATGTTGCCTTGAGGGATGTTAATATAAAGGGACTCCCTGGAGGGGAGGTAGTGCTCTACCTACCCTGCAATTGCTAGCCACTCCTCCGTGCCTTACACCTACGGGAAACGGAGTACCCTTAGGTAGGTGTGGGGGAATTTGGATAGATATTCCCCATAGAGGGTTCCTTTTTTTTTTTTGTGCGCCGCCCCTACTCCAGAGAAAATGGAGGGATTACTTGTCACATCACTTAACACTAGAGGACTTAATATTCCTGAAAAACATAAAATGTTATTAAATGATTTAAAATGTTCTAAAACTGATATTGGCATGGTACAAAAAACACATTTGAAGGTGGGAACATTTCCCTATTTCAAAATAGATACTTTCCAAACGTTTACATTCCACAAATCAAGAGGCTAAAACCAAGGGAGTGGCCATTTTAATCTTTAACCGTATTATGTGGTCTCTGTTGGATAAATGTCAAGAACCAGGGGAGAAGATATCTATTTCTTAAAGGGCTTATAGGAAATGTTAAGGTGACCCTAGCAACAGTCTATATCCCAAACTAAAAATCAAGATAGTTTCTTGAATAAAGCTTTATCAATTAATGGAATTCAAGGAAGGAATACTTATCATAGGGGGGGACTTTAATGTCCCCCTAGATCCTAAATCAGATACCTCGAATGGGACATCTTCTGTTTCTGGGAGAACAAGGAAAAATATCCTTCGTAAATTAGATGAATTTCAATTGGTTGATGCATGGAGGGCCTTCCACGCAGATGAGAGGGACTACACATATTTTTCAAACCCCCACCAACGATATTCACGTATTCATTTATTTTTGCTACCACAACAAATGCTTTCGCTAGTACAGGATACACGAATAGGAAACATAACCTGGTCTGATCATGCGCCAGTTATAATCACATTTAGCAAGATTGCCGTCTCCGGCGCGAAGAAAACTCAAGTCACCAATAACAATAGAAGAGGTATCTATATCAATGAAGATGATGAAGCATGGGAAGGATCCTGGTGCAGATGGATTCACTATGCAATATTTTAAAAGTTTCTATCCACTTTTAGCCCCATACATGGTTAAAACATTTATTTACAAGGACAAGTATCGCCTCCCCCTGTAAAAGCATTGAGGGCACATATCGTATTAATTCCAAAAGAAGGAAAGGATCAGTCAATATGTAGTAGCTATTGTCCAATATCATTACTGAATACAGATTATAAAATATTCACAAAGATACTCGCATCTCGCCTACAACCGTTTATGATGTAGCTGGTTCATTTGGACCAAGTGGGGTTTATCCCTACACGGGAAGCTAGAGATAGTACTATTAAAGTTTTGAATTTAATCCAATATGCAAACCAAAGGAAGCTGCTGAGTATCTTTGTGAATATAGATGCAGAAAAGGCCTTTGATAGGGTCAATTGGCCCTTTATGTTAGGAGTGTTAAAACAAATGGCCCTGGGGGATCGAATGTTGGATTAGATAGTAGACATGTGCAGAGTAAAATATTTCGTTTCGGAATTTCGTTTTCGTCCGAAAACTTAATTTATTTAGTTACTCCCGAAATTCGTTTTTATTTATTTCGTTCAAAAATTGCATTCGTCCGAAAATCCACATGAATTATGGTCGAATCTGTCTCTGAAGGCTTATGGTGTCTGTCGAATGTATAAAGAAGATTCGACGGAGCTAGTATATAGCATACTTTAGAACCCTATTAAAGTCTATGGGACTCCAACGTTCAAAATCTAAAGTGCTAATTTTAAAGGCTAATTTGCAAGTTACTGTCCTAAAAAGTGTTTGGGGACCCGGGTCCTGCCCCAGGGGACATGTATCAATGCAAAAAAAAGTTTTAAAAACGGCCGTTTTTTCGGGAGCAGTGATTTTAATAATGATTAAAGTGAAACAATAAAAGTGTAATATTCCTTTAAATTTCGTAGGGGGGGGGGGGGGGGGTTGTCTATAGTATGCCTGTGAAGGGGCTCATGTTTCTGGTGCTTAGAACTGTCCCTGCACAAAGTGTCATTTATGCAGGAAAAAAAGTCCTTTAAAATCACTCGCAGCTATTATGAATTGTCGGCTCCGTAATACAGAGAACACTCATTGAAAGTCATTGATAAAAAAATTAATTAATTAATTAAAAAAAAAGCGTGGGGGTCCCCCAAATTCAATTACCAGGCCCTTCAGGTCTGGTATGGATATTAAGTGGAACCCTGCCTCAAATTTAAGAAAAAATTTGACGTGGGGTTCCCCCTAAATATCCATAACCAGACCCTTCAGGTCTGGTATGGATATTAAGGGGAACCCCGCGTCAAATTTAAATAAAAATTGACGTGGGGTTCCCCCTAAAAATCCATACCAGACCCTTTATCCGAGCACGCAACCTGGCAGGCCGCAGGAAAAGAGGGGGGGACAAGAGAGCGGCCCCCCCTCCCTCCTGAACCGTACCAGGCCACATACCCTCAACATTGGGAGGATGCTTTGGGGGTCTGTGACCCCTCAAAGCACCTTGTCCCCATGTTGATGAAGACAAGGGCCTCATCCCCACAACCGTGGCCGGTGGTTGTGGAGGTCTGCGGGCGGGGGGCTTATCAGAATCTGGAAGCCCCCTTTAACAAGGGGACCCCCAGATCCCGGCCCCCCCCATTTGAAATGGTAAGGGGGTACAAAAGTACCCCTACCATTTCACAAAGAAAGTGTAAAAAATGGTTAAATAAAACAAATACACTTTTGAAAAATTCCTTTATTAAAAATAAAAAAAAGATTCCAGCGGCGGTAATCCACTCTTGCTATCCAGCGACGGACGGTCATCTCTCCAGCGATGTCTCATCTCATCCAGCGCAGCGAATACATCCTTCTTCTGTCTCCGTGGAGGAGACACTGCAGGCATTCCGGCGGCTGACGTTTCTTATATACGGAGGGCGGGGCCACCCGTCACCTGACCCCGCCCCCCTCTGACGCAAGGGGAAACCCGGGGTTCCCCGTGACGTATGGGTGACCCCGCCCCCCTCTGATGTAACGGAAACCTGCCTGTGTTACATCAGAGGGGTGCGGGGTCACCCATACGTCACAGGGAACCCCGGGTTTCCCCTTGCGTCAGAGGGGGGCGGGGTCAGGTGACGGGTGGCCCCGCCCTCCGTATATAAGAAACGTCAGCCGCCGGAATGCCTGCAGTGTCTCCTCCACGGAGACAGAAGAAGGATGTATTCGCTGCGCTGGATGAGATGAGCCATCGCTGGAGAGATGATCGTCCGTTGCTGGATAGCAAGAGTGGATTACCGCCGCTGGAATCTTTTTTTTATTTTTAATAAAGGAATTTTTCAAAAGTGTATTTGTTTTATTTAACCATTTTTTACACTTTCTTTGTGAAATGGTAGGGGTACTTTTGTACCCCCTTACCATTTCAAACAGGGGGGGGGCGGGATCTGGGGGTCCCCTTGTTAAAGGGGACTTCCAGATTCTGATAAGCCCCCCGCCCGCAGACCTCCACAACCACCGGCCACGGTTGTGGGGATGAGGCCCTTGTCCTCATCAACATGGGGACAAGGTGCTTTGAGGGGTCACAGACCCCCAAAGCATCCTCCCAATGTTGAGGGCATGTGGCCTGGTACGGTTCAGGAGGGAGGGGGGGCCGCTCTTGTCCCCCCCTCTTTTCCTGCGGCCTGCCAGGTTGCGTGCTCGGATAAAGGGTCTGGTATGTATTTTTAGGGGGAACCCCACGTCAATTTTTTTTTAAATTTGACGCGGGGTTCCCCTTAATATCCATACCAGACCTGAAGGGTCTGGTTATGGATATTTAGGGGGAACCCCACGTCAAATTTTTTCTTAAATTTGAGGCAGGGTTCCCCTTAATATCCATACCAGACCTGAAGTGCCTGGTAATTGAATTTGGGGGACCCCCACGCTTTTTTTTAAATTTATTTATTAATTTTTTTATCAATGACTTTCAATGAGTGTTCTCTGTATTACGGAGCCGACAATTCATAATAGCTGCGAGTGATTTTAAAGGACTTTTTTTCCTGCATAAATGACACTTTGTGCAGGGACAGTTCTAAGCACCAGAAACATGAGCCCCTTCACAGGCATACTATAGACAACCCCCCCCCTTACGAAATTTAAAGGGATATTACACTTTTATTGTTTCACTTTAATCATTATTAAAATCACTGCTCCCGAAAAAACGGCCGTTTTTAAAACTTTTTTTTGCATTGATCCATGTCCCCTGGGGCAGGACCCGGGTCCCCAAACACTTTTTAGGACAGTAACTTGCAGAATCTTTTCTCTCTGTCAAATCTTTTTTCTCTGTCGAATATTTTCTCTATATAATCTTGGTCTAATAGAGGTAAGGTTAGGCACATTCGACCACAGGTTCTATAGACAGATTGTTATTGTCAGAGTCATGTCGAATCTCCTATTCTATATCGAACTGTTGTAACAATGAAAACGAAAATAAAGCATTTATTTATGTCGGATCTTTCGTTTTTCGGATTTTGTGCTTTCGTTATCGTTTGTCAAAACGAAAACGAAAATAGCTGAAATTCGGACGAAAATGCATTCGGACAAAAACGAATGCACATGTCTATTAGATAGCAGGGATATATTCAAAGCCACAAGCCTTGGTGAAGGTTAACGGGATAACTTCAGAAAACTTCCCAATATCCAATGGGACGCGTCAGGGATGCCCCTTGTCACCCCTTTTATTTGCCTTGACATTGGAACCTTTATTAAACAGAATTCGACAGAACCCCAATATTAAAGGTATCCCCTTGGGGGATCAGGAATATAAACTCTCAGCATATGCGGACGATCTGCTATTTTCACTCTCTAGTCCACAAATATCATTACCCAATCTATTTAGGGAAGTAGAGTGTTACGGAGTTCTGTCTAATTTCAAAATAAACTACAGCAAGTCGGGGGCAATGGAGGTTTCGCTGGAGTGTTCTACTCAAAAGAATTTGGAGAATCATTTCAGTTATGGCGTTGAACTACTTAGGGATACAGATCCCACCCAACTTAACAGATGCATTTCCTTACATTTTCCACCTTTATTAAGGGAAATTAGCATATTGTTAGAGGACTGGAGTAAATCCTCACACTCTTGGTTTGGGAGAAGTAATATCCTGAAAATGAACATAGTGCCTAAATTTCTGTATTTGTTCTAGGCGCTACCTATCTTGATTCCACTTGCCTTCTTTAGTAAAACTCGAACAGTTTTACAAAGTTTATCTGGGCAAGTAAGCGTCCAAGGTTTAACAGGAAGCTGTTAACGTTACCTAAAGAGTTGGGTGGAATAGCGGCACCAGATCTATATAAATACTACCAGGCTACTCAGCTTGGTAGAATTATAGACTGGTTCAGTCATAGAGATAGTAAAAGGTGGGTCGCTATGGAACAAGTAAGTTCAATTCCTTTAGATAGAGCCATGTGGTGCTATGCGGCTATACCTCCTACATTAAAAGCTCATCCTTTAATAGGACCCACTCTCTGTATGGGAGCTAAGGCTGTTCGGATCCCTAGACTTTCAAACTCTCCTCTATTTCTTATTCTGGGGAACCCAAATTTCCCACCTGGCTTGGAGCCAGGGGTATTTGGGAATCTAAAAGAGAAGGGATGTTTTCAGGCCTCACCTTTTCTGAGGTTTAATAAATGGCCATCAATAGAAATGTTAACGCAATTAGGAGGACAATATGAAATACCCTTTGCCATACAGGTTAAACATTTTTTGGAAACATTGGGACCAACTGAAGGCTATAGTCGACCACTTACTAAGTTTGAAAGGTATTGTGAGGAGAAGGAGCCTCTCTCTCATATTATTTCTAAGATATATGCCATATTAACATCACCTTCGGAGGACTTTAACATATTGAGTTTAGATAAGTGGGAAAGGGACCTTGAACAAATCTTCACACCTGCCCAATGGCAGAAAATAATACACTTAACTTTCAAATCATCTAGATGCACTAAGATACAGGAATTAAATTATAAAGTACTAATGCATTGGTATTACACCCCGTCATGAATGAATACATTTTCTTCAGAGTCGTCAGATAGGTGTTGGAGGTGTTGTAAGGAGAGAGGCACCATTGCCCATATTTTCTTGTTTTGTCCAGTAATTAGACAGTTCTGGGAAGAAGTTCAGAGAATTTCTTATTTACTGAATATCAGGTTATGGAAGACCTGGCCTTTTTTCTATTACAATGTACACAAATCCCACTAGAGAGATATAAGAATTCAATGTTATGTCACTTGGTGTATGCAGCCAAAAGCTGCATCACCACCTGCTGGAAGGAGACAGGGGCACCTCGAATCTCGCAATGGTTAAATAAAGTAAGAAGAATTGGGATCATGGAGAAACTGATTCCTATGTCTCTGGAGGAAAGGGAATCTATATTGCAAATTCGGGCTCCTTGGGAGTTATTTTTACAGTCAGATGAAGGGAAAAGGTTGATTGGAGAGGAATTAGAGGAATAGACTAGATGGTTACGTGATGTGAGTCTTATTCACTGGTGGGTGGGGGCGACGTACTTCCCCCCCCCTTTTTTTTTCCTTTCTTCTGGGTTTTTGTAAGAACAAAAAAAAGGGACTCTGGAGTGGCGGGTTGCTATGGGGAATTAATGTTGTTAATTGTTTGTCTATAAAATTGGCAGGAATACATTATGTTTTTTGTTTTCAAATAGAATACGGTTTGGTTAGAAAGCGGACTCTATAAATAGTTCTATGTAACTATGTAAGCATGTTACATAGCACATGTAAGCATTACTAATAACTTCTGTTATGTATTCCTGCAAAGAAATAAAGAATTTAAAAAAAGAAAAAGTGTGAGAGCACTGAAATCTAAAAACTGATCTCGGAAGGAAGGGGGCGAAAGTGCCCAGTATTGAGGTGGTTAGAGTAGCAGCCATGAGGCCCATGGTAACTCTGGAGGAGCTGCAGAGATCCACAGCTCAGGTGGAAGATTCTGTCCGCAGGACAACTATTAGTGGTGCACTCCACAAATCTGAGCTTTATGGAAGCGTGGCAAGAAGAAAACCACAAGAAGTCCTGTTTGCAGTCTGCTAGAAGCCATGTGGGGGACACAGCAAACATGTGGAATAAGGTGCTCTGGTCAGATGAGACCAAAATTGAGCTTTTTGGCCTAAAAGTTAAATGCTATGTGTGGTGGAAAACTAACACTGCACATCACCCTGAACACACCATCCTAACCGTGAAACATGGTGCTGGGAGCATCATGTTGTGGGGATGCTTTTCTTGAGCAAGGACAGGGAAGCTGGTCAGAGTTGATGGGAAGATGGATAGAGAGAATACAGGGCAATCTTAGAAGAAAAAGACTTGAGACTAGAGAGGAGGCAGGCATGCACTGGCCATCAGGACTACTGGGAGTTTCCCGTTTGGCCGATGGCTCAGTGGGCCGGTTTCACTGACAGTGGAGGTAGAGCGGGCCAGGACTCCCAAACCCTGTCTACCAATAAGCTAATCTCCCGTCGTGCAGCTGTTTAGGAGAAAAACACGTCTAGGGCCCCCCTGTGTTCAGTGGGGGCTGGGGGACAGAAAGCAGACTATTTAGTCACTTTATCACTTTTTGGCTCAGCAGCGCACTACACAGCTGAAGGCCAGCCTGTGCTATATCAGTACACTGGTGCTGACTGGGAGCGCTGCTCCGGATTAATCCCGCCTAAAGCCGAAAGTGATGAAATAGTCCGCTTTCTGTCTCCCGGCCCCACTGAACACAGGGGAGACCTGGAGAAGTTTTATTTTCTAAACAGCTACACAGCAGGAGGTGGGAGATTAGCTGATTAGTGGACAGGATTTGGAAGTCCCTGCCCGCTTACCTCGCCCACACGAGTTTCCTCCAGCCCTAGTTACCCAGCTCTGTGGTGCCCAGGAGGAAGGGAAAGGACCAGATGTACCAGCAGTGCACAGCTGGTCCCGGGCTCCCAGCTCCAGAGGAAACACCCGCAGGACAAGCACTGCACACGGGACCTAGGTAGAAGAAGCCATGTAGACTAGGTACTAGGGGGATTAACATTGATGGGCACTTATGAGGCTACACTGATGGGCACTGATCAGGCTCCATTAATGGGCACTGGTGTGGCTGCACTATTGGGCAGGGTGTGGCTGCATTAATGGGCACTGGTGTGGCTGCACTGATGGGCACTGGTGTGGCTGCACTGATGGGCACTGGTGTGGCTGCACTGATGGGAACTGATCAGGCTGCATTAATGGGCACTGGTGAGGCGCTACGTGACGTCAGAGGAAGGCAGGGTCACCCGTTTATGTCACAGAGTGGCACCGCCCTATATAACAGCTGTCACCTAGAAGAAGTGTCACTTGGCAGGAGCCTCCCATGGAGGCAGAGTTGCTGCAGCTTTTTTTAAATTTTTTCGGCTTGTTGGGTGGCGTGAGTTGGATCTACATCAGAGGACATTTTTATTTTCAAATTTTTTAATAAAGGACTTGTCCCAAAGCGTCTCCTGTCTTTTTTACGATTTTTGACACTTTTTTTGTGAAATGGTAGGGGTAAAATGTACCAATTCACATGGGGGGAGGGCAGGATCTGGGGGTCCGCATGTTAAAAGGGGCTTCCAGATTCCGATAAGCCCCCCACCCACAGACCCCCACAACCACCGGGCAAGGATTGTGGGGATGAGGCCCTTGTCCCCATCAACATGGGGACAAGGTGCTTGGGGGTGACTCCAAAGCATCCCCCCATGTTGAGGGCATGTGGCCTGGTACGGTTCGGGAGGGGGGCGCTCTGTCGTCCCCCCTCTTTTCCTGCGGCTTTCCAGGTTGTGTGCACAGGTTGGCACAGGTTTCCCCTTATTTTCCATACCAGACCTGAAGGGCCTGGTATGGATTTTGGGGGGACTCCCACGCAATTTTTTTTTTAAATTTTGGTTTGGTGTTCCCCTTAATATTCATACCAGACCCAGAGCTTTATCTATATTGCCGACAACCGACAATGCATTACAAACGCTATCAGTTTTAAATGACTTTTTTCCTTTAAAAATGTCATTTTGCTGTGGTACTGTTCTAAACAGGGGAAAACTATGCCAATTTACAAGCATACAATAGACACCCCCCAGGCACAATATTTAAAGGAATATTTCATTTTCATTGTCTCACTTTAAGCATCATTAAAATCACTGCTCCCGAAAAAAATTACGTTTTAAAAAAATTTCTTTGCATTGATACATGTTCCCTGGGGCAGGACCTAGGTCTCCAAACACTTTTTAAGACAATAACTTGCATATAATCCTTTAAAATTAGCACTTTTGATTTTTTATGGTTCGTGGTCCATAAACTTTAACGGTGTTTGTGTGTTGGTCTGTTCGTCTGAATCTTTTGCCTGTTTCGCAAGTTCTGGTGCGAACCGAACCGGGGGGTGTTTGGCTCATCCTAATTCTCTGTTCCCAATCTCGTAATTGCACTCCACAGGTGAAAAATTTCTTGGAAAAATAGCCACAAGGATGCATAGCGCTCTCAGAGATAGGATGTTGAGACAGAAGGATGCCAACTCCAGTTTTAGAAGCATCAACTTCAAGGATAAAAGGTAAGGTAGGATCAGGGTGTGCCAACACAGGAGCAGAAACAAAGGCAGCCTTGAGACCCTCAAAGGCCTTAATGGACGCCGGAGACCAACTCTGTGGGTTACCATCCTTTCCAGTCATATCAGCCAGAGGCTTGACCAGAGACGAATAAACTTCTGATAATAGTTGGCAAAGCCAAGAAAACACTGCAGAGGACTTAAACCCATGGGTCGGGCCACTGTAGGACTGCTGAAAGTTTCTCTGGGTCCATCGAAATTACCAGCAGTGGAAATGACATGACCCAGGAATAGAACCGCTTCACGATAGAATTCACACTTCTCTAATTCACAATAGAGATTGTTCTCTCTTAGTTTCTGTAGCACATGACAGATATCTGTGTGGTGTCTTTCCAGGGACTTGGAAAATATGAGGATGTTGTCAAGATAAACCACACATAACTGCAACATATCTCAAAGGACATCATTAATAAATTCCTGGAAAACTGCTGGAGCGTTAAAAAGGCCAAATGGCATTACAAGGTACTCATAATGACCTGTTCTGGTATTAAATGCCGTTTTCCACTTTGCACCCTCCTTAATCCTCACAAGATTTTATGCCCCTCTCAAATCAAGCTTCGTCAAAACGGTTGGTCTCTTGAAGTGGTCAAATAACGAATCAACGGAATCGGATAAGCATTCTTAATCGTGAAATGATTGAGACCTCTATAATCAATACAAGGTCTCAGTTTACCACTCTTTTCCACAAAGAAGAAACCAGCACCAGCAGTAGATGAGGATTTGCAGATGAAACCTCGAGAAAGTGCGCCTGCAACATACTCCTCCATGGCCTTATCTTCCAAGACAGACAAAGGGAAAACATGGCCACGAGGGGGTATGGCACCAAGTTGAAGATCAATTGCACAATCATACGACTGGTGTGGAGGAAAACTACTGGCTTGAACTTTGTCAAAGACATCAGTAAATTCGCGGTATTCCTCCGGCAGGGTGGAGAGTGAAGAGGTGCACAGGACCTTGCCTAACTTCTGGAAGTATGTCTTACTGCTGTAGCACCCCCCTGAGTATACTGGGAGTAAAGAGCATACTGGGAGTGTACTCCATATACAGGGCACGGGCTTACATTCACCCCACAGCTGAGTCCATGGCTATAATGGGAAGTTAGAACAAATATGAGCACCAGTCACTTTAGATAGTTTTCAATGCTTTAATGAAGAACTTGAAAGAAGTAGAAGTAAAGAGGTTGAGGGAGCGTTGCAGTTACCTTTTTTGTAGCAGATTACTTAAAGACTCCTTAGGTTAAAGGACAAAAACACAGCTACCTTTCTAGCAGATCTTGAATATCTGAGTAGATCTCTGCCACAGATCTAGCAATCAGTAAGCTGTCTGGATAAGCCTCTCTCACAGGACATAGCAGCCAGTACGATACCTGGATAAGTCTCTCTCACAAACTTAGCAGCCAGGAATGCGTTACTTTAATTGGATTGCAGAACAGCGTCACAGTACCAGAACCTTTAAGCCGACCTGGCAATACTGTGAGGGTAGGTTAGATGCAGGTGCTTCCTCCAAGTAAGTCACCGGGCCCTTCTGAGAGACCAGCCTTCATCCTGGCTCTCTACTGCAAGGGTCCTCCCCTAGATTTCCTCAGCTTGGCTCCGCTTCTTCCAAACAGGCAAGACAGCCTAAGGACCACCTCAGAAGTAGTAGGTTCCAGACAGGCTTCTGGGCCTACTTGCACAGCTTGCAGCAGCGCAGCCTCAGGCCTGAAAGGCCACGAGGTCAGGACTGAATAGAGCACATGACATTTTCCCAATAAATACCCCCTCCCAGAATGCACAGCGGCAAGAACCTCCTACTGGGCTGTTTCTAGAACAAGAATATTCATTACAGCTTAAAGCGGAGGTCCACCCTAAAGTGGACCTTCCGCTCATTGGAACCCTCCCCCCTCCGGCGCCACAATTGGCACCTTTCAGGGGGGAGGGGGGTGCAGGTACCTGTACAGTACAGGTATCTGCACCCACTTCCGGCGTAGATTCTGCAGAAGGTACGCCCCTTTCCGCAGAATCTACGCCCCTTTCCGAAGGTCCCCCGCAGCCTGCTGGGAAACACACGGATCCCAGAGACAGCGGGGACCGTCCTTATTGCGCAGCGCGACTCGCGCATGCGCAGTAGGGAACCGGGAAATGAAGCCGAAAGGCTCCACTTCCTGATTCCCATACCCAAGATGGCGGCGGCAGCACCCGAAAGACGATCGAGAGATCGGCTTCGGGTGCCGACATCGTGGGCGCGCTGGGCGGGTAAGTGTCATTATTTTAAAAGTCAGCAGCTGCAGTATTTGTAGCTGATGGCTTTAAAAAAAAAAAAAATAAAAAAAAAAAAAAAAATCGGTGGACTCCCGCTTTAAGTTGTTATTTTCACACTGTTCTGTGGTACCAGTGACACCTACTGGCAACAGTGGGAAATGCACAACACAGTCAAATTCAGGACAGAATCAATAAACTATATACCAGTGATGGCGAACCTTGACACCCCAGGTGTTTTGGAACTACATTTCCCATGATGCTCATGTACTCTGCAGTGTAGTGGAGCATCATGGGAAATGTAGTTCCAAAACATCTGGAGTGCCAAGGTTCGCCATCACTGCTATATACAATCAATCTGAGATGGTTACAGCTCAGCCAAAAACTAAATTTACAATATAGTCCCATTTTTGAGAACAGGGGGCTACACTGCATTATGGCAATCAGGACAGAACCTCAGCACGGAGCCGATCAAAAGAGCAGTTGTGCCTCTGTAACCAAGGATAACCAATAACTAGTGGAAACTTAGGTGAAGAAATAACTAACTTGGAATTGGATTATCTCATGGTGAAGAGCCCCTACAGGCATGGACAAAGGAACAGTCTCATGAGTTACATGGGCAGCCTGTAGAGGTCTCCCATCAAGAGCCTCAATGGCAAGTGGAGTGCCATGCATCTGCAGCGGAATCAAGTGCTTTGATACAAAGGCAGCATCAATGAACAGGCCTGCAGCCCCAGAGTCGATTAGAGCCTGTATCTTGACGGATGACTCAGCCCAAGAAAGGGTAACCGGAACCATCCTTCCGGATAACTGGGGATAAAACGCCAACTAAGGTCTGTCCGTGACAGGACCTCAAGGTTCGGGCATTCCCTAGACGGGTAGGACAAGACTTCAAAAAGGCACAATAAAGGCACAATCTCTCCCGCCTAAGAGCGCTCTCATCCGCAGAAAGATGCGTGAAGCCCAAGAGCATGGGTTCACCTTCACTGACCGACTCGGTACCAGGAGGCATGGGAGGTGAGGGAGACAAGCGTGGGACTGCAAAGCTCAGAGACAAATATACAGGGGGCTTCCACAAGCGCTCCTTAACTAGTTGCTTACCACCTGCCGTCAAATGATGGCCAGGCGGCGCACCTATTGTGGCAGGAGGGCGTCATATATCGTCCTCCCGTTTAAACAGGGAATGCGCGCGATCGTGCGTGCGCATCCCTGTTCCTTCGGTGTCGGCGTGTCACGGAGACACCGCTAACCACAGAGGGGGGTGAACAGCCATTGGACATGGCTGTTTACCACGTGATCGGCCGCGATGAAGTCACGGCCAATCACAGATGGTTATACCCCCGCTGTGCACGGTGCGAGCACGCTGCACGTCGGTGGCGGTGTGTTCCCGGGAACACTGCTCGTCACCGATGCAGGTAAACAGCCATTGGCTGGCTGTTTACCCACGTGATAGGCTGTGATCCTTTCACAGCCGATCACTAAATGTAAACAAACCGGGGTAACGAGATGTTACCGGGTTCTCCTCCTCACACACCGATCGTGTGTGAGGAGGAGATTGCGGTAACATCTCATTATAACATCTCATTACTGCTTACAGTGTACACACAAATCACACTGATTGCCCCCCACAATAAAGAGGACCTGTCACTTACAGTCCATCATAGTACCTGTCACTCACAGTCCATCATAGTACCTGTCACTCACAGTCCATCAGAGTACCTGTCACTCACAGTCCATCAGAGTACCTGTCACTCACAGTCCATCAGAGTACCTGTCACTCACAGTCCATCAGAGTACCCGAGTACCTGTCACAACCCATCAGAGTACCCGAGTACCTGTCACAGCCCATCAGAGTACCCGAGTACCTGTCACAGTCCATCAGAGTACCCGAGTACCTGTCACAGTCCATCAGAGTACCCGAGTACCTGTCACAGTCCATCAGAGTACCCGAGTACCTGAAACAGTCCATCAGAGTACCCGGGTACCTGTCACAGTTCATCTAAGTACCCGAGTACCTGTCATAGTCCCTATGAGTGTATGAGTACCTATCACCGCCCTTCAGAGTACCCAAATACCAGTCACCAGGCCACCAGAGAACCTGTCACCAGGCCATCAGAGTACCCGAGTACCTGTCACAGCCCATCAGAGTACCCCAGTACCTGTCACAGTCCATCCGAGTACCTGTCACAGTCCATCCGAGTACCCGAGTATCTGTCACAGTTCATCTGAGTACCTAAGTACCTATCACCGCCCTTCCCAAATACCAGTCACCAGGCCATTAGAGTACCCGAGTACCTGTCACCAGGCCATCACTGTACCCCGAGTACCTGTCACCAGCCCATCAAAGTACTCAAGTACCTGTCACCAGCCCATCAGAGTACCCGAGTACCTATTTGCAGCCCATGCCTCATAGAATATACGTTGCGGTGTTTGCTTTTCAAAAAATTGGGTCATTTTGTGGGTAATTTCACTGTCCTGGTGCTCCAGGACCTTCAAAAGTGTAATAGGTAGGAATGAAATGAGATGTGTCATTTTTGCTCGTAGAACGTTTGAAAGTGCCACTTCAATGTTGGTGCTCTGTACATGGCCAGGCTGTGTAAAGGTCTCACACATGTGGTTTCACCATACTCGGGAAGAGTAGCAGAATGTATTTTGGGGTGTAATTTGTTGTATGCATATGCTGTGTGTGAGAAATAGCCTGATAATATGATAATTTTGTAAAAAAATTAATAAAATAAAAAATCTTCATTTTGCAAAGAATTGTGGGAAAAAATTACAACTTAAAAAAACTCACCATGCTACTTATTTAAAGCGGGAGTCCGCCGTTTATTTTTTTTTAAAAGCCAGCAGCTACAAATACTGCAGCTGCTGACTTTTAAAATAATGACACTTACCCACCCAGCGCGCCCACGATGTCGGCACCCGAAGCCGATCTCTCGATCGTCTCTCGGGTGCTGCCGCCGCCATCTTGGGTATGGGAATCAGGAAGTGGAGCCTTGCGGCTTCATTTCCCGGTTCCCTACTGCGCATGCACGAGTCGCGCTGCGCAATAAGGATGGTCCCCGCTGTCTCTGGGATCCGTGTGTTTCCCAGCAGGCAGCGGGGGACTTTCGGAAAGGGGCGTACCTTCTGCAGATATCTATGCCGGAAGTGGGTGCAGATACCTGTACTGTACAGGTATCTGCACCCCCCTCCCCCCTGAAAGGTGCCAATTGTGGCGCCGGAGGGGGGGAGGGTTCCAATGAGCGGAAGCTCCACTTTAGGGTGGACCTCTGCTTTAATACCTTGGAATGTCTACTTTGTAAAAAGGGCTCATTTGGGGGGTATTTGTACTTTCCTGACTTGTTAGTGTCTCAAGAAATGAGATACACCTGATGTACTGAAGGCCTGATCAGATGTGATCAATTTTCAATGATTGGCACCATAGTTTGTAGACTCTATAACTTTCACAAAGACCAAATAATATACAGCAATGTGGGTTATTTTTACCAAAGATATGTAGCAGTATAAATTTTGGCCAAAATGTATGAAGAAAAATTACTAATTAGCAAAATTTTATGACAGAAACAAAGAAAAATGCATTTTTTTTCACAAAATCTACGTTTTTTTTATTTATAGCACAAAAAATAAAAAAAACACACTACTGATTAAATACCACTAAAAGAAAGCTCTATTTGTGTGGAAAAAATAACGCATGCTTCATATGGGTACAGTGTTGCATGACTGAGTAATTGTCATTCAAACAAGCACTGAAAGCTGAAAATTGGTCTGGTCAGGAAGGGGGTATAAGTGCACTGTATTGAGGTGGTTAAGAGAGTCTCTCTGAGTCTGGAGTCAATGAGGATGGCAAACATGATCTACTTCTCCAGCTGTGCTGTGGGCAGCACAGTGGTGTAGGGGTTAGCACCTTCACCCAGCAGCAATAGGGTTGCTGGTTCAAATCCAGACCACAACATTACCTGCCTGAAGTTTGCATGTTCTCCCTGTGCCTGCGTGGGCCTCCTCCAGGCACCCCGGCTTCCCCCCACACCCCAAAGACATGTTGGTAGGTTAATTAGACCCTGTCCAAACAAATTGGCCATAATATGTGTATGTCAATGTTGTATATGTTGTTAACTGTGTCGGGACCCAACAGGTTAAAGGACCACGCAAAAGCTGCAGATGGACACCAGTGGCAAGAAAGCACCCCAAGGCAATTCAGTTCACATAGATAGTGCTATACAAGTCATTCATTCAGCTCAGTGGGTATATCTCTGGCTGCTATCTCATCATTGATGGTATCCGAGAGACCATGAGAAAAAAGCAGCCATGAGGGCCTCACTGTTCCAAGCAACCTCTGCTGCCAGAGTACAGAATTCAATGGCATAATCGGCAACAGTTCTCCTACTCTGATGAACACAAGACACTTGGCAACAGAAGCGGAGCATGCGGGAACATCAAATACCCTTTTAAAAGAAGCCACAAACTCAGGGTAACTCAAGACAACAGGTTTTTGCGTCTCCCATAGAGGGTTTCCCCAGGCCAAGGCTCTCTCAGAAAGCAAATATATCACAAAACCTACTTTGCTTCTGTCCATGGGATATGCCTGGGGCAGCATTTCAAAGTATATGTCAACCTTGTTGAAAAACCCTCTGCATTGGACTGGATCAACCACAAATCGTTGGGGAAGCAGAGCGGAACCAGACATACCTCTTATGGAGGTAATACTCAAGGCAGGTGTCTGCACAAAGGACGGCCTGCAACATGGGTTGTACCGGAGCAGCCACAGTGGGAGATTCCAGGTGAGCCTGCCGAATCAGGAGCGTTTGTAATGCCATGGAAAACTGATCCATTCGGTGATCCTGCCCATCCAATCTGGAAAAAATATTACCAACAAGTGGATTGACTGCATCTTCTGAATTCCTGGCCTTTCACCTACTGTCAGAAACCATGAATCAGACTAAGACAGAAGTACAGGTAAATCACACTTGTTTAACAATAAAAAGAAAAACATAGTCAAAACATAGCCAGAGTTCAGGAACCGTAATGGATAGTCAGACAAGCCAAAATGTCAGGAAGCCAGAGATGAGCGTAGTAGAACAGCAAGCAGGATCTGGAGCCAGAGGGAATGTCAAGCAAGCAAGTCTTTAACAGGAACACAGGAGAGCATCTCTAGAGATGTGACCAAGACGAAGGCAGAGATCATCTGAGCTGGGCAGCTTAAGTAAGCAGGAATGATGAGCAGGATATCATCAACAGGTGAGTCACTGTGGAGAGATAGGATCTGGCAATTAGCCGACAGCTGAGTGGCCAGTTTAGAGAAGGAAGGGTTGTGCACAGCCCTGATGAAAAGTCTCTATTAAAAATTCACATAGGAGTCCACATATAAAATGGTGGCGAGAAAATCCCCACACCAACTTCTGTGAAAAAAGTGTGCGTTCACACTCAATACTGTGGGGGGGGGGGGGGCAAGCCTGCTTGCCAGATCCTATTGACTTCAAATTATAGAGAGGTCAACAACATCAAGGGCTGGATGGAACAGCAAAGGCCTTGCTAAGATGTTTGCATCAGCCATCACTGCAGGCCACTAAAGTATGCGGTTCTTGTGGTCAACTAGGACATTCCAAACTTCCAGCGGTATGCACAGTGCCAGAGATATTACTTCAGAAGGATGTAAATAACACAACTATAGTGCAATACGTCTGAGAGGCTAAAACCACCAATGTATTCAGGGGATTCACACTCAGTAAAAAAACTGAAAAGCATATCAAACAAATTTTGGAGATAGCCGCGACATGTGGCGTGCTTACATCATGTGGTTCTGGCTCATGCGTTTCATCATATTCGGACATCAGGGACATGATGCACTGTCACTGTATTAATGACACTGGCTAGGAAAAAGGTTAACATCAGGGGTGATCAAAGGGTTAACTGTGTGCCTAGCCAGTGCGTATGTACTGTGTGGGAGGTGCTTTTACTAGGACAAGGCATGGATCCATGTTCCTGTTTTGCAGGAACACAGGATCCATGCCTTCGCTACTGACAGAACGGCAATCTGGCTGGTTTACATAGGCAGATCGCCATTCTGGCTCTCTGCCTAATGATCAGCGTTTACCCGTGTGTATAATCACAGCAGGCGTGAGTCGCTGGCAGAGCACACGCATGCCCCGGACCATTAAGTGAAGGATCACGTATTTGGTTTGTGATCCTGCGCAGCAGAGCTGCCTTGCCACCGTATATGTAACTTACACCGTCGGCAAGCAGTTAATGATTATCCTGCTGGAGGCAGAACAAACTGCTCCTCCATAGATACAGTCGAGGAGTAAATGTAGCCACCTTGGAGAGGAAGTGTATTACTGGCAGAATCCATGGATGAAAAAAAAGCCTAAATAAAGAAAACAAAATGTATCTTCCACATCTAACCACTGGTAAGCTCCAATATATTACATATCTTTCTTTGATTATATACGTTAATACATAAGCACACCGAGTGGCATCAGAAATATCTACAGGGTTCTTGCAATCTTTTGGAGATGTGTTTGTATTCCTGGTAATCGTCTCCTAAAGTTGCATTTCAGGTAAAGATGAGTGACTGTATGCTTTCAATGATACATGGGTGTACCATGCTGAGAGTTGGTTTGGAGGGGGCTTCTTAATGGTTTTAATGACTCAAAAGAACACCAACTGTGAGACCTTTTCCAAGCCATCAGAGCAGAACAAAGAAGTGCTTATCGTTCTGCGTGTTGCACATTAAGAAAAGAGACAAATATCCTGCAATGTTAAGTCTTTAATTGATGACAAAGAATAATCATCTTCCAGGAGATAAGCACTATCTACTAAAATAGAGGACTGCTATCAAAACTGTCTACCCCTCTTTATCATCTGAATAGAACATGATGGAATGATTATGGAAAACTACATTTAAAATTATGCTGAATGCTTGAAAAAGTAAAAGACATTGGCCATGATGCTGAATTAGACTGTAAATATATTACATTTAAAATTAAAATTTTTACCTCTGTGCACAAAAGCAGCTTCATAAAGATATCAGTAACTTCATTGACCAGTAAAAGCTTTATTCAGACTCCAATAACAAGGATGCTGCCATCCCTGCCTCCAGACTAGTGATGGCCGAACGGTTCGCCCGGCGGTCGTTTCGCGGCGAATTTCCGACTTTCGCCGTCCGCGGGTTCGAACGCCTTTTTCCGTCGTTCGCCCCGGCGGACTTACGTGTTTAATGTATACAAGAACTTTAACCTTTCGTGACACGTTTATCATGTGTTACAGGACAACCAATTGAGACATGACAGCTCATGGACACTTGGACATTCCCCCTAACCTATAAATACACCCGATCCGGTGGCCATTTTACATTCTTTCTTCTGTCACTGTAGGGAAAGGATCCTGTGTGGAGTAGGGACAGAGAAAACGCTAGCTATTTGGTACACAAAAGTTCTTTTCAGGACTGGTATAGGTGTTAGGTCAGCAGCCTGAGTTTCTTTTGTCAGTTTAGATAAAGGGACAGAGCGCTGTATGCTGCTATTTTAGGGACAGCTCAGCCAGATTAGTCTTTCTTCATCATCATCATCATCATCATCATTAGCTGTTACTATCAGGTCCACAAAAGAGCTGTTCCAGCTAATCGTTCCAGCCTACTCTTTTTTGCCAATTTGTATAGGGACAGGCAGGAAGCAGTGTGTCAGGCAGTGAGGATAATTTTAAAGACTTGCTGTTACTATTAGTTCCACAAAGGTTCTTTTCAGGACTGGTATCAGTGGTACGGTAATAGGCTTGTACACGTATAATATTCTTTCTTCCAAATATAGAAAGAATATTATACTTGACTGCTGCCCTTCTGCTGCAGTCTGCTAATCATTCACAACTCACTTGTTCCACAAAAGTTCTTATAAGGACTGGTAACTTGGTCTGTCTAGGGTGCTACGGTACATAGGCTTGGGTGCGGTACAGTCTGCTGTTCTGTAAGGACCGCTATCGGTCCACAATAGATAGGGTTGCCGTGCACTACTGCTGACCGCTGCCCTATACTGCAGCAGTCCTTCAGCGGTATAGGGACTGACGCACAGTCTGCTAAACACTAATACACAACCTGCTTGGTCCACAAAAGTTCTTATAAGGACTGGTAACTTGGTATAGGGTGCTACGGTACATAGGCCTGAGTGCGTTACAGTCTGCTGTTCTGTAAGGACCGCTATCGGTCCACAATACATAGGGTTGACGTGCACTACTGCTGACCGCTGCCCTATACTGCAGCAGTCCTTCAGCGGTATAGGGACTGACGCACAGTCTGCTAAACACTAATACACAACCTGCTTGGTCCACAAAAGTTCTTATAAGGACTGGTAACTTGGTATAGGGTGCTACGGTACATAGGCCTGAGTGCGTTACAGTCTGCTGTTCTGTAAGGACCGCTATCGGTCCACAATACATAGGGTTGCCGTGCACTACTGCTGACCGCTGCCCTATACTGCAGCAGTCCTTCATTGGTATAGGGACTGACGTACAGTCTGCTAATCACTAACACACAACCTGCTTGGTCCACAAAAGTTCTTATAAGGACTGGTAACTTGGTATAGGGTGCTACGGTACATAGGCCTGAGTGCGTTACAGTCTGCTGTTCTGTAAGGACCGCTATCGGTCCACAATAGATAGGGTTGCCGTGCACTACTGCTGACCGCTGCCCTATACTGCAGCAGTCCTTCAGCGGTATAGGGACTGACGCACAGTCTGCTAAACACTAATACACAACCTGCTTGGTCCACAAAAGTTCTTATAAGGACTGGTAACTTGGTATAGGGTGCTACGGTACATAGGCCTGAGTGCGTTACAGTCTGCTGTTCTGTAAGGACCGCTATCGGTCCACAATACATAGGGTTGACGTGCACTACTGCTGACCGCTGCCCTATACTGCAGCAGTCCTTCAGCGGTATAGGGACTGACGCACAGTCTGCTAAACACTAACACACAACCTGCTTGGTCCACAAAAGTTCTTATAAGGACTGGTAACTTGGTATAGGGTGCTACGGTACATAGGCCTGAGTGCAGTACAGTCTGCTGTTCTGTAAGGACTGCTATCGGTCCACAATACATAGGGTTGCCGTGCACTACTGCTGACCGCTGCCCTATACTGCAGCAGTCCTTCAGCGGTATAGGGACTGACGCACAGTCTGCTAAACACTAATACACAACCTGCTTGGTCCACAAAAGTTCTTATAAGGACTGGTAACTTGGTATAGGGTGCTACGGTACATAGGCCTGAGTGCGTTACAGTCTGCTGTTCTGTAAGGACCGCTATCGGTCCACAATACATAGGGTTGCCGTGCACTACTGCTGACCGCTGCCCTATACTGCAGCAGTCCTTCATTGGTATAGGGACTGACGTACAGTCTGCTAATCACTAACACACAACCTGCTTGGTCCACAAAAGTTCTTATAAGGACTGGTAACTTGGTATAGGGTGCTACGGTACATAGGCCTGAGTGCGTTACAGTCTGCTGTTCTGTAAGGACCGCTATCGGTCCACAATACATAGGGTTGCCGTGCACTACTGCTGACCGCTGCCCTATACTGCAGCAGTCCTTCATTGGTATAGGGACTGACGTACAGTCTGCTAATCACTAACACACAACCTGCTTGGTCCACAAAAGTTCTTATAAGGACTGGTAACTTGGTATAGGGTGCTACGGTACATAGGCCTGAGTGCGTTACAGTCTGCTGTTCTGTAAGGACCGCTATCGGTCCACAATACATAGGGTTGCCGTGCACTACTGCTGACCGCTGCCCTATACTGCAGCAGTCCTTCATTGGTATAGGGACTGACGTACAGTCTGCTAATCACTAACACACAACCTGCTTGGTCCACAAAAGTTTTTATAAGGACTGGTAACTTGGTATAGGGTGCTACGGTACATAGGCCTGAGTGCAGTACAGTCTGCTGTTCTGTAAGGACCGCTATCGGTCCACAATACATAGGGTTGACGTGCACTACTGCTGACCGCTGCCCTATACTGCAGCAGTCCTTCATTGGTATAGGGACTGACGTACAGTCTGCTAATCACTAACACACAACCTGCTTGGTCCACAAAAGTTCTTATAAGGACTGGTAACTTGGTATAGGGTGCTACGGTACATAGGCCTGAGTGCGTTACAGTCTGCTGTTCTGTAAGGACCGCTATCGGTCCACAATACATAGGGTTGCCGTGCACTACTGCTGACCGCTGCCCTATACTGCAGCAGTCCTTCATTGGTATAGGGACTGACGTACAGTCTGCTAATCACTAACACACAACCTGCTTGGTCCACAAAAGTTTTTATAAGGACTGGTAACTTGGTATAGGGTGCTACGGTACATAGGCCTGAGTGCAGTACAGTCTGCTGTTCTGTAAGGACCGCTATCGGTCCACAATACATAGGGTTGACGTGCACTACTGCTGACCGCTGCCCTATACTGCAGCAGTCCTTCATTGGTATAGGGACTGACGTACAGTCTGCTAATCACTAACACACAACCTGCTTGGTCCACAAAAGTTTTTATAAGGACTGGTAACTTGGTATAGGGTGCTACGGTACATAGGCCTGAGTGCAGTACAGTCTGCTGTTCTGTAAGGACCGCTATCGGTCCACAATACATAGGGTTGACGTGCACTACTGCTGACCGCTGCCCTATACTGCAGCAGTCCTTCATTGGTATAGGGACTGACGTACAGTCTGCTAATCACTAACACACAACCTGCTTGGTCCACAAAAGTTCTTATAAGGACTGGTAACTTGGTATAGGGTGCTACGGTACATAGGCCTGAGTGCAGTACAGTCTGCTGTTCTGTAAGGACCGCTATCGGTCCACAATACATAGGGTTGACGTGCACTACTGCTGACCGCTGCCCTATACTGCAGCAGTCCTTCAGCGGTATAGGGACTAAGAGTTTTGTCACAGGGTGATTTAAAAAATGACAGGCAGAGGAAGAGGCAGGCCCTTCCGCAGGGGTGGTAGGGGTAGGGCAGGAGCAACAGCCTTGAGCCAAAGTGGGAAGTTGCAGAAGGTGCGTTCAATTACTTTAAAGGACGCACCAGACTTGGTTGAGTGGCTCACTCAGCCTTATTCTTCTGCACCCTCCTCATCCTCTCGATCTGCACCCTCTTCTTCACTCTCTGCTATGTGCACCCCCAAAGACACTACCACCAACAACACCACCACCACCACATACCTTCCGCTTGAGTGCAAATGGGGGCCTTCATGCTCCAGTGTTTTAATAGGGACCCCCGTATAAAAAGCATGAGGGTCAAGGACCAGTACTGGGTGGCAACGTACTTAGATCCCCGGTACAAACACAAAATGGCGGAAATGTTACCGCCGTCGCAGAGGGCTGTCAGAATGCAGCACTTCCAGGCCTTGCTTCGAGAAATGCTGCATTCTGCTTTTGCGTGCGCTGGCAGAGGAGCAATTCCCACTCCCAGAGAAGGATTTGCGGGTACCAATCCAACAGCGCCTGCAAGAAGAGGCCGGTTTGAAGATGTGTTGGTGACTTCGGATATGAGGTCATTCTTTCAGCCGACCCATCGACAGGTGTCATCCGGATCCAGCATCAGGGAACGCCTAGACCGTCAGGTGTCCGACTACATTGGGTTAACGGCCGATGTGGACGCTCTGAGGAGTGATGAACCCCTAGACTACTGGGTGGGCAGGCTTGACCTCTGGCCAGAGCTTGCCCAATTTGCAATCGAACTGTTGGCTTGCCCCTCATCCAGTGTCCTGTCCGAAAGGACGTTCAGCGCAGCAGGGGGGATTGTGACCGATAAGCGTACTCGCCTAGCTCACGACAGTGTTAACTACCTCACATTTCTAAAAATGAATGAGGCATGGATCTCGGAGGAATTCAACACATGTGATCAGTAGACCATGTATATGTCTATAAACAATTTTTGGAATCAAGCACACAGACCTTCTTAATTCATTTGGCTCACTTCCCTGACCCAAAAAAGCACACCGTACTATATGCCCCTACCCTCCTCTTTGAAGAGGTTGAGCGGTGTCATATTTCTACTGGGGCTGCTTATTATGAGGGGTTCCCACCATCCCTGTGCTGTGCTGACTTCCTCCTGGGTGTTCTTATTATGAGGGGCTCCCACCATCCCTGTGCTGTGCTGACTTCCTCCTGGGGGTTCTTATTATGAGGGGCTCCCACCATCCCTGTGCTGTGCTGACTTCCTCCTGGGGGTTCTTATTATGAGGGGATCACACCATCCCTGTGCTGTGCTGACTTCCTCCTGGGGCTGCTTACGGTGCTGCTGTCAGCGCTGTATGTCACGGAGCTGCTGTCAGCGCTGTATGTCACGGAGCTGCTGTCAGCGCTGTATGTCACGGAGCTGCTGTCAGCGCTGTATGTCACGGAGCTGCTGTCAGCGCTGTATGTCACGGAGCTGCTGTCAGCGCTGTATGTCACGGAGCTGCTGTCAGCGCTGTATGTCACGGAGCTGCTGTCAGCGCTGTATGTCACGGTGCTGCTGTCAGCGCTGTATGTCACGGAGCTGCTGTCAGCGCTGTATGTCACGGAGCTGCTGTCAGTGCTGTATGTCACGGAGCTGCTGTCAGCGCTGTATGTCACGGAGCTGCTGTCAGCGCTGTATGTCACGGAGCTGCTGTCAGCGCTGTATGTCACGGTGCTGCTGTCAGCGCTGTATGTCACGGAGCTGCTGTCAGCGCTGTATGTCACGGAGCTGCTGTCAGTGCTGTATGTCACGGAGCTGCTGTCAGCGCTGTATGTCACGGAGCTGCTGTCAGCGCTGTATGTCACGGAGCTGCTGTCAGCGCTGTATGTCACGGTGCTGCTGTCAGCGCTGTATGTCACGGAGCTGCTGTCAGCGCTGTATGTCACGGAGCTGCTGTCAGCGCTGTATGTCACGGAGCTGCTGTCAGCGCTGTATGTCACGGAGCTGCTGTCAGCGCTGTATGTCACGGAGCTGCTGTCAGCGCTGTATGTCACGGTGCTGATGTCAGTGCTCTGTATTACGGTGCTGCTGTCAGTGCTCTGTATCTCCTGCACCCTCTTGTTTGCCTACCCTGGTCCCTGACCTTCCCTCTCCTCCATTGCCTTCATTAGCTCCATAGTCCTGAATTGTCAGAACAATTTCCCAAATAAAAAAAAAATGCTTGTAGTTATCGATCCCAAATTCACCTCATACATGTATTATGCTATTGTCCAGGTGGTGGGACTGCGTGCTACCCCCTAATAATTACCCCGTGGCCGCAAATTCGACCTAAAGGTTTGCGAAATTCGCCTCCCATTGAAGTCAATGGAGCCCGCGGCGAACGGTCGTTTTCGCGAACGTTTGTGCCCGTTCGCGTTTCGCGTTCGCGAAACGTCCCGTCGGAAGTTCGTCCATCACTACTCCAGACTGCCCCCCTCCGATGCATTGTAAGGACTTAATCTCTAATAGACATGTGCACTGCCAAAAAATGTGTTCGTTTTCATTTGTTTGTTTTTGTTTTTTGGGTCATTTATGATTGAAATTTATTATTTTGAATACATTTGTAACTTCGCAAAAATTTGAATTTGTTATGTACCATTCGTTTAAATTCATAAATGCATAAATTCATCAATTCGAAAATTCATAAATGCATAAATTCATAAATACAAATATTCAAATATAAGGAAAGTCAGAAATTCAGAAATCCATAATAGTTAGTAATAGCTATTGTTATAACGGATTTTCAGGTTTTCAAATTTTCGAATTTCCATTCTTATTTTCGGATTTTTAAATTTTTGGATGTTCGAATTTACAAATTTTCCAATTTACAAATTTTCGGAAAAATTTGTTAAACGGGTTTTCATTAATTCAGAAATATTCAAAATAATGAAAACCCAAAATTCGTAATTTGTAAATTCGAACACCCGAAAATTGAAAATCCGAAAATAAGAATGAAAATCCAAAAATTTGAAAACCCCAAAATTTGAAAATCCGAATTTAGTCGAAAAAATTATTTGGTACAAAATTAATTGCGTATGTTTAATCTCTACAGCTAAGCCTATGAAGGTGAAATGTATCAACGGTAGGCAGTCTGGAGGCAGGGATTGCAGTATGCTTGTTATTGGAGTCTAAATAAAGCTTTTACTGTATTTGAATTGAAATATAAGCGCCACACATATCTGAGGGCTGTACAAAAAGTAATGCAAAAGTGGGCATCCTATTTTTTATTAGCTTACAAAAGTAATGCAAATTTCACATGTTTGTAAAACTGAGTAACTCTTCCTCCCTAGTAAATCATCATCAGTAGCAGCTGTTTCATTGCAGTTAAATAGTAGGTTCCAAGCAGAAGTAATGTGCGGTCATTGAGTTCCTGACAAAAGAGGGGTTCAGCATTGCCAGATCTAGGGGGGGCTCTGGAGTGGGATACACCCTCCCAGATTTCAGTGGTGCCCCCCCAAGCCCCCCCCCCCTGTGCACAGCCTACTTCTATCCCTGCACTGTACACAGCCTATGCATAGGAAACAGATCTTCTACTTCCAACATAACACATAGCCAACATCGGATTCCCCTACACAGAGCTACGATCTGAGCAGTGAGTAGCTGGGTATTGCAGCTATGCTGCTATTCTGACCAGGAAATTCCACAAGCCAGAACTGGGGATGAGGAGCTCTTGCTGCCTGTGCTTAGGCTGTGTACAGTGCAGAGATGGGAGAAAAGGCTATGTGAGTTAACAATGACTCCTGTCCTCTGCCATGTTAATGGTGACCCCTGCCTTCTACTCTGGGCAGGGGTTAATGAGGCAGAGGAGAAGGCAGGGGTTAATGAGGCAGAGGAGAAGGCAGGGGTTAATGAGGCAGAGGAGAAGGCAGGGGTTAATGAGGCAGAGGAGAAGGCAGGGGTTACTTCTCCTCTGCCAGCGGTAGTAACCCCCTTCCTTCTCCTCTGCCAGCGGTAGTAACCCCCTGCCTTCTACTCTGCCAGCGATGACCCCTGCCTTCTACTCTGCTAGCAGTGACCCCTGCCTTCTACTCTGCTAGCATTGACCCTTGCCTTCTACTCTGCCAGCAGTAACTCCTGCCTTCTACTCTGCCAGCAGTGAGCTCTGTCTTTCACTCTGCTGACCAATGTACACTGCCCTACTGACCCCCTGTACACTGGCCTACTGACCCCCTGTACACTGGCCTACTGACCCCCTGTACACTACCCTACAAATTACCCCTGTAATGCCCTACTAATTTCTAACCCTATCCTCTGCCCTAATGACCCCTGTATACTACCCTGACTCCCTGTACACTCCCCTGCTGACCTCCCATCCTTTGTCGTGCAGGCCCACTGGACTGCTAATCCCTGTACACTCCAACAAACTAATAGCCCCTGCAAACTGCCCCACAAATTGCTAACCCTATACTCTACCCTGCTGAGCCCCTGTACACTGACCTTCTGACTTCCCATCCTCTGCTTCTCTGACATCTTTTACTGCACCCCCACATCAGAAAGGTTAGATCCGGCCCTGGGGTGGTGGCTCTCAGACATCCACAGAAGACTATAGAATGTTTACAAAGATGGCACCATCTACAAGAATCACCAATGACAAGACATTGGTCTTGTCAATGGTGTCATCTCCATAAACATTCTATAGTCTTCTGTGGATGTGGGACAGCCTGCACCTCATTAAGAACTCAATAACGCCACATAAAAAATTAAAATAAAACCTCCATACAAATAAAAAAAAACGATATAGAGCATGGTCCAATATGCTCCAGGAGGGGAAAAAAACTCCATCCTGGTTGGATGATCGAATATTCTATGGATCAACAATCCCTGGTGAATGTATCTATAAATCTTAATATCCAGTTATATTTGTGCATTTAGGACTCAAAAAGAACTCCATATTAATCAGCAGACGATTCAGGACACCTAAACCAGCTGCTGAGCAGTTCTGAGTTCTATTTGACACCATACCACTTTCAGAGAGTTTTGTTTACAATTGGTTTGCTACCTGTGATTGGTCACAGTGATCACATGGTACAGACTGGGCCAATCACAGCCTATCTGTGCCATGTGATCACCTGTGGCCAATCACAGATAATCACAACAAAACAAACCTAATGAATAAATTTCATCCAGTAAAATGCTTGCTTATAGCAATGAAATTCATTGCTATAAGCAATGTGTAAAAAATTGTGGATCACATCCTCAGGGTTGTACAATGTTACTATTGTAACTAGGGATGGGCCAAACACCCCCCGATTTGGTTCGCACCAGAAGATACCGAACAGACAAAAAATTTGGCAGAACACACAAACACCGCTAAAGTCTATGGGACACGAACACGAATAATCACAAGCGATCATTTTAAAGGTTTATATGCAAGTTATTGTCATGAAAAGTGTTTTGGGACCCGGTCCAGCCCCAGGGGAAATGTATCAATGCAAAAAAAGTGATATGGAAATCAAGGGGAACCTTGTGCCAATTTGTTTTTAAAAATGGCGTAGGGGTCCCCCAAAATCCATACCAGACCCTTATCCGAGCATGCAACCTGGCAAGCCACAGCAAAAGAGGGGGGATGAGAGAGCGCCCCCCCCCCCATGAACCGTACCAGACCACATGCCCTTAACATGGGGAGGGACCTTATCCTCACAACCCTTGCCTGATTGTTGTGGGGATCGGTGGGCAGGGGGCTTATTGGAAGCCCCTTTTAACAAGGGGACCCCCAGATGCCGGCCTCCCCCCTGCGTGAAATGGTAATGGGTACATTGTAACCATACCATTTCATAAAAAGTGTCAAAATGTAAAAAAATAAAATAAAAAAATAAACTTTTGCTTCTTGAAAAAAAAAAAATGTTTACATAGCATGGCCCCAGAATCAGAAGTGATGTGATGTTGCTCCGGTCCTCTAAGGGCATAGGGATGAGCAGTGGCCTTCTTGCCATCGCTTATCTCTATGGCAAGACAGGGCTGAAGCCAGATGGTTTCCAACAATCTCTACGGTTGGAAACATAAGCCAAGGAAGCGCCGGGGGGCACCTCTGTTGCAGCTTCTAAAAGTGATCTTGCGACAAATCCACTGCAGGGATCACTATTATTGGAAAGACCAGCGCCAAAGGGAAAAGAAATTACCAGGGTTATGGCATCTAGCTGCAGCCATAACCCTGGCATTTAATATTAAAGTCATGTTGTATTTTCCCAGTTAGGCGGCCAGCAAGTGGTTGACATCCTATTGCAGTACTACACGTGGTTGCCATGGGCAAAGGAAGCTTACCGTTAAAACATTCTGTCTGTAGTGTGCTCCTGTTACAGGTGGCAAGGCCTCTTGCAAAAAGAAAGATGTTGTCAGTACTCCTTATGGAGTGGTCTGTCTCCCATAGCAACAGCAGTGGATGGGCACTGCCGAGTTCTCTATCCTGTGCAGAGTTTCCAGTATTAAGTGAGTGCATTCATGGAGCCCGCGCTAGATTCATAGCAGGGTCATATTCCACAACCGAGGGAGAGGTAGTGGCAAACGCTGGACAGGTGAATGTAGACATAAGCTCAGCGTGTCCCTCCTAAAAGCAAGGTACAGCGAGAGGCTCAAGTAAAGGTACCCAATGTGTGAGAAGAGTGGTCCTGTTACAGCTGCCTATCATAGCCTAGAAGAACATACGCTGGTGGTAGTCCTCGTATATGACCCAGACTTGATGCCCAATAAGTTAATAGGGAACAGAGGAAGGCCTGCCATCAACCGCCTACACCACTCTGCTTACAAACTACTACATTTCTTAATATAGAAATTACAGCACTAAGTCATGAATTACAAAATGTATATATCAAAACAATCAACAAAGACCAAAACACATGCAAGATGCATGATAAATATCTATGCAATATAGTGCAAACAAGTCCATATATTAAATGAATGTCACACAAGTGGATGTAAATGGATGAAAAACGTAATAATGAACATCCAAACCTCCAGCAAATCACCTCACTCATGCTCCCCCCAATGGGTATAGGCTCAACTCTAGGAATGCGACCCAGCTAAGCAGAGTCAAACGGCGCCTGTAAAATGTATTTAAAAATGTGCAGGGTACTCACATTCAGGGCTGGACTTACCATTGGGCTTGACTGGGCTTAAGCCCATGGGCCTCGCCCAATAGGGGGCCCCGCGGGCCCCGCAGAGATGCAAAGCTGAGTGTACTCAGCTCAGCTCCACTCACAGTCACGCCCAGTCCCGCCCTATGATGGGCATAACACAGGGATTGGGTGTGACTGTGAGCCAAGCCGAGTACACTCAGCTACTCTCAGCTCTGCTTAGGACTGCGAGATGGACCCGAGAGCCACCGAGAGGACCCGGGAGCCACCGAGAGGACCCGAGACGCCATTTTTAAACTTCAAGACTACAATGACAAGGCTGCAAATGACACTGGGGCAAGGCTGAAAATTCCCTCCTAAATTTGGGGTGGGTGTTATAAGTGATAAATACGGTAATGTATAGAAGATAGGGCCCAAAAGTGACTCAAGCCCAGGGGCCCCCACCACCATAAGTCCTTCCCTGCTCACATTGTATAGTTTCTTCCAGCGCACCACACTAAGAGCGCATTGGTTTAAATTGTTTAACACAGATCCGCACATCCAAATACTCGGTCAGCTCCTGAAAACACTGTAGAGCCTGAATGCCTTTACCATCCTAGCCCCTCCCCTATGCGTGTCGACACAGGGTCACGTCTTCCCCGGGAGGATCTCTGGATTTTCTCCCTGAGGAAGACATGGGCTACGGGGCTGTGTAGAGAGACTCAACTCTACTCCCCGTATGCAACGGTGGCTCCCTGCTGATTTTGCAAGGGGAAAGAGTCACCCTGAAATGGGACACCTGGGGCAGAGGTCATGGCACCAGCTTAAAAAGGAACATGGCAAGGATTAAAAGTTAATCCTTGTTATCATCTACACATACCCCGCTAGCCCCTTTGTTCTGTAATCCAGAATTCTCCCCCGGCCTGACTCCACGGTTATTTCAATGGTGGCTCAATAAGGGACTCCTTAGGATAGGCGACTACCTTGATGGAAATCAACCTCACTCTTTGCAACATTTTAAAGATACAATGCAGATGCTCTCTAGTGAACTTATTTCCTTTATACGTACTTAATGCAACTTATTAGATGGACCTCTTTTACATTTTGAATTATCTTGTCAAACGAAGGATCTCCTATGGGGATGAATATGTAAAGTATATGCCACTATTACTGACCCAAATACTAAACTCCCCTACATGACTCAATGGGAGCGGGATTTGAATACCACCTTTAAACTATTTGACTGGCAAGATATAGCTAATGCTTTATCTAAAGTATTCATTAACACAACACTAATTGAAGCTAATTATAAAACCCTCCTTCACTGGTATATAGTACCAACCAGGATAGCTAAGATGCATCCATCTGCATCTCCCATGTGCTTTAGATGGTGTGGCCAAGTGGGTACGATGTATTTGGTGGCCGTGTCCAACGATCACTAGATTTTGGATTTGTATATTCAATCTGATGTACTCAGTGAGTGGAATATCCGTAGATCCCCAGAATCTGCACTTTCAAAAACTTCCCGAGGGAGTCCCTAAAAAATCCTTGAAGCTAATCATATACATAATCTTAGCTGCCAGAATAAACATTGCTAAATACTGGAAGCAGTCAATGGTTCCTACTGACTCTGAAGAATAAGCTTAACTGGATCATGGTTAATGATAGACTCACCTGTATTCTCCGCAATTATACCAAGAAATTCGATGTGATATGGGATCCGTGGATAAGATATATATCTACCTTGTGATTCACCTCTGGCTGACCCCCCCCCCCCCCCTTTTTTTTCCACTTTCTTCTCCTTTCCTTATTCTTCTCTTAAATATTTACTGTTTAGCAGACAGACATTCTTAGAGATACAAGATGACTTGCCATTACATATAATTCTATGTCGTTGATACTTACGGAAAAGGGCACAAGGGAAACTCCCCCCCCCCTTTTTTTGTGTGTTTTTTTCCCTTCGCTTCGTCCTCCCCTCCCTTTCCCTTCCCTTCCCTATCCCCCTTATTTGGTTCCTACACAAATATTTTCCCTGTGCTATCACCATTCCTAGTAATATAGGTCGAAACGACTCATTGGGATTCAATGTAACTAGTCCCTAAAGAATTTGATACATATTTCATGACCAGGCCACCAACAAATTATTATCCTATGTTAAATTAATACGTAGTGTTAACCTCACCAATATTTCCACCAAATATATTTTATTTTTCAGCTTAAAGTTTGGAGGTGTTGTATCTTGACATATCCTGATGAAAGGACATCCAGATGCTTATGCTTAATTTCACATCTCTAGGATTTAATGTTTATTGAATGTACTTTCTATGACATTGTCTTATTTGAATTTGAATAATAAAATAAAAACATATTGAAAGTTAAAAGTTTAAGAAGTTGCATACTCCGTAAGTGATTTAAACATTTTGTAGACTTCCAAATATTGAAAATGGTAAAATGCCATTAGTGTTGTGTCTACATATACTAGAATATCACGTTATACATTATTAGCTCAAATATTATCTCTGTTGGGCTCCTGTTAACTATTTTTAAGTGTTTTTCATCCAATGTAACCTTTTCCCAAGGAAACGATAGTATTCTGTTGTTAATGTGACTGCAGAAGTACTCATTAGATGACTCAATGTTGCCTTGTCACCTTACACAGCTCTAGTTATTACCCTTTCAATGGCTTGAAGTCCACTCATTTGTTACATATTGTTCCCAGTGCTCTCATGTTATGAGTGTATTTTTTTCTCTGTTCTGTTTGTACAAGGACAAGGTTCATGTTACACCTCTCTGAAGGACTTATCAAACATTTCTGACTCTCCAAGCTAACTTTATTAAATGGGGTTGTATAATGAGCTCCAGAGTATACATTATTCATTGGATCTGTAGACTGCAAAGCCAACCCTTTTTACTTAAAATGTCCCTAGGACTGTGACACGTTGTTTTCTATATTGGGCTTATTTTACCACATTGAGATACCTGGAGTCATTCATCTACAGTGGTAGCAAAAAGTATTTGCCCCTTCCTGATTTTTATAAGGTTTTTTTGCATATTTGTCACACTTAAATGATTCAGATCATCAAACAAATGTTAATATTACACAAAGTTAACCCAAGAAAATACAAAATGCATTTTTAGATGCTGATTTCATATATTAATCAAGAACAGGAAGGATTTGCCCCTGACCAGGCCTTTATTTGCGATGCGGCACTGCGTCGCTTTGACTGACAATTGCGTGGTCGTGCGACGCTGTATCCCAACAAAATTGACATTTTTTTTCCCCATAAATAGAGCTTTCTTTTGGTGATATTTGATCACCTCTGCAGTTTTTATTTTTTGTACTATAAACAAAAAAAGAGCAATAATATTGAAAAAAAAATATTTTTTACTTTTTGCTATAGTAAATATCCTAAAAATACATATATAAAAAACTAATTTCTTCCTCAGTTTAAGCCAATATATATTCTTCTACATATTTTTTGTAAAATAATAAGCGTATATTGATTGGTTTGTGCAAAAGTTATAGTGTCTACTAGTAATGGCGACTATCTGATTTTTAGAGGGACTGCGACATTGCGGCAGACAGATCAGACAGTTTTGACACTTTTTTTGGGACCAGTGACATTTATACAGCCATTGGTGCTATAAAAATGCACTGATTACTGTGACACTGGCAGGAAAGGGGTTAACACTAAGGGGCGATCAAGGGGTTAAATGTGTTCCCTGGAAGGTGTTTCTAACTGTATTAGGGCTGGGCTGACTGGAGGAGGAGATAGATCGCTTTTCCTAATCTCTAGAAACAGACAGACAATCACTCTCAGCTGCCCTGTCAGAATGGGGATTCACCTTGTTTAAACTGGCAGATCCCTGTTCTGCCTCTGTGTGGAGTAATCGTGGGTGGCCGGTAGACATTGCACCCTCCGGCCAGGCACACGGGCTCAGGGGCCGCATGTGCCTGCTATATCTATTACACGAAGCAACGTACAATGACGGCAATTCGATAACAGAGCCAACCTGCTGCAGTACAACTGTGGCGGCTGGTCTTTAAGTGGTTCAGGTAAAAAAGCTGCCCAGTCCCTACGTGAAAAAGTAATCCCCGCCCCCTCCCTTTGCTAAAGGAGTTCAAATTTAACTTACCACATCCAGGCCTGATTACTGTCAGACCTGTTGAATCAAGAAATCACTTACATAGAAGTTGTCTGACAAAGTGAATCACACTAAAAGATCTCAAAAAAGCAATACATCATGCCGCGATCTAAAGAAATTCAAGAAACAAAGCAGTGTTGTCAACCTACCAAATTGAAATTTACTGACACGACTCCCACAATTTACTGGCACAGACAAATTTTGACTGGTATTTCCAAAACTTACAAAATTACAGTTTAAGTGCACGTTTCAGTATTTAGGCTACAAACAAGTACAATATGCAATCTGCAATGTGATTTATGATAGATATCAAAGCAAAAAAACATATTTCTTATTTTATTTTCAATACAGTAAGTAGCTTAGGGAGGGCAAGAAATTAGAATGGGCAGGCACACACACATGAAATTTGACAATGACAGCCATGAGCTTCAGCACAACACCTCCCCTCCCGAGTCACAGTGACTGTCTCTCTCCATGCCAAGTGGTTCCTTCAGTCCACTCCAGTCCAAATAGCACAGATAGCCTCACTTCCAGCTTGCCTTGCTCTGCAGATCTGCACATGAGGCTCTGCCCACTCCTCTCGGCTCTCTTGCACCATGACATCACATGACACACTCATGCATATGTAGAGTTTTGAGCTGAACGCCACAGTCATATTTTTTACTGGCAACCTTTTCCTGTCACTGGCATTTACTAGCAGGAGAAAAGTGCCCATTTGTACTGGCTGACAGTGGTTGGCAACACTGAAGGAAAGTAATTGACATATATCAGTCTGGAAAGGGTTACAAAACCATTTCTAAGAGTTTAGGACTCCAGCGAACCACGGTGAAAGCCATTATCCACAAATGGAGATAACTTAGAATGGTGGGCGAACCTTCCCAGGAGTGGCTGGCCTATCAAAAGTACTCCAAGAGCATGACAAAAACTCATCCAGGTCATCATAAAAAACCCAGAACATCTAAAGGACTGCAGGCCTCACTTGCCTCAGGTAAGGTCAGTGTTCATGATTCAACAATAAAAGAAACGGGAAAGAATGGCATCCGTGGAAGAGTTCCAAGGCCAAAGCCACTGCTAACCGAAAAGAACACAAAGTCACGTCTCACATTTGCCAAAAAAAATCTTTATTATCCCCGAGACTTTTGGGCAAACATTCTGTGGACCCATGGAACAAAAGTTGAATTTTTTGGCAGTTGTCTTTTTTTTTGGCGCATCTTCCTCTTCCGTTTTGCGTTGAGGCCAAATAATTCAATTTTAGTCTCATCTGACCACAACACCTTTTTCCATGTGGCTTTAGAATCTTCAAAGTGCGTTTTATGGTGGTCAGAGGAGACTAAATTTTATTATTTTGCCTTAACACCAAACAATATGTCTGGCAGAAATCCAATACAGCTAACCATTCAAATAACACCATTCCTACAGTAAAGAATGGAGGGGGTAATATCCGGTTATGGAGGGGGGGGGGGGCTTTTCTCTGCAGCAGGGACTGTAGCACTTGTCAGGATAGAAGGAAAAATAAATGGGCCAAAATACCACCACATTTTTGAGGAAAATCTGCTGCCCTCTGCCAAAATGTTGTCAATGGGAAGAAGGTTTACCTTCCAACATGACAATGACTCAAAGCACAAAGCAAAAATGACCACACCGTGGTTGAAGGAGAAAAAGGTGAATGTCCTTGCATGGCCTAGTCAGAGCCCAGACTTAAACTCCATTGAAAATCCGTGGAATGACTTGAAGACTTCAGTCCACAAAACAGTCGCCATCAAATTTAACTGAATTTGAATAGTTCTGCAAATAAAAGTGGGCACATAATGGGAAGTCTAGATGTGCAAAGTTAGAAGAGACTAAAGCAACACGTGGTCCAACAAAATAGTGACATAAGGGGGTGATCCTTTTTCCAACTCAGTGATTTTTTATTTATTTGACCCACTGTATAAAGCCTCATGCACAAGTTTATACAGCTGCTCTTAGGGGAGTCATGCTTTTTTTCCTGCCCCTAAACTCCTCTGCATGTTAGCCTATGTGTCAATGCATATATTCTTTTCTGTACCCACTGTAAGTTGATGATTTACAAATGTTTACATTGACTATTAAAATGATGATCATTAATGTTGGGTCTACATATACTGTAATAACGTTTTGTATATTTTCAGCTCAGATATTTTCTTTGTTAGGTTACTATTTCCATGAATTTTTCTTTTAAAATGTTTTCCATGTGATGTAACTTTTTCTTAAAGGGGTTGTAAAGGTAAATGTTTTTTCACCTTAATGCATTCTATGCATTAAGGTGAAAAAACATCTGACAGTGCCTGTGCCCCCAGTCCACCCGTTTTACTTACCTCACCCCTCGAAAGTCCCGCGCTCGTCCCCTGACGTTCTTTCCACCATTCAGCCTGGCCACTGATTGGCTGGAGTGGATGGATGGAAAGCAGCGCAGCCATTGGCTCGCACTGCTGTCAATCACATCCACTGACGCGGAGTGCCGGGGGACGGGCCGTGTGATACAGCGAGCGGCTATATTTGCCGGCTGTATCACGGGAGCGCGCCCGCAGATGCTTCTCACCATGTGAGGGAGCTCGCATGAACGTGCAAAGCACCTGCGGGAGGAAGCCGAGACAGCCGCCGAGGGACCCCAGAAGAGCAGGTTCGGGGACACTCTGTGCAAAACGAGCTGCACAGTGGAGGTAAGTATAACATGTTTGGTATTTAAAAAAAAAATAATGAATTCACTTTAAAATCCCTTTAAGGAAACAATAGTCTCTTTTAGAAGTAGATGACTCAGAATGTTGCCTTGTCACTTTGTACAGCTAGATTTATTACCCTCTTTAACCACTTGCTTACTGGGCACTTAAACCCCCCTCAGTCCCAGACCAATTTTCAGCTTTCAGCGCTGATGCACTTTGAATGACAATTGCGCGGGCATACAACACTGTACCCAAATGAAATTTTTATCATTTTTTTCCCACAAATAGAGCTTTCTTTTGGTGGTATTTAGTTACAGCTCGGAGTTTTATTTTTTGCTAAACAAACAAAAAAAGATGCAAAAAAAAAAAAAAATCATGTTTTAATAGTTTGTTATAAAATTTTGCAAACGGGTCATTTTTCTCCTTCATTGAAGTGCGCTGATTAGGCGGCACTGATGGCTGCATTGGTGGGCACTGATGGGCTGCATTGGTGGGCACTGATGGGCTGCATTGGTGGGCACTGATGGGCTGCACTGGTGGGCACTGATAGGCATAGTTAAGGCGGCACTAATAGGCACAGATAAGGCGGCACCGATGGGCACAGATAAGGCGGCACTGATGGGCAAAGATGGGCACAGATAAGATGGCATGGATGGGTGGCACGGATAAGTGGCACGGATGGGTGGCACGGATGGGCACTGATAGGTACCACTGATAGATGGGACTGATGGGCACTGATAGGTGGCACTGATAGGTGGCTCTGATAGGTGGCACTGCTGGGCACTGATGGGCGGCACTGCTGGGCACTGATGGGCGGCACTGCTGGGCACTGATGGGCGGCACTGGGTCGCAGCACCTTTGAGGCAGATTGTGGGCACTGTGGGTGGCACTGTTGGTGGCACTGCTGGATGGCACTGTGGGTGGCATTGTGGGTGGCACTGTAGGTGGCACTGTGGGCACTATGAGCACTGATGGGGGGCACTGATGGGGGGCACTGATGGGGGGCACTTACTTTTATTCAGGATGGCACGGCGGTGGGCAGGTGGGCACTGGCAGGGGGCAGGTGGTCAGCTGTATTGCTGGCCGTGATCGGGACTGAGGTCCCGATCACGGCCGCCGGTGATCGGCTTTTTTTTTCTCTCCTCGCGCTGTCAGCGCGAGGAGGAATAATAGCAGATTACCGGCTCCGTTCTATCACATGATCAGCTGTCATTGGCTGACAGCTGATCACGTGATAAGGGGTCGGGATCGACCCCTTGCACGGATCGGTGATCAGGCGAGTCTCACGGACTCGCCGATCACAGAGCGTGCCGCGCGAGCCCCTCAGGGGGCGCGCAGGCCGCTCGTATCCGGGACGACGTCAATAGACGTAGTCCCGGAAATGTAGGTCCGCGCTGATGCCGTCATTTGGCAATAGCGCGGATCTGTAGTGGTTAATGCTTATTTCTTATTCTTAATATTGTTCACAGTACTTTTATGTTATCAGTATATTATTTCTCTCTATTATTTTCCAAGGACAAGGTCTCTTCCGCTAACAGAAAGTTAAACTTTTCTTACTAACTTAATTAATAAATGGGGTTATGTAATCGGCTACAAAGTATAATACTTAATTTACTGGATTTGTAGACTGCAAAGCCAACTCTTTAAACCTAATGTGCAGGGCAGGACTTAGGGTGGTGGGGGCCCCTGGGCTTGAGTCGCTTTTGGGCCCTACCTTCTATACATTACCGTATTTATCGCGTATAACATGCACCCCAAATTTAGGAGGGAATTTTCAGCCTTGCCCCAGTGTCATTTGCAGCCTTGTCATTGCAGTCTTGAAGATTAAAAATGGCATTTTGGGGGCCTCTCAGCGGCTCCAGGGTCCATCTCGCAGTCCTGAGCAGAGCTGAGAGTAGCCGAGTGTACTCGGCTTGGCTCACAGTCACACCCAATCCCTGTGTTATGTCCATCATAGGGCGGGACTGGGCGTGATTGTGAGTGGAGCCGAGCCGAGTACACTCAGCTATGCATCTCTGTGGGGCCCGCGGGGCCCCCTATTGGGCGAGGCCCATGGGCTTGAGCCCAGTCAAGCCCAATGGTAAGTCCAGCCCTGCTAATGTGTCTCCAGGAATGTCTTATGTATTTGATAACAGACTTCTTTTATTTTATCACATTGAGCTAGCTACCGGGAGCAATTCATATAATTATTCTAATTGTTATTAGGGATAAGCCAGATTGCCCTGGATTTGGCAAACTTCAAAGTAGTCTGGATGCTGAACCCAAACCCCACTGAAATCATCCTTATTCCAAGCATGGAAAGTGGGGGGGGGGGGAGGGGAGGGGACAAGTGTGCCCCCAAACCATTCCAGATCACATGCTCTTAACACATGGAGGTACCTTGCCAGAGTGGACCCCCCTGGAAAAGCAACTTGTTGATGAGGACAAGGGCCTCTTCCCTACAACCCTGGCCCAGTGCTTGTGGAGGTCTATGAACAGGGGGTTTATTTACATTTTGAAGAGTCCTTTAAAAAAGGGGGTCCCTTGATATTCGTGGGGGGGGGGGGCAAGTAAGGGGTACATTTGTAACCTAGAAATAAGGGTTCCCATATAAGGGATGCCTCAATGTTTAAAAAGTCCTTTATTACAAAAAAACTAAAATCCCCCAAAAAAGTCCTTTGTTGTAAATCATGATGCTCCAATAAAATGTAAAACCTGATGGTGCAAACAACTGATACTGACGGAATTGGTAATAGACTGACAGCCTTCCTGAGCAGTCATCAGCTATAAAAGGGAGGAGGCAGGGATAATAGTAACCTCAATGACCAAATATGGCTATGGCCAGTGACGATACTTGGGAAGTGATGTCACTGATATCCCTACTCCTTTTGGTCACAAAACTGGGTATTTATAGCAATGTAAGCCAATGTGCTGGCGAAAGCAGTGATTGGGGGGTGTCAGAAACCATGAAATCAGGCCGAGACTGAAGTACAGTTAAATCACAAGTAAAAAGAAGAAAACATAGACAAAGTTCAGTAACCAGAATGGATAGTAAGCCAAGCCAGAGCTCAGGGATCAATGTAGAGTAACAGCAAGTAGGATCTGGAGCCAGAAGGGATGTCAGCAAAGCAAGTCTTGAACAGGATCTGCGATGTTGACCAAGGAGAAGGCAGAGATTCACTGGGCTGGACGGCTTAAATAGGCAGGACTGACGAGCAGGATATCAACAACAGCTGAGTAACTGTGGAGAGATAGGAGGTGGCAATTAGCCGACAGCTGAGCAGCCAGCCCAAAGAAGGAAGGGCTAAGCCCTGCCCTGACAGGGGGATGCAGTGGGTGCAAGCATCTGTGGCTTCCTTGAGAACTATTGATAGTGGGAAGCTGTCATGCACAGAAGCAGTAGACATAGCGCTTTTGTATATGATGCCTGGTTCTTGCCAATTGGGCAAAAGTTCAGAGAGGCAACAAACTTTTCTTCTTTGTTCATGTTTTTGAGATCTGTTGAACATACCATGGAAAGTTTTGTTATATTTGTATATATCCAATAAGGTCACGACTTCTTATGCTCTCCCTGTGCTGACTGTTATCAGTTATGTTTTTCACAGTTCTCTCTGTGACTATTTAATACCTAGTTTAATATCTAGCTTTGAATGCAGGAGAGAGGAGAGATGCAATGTAGCCCTAACACTTCTTGTCCTAATGTGGCAATGATGCTCCTCTATACATAAAGTGCAGTGAGTGAGCGTTGTCACCCTAGGACAGGAAGTGTATTATGGGCCAGATCAGCAGGTATATAATAAGAAAACAAGCCCAACAAAAAAACAAATGCAGCTACAGCATCAAAGCATCAAATACTTGACTGTATTCCCTCCAGAACAGTGACAGTTTTTAGCACAGTAATACCCTCCTATGAGTTTAGTGTCACCCCTGAGTGGATTTTCAGCAAAGTCCCAAATTTGTAGGAGCTCTTGGTCCCCTTAATGAAAAATACCAGCCCACCTGGTATATGATTCCAAGGCAAGGGATTGGGTAAGCAATAAACTGTCCCCTGAGGACTTACCAAGAATTTGCACTTAGTAAACTTCTCCCTTACAGGCTGGGGGGGGGGGGGGGGGTTGTAGAGGTACTCTACACTGTCCTTGTCCATAGAACTGCTTTCAGGCCTTTTGCTGGTCTAGTTCCTTTTCAGGATATCCTTCCCTGGTGGACTGCAGTGCAGTGGAACTCCCTCTTTCAGCATTCCCCCACCCTCCAACTTCCAGTGTGAAGGCAGAACCCCCCCCCCCCTTCTCCGGGGGCCCCCTCCCAGGCTATATAGCAGAACCTCAACCATCCATCGTCAACCTGACTCTCCTGGTGGCCAGGCTCCTCCACTTTAAGACCAGGCCTTTTCTGTAACTTTTTGTTTACAAGTTTAAACTAGAATTATTTTCTAGAAAATTACCGCGCAGTGGTCTTTCAAACTTTTTTTTTTTTAAATACACTTTTTTGAATAATACATTTTTTTTTTTTTTTTGTATAATGTGAAAGATAATGTTATGCCAAGTAAATAGATACCCAACACGCCATGCTTTAAAATTATGCACACTCGTGGAATGGCGACAAACTACAGTATTTCAAAATCTAAATACGTGACGTTTAAATTTTTTTTCTACAGGTTACCTGTTTAAAGTAACAAAGGATGTCTTGTGCTAGAATTATTGCTATTGCTCTAATGATCACAGCGATACCTCGCATGTGTGGTTTGAACATATGTGGGTGTGACTTACTTGTGCGTGCGAGCTCAGAGGGACGGGGCACTTAAAAAAAAAAAAAAAAAGTTATTTTATACTTTTTATTTTTACACCGTCCTTTTAATTTTTTTTGGATCACTTTTATTCATATTACAAGGAATGTAAATACCCCTTGTAATAGAAATAAGCATGACAGGTCCCCTTTATTGAGAGATCTGGGATCAAAAAGTCTCCAGATCTCTCATTTAACTTTAAAAAAAAAAAAAGCAAAAAACAACATGTCATTTAATTTTGTCTTTAAGGGGAAAAAATAAATCATCCCTTTAAGGTCGAGAGGCGGAAGTTACATCAGACCTCGCTCTGGTCCTCCAAGGGCATGGAGTGGAACAGGACTACAGTGGCAACCTGTGAAGCTCTGGTGAACTCCATGCCCAAGAGGGTTAAGTCAGTGCTGGAAAATAATGGTGGCCGCCACACAAAATATTGACACTTTGGGCCCAATTTGGACATTTTTACTTAGGGGTGTACTCACTTTTGTTGCCAGCGGTTTAGACATGAATGGCTGTGTGTTGAGTTATTTTGAGGGGACAGCAAATTTACACTGTTATACAAGCTGTACACTCACTACTTTACATTGTAGCAAAGTGTCATTTCTTCAGTGTTGTCACATGAAAAGATAGAAGAAAATATTTTAAAAAATGTGAGGGGTGTACTCACTTTTGCGAGATACTGTATATATTTTTTATGCAAAATATTCCTTTGAAAAATACTTGATGTTATAAGCAAATTACTATGTTTAAGAATAAAACAAAAGGGAAAAAAAGTAATAATTTAAATGCAGAAAGGATTCTTAAGAGTTTACAGAAGAGAAAGCCTGAAGTTCAGCATGTGATCTATGGCCTCTCCATGTTACTGACATCTACTGAGGGTCATTAAAATAAATCTTTCCGAAGTGACAGGCATTGCTCTTGGCATGCTGTGCCCCTCAGTCACCTTACAACCAAACATTTCTGATACAAAAATAATTATTTGAAGTGTGCACTGTGCTCTAAATGCACCCAGCTGCCATCATTACTCTATTTCAGAAGCTGATAAAGTGGCCCCATCATTAAAACTCACACTTCATGGGTTTTAAAGTGGACCCATCGTTAAAATGCACACTTCACATGAATGCTAACTGGAACATCTCAGCATCAATAAATTGCATGATTATTTTGAGTAAAAAGTGTTGCTGCCTGCCATGAATACAAAACGGATGCACTTACATTTCCTTGTGCGACCTAAAGCCAAGGTCATCTGGATTACATGACTTATGAGTGTATGGTAAGGACCAGCTAGTACAGATGGTCATATGACAAAGGGATTTGCTTGAAGTCTGTTCCTCAAGAATAGCATCTACAAAGGCAAGAATGATAATTATAGGCACATACATACTATAATGATAAAACATAGCTTGAAGTGTTATATACACTCACCAGCCACTTTATTAGGTACGCCTGTTCAATTGCTTGGTAACACAAATTACCTATTGGCTAATCACATGGCAGCAACTCAATGCACTTAGGCATCTAGACGTGGTGAAGATGACTTGAAGTTCAAACTGAGCATCAGAATGGTGAAAGAAAGGGGATTTAAAGAGGAAGTAAACCCTGGTGGGTTTTACTTCCTCTTTATTTCCCTGCAAAGGTAAAGCATAATGGGCTACTATGCATCACACTCCTTTTGGTATTAGATGAAAGCAAAGCTTATTAACCACTGCCAACCTAGTGTCATCATGTCTATCTACTGCATGACCCAGGGGCTGTGACGCTCTGGCTATTCGGGTCGCACACACCCAATTATCTATGGGGAGGAACCTTACCGATATGGTGTATCTCTGTGTGTAAATATATGGAGGATTGATTGTTGATCTGTTTGGCTCTAATGAAGAAGGTTCTCCCTTGAAGCGTGTCAGCCACTACAGACGCCATCTGGTCTTCCCTTACCAGTTTATCGTAGCAGACCTGGAAGCGATCCCTTTGCTTTTTATGGAATGCCTGTTTATGTTACGTGTTTGTGGGTATATTTAGTGTTGCTTTTAATTTCTCAATATATTTTATTAGGTAATGCACTAGGTTAGTGTGGCCTTTCTTTGTTTTTGTTTTGCAATGTATATAAGGAGACCCATTGTCCTGAGGGGGCACCGAGACATATTGGCGCTGATGAAAAGTTGATACAAAATAGTCTCAAAGCATATCACTTGAGTGCAGAAGAGCATTCTTTGGACTTTCCCAGTGGTACCAGGCTAGTTCCCTAGTCTCTCTGTCAATTTACAGTAGAATAGGCCCCCGCTAGCCCAGCTGGGCCTCCGATAAACTGCAGACACGTGGCAGACTTGCCTAGTGGGCAAAGAGCCCCTCCAGGTTTTGATCTTCTTCTCAGGTAAAAGATGCTTCTGTTCCAGGCCCCTGAGTTTTTATACACAGTCCCAGCCACCACCTAGCACATCTCCCCAGAGATTGGCCAGGGCTGCATAAATATTCAGCTGTAAATTTGACTCTCCCTGCCCACTATCTTCCAGTTGGACAGGGGAAAGCAGGTAATCCTGCAGCCACTGATACACAGAACAGCATATATAGGACAATGGTACTGAAAGTAATGCAAAAAAGTGGGCATTACTTTTTTTTTATTAACTTAGATTGTTCAAACTTCACATGTTGGTAGAGTAACTCTTCCTCTGTAGTAACTCTTCTTCTTATTCTTGATTGCAGGTAAATAATTGTGTTCCAAGCAGAAACAACATGCCACATTTATACCATTATTTTATTCATTTTCTTTTAGATTAACTTTCAACTTTTTAGTGCAAGGGTCTGCCTGATTTTACACAATTTGAAATAGTTTAGGTTTGATGTCATATTATATGATTTTGGTAAATCTAAAGGGAAATTGTATAATGTGGCAAAAAGAGAGGATTTCACCATGTCAGACCAGTGTGTTGCTGCCACATCCCTAATTATATATCAAGAAAAGAAAATCCCCCTTCATAATTTTAGTTTTTTGTCTTTTCTTAGTTTTTTCCTTTTTTCCTACACTTGTGCTATTTTTGTTATACCTTTTTAAATATATGGTCATTTCTATGACCGAATGATTTTATGTGCATTCAATAAATTATATTTTCTAAATTTACATATGTGTGGTTGTTGCCTGCAAAGTCCCAATGAAGGGGGATTTTCTTTTCTTAATTGTATAATGTCTAGCCAGCTTAACTCTTCCTCTATAGTAACTCTTCTTTTTCATTGCAGATAAATAATGGATTTAATACAAAAGAAACATGTCATCATTGGCTGCTTGAGGAAGGAGAGGTCCAAGATCCACAGAAGGCTATGGAATGTTTATGAAGATGGCACCACTGACAAGATCAATATCTTGTCATTGGTGACTCTTGGTCAATATTGTAAGCATTCTGTAGTCTTCTCTGGACGTTGGACAGCCTGAACCCCTCCATCCTCAAGAACTCAATGATGACATGTTTCTTCTGTATGGAATTCATTATTTATCTGCAATGAAAAAGAAGGAGTTACTATAGAGGAAGAGTTAAGCTGGCTACATGTTATACACTTTTTCTTTAGATTTACCAAAACCGTATAATATGAAGTCAAACCTAAACTCTTTCAAATTGTATGCAATCAGGCAGGTCCTTGCACAAAAAAAGAGTTGAAAGTAAATCAAAAGGAAAATTAATAAGAAAATTGTATAAATTTGTAGCCAGCTGTACACTACTGACATGTTAAAATTGAACAACCAATGTAAGTCAATTTAAGAAAAAAATAAAAAATCATGTCCACTTTTATATTACTTTTGGTACAACTCTCATACTTAAATCTATATTAATTAAGAGCAACTGATCTAAAAAAATATGATTTTTGTGAACATTTTTCTTTTAAATTACTACATGATATAAAATTGTCAAAATGTCAAAGCTGTAAGCTGCACTAAAAACTGTAACATTGTTCTTCAACTAATAAAAAAAAAAGGTTGTATAGTATGTGAATTTAATTAATCACAAAATTACTGAGGCATAAAAGCAGAAAAATACCAGTTTTCAAAAACCTTCCACCTACGCCACAATTAAAAGCACCCGTCAATGCTGCTTCCAACTTTCCATATTAAGAAATAGGAAAAAAGTCTATCTACACTCTAATCACAGATACATCATTTCACTTCAGAGAATACAGTGACATGATATAAAAGGAAACATAGTGTAGCTACTTAATGTCAATGGTATTCTGTTCAGCTTCTGCAGAGCAAATATAAAATTAGAATATACATTACCTTGAAAAAGTATTCATACCCCTTAGAATTTTCCACATTTTGTCATGTTACAACCAAAAACATAAATGTATTTTATTGGGATTTTATGTGACAGACCAACACAAAGTGACATGCAATTGTGAAATGGAAGGAAAATGATGAATGGTTTTCAACATTTTTTACAAATAAGTGTGGGGGGGGGGGATTTGTATTGAGCCCCCCTTAGTCAATACTTTGTAGAACCACCTTTCACTGCAATTAGAGCTGCAAGTCTTTTTGGGGATATCTCTACCAGCTTTGCACATCTAGAGTGACATTTTTGCCCATTCTTCTTTGTAAAATAACTCAAGCTCTGTCAGATTGGATGGAGAGCGTCTGTGGACAGCAATTTTAAAGTCTTGTGACAGATTCTCAATTGGATTTAGGTCTGGACTGTGACTGGGCCATTCTAGAACATGAATATGCTTTGAAACCATCCTATTGTAGCTCTGGCTGTATGTTTAGGGTCATTGTCCTGCTGTAAGGTGAACCTACACCCCAGTCTCAAGTCTTTTGCAGACTCTAATGCGGTGTACACACAATGGGACTATCCGGCGGACTTAGTCCGGTGGACCAGAGTCTGCCGCACAATTCGACCGTGTGTGGGCTCTGGCAGACTTTTTCTTCCCAAAAGTCCGGTGGACTTAGTCTTGACTAAAAATTGTCAATCCGCTCGTCTGTGTGCTAGTCTGCCGGACTTTTCAAATGAATGGACTTGCCCACACACGGAGTAAAGTCCGTTCATTTTGAACGTGACTCCAGGTAGACAATACTAGCGAAGGAAGTCAATTTTGCCATCTCCATCAGCGAGATTGACACCTTGCTAGCCCCGTCACCTGGTATGGATTTAAAGGGGAACCCCTACGCCTAAAAAATGGCGTGGGGGTCCCCCAAAGTGAATACCAGACCCTTATCCGAGCACGCTGCCTGGCCGGTCAGGAAAGGGGGTGGGGATAAGCGAGCGACCCCCCTCCTGAGCCGTACCAGACCGCGTGCCCTCAACATAGGGGGGCCGGTGCTTTGGGGAAGGGGGGCCCTGTGGTCCCTACCCCAAATCAACTTGTCCCCATCCCTTTAATAATGGGGCCCCAGCTTCCGACTTCTGCTGCTCTTTGGTTCTTCTGCCGGGCTCCAACGCTATCTTCTTCCAGCTCTTTTACTAGCGTTGGCCCAGTCTTCTCGTTTGTCCGCGTCTTCTTCTTCTCTTCTTCCGATGTTGACACAACGCTCTTTCTGGCTGTAATGCCATGGACGCCTTGTGCGGCGACTTATATAGGCATAAGGGACGGGATCACTGGCTAATGTCACATGGTGACCCCGCCCCTTATGATGTCACAGTCCCGGGGGATGCTGGGAGAAGATCCACGAAGTCAGAAGAAGACCCCCGGTCGGCGACGACGAACGAAAAAGCTGGGCTCCTCCGCTAGCAAAAGAGAAGAAGATAGCCCGGCTAGAAGACCCCCGAAGTCGGAAGAAGACCCCCGGAGCTGACTAATAAACTACTTTGAAAACCTGTGTGTGTTTTTTATTTACACTTTTCCCCCAGGTGAATGGGTAGGGGTACATCGTACCCCATACTCATTCACATAGGGTGGGGGCCGGAATCTTGGGGCCCCCTTATTAAATGGGGCTTCCAGATTCTGATAAGCCCCCTGCCCACAGACCCCGACAACCAATGGCCAGGGTTGTTGGGAAGAGGCCCTTGTCCTCATCAACATGGGGACAAGTTGCTTTGGGGTAGGGGACCGCAGGGAAGAGGCCCTCTTCAGCCACAGAGCCCCCCTTCCCCAAAGCACCCACCCCCCATGTTGAGGGAACGCGGCCTGGTACGGCTCAGGAGGGGGGGTGCTCACTCTTCCCCACCCCCTTTCCTGACTGGCCTGCGTGCTCGCATAAGGGTCTGGTGTGGACTTCGGGGGGAGCACCACGTCGTTTTTTTGGCTTAAGGGTTCCCCTTAAAATCGATACCAGTCAATGGGGCTAGCACGGTGTCAATCTCGCCGATGGAGGCGGCGACATGGACTTCCTTTGCTAGTCTCGTCTACCTGGAGTCACATACAAAATGAACGGACTTTACTCCGTGTGTGGGCAAGTCCGTTCATTTGAAAAGTCAGGTGGACCTCTGCTGCAAAGTCCGGACTAAGCCCACCGGATAGTCTGATTGTGTGTACACAGCATAACGGGTTTTCTTCTAAGATTGCCCTGTGTTTGGCTCCATCCATCTTCCCATCAACTCTGACCAGCTTTCCTGTCCTTGCTGAAGAAAAGTATCCCAAAACATAATACTGCTACCACCATGTTTCATTGTGATGTGCAGTGTTAGTTTTCTGCCACACATAGCATTTTACTTTTAGGCCAAAAAGTTCCAGTTTCGTTTCATCCGACCAGAGCACCTTCTTCCACATGTTTGCTGTGTCCCCCACATGGCTTCTGGCAGACTACAAATGGGACATGTTATGGCTTTCTTTCAACAATGGCTTTATTCTTGCCACTCCATAAAGGCCAGATTTGTGAAGTGCATGACTAATAAATGTCCTGTGGACAGATTCTTCCACCTTAGCTGTGGATCTCTACAGCTCCTCCAGAGTTACTATGGGCCTCTTGGTTGCTTCTCTGATTAAAGCTCTCCTTGCCAGGCCTGTCAGTTTAGGTGGATGGCCATGTCTTGGTAGGTTTGCAGTTGTTCCATACTCATGATGGATTGAACAGCGCCCTGTGGGATGTTCACAGCTTGGAATAATTTTATAACCTAACCCTGTATTAAACTTCACCACAACTTTATCCCTGACCTGCCTGGTGTGTTCCTTGGCCTTAATTATGCTGTTTGTTCACTAAGGTTCTCTAACAAACCTCTGAGGCCTTAACAGAACAGCTGTATTTATACTGAGATTTAATGACACACAGATGGACTCTGTTTACCAATTAGGTGACTTTTGAAGATAATTGGTTCCACTAGATTTTAGTTGGGGCTATCAGAGTAAAGGGGCTGAAAACAAATGCACACCACACTTTTCAGATAATGGTAAAAAATAAAAATAAAAAACATTTATCATTTTCCTTCCACTTCATAATTATGTGCTACTTTGTGTTGATCTATAGACCAAAACTCACCCAAGCTCTACCGCATATTTATAGGATGATGAGCTGAATAACAGTGCTCAGGCCATTGTGTCCCATACATCAAAATTTCAATGAGAATCCCGGCAACTCGATTGCTTCTTCTTGAATCTTTATTGAGCACAGACAGCAGTGCGACATCAAAACGCTAACATGTTTTGGCAAAAGCCCCCCTCATAGCATACAGATTTATAATAAAATCAAGTTTATATAAGAAAAGGTAACCATTCCTCCAAAAAAGGGGACGGTACAATCCAATTTAAGATCAATTAACAATTAAAATCATGTGAGGTTGGTATAACCAGAGAAGGGGGAGGGGGGAAATGGAAAAACACAGACTGAAGACTATAGAGCAAACAATTATTAACCCACTGTGGAATCAAATTATATTATTTTAAAAGCAAATTCACATCCATTCTACTATTTATTCCACTAGGAAATTTAGTATTCAATCTGTGTATCCACCAACCTCCCACTGAAGTAGGGCATGGTTTGTATCTCCCCACCCCCAACAGATCTTCTCACCTGTTCCAGACCGCAAAAAGAAAAAGAAAAGAACTCCAGATTACCACCATAGACTGTTATAAAATGTTTAGATACATTTGAAATATTTTTTGCATTGCTATTTAAAGTATCATTGTAGTGTTCTGATATTCTAATACGTAAATTGCGGTATAGCGCATCCCACATACTGTACTTTACAAGTACTGCAATTAGGAAGACAATCCTCTTTGAGTTACAATTTATAAAACTTTTTACTGGGCATGTTTACCTGTTGAAAAATAAATAACAGACTTGCTTTTCCTATGTTTTTCATGCTGTTTACAGGAGCCCTCTGTCCCCAACCATGAACTGGAAGGGGAAGTGAAACAAGATAGAGAAAGTATAATACCCAAAGTAGGAGCGTTTTTACTAGAAAAACGGCACCCCTGTCTTAAAATATGATGCAAAGTTTTGTCCACATATAAGACAAGGAGGCAGTGTTTAATGATAGAAACAATCTGGTTATATTGTTGTGAGTAAGTGGTCACAAAGTGAACACCTCCCCTTAGACTGGACCATGCCTTCTTACTGACAGAAGAGGAATTCCCAATCAAATCACCACGTTCTCTATTTTCTGCCAATCTTCTGCCTCTATCTATTAAATATCTTCCATATCACTCTCTCAACTACCGGAAACAATGTTACATTCTTTAACAAAATCCTTACAACAATTTCTCCTTGCTCTAATGAGCTCACCCATTGGCAATGCCTGCACAATATGCGCTGAATGACAACTCAATGACAACAGAAGTGAGTTACCTGTACACTGCTTACTATAGGTTCTGGTAGAAACTATTCCACTATCCACACATCCCAAAGTCAAATCCAGATAATCAATGCTAACCGGATCTGAAATGTGGGTAAACTCTAAATTCAGACGATTGACATTGAGATAAGCCAAAAATGAGTCCAATACATTGGCTGACCCCTTCCATACGAATAACAAATCATCCATAAAGCAACAATACCAATCAATGTATTCTCCATATGGGTTACCTTGGGAGAAGAAAAAAAAAGTCTCCTCCCACCAACCCATAAATACATTTGCACAAAAAGGGGAAAATTTGGAACCCATTGATGCACCATGGCACTGTAAATAATATTGAGAGTCAAACATGAAATAGTTGTATTTTATCAGAAATTCTATGACCATGCACAAAAATTCACACAAATCCCGCTTATAACAACTATGTCGTGTAAGATGATATTTAATTGCTTGAAGTGCCAAGTGGTGTAGTATACAAGAGTATAATATTTTAACATCCGCTGTGATCCAACAACTATTGGTCGACCATTTTATCTCATGTGTAAGTGCCAATAAATGTCCTGTATCCCTAAGATAGCCAGATAAGTGTTTACCCAAGGGTTGTAAATGTTCATCCACCCATTCACTGAGTCTTTCTAGTGGGGATCCAATATCTGCTACAATTGGGCATTGCTGAGCAGGGGATTTTTGCTTATGTTCCTATGGAAGATGGTGGAATATTGGGGTCACAGGTTTGTCTATAAATATGAAATAAATAATCTTTTGTCCTGAGACTCCCATTTCTCCACCATCATCCAAAAATTGCAACAAGCCCTGTTTTATACTATCGGTAGGATTTGAATCCAGTGGCCTGCAAGTACTGGTGTCATTTAATAATCTTAGAGCTTCTGACTTATGCCCTGTACACACAGTCGATTTTCTGACGGAAAAAGTCTGATCGGATTATGTTGTCGGTATATCCGATCATGTGTGGGCTCTATCAGACGTTTTCCTTTGGAAATCCAGATGGAAAAAGTTTGAGCGCTGGATCTAAAATTTTCCGACAACTAAATCCGATCAGACTTTTTCTGATTGTTTGTAGAGAATTCCGATGGACAAAATGCCACACATGTTCAGATTAAATTACGAGACCAAAGCTATTGGCTACTAGCCTCTACGGTGTCCCTTCGTACGCAACGTATGTCACCTCGTTCCAAACGTTCGGATTTTCCAACAACTTTGTCCAACCGTGTGTATGCAAGACAAGTTTGGCACAAAATCCGTTGGAAAAAAATCTGAATGTCCGACAAATCTGAATGTCCGACCGTGTGTACAAGCCATTATAGTCTTCTGTATTAAGGGACTACAACTGCTCTACCCTTATCTGCTTGATGGTTTGTTATATCAGTTTTAATTTTTAGTTTTTGCAGAGCCACATGTTCCCCTTTACACAAGTTATGTTTTTTTTTATACTGTTTTTTTATTATTCTTCATCACATAAAGGATACACTTGCAAACATAGTACAAAAACATTTATCAAAACATCACTTATGTCTTTTACTGTAAATGCATCCTCTCTCCTCTTCTCCTCCTATGCAACAAGAATTAAACCAACAGTACCGATGACCGTGATGAAGAAAGGTTTTTTATATTTTCCTGTTAACAACTTTAAGTAATTACACTTTTGCACAGTCCAAAGTAAGATTCAAAAGCCTAAGCCAGCATATTTAACACTTCACCAGTATTCCACCTGGATGGAGATCTCGGTCCATCCATCTGCCCCAGGAGACCCATCCTTTTTCTTTAATTTTATTACATTCTCTCAAGGACTCAGCACATCGTTGGGATATTAACATGTATCCGTAACGTCAGTCCACCTCCCCCAAATATTCATGAATTTACCTGCACACCCTCTGGCCTCATATGTGAGTTTGTAATACCTGGTTAATTAGTGTTTTCCACTGGTTCAGAGGAACTGGTGTGGAATGTATCCATTGCATAACCACCGTTTTCCTAGCGTAATATAACAAAAGGGGTAGGAATTGTTTTTGATATGTGCTCAAGTCCACATCCTCAAAGACCGTCAAGATACACCACTTTGGGCTGCAGATATTGGGTAGGTCAAAGTTAGTCGCAATAAATTGAGTTACTTACGACCAAAATGGTCATATTCTTTCGTAGGCCCAAAGCATGTGGAGCAAGTCACCGGTATGTCTATTTCATTTATGACAGATAGGGCTGTTTATTTTCTGCGTATGAAAAAGCCGCAGAGGGGTGTAGTAGACTCTGAAAGATATGCAACTGTATCAATTGAGTAGTGACAAAGTACGTATTAATAAGTTCCTCCCAGTTATCATCTGCAAGCTCGGGTATATCTGACCGCCAATGATTTTTTAAAGGCTGTAGCTGACTAGAGTCGTGTTGCCCTAGTAATTTATAATACCTAGAGATCAAGCCTGCATGTTCAGGTTGTATTAGTGCTTCTTCTACTGGAGAGTTTTGAAAGGATACGTTTCGCAGTCCCAGCTGAGCCATGGCTGCATGTTTTAATTGCAGGTATCTGAAGTGCCAAGTGGCTGGCACCCCAAACTCCGCTCGTAGTATTGAAAGGGATTTAAAATTCCCTTGGTCATATAGCTGGTGTATATATTTCAAACCCTTTGTAACCCACGAGGAAGCATCAGGTAGATCCAAAAAATGAGGGAGAGTGGGGTTGCACAACATAAGTTATGTTTAATACAATGTGTTTGAGACTCTGTCAGCTCCTTAAGCTTACTAAGCTCCACCCCTACTACTTGCTGGAATGAATCTACCACTTCACTCCTAGCCTGAATCGGATAGAAATACCTGTCTTCAGTGGAGACAAGATTATTTCTAATCCCATGAGACCCCACATCAGACTCAGATTGTAAAATTTCTAAAGTGGAAATTATAATAAAATGATCAAACAAACTTGGTGCAATCTCAGTCTCTAGGGCTCCCTGATCAAAATATTTTCTCAGCAAAAGTTTCCTAAACAAACGGTTAGGCCCCTTTCACACGGATGGATAGAATGGTGTTTTTAGCTGCAGATTTTCTAGTTTTCCACCGCAACCAAAAGCACACAATGCTTTCCTATGGCCCCATTCACACACAGCATTTAGCTGCGAATTCGTTACGTGCGGTTCTGTGCAAATAGAAAATATAGAATTGAATGCGTCCAGGTGCGATGTAGCGCAGCTATATGCACATAGCCACAGGTAATCGCAGTCTTTTGTGTTAACTGCGGCTAGCAGCGTAAAAAAAAATAACACCCCGGAAGCACATCAATCAGCAGGTGTACCTGGGAAATGACACAGGAAGTTGAGAGGGATAGAGGAAAGGGGAGAAGACAGCATGGCAGCAAGAGACACCTCACATGAGGCCATTATAGCACTGGTGCATGCCCGACCAGAGTTATGGGACTCGGAATGCCCAGGATATGCCGACCGAGTGCTGAAAAGAGCAAAGTGGGAGGAAGTCTAGAAATATGTCACACCGAACTGGGACGAGATGTATGCAACTGAACAGGATAACTGAGGTGAGTGCAAGGATTGTTGTGTCTATGCAGCAGGGTACACATGCGTCATAGCGAAGATTATAACCCCCTAAATGACCAGGCTATTTTATAGCAATACAGTACTGCGTCACTAACAAGTGGGCAATGCTGCAAACTAAATTGAATGGGAAATCAAATGGTTGGGGTCTTCCCTATAGTGTTTTCTGGGTGGGGGGCAGATCTCTCTTGACTTTTGTTCCTAACATGTTATGTTTTTTTATATATTGCAGGAAAGGAGGTTTATACACGTTGGAGGTCCCTTCACGACCCGTACAAAAAAGAAGTCAATGAAGAGAAGGCTGCGGAGAGAAGCGGAGCACCCTCAACTCGTCGCAGGCCTAACCCCCATGCAGAGGCTTTGTCATTTTTGAGGCGCACCACCAAGATGCGCACTTAAGCATATCCATTTATTTTACTTAGCGATTTGTGGCCAGTATAGCCGTATTCATGTTTACTTTTTTTTAAACGTGTAATGTTGTTATTGTTACCTAGAACTGTGTCAAGTGTTCCTGCGAGAGCAAGCGCAAGGCGTGAAAGTTCATCACCATCAGGAGATGCTGACACCAGTCAAGAAACCACAGAGACAGTGTCATCCCAAGAATATCATCCATCCACTCAAGAACCTGCGTTATGTATTTTCAAAAAGTCACAATCTCTGTCCACAAAAAATGTATTACTTACATATTGAAAGGGCAGCTGGTGTTGGTACAAATGTTCTTTAGAGGAGAAACAACAACAGCTTATTTTTGGGCAAAGTGTCACTTTAGTACTTTTGGCTTTGGAGGTCTTCAGTGAGATCAGGTTTTTGCGGCTAAGTAAGTACCTGTGTCTGAGCTATTCTAAACAGGTGCTGCAAGCTCTGACACTACTTCAATATTTGTACAAGCATCATATGCTGTTCACTAAAGTGTGACCTCAATATCAGAAGCATAATCTATATATTCAAACTATTGCAGACAAATCCAGATAGGAGGGTCCGGCCTACTTCCACCACCCATCGAACACTCCTTACTCAACAAGAGACACCTTTTGAGGAATATTTCAACCGTATTATTGAAGAAATGAAAAACCAATCACAAAACCAGGCCAAAGATGATGAATTCTTCAACATCTCAGACCCAGATGTTATGTTCTTGAGAATGCTGCTTTGTGTAATCAGGGAGATTCCTCCAGATAAGCGCACTGAGGTCAGGGGTGATATAGGTGCCTATTTAACGTATATAGTGTCCGCTTGCAAAGAGCAATGCCCATATCCAAAATTTCAGCCATGGGCTATGGGTTTTAAATTCCCCTAGTGGCTTTTTCAGTAGACCAATGCCCAGTCAGCAGTGCCATGACATCACACCTGCCATTAACCCTTATGCTGGACCCCCACCACTGTATACACCTTACCCATCTAATTCTGGTTATCAAAGGATGCACGTGCAGCCACACCCAGTGTCTTCACCCTCATCTTCCCATTCAGGATCACCCATAGATGTTGGCAGTGAACCAAGCCACTCTTCCCTGCGTAACCCTAATTATCCAGTGTATGAAAACTTATAGTTTTGTCCTTCTAATTTGTTATTCATATGACAGTCATATGACAGTTTTATTTTTCTTGTTGTGTTAATTTAATGTTATTGTTACCTACACAAACTAATGTTTACAACCAACCCCAGATTCCTCCATCTACACTGAACTGTACGCACAGAAGAATCTCCCACTGTCCCAAGCTTACATATCTTGCTACTCGGCCCCGCTTGCTCTCACAATACCTGAACATTCTGATTGGGTGCTAGCATTGTTTAGGTTGAGAGCCAGCGAGGCCGACTAGATACTGAAACTTGGCCCAGTGGGAGATTACCCCATCTACACAGTGCAGTGTACATGGAGACATCTTTTGCACTTTCTTCATCTAGCCAAATATTTCTGAGCTGTTTACTGCACTTACTGTCCAGCTGTAAATTCAAAAAATGTTTAACAGCACTTCAGGAATACTGTATTTTTTTTTTTTTTTTTGGGGACTCGTTATCTGTTGCACCGAGTCAATTTATACTTGAAACTAAAAGAAAATGTTATATATTCCAAAGGAATTAAAAACAGTTTTCTATACTTGCAAGCATTCAATGTTTTCTAAGGTTTGTCTATTTTTTTAGACCCTTTGTATAGCAAAAGTTAGAAATAAAAACAATTTAAATTGTAGAAAATTGTTGACTACTATTTAAAGCAAACATGAAAACTGAGATGTAGAACATGAAAACTGTGATACAGAACATGAAAACTTTGATATGTAAGGTTCATGCAACACACATATTATATATATATATATATACACACACACACACACACACACACACACACACACACACACACACACACACACACACACACATATATTTTATGCAAGAACATATATATACATATACACACACACATACACACTATTGTCAATAATATTGGCTACACCTGCATGTACATGAATTTATGCATTTGTTCAACATATGGAAAACCTACCTTAAAGTAAGTAACAACCGATCTTCTGGACTAATGCTTCTTCGCATGTTGGTCATGGTTTTGGTCAGGCATCCTCTAACAAGTCCCAACAGTTCAATCGAAGCTTGCCACCGACATCCTTGTGTGAGGGCAAAGTATATATATATATATATATATATATATATATATATTTATACCTGGGAGCTCCCCTCACTTTAAAAGCTATGAATGAGATCTCACTTAAAGTACTTAGTCCGTGGTCTTCTTTCTTCGCTAGCTAAAATAACTCCTTTGTAATCCACAGCTTATGAAAAGTTAGGTTGAGGTGCTCCTGGTGTGGCTCCAATAACTAATTTACAACACTTGAGGCGCCAGAGTAGATAGGCCTCAAGCCTGCTCCGTGTCAGTTGCTCTGCTCCTCCTCCGTGGAACTACAAATTCCAGTGAGGCCTGTATGTGAGTCTAACTGCGTGCAAAGGTTAACAAATGGTGGGGCATAACCCGCTCACAAACTGGATCGGAGCTCCGTGTGGTAACTTGGGTCCGGTGACTGCAGCTTGCTTCTCTGTCAGCTGGGCCAGTCGCTACATACCGCTCCGCTGGATGTATCCGGTCCTCCAATGCTCAGATGAGTGTCGCTGGACCTTCTAAATCTGATCACCGTCTCTCAGGAACCGTCAGGTCACTTCACAAACAAGCAGAGTTGCGGTCCGCATGGGCTGTGGGCCACTGTCTCCGGGAGGCCTCCTCAGAGATCTGCACAGGCTGGTAACGTGATCCCAAGAGACCTAAAATGGCCACTCGGATCCCTTTTATCTCCTACCCAGCATGCACTGGGTAAGAGCGTGTTCATGGCTAGGTCAGACGGACTCCTGGGTAACAAGGTCAACCTTCTGAATCCAAACAGTCACTTCCTGTATAAGTCTTTTGGGTTGTTCAGGAGGTAAAAATATAGAAGTGCATTACCCGTATTTGGTCACTAGATGGTTCTGGATACGGAACCATAGTAATGTCTAGTATGCACAACCACATCAACAGACAAGAATGTCAGTGCTACATTTAGGAAATGGACTGAAGACGATGTTAACCACAATGGTTTATTTATGGTGACTTTACCAACAATTAAAAAGATTATTTCAGGTAATGGATTTATGAGGATTTAAAAGGAATCTGAATTTAAAGGTTGAGGGTTTTTTACATTGATGTAAAAAAATATAGGTGAGCTTCCTATAATTTTATTAAAATAAATATGCACATAAAAGTAAACAAGTAACTACAAAATGTGCTTAAACAGTGCAAAACATGGTGTAACAATTATTGTGGAAATTGTGAATCATAAATGTCCATGCAGATCATCAAGTGTGAAAGTGAAGCCAGCAGGTGAGTATTCTGATCAAGAGTCCTCCACCACCATTCACAAGGCCTCTTACCAGAACCGCATGACCTCAGTAACAGAGATCATGGAACATTTGTATAAGATCATTGAAAAGGAAGCCCAAATCAGCACATCAAAATTCCAGGTAATAGATTGCCACAGGCGGGAGGTAACCAGAACAATAAGTGCCAACTCCAATTTTCCTTAGTAAGAATACAGAGACAAGCATGAAACACTGTGCTTCTGGCAGTCAGCAGGCATGATGACGTCACTGATTAAGCCCAGCCCAATGCTTTTTTTCTTACAGCGATCATCGGGGGAATGGGCTTCAATCAGTGCACCAGATACAATTATTTTATATCCTTAAAAGTATTTAGGTGGGCAAATTAGTCAGTGAGTGTCAGTCAAGTTTTGTCTGGTTGCCATGGCTACAATGACATCTCAGCATGAAATATTTTAACTATCTGTTGTGTTTTTTTTTTTTATGTAGCAGATTCCCTTGAAGAATTATTTTTGTTCCAAGCCAATTACTATAAGCATGTTTTGGAATAAGAAAAAAAGGATGATAAATATTAGCGCATCAATATATATATATATATATATATATATATATATATATATATATATATATATATATATATATATATATATATATATACTTGCAGTCTACAGATCCCCTTAAAAATAGCTACACACATGGAGATATCTCATTAAAGTCGTGTTGGGTCAGACAAGTTTTTTTTTCCTCTTCGACATTAAATTAAAAATGCTGAGAGTTTACAGAAGAGAAATCATTCAGCATGTGATCTATGGCCTCTCCATGTTACTGATATCTCCTGAGGATTATAAACAAAATCTTCCCAAAGTGGCAGTCGTCCCTTGGCACACTGTGCCCCTCAGTCACCTTACAACTAAACATTTCTTACACAAAAATCATTATTCTAAGAGTGCACTTTGGTCTAAATGCACCCAGCTGCCAACATTACTATATACAGGCTAAAAAATTTGTTTTATAAATGAATGTCCACCTTTACCATCAGTCTACCATTAATATCAGAAGATTCCCTATTACATTGAAGCCTCCTCACCTTAACAGCAGAAGCCACTCCATCGCTTCAGACCCCCTCTTACATATAATGGGGAAAATTATTTTTTGATCCCCTGCAGATTTTGTAAGTTTGCTCACTTACAAAGAAATGAAGAGACAGAATATCAACCAAAAATCCAGAAAATAACACACGATACAAATGTTAGCAATTGAGTTTTCCGTTCAGTGAGTAAAATAAGTATTTGATGGGCATAACGTGACTTAGTACTTGGTGGAGAAACCCTTGTTGGCAAGCACAGAGGTATGACGTTCCTTGTAGTTGGCTACAAGGTTTGCGCACATCCTAGGGATGTTGGTACACTCTTCTTTACACTTAAAGTTTTAGCTCCCTCCATAAATATTCTATAGGATAAAGGTCTGGATACTGGCTAGGCCACTCCATGACCTTAATATGCTTCTTGAGCCACTCCTTAGTTGCCTTGGGGGTATGTTTTGGGTCATTTTTATGCTAGAAGACCCATCTTTAGTGTTTTGGCTGAGGTCTCATCCAAGATTTTACAATACATGGGGCAAGGTCAGCATGTACCTTTAGCAGAGAAACAGCCCCAAAGCATCATGTTTACACTTCCATGCTTGACTGTAGGGATGGTGTTCTTAGACTCATAGTCAGCATATTTCTTCCTCCAAACACGGTGAGTCAGGTTAATTCCAAAGAGCTATACTTTCTTCCAATCAATCTCTGAATCATTTAGATTGGTGAACTTCAGAAAGGGCTGTACATGTGCCTTCTTGAGGAGGGGGTTCTTGCGGGCACTGCAGAATTTCAATCCATGATGGTGTATTGTGTTACCAATGGTTTGCTTGGTGACTGTGGTCCCAACTGCCTTGAGATCATTCACAATCTCCTCCACTGTAGTTATGGGCTGATCCCTCACTTTTCTCATGATCATCCTTACCCCATGAGGCGAAATTATGCATGGAGCTGGGGGGCGATTGATGACTATTTTGTATTTCTTCCATTTGCAAATAATCGCTTGAGACAGTTGTCTTTTTCACCAAGCTTCTGGCTGATGGTCTTGTAGCCCATTACAGCCTTGTGCAGGTCTACAATGTTGTCCCTGACATCCTTTGACAGCTCTTTGGTCTTGCCCAAGATGGTGAAGTTTGAACGGAAGAAAAAGATTCTGTGGACAGGTGTCTTTTATACATATAACGTGTTGTCGTTAGGCGCACCTTCTTAGACTGACAGGACTAATCTGTGTACCACATGAGCACATACTGTAGCCAGTCTATGGGAGCCAGAATTATTGCTGGTTGGTAGGGGTCAAATACTTATTTTATTCCCTGAACTGCAACTCAATTTAGAACATTTGTATTGTTTTTTTTCTGGATTTTTGGTTGACATTTTGTCTCCATCATTTAAAATACACCTATGATAAAAAATATAGACCCATCATTTCTTTGTAAGTGGTTAAGTGTAAAAAATCTGCACAGTATAAAATAATTTTTTTCGTCACTGTATCAGAGTCCCCCCTTACATCACGCTCCTCCTTACACATTGTAAACGCCTTCACTTCCGAGCTTTCCTTAACTCATGGTGTCCATCAGAGTTCTATTAGGGCACCTTTCAGAATCGGAGACTGACTGATCTGTAAACCCAGTCTGTGCAATGAGTCTGAGGATACGCCACTGATCCTAGCTGCAGGCCGGATAAAATCTTGTAGCAGTTTGGACATGGCCTGTGAGTTGTAGTTTAGAGACCCATGATCTAAGGCACTGTTGCCTCTGACTGCTAGTCTCACTAGATTTGAAGAGAGATTTGATGATGTCACTACTGTGTCGTTCACTGTTCTCCTTAATGGAGAAGAAGCTGTACCTAAGGAGCTGCAGTACAAGGATCTCCCTGCAGCTGCTTCTTTACTTATTATAAAGATCCATGCTTCCTGCACCTCTTCTGTGGCTTCTGAATCAAAACCCACTAGCCATAGGATAACCAGTCCATCAAGGGTCATCTATGACCTGAGGAAGAAAAACCCTGCTTCTTTAACAAAATGTCCACCTACACAAACATACACAGTGTAGCAGGGCCGATCCTGGGCAGGTGCATGGTGTGCACCGCACCAAGGCACCACAGGAAGGGGGTGCCAAAGTATCAGGGCACCATCAGTCGCTAGTGTGCTGCCTCGAGCCCAGTTAGTATTGTGTAGCGCGCAGCAGCTGCTCCTGGCCTCCTAGAGTGCATGTCAGTTGAGGGCACCGTGGTCTTATTTAGTGCCTCCACCACCCACTCACCCGCCGTAGTGTGCACATGCTCTGCCCGCTGGCATGCTTGCTACACATCCCCTGCCCGCTGTATAGCCTGTACAAGGAAAAGGTAGGCTAGGTCTGCCCACCTCCTCCGGCGGGAGATATTAAAGCAGCCAGGGATCCTGCCTGATGTCGCTGCCTGTGCCTCTGAAGACAAATCAGCGCAGGTTCATGATCTCTCCCCTCTCTCTCTTCCCTAAATGTGCCATACTCTTACAGCCTTCTACGTACCATACTCTTCCAGCCTTCCATGTGCCATAGTCTTCCAGCCTTCCATGTGCCAGTGATCCTTCTTTTCCTGCCTTCCATATGCCATAGTGGTCCTTCCTTCCATGTACTATAGTGATCCTTCCTTCCTGCCTTCCATGTGCCAGTGATCCCTCCTTCCTGTCTTCCATGTGCCAAAGTCTTCCAGCCTTCCATACGCCATATTCTTCCTGCCTTCCAAGTACCATAGTGCTTCTTCCTGACTTCTATGTGCCATAGTGGTCCTTCCTTACAGCCTTCCATGTGCCATAATCTCCACGTGGCAAGTGGGCAGCCCCGCAGAAGGAGGCTGCGTTCGCATGGAAGGTGAACACCGAGGGCAGCTGGGAGTCCAGGAGAGAGAAGAGCTTCACAACTTCCTGACACCTGAAGTGGTGCTCAGAAGCATCCCCGGAGACCCAAAGCCTGGACTCAGTCTCCTCCAACCTCCTCTCTGCTTCAGCATCAGCAGTCAGTGAGGCCTGGAGGACAAGGACGAGCAGGAGGTGCAAGCTGCCAGGGAGCTGCTGGAACCCAGATCAAGAAGGTACTGGGCATCATACACGGATACAGACCTATCTGCAGATACAGACTAGGATGGGGGCAGAGGAGGAACTGTGGATAGGGACAGGGCTAGGGGTCTCTCTCTCACCCCCTGTCTGTCAGCCCAGCCCCCGTCAGCCCCCCTCTCTCTCAGCTCGCCCTGTCTCACAGCCCCCCTCTCTCTCTCTCTCTCTCTCTCAGCTGCCCACTCTCAGCCCCCCTCTCTATAGATGGAGTACACACTGCTGTTTAGTGGAAGTTCAGCAAAGTTCCATTCTCAGTGGTATGCGACATCCTTCACGTTGCACCCCATCACATTACAGGAACAGTGTGAAGGAGGTACCAGCTCAGTTTTAGACAGAGAGCAGAAAGAGGACAGTGCGGATGGGTTGGGGGGTGGGACATGGCAAAATGCATCTTCATCTATGTAGTCAAATATCCTTGCACGGGCCCTGAGTGCCAGAGTGCTCCCCTCTCTTCTCCTTGTGTATGTCACACACACACCGCAAGCTTTGATCTGAAATGCCCGGCAGCACTGTAACAAAGTGCCGCCTCCTAAATTGGCGCCTGTATCATGTCTGCAGTCTCTGACCATCTCCTGTATCATGTCTGCAGTCTCTGACCATTTCCTGTATCATGTCTGCAGTCTCTAAACATCTCCTGTATCATATATGCAGTCTCTAACCATCTCCTGTAGCATGTCTGCAGTATGTCTAGGGGCTCTTTATAACAGACTTTCTAATAGAAGCCCTCTCTGTGTCCATTAGAGAGAAACACCCCCCCCCCCCCAGGTCCCATTAGAGTACTCTGCTTCTCTTCCTGTGTTTTGTATTGTTTAGAGATGGTAGGAGGATCCCAAGGTAATGAAGACTCTGTGTTTGAGTCATTGCCATAGAAACATTTGTAAAGGGGAGGGGTTAGTATGATGATCACGCCCATGCGGGGGCGCCGCAAATATTTCTGCACTCAGGCGTCTGACACTAGGATTGGCCCTGCAGTGCAGACTCCTGATAAGTTAGTAATAGGGAAAACATCAGCTGCAAAGAGAGTACAGGCAATGCAAGAACAGAGAAAAGACTACACCAGCATAATTGAATAAAAGTAATGTAATGCACACACAGACAGAAGGAGTAGAAATGTATGTGTTAAGTTGATGGCCGAAGATGAAAAGTTGCATCTGGGGCTGCCAGTCCACACCTGTCAGAGAGGCTTTCTGGCATGACAATATGTGTATTTTTAAGAGAACTGCTTGGCTCCTGTAAATTGTTCCAGTGTGCAGATTAGGTATGTGTCTTTGGATTTTTCCTCTTCAACTAAATCATTCTAAGGGCTGTATATCATTGGTGTCAGCTTTTCATTAATTGGATGAGTAATACGCTTTTGAAGCTTAAAGGTAAGGCATTTGCTACTGCTACAGTGTACAAAGACATTTTAGGCATTTGTGCTTGTCCAACCTTGTGGTAACAGTAATTCGTTCTGAGATGACTGTGCCTCTGTGTACAAAGCCAGCTCCATAAGGACATGGCTTGACCAGTTTGGTGTGGAAGACCTCGAGTGTCTTTCACACAGCCCTGACCTCAACTGTACTGAGCACCTTTGGTATGAAGTGGAACGCCAATGGTGAGCCAGTTCTTCTCATCAAACATCAGTACCTGACCTCACAAATGTGCACACATTCCCAAAAACATCTCCAAAACGAGTATGTTGTGGAGGAGCTTGAATGTCCAGCACAGGGCCCTGACCAGAACCCTATTGAATAACTTTGGGATGACCATCCAACATCAGTACCTGAACTCAAAAATGCTATTTTGGCACAGATTCTCAAGACATGCTCCAAGATCTAATCCAAAGCTTCCCAGAAGGGTGGGGCCAATGTGTCCTTATAAATATCCATGGTTTTTGAATGGGATGCCCAACAAGCACAAACAGGTGACATGGTCAGGTGTCTACAAATGGCGGGCTATCTAGTGTAGGTCTCAGACTGTGTCAGGTCACCTTGAGCGAGGTGACAGGTGCACACCGTAGGGATCCGGAGTTCACCGCAAGGTTGTGGACCCTACGGCTGACTGCTGCAGACGGGGGACAGATCCCACTGGGGATAGAGCGTGAGATTCCCTGGGGCGTGGAGTCTAAGAGCCAGCAGGTGTTCACCAGAGCCTCCAGTGGTGAGGATGGACTTGGCTGCAACTGGCTCCAGGTCGCGACCCCCAGGGTCCCCCAGCTCACACCCACAGTAGGCAACAGGAGGATAGGGATGGCGAGGGACAAAGCCAAGGTCGGGGCCACAAGCAGAGAAGGATAGTCGAGTACACGCCAAAAGGTCAGGGTCACAGGCAAGCAGGGATAGTCAAGCCAAAGTCGGTAACGGAAACCAGTAGCACAGCACACGGCAGGAAACAGGACGCTGATACACAATGGATACACAATGGTTGATCAGCACTGAGGCCTGCAGTGCACAGGTTAAGATAGGGCTCCCTGATGGGCCTGGGGTGGAGCCATGCTTAGAGGAGAGGCTATAAAAACCACCAGGTGGAAGAGGCTGGCTTCTTATGCAGGCCATACACGGTCGAATTTCGAACGAATTTTCTTTTCAAAATCAGAAAATTCGTTTTTTTTGTGATCCGATGATGCCACCATTGATTTTCGAAATTCGGCCGACCACGCCTTCAATTTCACCTCATGTTGCTACAGAAAATAATTTTCTTGGCTGGGAATCTTCTTTTCTCTCCGTACATTTTCTTTTATCTCCGTACATTTTCTTTTATCTCCGTACATTTTCTTTTCTTATTACGTTTCTCGCACGATTCTCCCATCATTGATTAGAAAATCGTTTGCTTTTCTAAAAATTTCCAACATGTCCGATTCCTCAAATTTTATTTCCGCACGAAAATCGGCTGTTGCTGCAGCCCACTAATGGTGCGAAATTCATACGAAAATTCTTAGATACGATTTTTGAAAGAAAATTCTTTCGAAATTCGAACCGTGTATGGCCGGCATTAGTCTGAAGACATGAGGGAAGGTAAGCAAACACAGGAAGATCACTGCATAACCATGACAGACTGATTGTCTTGCAATTGCTGTTTTTTTGGAGTTCTACCAGCTATCCAAAAACAGTGTAGAGATCATTGCTTGCCTTGTGCCTCAGGACAAAATAGAACAGTTTATCGCAACTTGCCATGCACAGCACCTTGACCTCTACCCTGTTGCACACCTTGGGGATGAATTGGAACGCCAGTGGTGAGCCAGATCTTCACATCCAACATCAGTATCTGTCCTCACAAATGGGCACAAATTCTCATAGACATCTCCAAAACCAGTTTGTTGTGGGGGAACTTGAGTATCCTACACAGGGACCTGACCAGAACACTGTTAAACATTGTTGTGATAACCATCCAACATCAGTACCTCACCTCACCTCACAAAATGCTATTTTGGCACTATGGCCTTACACACTTCAAAATCTCACACAAAGCTCCCAGAAGAGTGAAGGCTGTTATAGCCATTAGGTGGGGCCAGCTCATTACCAATTGTCATGGTTTTTAAATGAGATGTCCAAAAACCTCAAATAGACGCCATGGTCAGGCGTCCACAAATTTCAGCCATCTAGTGTATGCCTCAGACTGATTATTGGTGTTCTACCAGCTTTTCAAAAGCAGCTTACAGAGAATTTCTTGCCTTGTGCCTCATACTACACTAAGTTATTACTCATTTCATAATGGACAGATTTCTTTTTCCTCCATAGAAAAAAACACTAATCATAAAAATGAGTTTCCAGAGCAACTGTAACAAATAAATACAGCACATTTTCACAGGTTATAATTTTCACATTTTAATTAAAATGTCCACTTCATAAACACATCAGAAAAGGATAGGTCATAGCATGGCTACCCATGCAGCTTTTATTCACGCTACTGCATAATTAGTCACTTCTCCATTACGGCTCATCAGACCTATTATCATTTATGGATTGCATGCTAAAGTTGCACAGATTTGTGGTACTGTATGCTTATTTGCAATTAGGTGGAATTCCAGGCAAGTGTATAAATACACAATGGAAATGTGTTATTGGCTTTATCTGGGGGGGGGGGGGGTATTTAGGGTGGCTTTGTTGTTATCAGCTTAATGGATTCACCATCAAGCGGGTTTTTTCTTGACCATTATTTGACCACTATGGCCTTAGAAAAAACAATAATGAGGCACATTTTTGGCACAACAGCTGGTCCAAACTATTTGATCTAAGTTTCTGTAACGATCAGGAACCATCTACATTCCACTGAAACCTTCAAAATGACCAAAAACCACCTTAACTTTGCCTCCTTATGGACCAGAGTTATGGTCAAAATGTAGAATCCTATATTAATTTTCACATTCAATTTTAATTATTTCTAGTCTACTCCTCTTACTTTGAATCAGGGCTCTCCAAACTTTCTAAACAAAGGGCCAGTTTATTGTCCTTCAGAATTAGGGGGCTGGACTGTGGCTAGAAAATGTCTTGGCATCGGTGGAAGTAAACAGGTACCCATGGTTGGTATTATTGGGAGGAATTTTCCCCTATCCTTGGTTTCACTGGGAGGAATTGTGTACCATTGGTGGTTTAATGGGGAGGAACTGTGCCCCATCATTTGTGTCCTTGGGCCCCATTGTTGATGTCATTGGGAAGAACGGTCCCCCAACATTGGTGTCATCAGCAGAAATTATGCCCCATCACTTGTGTCAGTGGGTGAAATAGTGCCCTAAGGGCCAGATAGAAACAAGAAAAGGGTCGCATCTGGCCCCCAGGCCGCAGTTTGGAGACCACTGCTCAGAATGTTCTTGAAGTCTATAAACTTGCTTTGTGACGATCCCTACACATTTACTTAAATTCTGTTGACATGTATTTACTACGTCCTGTGAGTTGGCATTGCTTTTTCACATTTCACAAAGCCTACCTTTTGAACTACAGGTGGTGAGAGGAGGTGTTTCAGGGGGTGGAGTCAGGACAGGAATTACTGCTTGCATACAGCAAGGTACTACAGGATATATAGTCCTTCGAAGCAGAGGAGAAGCTAAAAAGCATGCAGGCATTCCAGGAAATTGTGGAAAGAGATGGCCAGCAGACAGACACAACATCAAAGGATATTTTTCCAATAAGCTTATATTGGATTGTCATAAATAACTATTGTTTGTATTATTACAATGCTAATGGTAAAAAATGAACGTGCATTCGGTGACCATAGATTTCCTTTCATTTCGCCTTATCCAAACTTTCATGTACCCTATTTACAACACGCACTTCCCCCCTGAAAATAGGGGGCAACTCATGGGTGCATATTATATCCTGATATGTTACCTAGAAGGTGAAGGAGGGGGATGAGCACAGCTGGAATTGACCTGAGCCGTCATTTCCTGTTTACTTGGCTCTCACTTGGCTCTCACACACAGTCCCGCCTCTGCCATTGGACCAGTGTTCTGTCCATCACAGGAGCTGGTCCAATGCAGGGGGTGGAGGCGGGACTGTGTGTGACTGCAAGAGCTGAGTAAACAGGAGATGACGGCTCAGGGATTTCCAGCACTGATCAGACTGCATTGTTGGGAGATGGTGAGGCTGCAAATGGGCATTGATCAGACTGCACTGAGTTAGCAGATAGGCATTGATCAGGCTGCATTGAGGCTGCAGATGGGCATTGATCAGGCTGCATTGAGGCTGCAGATGGGCATTGATTAGGCTGCATTGTGGCTGCAGATGGGCATTGATCAGGCTGCGGATTGGCATTGATCAGGCTGCATTGAGGTTGCAGATGGGCATTGATCAGACGGCAGATGGGCACTGATCAGGCTGCAGATTGGCATTGATCAGGCTGCATTGAAGCAGCAGATGGGCATTGACCATGCTGCATTGAGGGAGTTGGTGAGGCTGAAGATGGGCACTGACCCTTATTTTGCTCCAAAGTTCTTTATTTAAAAAAATGTTGTTTTCCTGAAACTTTCCCTTTAAAATGAAGGTGCGCGTTATATGCCAATAAATACGGCGTTGTCATCAAAGCGGCAACATTTTGCCGTAATCACCCAATTTTTAACATAGTTTTGGGAAATAAAAAAATCTCAAGTTCTCTTATCCCCAACTTAAAATTACTAGGTCTCACACTCTACAGGAAGTTATCTTTAGTCTATTAAGGCATACCTTATTCAAATAATTTATAAAACTATTTAATAACAACAAATCACATCAGAGCGAGTGTCGATCTGTAATACAGGATACAATATAATTAATACATTTGCATGAATATGTAATAGTTATACAGAATAAGAGAAAACATAATAAGCATTATAGTTACAAGAGGACACTCCTCCATTCATAAAAGTTCAATGAACATAATCGATTTTTCATGGTGAGCCAAAATTGTCTAAGCATCAGTTCGATGCAACTCGACGCACGTTTCATGGCTCATGCCAATCATCAGGAGTAAAATGCTCTTAAATTAAATCAATGATATCTATAAGTATAGGATATCCTTTAAACTGAGAACAATCTCTCAAAATAAAGATGTGTAACTTACAGTATGGCCAAATGGTGATGCCCAACCTTAAATCCAAGGGAAGAAGAGGGACAAGGATGATCATCTCCCCTGGGGCTGAGGTGAGGAATCCCATCCAAACCAGAGAGAACAGCCAGGTGAAGGAAGACCAGGTGACCATGTCATGACCATGTGAATCTAGTGTATGCTTAAAGAGGAAGTAAACCCTGATGAGTTTACTTCCTCTTTCATTCCCTGCAAAGGTAAAGCATAATGGACTACTATGTATTGCATAGTAGTCCATTATGTGTCACTTACCTGACACAGGAGCCAGCGAAGTCACCGCTGTCCCCTGTAGTCCGGGGCATCCATCTTCTCGGTGGGTCTCGCTGCTCTGCCGCTGTCATTCGGTGAAGCCGCGATGAAGTCACTCCCACGCATGCGCACAGGAGCCGCCACTCGCGGCCTATCGCCGTTGACCGCGGCGCGCTCAGTGCGCCGCTGTCTACGGTGCATGCGCCGCAGACAGCGGTGCCTGTCTTTCGGCAAATATCTCCTAAACCGTGTAGGTTTAGGAGATATTTCTTGGACCTACAGGTAAGCCTTAATCTAGGCTGACCTGTAGGTCAAAGTTGGTTGTAAGGGTTTACAACCACTTTAACAGTCCACACTGCAAGGGCATTTGTGTATTTAGAGCCAAATTTGAAGATCCCCAGTTATCTGCATCAGGTGAAAAAACAGGAGTTCCAGACTCCCAAATATTGAGAGAAAACAAAGTTTCTTTCACCAGTAACACACTTCCTGTCCTAAGGCGACAACGCTCCTTTCTCTGCACTGTATTTATGGAGAAGCACCATTTTCACTCTAGGTTGCTCTCCTAGACCAGTGTTTATAAACTACAGTCCTCAAGCGCCCCAACAGGTCATGTTTTCAGGATTTCCCTTGAATTAAAAACGGTTGTGGTAATTACTAGGTCACTTAAAGAGGGATTCCACCTAAAAAAAAAAATATTAAAAGCCAGCAGCTATAAATACTACAGCTGCTGACTTTTAATAAATGGACACTCACCTGTCCCGGGTTCCAGCGATGCCGGCAGCCGAGGCCGATCGATCGCTCGGCTCTCGGCTGCTGCCGTCACCATTCTAGGTGAGGGAATCAGGAAGTGAAGCGAATCGGCTTCACTTCCCGATTCCCTACTGCGCATGCGCGAGTCGCGCAGCGCAATAGGAATTGTCCGCGCTGTCACTGGGACCCGTGTGTGTCCCAGCAGACAGCACGGCAGGACAGGAAATGACATAGACTCCCATGGGAGTCTATGCCCAGAAGTGGGTGTAAATACCTGTCTTTGACAGGTATCTCCACCCCCCTGTAAGGTGCCAATTGTGACACCAGAGGGGGGGAGGGTTCCGATCAGCGGAAGTTCCACTTTAGGGTATAACCCCGCTTTAAGCTGATCAAATCGCCTGTGCAAAATAATGGTAATCCTGAAAACATGACCTGTTTTCTTCTGTTGAGGACTGGAGTTAAGAAACACTGTCCTAGACTACAAGCACCTCCTGGTTAAGATTTCAGCTCACATGAATCTACACACAGAGACATAGCTTGAAGCTTGTACCTCACCAGTAACATCCATCCCATCGTGGCTACATGACGGCTCTCTTCCTCTCGCCTTGCTGAGCTCAGTTACCATTCCATGCTGCCAGCACACAGCACAGACACTTCCCCACCCTGGGCTGTTCTCACCCCATGCTTATCTCCATTCAGGAAAAGGCTCACTGCTTCTCCCCTAGCAATTAGAACAGAGGGGTGTGGACTGTGGAAGGCAAAGTGGAAGCCTAGTATTGGAGCGTGGCTGTGGGGACCTAGGGCCGATTGGAGCTGAACTTTGTGGAGGATATGAAAATATGACAGGGAGGCTGCAGGGGCCCCCTGGAGCTAGGGGGCGGGGTTGTGATTGTTACCCCTGCAACCCCTTATGCTACGCCCATAGCTACACAGATATATGCTTTCTAGCAGAATGAACAGGTTCATTTCTTTGCAGAAAATGTCCTTTGAATGAAAAAAATTTATATAAATTGCAACCACTACATCTAAGGTCTGGTAAGTTCTTATATATGCTTTAAGGGTAAAACATAATTTGATAAAATGACTTATTTTCTATTCCATCATTAATGCACACCATACAAAAGGTCTGCATTTTGTTAAAAAAAAAAAAAAAAAGATAATCATTGGTCGTATATAATTTGGCTTCATAGCAAATCAAGCACTCAAGACAGCCACCATCCCCCAGAGAAAAGGACGGCAACATTAAGATACATAGAATTTTGCCTTATTGGATTTTTTTTTAAGGAGGATAACATTCTTGACAATGGAAGAAAAAGTAAATTATGTGACACAATTACTCGGCTAATTCTTGTAAATCTATCTTTTTAAGATCATTATGTTGGTTGAAATAATTTAAATAAGGATCCGCAATTTCCACTCAAGCTATCTGAACAAGTAGTTAGATAAAGCTGCTTTTTTCCCAGTAGGAGAGAAACATTTGAGTGCTGTAATAAAAATAGTTAGAATCCAACCAAGAAAAATAGGGGTATAGGAAAAAATAATGATTGGATGTGGAAATGGCGAGTGACAAGCATTTCAGCATCCGTTTTCCGAGAAAACAGGTGAAGCTCATCTATCAGCCTTTAAAAAAAAAATTGCACTGTTCCCATTGTACAGTCAAGAGCTATAGAAAACAACCAAAAACTGATACAATTACTGAAATCACTGAAATAAGCTGTTCCAAAAGTATTGGTCAATGCCTAGAGACATATCTTCCAACTGTTTGTGACCATAAGCCTTGATCGTTAACACTTTTGCTAGTTGTTACTTAAAGTGGTTGTAAAGCCAGACAGTTTTTTACCTTCATGCATTCTATGCATGAAGGTAAAAAAACCTTCTGTGTGTTGCTCCCAACCCCCCCAATACTCACCTGAGCCCCCTCACGATCCAGCGATGTGCATGAGAGCCTTGGCTGTCCCAGGACTCCCTCTTCTAATTGACTGAGACAGCAGCAGGAGCCATGGGCTCCCACTGCTGCCAATCACAGCCAGTGAGCCAATGAGGAGAGTGGAGAGAGTTTTTTTTTAACCACTTATGGTCCTGGCCACCGCAGTTTTACATTGGTACTTTGAAAAGGAATGTAATTGTTATGGCAGCTAACTGCCATAACCCCAGCCCCAATATCCTCTTCTTCAGCGGGTGGTCCACTGCAAGATAAAAGTGGTCTCTGCAGCAGATTCGCCACAAGATCACTTTTAATCGGTAGTGGGAGAGGGGGCCCCCCTCCCATTGCGCCCCGATGCCCCCTGCCACTTACCGGAGCCATCGACAGCGGCGTAGGCGATCGGATCTTCACCATTGCTGGGTATGGAGACGAGTGAGGGGAAGATGGCCCCCACCCGTCTCCATACCATTGCAGGGAGAAAGTGATGTCAAAAAGTCACTTCCGCCCATAGCTTTTAAAGGGACTTTTTTTTATTTATTTATTTTTAAATTACACATTTTTTTTATTTTTTATTGCATTTTAGTGTTAATATGAGATCTGAGGTCTTTTTGACCCCGGATCTCATATTTAAGAGGTCCTGTCATGTTTTTTTTCTATTACAAGGGATGTTTACATTCCTTGTAATAGGAATAAAAGTGACACAATTTTTTTTAAAGAACAGTGTAAAAAAATAAAATAAAAGGTAAAATAAGAAAAAAAAAAAGTCAAATGTGCCCCATCCTGACGAGCTCGCATCCAAAAGCAACGCATACGTGAGTAGCACCCGCATATGAAAATGGTGTTCAAACCACACATATGAGGTATTGCCGCGATCAGTAGAGCGAGAGCAATAATTCTAGCCCTAGACCTCCTCTAATTTAAAACATGCAACCGGTAGACTCTGGAGTCTGTAACCTGGCCCTTTGCTTCGCAAAGTTTGGAGACCCCTGCTTTATAGGTAGACATTTCATTTAAAAACCCAACAAAAAACAGCATAATACATAAGAATGTAATAATATAATGTATTTATTAATAATCAGAAGTACTCAAATGTACTTAGTGTCAAACTATTAATTAAGCACTCAAGTTCCATTTCTTTTGGGCATGCAAGCTACTCTACAGTTCCAGATTGGGGCATGTAGCCAACTTCAACCTATATGTTTTGTCATGACTGATTTTTCTTCAGTCATTCATAATGAAACGTGTAGGAAATAAAATCATCTTGGCAGCCTCCATATATTTCTTCGTACATGTGTAGCACCCTGTAGTGTGCTAGATGTAGATAGTTTATGTAGAGTAAGCTGTAGTGTAGGTAAATTTGGTTTGGCTGAGAGTCGGGCCTGGGTTGCATATGGGTCAGGGCTGAGTGACTCAGGGAGGCTGGATGACTCAGGAAGCAGCATCTCTGGTGACTCCCCCTGATTTCTGGAACCTTGGAGAAGCTTACTGAATTAGAAGGTGGAGTCTAGAAGGCGAGGGACCCAGCCAATCCCCACCAAAATGGGCTGGCAGAGGGCAGGCCACCTCATAAATACTCATGTGTCCTACCAGCAGGGGCAGTAGGGTTGGATGAAGATTAAGTGCTGAGGAGGCTGTCGGTGGCCCTTGAGGGTGCACACTTGTCTGAGGGGGTGGGGGGGGGAGTGACTTCGGGCCTGGGGCTCAGGTGCTGGAGGGACCCTCTACAACACACAGGGGAAACCTTTCCTTGAGGCACGGGAGCAAGTGCGAGGACAGCAGGAGTTAGTCAGCATGTCCAGGAGATCTCCTGAAAAGTCAGTCAAGTGAGCTGGTGAGAGATCAGTCTGGGAGAACTGAAGAGAAAGTGTCTGTCTGGGAGGACTGTGGAGAAGTTGGCCAGGAGGGCTAGTGAAAGGGGTAGCTGCAGCCAGGTGGGCTGGCGGTGCCCCACGAGGTGGTGTTGGGATTAGTAGCCTCAGGAATGTAAAGCTGGACACTCAATTTTGCTAAACACCTAAAGGTGCCTCAGGTTCTTGCCTATAACAGGCTTTTGCTCAAAATCTGTGCTGTGTCAGATCTGCTCTCAGTGTGCCAGCTGGAATAATGCAAGCAATTGAGCTGGAGGAAGTGAGGAGTGTATATAGAGTGTGTACATAGAAGTTGTCCCTTAAGTTGTTTGAAGTCAATTGGGCATCCCATAACTCCCAATTCAAGTTATATCCCTCAATAAAACAAAAAACCCAAAATACTGGACTGTTTCCCGATTCTGAAGTGACTGAAAAGTCTGGGTGTCTGGCCATGCAGGGTGGCAGGGGGGTCCCATTCTACTTGCAGCTCATTAGGGGGTGTGCTACACAGGTTTCTTACATTGAGTGCATTTACCACAGTTTTAAAGTGGGTAAGTGAAGCTATGCTCTATTCCAATGTTTCTCAACTCCAGTCCTCAAGTACCCCCAAACAGGTCATGTTTTCAGGCCTTCCATTATTTTGCACAGGTGATTTAATCAGATTCACTGCCTTAGTAATTACCACAGCTATTTCATCTGAGGGAAATCCTAAAAACATGACCTGTTGGGGGTAGTTGAGAAACATTGCTCTATTCATTTATACACAGCATGTTATTGGAAATAAACACCAGCATAAGAAAATGTCAAAGTAATTATCTTCCTAAAATTATATAGCAAATTCTACTTTTTCCAAGAGTCAGAAAAAGCCATTAGGCTAGCAATGTGTTATTCTAGAAAAAATAAGAGTTCAATCAATGTAGTAAATCAATCAGAAAACCATTTAATGAATCGCATACACACTTATTTAAATTTTTTTACATCTGGCTCATATTTTGGTTTTTATACTGGTTTTTGGAGTCTTGGCTGTTCCCGAGGAGTGTATACTCCTTCATTTTAGCCCAATATAGAGATTGCACTTTCAAAATAATATTATAGAAGGGTCAATAGTTTAGGAGAGGGGAGTGATGGACTGTAGGCCAAAGAAAATGCTACATCAAAAGTAAAAATAAAAATACATTTGGATGCTGGACCTCTAAAAAAAGGTGTCCACACTGGAAGGGTTCCAGAGATTTGGAGATGGTGGACGGGTTCAATGTTTGCCTTTCCTATGCACTTTAGCCTGGAAGTGTGCACGCTATCCCAATTCCTTGGAACACATACAACGTGCAGAGTGCCTGGCTTCTACAGACTGCTATGGGCAGAAGGTGGAGGAAGTGGACAGAGGTGCAGAAAATCCAGATCCAACCTCTCCATCTCTTTGCATGTTCCTGCAAAGGTGGCGATGAGAAACAGGGATGGAGATTAGTGGCAGACTATGTAGTGGCAGGGGGGCTGGCTGGCATTAAGGTGCAGTGTGTAGGGTACAAACAAATGGCCACGGCCTTCACCTATAACTGGCTTTTGCAGCAAGGAGCACATGGTAGGGCAAAGCATGCAAAATAAAACCAAAGAAATTCCCAGATCATCTTACTGACCAGCCTGCAATCAATCAAATTATCCTGTCTAACAGTATGCCTTAAAAATAGGGGTTTAGTTTGCACACATTTGCAAATACATGCGTAAGCTACAGAGCCCCGTCAAGGCACCCCAGTATTTCCTGTAGCCCTAACTCAAAATTTTGAGAGACTCCACAGTGGAAGCCCTGGATAGGAAGAGGGCAGGTGAGCCTGGAGGGAGCCCACCACTCCTTAGGGGGTATAAGGTGCTGGGGGTGCAGTAGTATGTGGTGCTGTGTGGTGGCAGGGGATACATGCTGTCAGAAAGTGCAGTATCTGGGGTGTTGGGGTGTAGTCTCTGGAATGCTGGGGGAAAGAGATGTTCAGAGTCAAAGGGTTCACGGTTACAGTAGTGGTGCTAGATGGTAGGGAGGTTCAGAGTAAGGGATATAGGTAAGTGCAGTGGTAGTGGTGCTGGGAGGAAGGGATATATAGAGTCAGGGGTGCAAGGATATGCAGAGGTAATGGTGCTGGGTGGCAGGGATATTCAGAATCAGGGGTGCAAGGACATGCAGTGGTAGGGGTACTGGGTGGCAGGGAGGTGCTAGGTCATGGATAAATTCAATGTGTGGACTTTCAGGATAAACATAACTAGTCTTAAAAAATGTTACCCCCCCCCAACACCTAACCACTGTAAGAAAGGTGTATATACTTACCTATTTTGAAACTGCTCTGGTCCACTCAGCGTGATCTCCTGTGTCAGCCAGCAGCTGCAGGGAAATGAGCACTTGATAACGGCTAGTAAAGCCTGGAGCAGCAACATCACCCCTAGGCTCCTGTGGCCCATCCATTGTCAGCGCTCCTTAGCTAGTGTCTAATGCAGCAGGACAGTTGTTTGCCATGGGTCTTGGAAGCTGGTGGAGTCTAGTGTATTAGCGTTGCCTACTATATTGTTTTCCAGCATCCGCAGGGATCACCGCGTTATGGCACCTACATAATTACATTGGTCCACGCTGGACCAATGCAACTATGGAAAGGTTGCCATAAATTTCAGCTTTTTCACAACACTGTATATGTTCATTATATATTTTCTAAAAGATGGATTTGGCCTTTCAGGTTATAAAAGTTTCTTGTAGCACTGGCTAGAAGTAATTTCTTATGGAACTAAATGTTTCAGCTGGCTTTATAAATATATAATATTTTTTAGGTAATCCAAGCCCTTTAAAGGTCTTTTGGGTCCTTGGAAGCATTTATTCCCATCTGGATTTCTCTGAAAGCTCTAAATGGCATGTCTAAAATTGCATACCTATGTATAGACATTTGAGAAAGATCGTAATTGTAATGTAATACTATACGTCTTGCCTATTAGTTTTAGCCATTGCTGGAGAATTCCATCATTTACAAAGATTGGATTCATTTCAGCGTTGAATCTATAGAAGTTGTACAAGCTTGGCTCTAACTATTCTATTCCTATGTCTCATTGTCTGGTGTGAAAAGAGTTTCCATCTTCAGTTCTATGAATTTCCTAGGATGTTGAGTGACATTCTTCTCTAGAACATAGTCTGTTGAATTGGAATGAGTAAATAGCTGCCGAGGCAATTTCAGAAGGGCTTATTATGCTGGGGTGATGTACACTTTCTATTTGTATGTTTTCTTCCCTTAAGGACTATTTATTCAAATGCAAAGAATGCCAAATCCACTCCACCTCCACATTGTGCCCCAACCATGCTCGTGATTTAATCTAAAAGCATTCAGGTCTAAATCAACTTTTTCCCCATGGGGAAAGTAGATGCAAACTCTAACAATTACTTCAAGGCATTTTATTTCACATAGTTTTAATCCTTTACAGCATCTCAGTTTTGCTGTTCTCTTGCTGCCTTTTTTTTCAGCCACTTCATTCACTGGCGCAGGTTTTGTCAACTAGGGTTCCTCCAGGGATTGCCAAGGGGTTCTGTGAGCAATGAGCAACTTCTGCTTCTCAGATAAGTTCCCACTGGTATCATTGATCTTTTTAGCTATATGCAATGACCATAAGTGTTTGAAGCATTTGTTCCACTGACCATCGCACTAATGCATCATGTGTTGTAGATATAGTTATTTTTAGCAGGGGTTTCTAGAGATCAGAAAATTATTTCAAGAGCTCCTCTGTATTAAAAAGGTTGAGAAAGGTGTTTTCTCCACTAGTAAGAATCCACCGATTATCAATGTGAGCCACACCCCCTCCATGGCAGTTTAAATGTGGGCACTTCTCAAGGCAGGGTTTATGATGGTGACAACAGTGGACCAGTGCCAGGACAAGAACATCTAGAACCCAGGGCGAACATTCCCCCCCCCCCCCAAGATGTATGAGTATTATGTGTCAGCAAAATCCCCCCCCCCACCCTTGCGGACATCCCCCCTTCAAGCACAAATCTTTGTTGCCCCCATCCCCCAAATCCCCAGAGGCTCAAATTCTGTACCCTTAAAATTGCCCCTCCTAGTACATGTATTTTACCCCCACTCCAAATTCCCCCTCCCGGCAAAAATTCACCCCCAATCCCCCCTCGTAGCACAAATACTCTTCCTACCATCCCTCCTTCTGATATAAATCTCCCTAAATCCCCACTCTTAGCACACCCTCCCAAATTTCCCCTTCTAGAACAATTCTTACCCCCTGGCACCCCCCAAATTCCCCCTTGCAACGCAAATTTCTTCTCCCTCCAATCTCCTTGCTATGCCCCCCATCACATCTTACATGATACTACAGTGCCCAGGGCAGCCACCCCTACCCACCCCTGGTTCCGGCCCTGCAGTGGACCATGCCTATGCGTTAAGACAAGACAAGAGCAAAACTAGGAGATGTGGCAGAGTGTTATAGGTCAAAGAGGGCATCAAATGAAAAATCATTGGGAGTCCAAAATCTTTATCATCCAGCTAGTTAAAACAAGCAGGCCAAAAGACATCCAATGCATTTTGGGGGCCACCAAATTCCCTTCAGCCCTTGTTAATTCTACAGTGAATATGTCAGGGCCTGGATCTGAATCTGGGACCTTTGCTGTATCTGGCAGTAACTCTTCTTGCTGAGCCTCCTGAGATGTTGGACAGCTCTCTTCTGATCTATTAGGCAATCTTGCCTTTGTACCGTTTTTTCCAGAATCTTGAACACGTTGCTCCTCCCATGAACTTCCTGATCAAAGCCACTTCATGTTTGTCAGATTATTGTGCTCTCTCTAGCCAATATCTTGCTTGTGTCACTACTGCTGCCGGGAGTCCAATTGGAGTCCAAAGTCCTTATTGTCTAACTTGATACAACAGGCAGGTCAAATGACAACCAGCGCTTTTTGGTCGCCACACATTCCCCCTTCATCATGGCTGGGTGAAATGGCCAAATATTGAATAGACTCAAAAGTATTCCTAAGCAGACTGACCTGCAGGCAGAGGATGTGATATACCACAGTCAGTGCTGGTATTCTGTCAAGAGCTGGAGTCAGGCTCGGAGATCTGTATCTATAGCAGTAGAGTCTCTCACTAACCAGCCGCATTAATTATTCAAGCAGGTCACCCTGGCAGATGACACGGGCTCACTCAAAGTGTGGGTCTGAGTACTAGCCAGCTCAATCAATCACCCAGAATAACCCAGGCTTGTTTTAATGAAACCTGCAGATTTAGAAAGATCAAAAATGATTTTTAAAATTACATTAATATAAAAAAGCTTATATTTTAGCTACTGGGTTTACATCTAATCTAACCCGATGATGGTAAACAAACAGGGATTCTCTCTTAAAGGGGTTGTAAAGGATTTGGTTTTCTTCATCTTAATGCCTCCTATGTATAAAGGTGAAAAAACACCTGTCAGTGACCGCCCCCCCCCCCCGTTTTACTTACCTGACCCCTCAAACTTGTCCCATGGAAACGCGCTGCCTCTCTGCCCGGGATTCTCGGCTGTTGATTGGATAAATTGATTGCAGCACAGCCATTGGCTCCTGCTGCTATCAAGTCCAATGATGCAGCTGCTGGGGGCAGGGCTGAGTCCCATGAAGAAGTCACGTGGTATGACGTAATGCGTAGGGAGTGGCCGTAGGACGTACCGGAAGTAGAGCAAGACTGGCGGAAGACGCCACGCCACCATCTTTATCTACCTTGCTGTGCTATTGTATCTTGTTTTAAATGTGAGAGTCTTTTGGTTTTATTAATAAATCGATCTGCTGACTTTAAATACTACACCATTGGAGCCTCCTCTCTTTCTCCTCCCCCTTCCCCTCTTGTTTTGAGCCATACACTACGGAATACACCTTTGGGATTAACAGTGAAAACATTTATGCTAATAATGGCCCTCTAGTGGCGGAGTTTTATATCTACATCCTTCATCTGGATTTCCTTGATGGCTGGATATAAAGAATGAAATGAGAGACTCCCTTTGGTTCTTATGATCAGCTTGTTTTCTCTATTCTAAGGTCTGGGAGCCCAGACTATTTGAATTTGCATCAGTGGTGTTCCTTCCATTTATTTTTTACAAATTTTGTGCTTTTATGGACTATTTATTATATTATTTTTTACACATTGAATTTTGCACTTAGCATATTTTTGAGTTTTTCATTTTTATATAGTATTGGCACGATTTACGCAGGACTCTTTTTCCGTTATGGAAGCCAAATGCTGGACTCAGGAGTGCGCCCGCAAGGTAACCACCTCGGGAGGGTGGTTCTCCCAGGGGGTCATCTAATGCGAGGAGGAGCCAAGAGACCTGCCGAGGGACCCCAGAAGAGGTGGTTAGGGGCCACTCTGTGCAAAGCGAGCTACACAGTGGAGGTAAGTATGATATGTTTGTCATTTAAAGAAGTAAAATAAAAAAATGTTTACCTTTAGTGTCACTTTAAAATGAAAGACTCATTTAAAAGGGGAGTTCCCCCAGAATGCTGCTATAATAATTACATTAACAATGAGGAAATATTGCAGCTGTAATGCTTCCTGTATGTTGGCTGACATATTTCTGAATGACAGCAAGAACAGCAACTGAGCCTATAATTTTCTTTTACATAGTAAATTGCATTTATCTGATGTGTAAGATGAATGAACTTGTAATAATGTAAAAACACAATTGAGTACTGTATGTGATTTTTTTTTCAAATGGTGGTAAGGCTAGGTTTAGACATGTGACATCATTGGTGCATCTTTGCATTCGGAACGCTTTCAGACTGCTCTTCAGAGAGCATTTGACAGGTGGCGAGGAGTCGTAGCATCGCTCACCACCTGCATTAACTCCTTGGACTACCCTTATTCACTTGAATGGGTAATGCCACCATTCGCACACATCTGATATATGTAGGCAGGTATTGGTGAGGACCAGGGGCGTAACTAGAAATCACAGGGCCCCATAGCAAAATGTTGTATGGGGCCCCCCCTTCAAACAGCCCCCCCCCCAAAAAAAATGGCGGGGCTTAAATTAAATAGTGGGCGTGGTTTAAAATGCGTGGCTCAAAGGGGGTGTGGTTCGAGTCTGAGATGAAGGAGGAAAGAATGAAGGAAGCAAAGAAAAGGGATGGAGGGACAACAGGCCCAGATCCTACACCACAATAGCAATATACATATTCCAGAACGTTTAACAATCAACAGATAAAGATACTCCAAACAGCTGGTGTTAGCGCTTCAATAATCCTCACCTGTACCCAATGTGGCCTGCCTGTTCCCAATGCAGCGTGGCCTGCCCATGCCCAGTACTGCCTCACCTGTACCCACTTGTGCCCAATGCAGCCTGTCCAGTGCCCAATACAGCCTTACCTATGCCCAATGCAGTGTGGCCTGTGCCCAAAGCACCCTCCCCTGTGCCCAATGTAGCGTGACCTGCCTGTGCCCAATGCAGCCTCACCTGTGCCCAATGTGGTCACACCTGTGCCCAATGCAGCGTGGCCTGCCTGTGCCCAATACAGCCTCACCTGTGCCCAATGCAGCCTCCCCTATGCCCAATGCATCGTGACCCATGCCCAATACAGCCTCACCTGTGCCCAATGCAGCGTGACCCGAGCACAATGCAGCCTCACCTGTGCAGAGGGAGAGGCGAGCCAGTGGCGGAACTACCGGGGAGGATGAGGAATGCATACTGGAGCCCTCAAATGGCTGCTGGCAAGTGTGGGGCTGCCTCACAGTGGGGGGGCTCTGGCTCTACATCCAACTCCTGGCATGTCTCTTCCAGAGCTTTCCACTGTGATTTCCACTCACCGACACCTGGCCTGGATCCCTCCTGAATGACTTTACTCAGGACGTGCTGACCGCGCTGGTCGGGACCCCCGTGAGTCCGGTCGCGGGACCCGCGGACTCGATCGCCGCGGGCATCCCCGCGATCGTCTCACGGAGCGGCCGAATGGAGGAAATGCTGTATAAACAACATTTTCCCATTCTGCCTAGCAACTAGTGACGCTGATCTCTGCTCCATGTGATTGGAGCAGAGATCAGTGTACACTAAATGAAAGCCCAACCCCCCCACAGTTAGTAACACACCCCTAGGAACACTTAACCCCTACACTGCCACCCACTGGTTAACCCTTTTTACTGCCAGTGTCATTTACACAGGAATCACTACATTTATATAGCAGTGATTACTGTATAAATGACAATGGTCCCAAAAATGTGTCAAAAATGTCCGATGGGTCCCCGACAATGTCGCAGTCACAATAAAAATCGCAGATCGCCGCCATTACTAGTGAAAAAAAAAATAATAAAAAATTAATAAAAATGCTATAAAACTATCCCTATTTTGTAAACGCTATAACTTTTGCGCAAACCAATCAATAATTGCTTATTGCGATTTTTTTTTACCAAAAATATGTACAAGAATACGTATCGGCCTAAATTGAGGGAACAAAATATATGTTTTTTTATATATTTTTGGGGGATATTTATTATAACAAAAAGTAAAAAACAATGCGTTTTTTTCAAAATTGTCGCTCTATTTTTGTTTATAGCGCAAAAAATAAAAACCACAGGGGTGATCAAATACCACCAAAAGAAATCTCTATTTGTGGGAAAAAAAGGACGTCAATTTTGTTTGGGAGCCACGTCGCACGACCGCGCAATTGTCAGTTAAATCGACGCAGTGCCGAATTGCAAAAAGTGGTCTGGTCTTTGACCAGCAAATTGGTCCGGTCTGAAAGTGGTTAAAAATGCAAACACTAATACTGTTAACTTTATAGCTGTAAAAAAATAAAAAATAAAATCAGAAATATGTAGTAAAGAAAATTCCTACATGCAAAAATGCACTGTACATTACATGTTCTTTAGACATAAATTTTTTTTCAAACATTAGTTTCCTTTGCCAATTCAAATTCAAAAAATTACCATATAACACGAATTAAAAGATCAGCATTTGTAATTTTCCTTTATGTAACCAATGACTAATGTTAGAATTAGAACAACTAGAGAAATGCTGAATGAATGTGCAGTCACAATTGCAGCCTCACCTGTGCAGAGGAAGAGGCGAGCCAGTGGCAGAACTACCGGGGAGGATGTGGAGTGCAGTCCAGTATGGAGCCCTCAAATGGCTGCGGGCAAGTGTGGGGCTGACTCAGAGTGGGGGGGGGGGGGCGAGCACCGTCCGCACGGTCCCCCAGCCAGGGGAAGTGAGGAGAGGAAGAGGCAAGCTGTCTGTACGAGCAGTGAGCTGTAATAGCTTTCATTTGAATGTCCTGTGTTCCCGGGGCTCACCGTCACATAGCCCCACCTCTTGGCCTGCAGCCTTTGATGATGTCACATGTCCCGCATTGGACCGGTGTTCTGTCTATCAAAGACGCCGGGCCAAGAGGTGGGGCTATGTGACGGTGAGCCCCGGGAACACGGGACATTCAAATGAAAGCTATTACAGCTCTCTGCTCGTACAGACAGCTTGCCTCTTCCTCTCCTCGCTTCCGCTGGCTGGGGGACCGTGCGGGAGTTGATGCCCCCCTCCACAGTATGCATTCCTCATCCTTCCCACGGGCCCCTCTCAGCTGCGGGCCCCATAGCGGCTGCATGTGCCGCTATGGCGGTAGTTCCGCCACTGGTGAGGACGTTGGTAAATTGTATCAGTTTAGCAGGGCTGTGGCAATTGCAGGGTCATCAAATTACTCCCCATTTCTGTGGTAGACCACATGGTCACACTGTTGCTTACTACTGGGTGCTAGGGGAAAGCCTGGTATAGGACTAATGGGTCCTCTGCCATGGACTCTGGGTGCCATCTTGGAAAAGCCTTATTCTCATTGAATACAGATCTCTAAGATATTTGGATGGCCAAAAGGGGGTTACGTCACAGTCAGGATTCAGGCTCAGGAGACCAGTAGCTATAGTAGTACAGAGGCTCCCACTGACCAGGACAGGTATACAAGCAGGTCATCCTAGCATATGACGCAGGCTCACCTGAGGTGCGGGGTCTAGGCACTAATCAGTTTTCACCAGGGCTGCTGATGATGGTGAAGATGGGTTTTGTTGCGTGTGCAGCACACAGGTCGTAGTCCTCAGGATTGCCCTATCAGGAGTTAAGCCTTTTGGGGTCCAGTAGCAGACATAGCAGGTAGAAATCAAGCAGAAGCGTAGTCAGTAAACAAGCCAAAGATTGGTAACAAGTGGTTGCAGGTTGGGATCAAGTGGGAACATAGTCGAGGCACAAGCCAAAGGTCAATAACGAATGGCAGTGGAGATGAGGACAGCTGCAGATACACAAAAGAGCAAGCTGTTTGCAAAATAATCTGGCAAACAGGAAGTGCAGAGACATGGCTTAAATCAAGAAGTTCACAGAGGAGAAAAATATTTCAATGTTCACCAGTGTAGCACCTGTAGGTGTACAGAGGAGGAAAATTCAGTATTAACTCCTCTGTGAATTGTTGTTATGCTGTGTCTGTTACCTTCCCATGGCTTCAGAAACTGGCTATAGGGTTCTATAACTTAGAAGGTGAAGGAGCAGAGACTAGGCCTGAATATTTATGGAGTCTCCACCAATCCCTGGGTGCATCACAGAAGGTGGAGAGATAGGCCATGAATACCCTGGCAGCAGGTGTGCAGAGTCCAGGGTCTAGTTGCCTGGTGGGGACCCCTGTGCTGGGGGGACCCTGGGTGGAAGAAAGAGAAAGAGAAAGAGAAAGAGAAAGAGAGAGAGAGAGAGAGAGAGAGAGAGAGAGAGAGAGAGAGAGAGAGAGAGAGAGAGAGAGAGAGAGAAGCTGCTAAAACCTCATGCCTTTTCAGCCTGTTAGGTGTAGATGAAGATATCATTGAATCCAAGATTGGGACCTGTTCAGCTGGTTTGTGCAGCAGTCACTTGAGCTTCAGGATTAACCAAAGGGACAGAGTAACTTCAACCTCTACACCCCAGAGCCTGATAGAAGAGGAGCATCAAGGTGCAATACCCTTCTTGCTTACTACAAAGACAGCTTAGTGCCAATTAAAGACTGTGAAGACACCCTACACCTCTTGCTTTGGGATTTAGGAGACACCCATGTGCATCAACATTTTCTACAGAAGTAGCATCTGTATCCAGTGGTTGAAGTTGAGCTGATCCATCAATCCTACAGGAAGACATCATTGTGATTTTTTAGGAGCCAGAGATAGAATCAAGCCAATTACAGCATCTCAAGAGGCACAGTGAGAAGAGCCACAACCAGACATCACAGAGGTTGCAGGTTCAGATCCAAGCCCTGACAGATTTTACAGTATGTAGACTCTGTTTTCACTTAAGTTGAGCCCACAGTGGTGACAGTTCCAGATAGGGACAGAGACCTGCTTGTGAGGTAGAGGTAGATCTAGCACTAGAGACAAGTTTCTGTTGAGTAGAGACTACAGACCACATAGGGATGCTCACTGACCCTTCTGGAGTCAGTTCTAATTCCAAAGAAGGCTACCATAACCCTGCTCACTGCACCGGCTAGGCCAACAGCCTTTCAGGGAAACCTCATGGGTATGAAATCTTCAAACGTCCTCCTGATGCATTCTTAACCACTTCAGCCCCGGACCAATAAACACCTTAACCACTTCCCACCCGGCCAACGCACATATACGGCCGGGTGGGAGCTGTCTACTCCTGATAGGACGTTCTGGAACGTCCATCAGAAGGAGCGGGATCGTGCGCGCGCGTGCCCGCGCAGCGGCGCGATCCCGATGCGCTCGTGTCACCCGGACACGGCGCATCTCAGATCGGCAGGAGGGCTCTGTGATTGGCCCTCCTGATCACATGACGGCCGTGTCCAATCACGGCCATCATGTGATGTCCTCCTCTCCTCACACAGAAGTCATCGCTGAGGAGAGGAGAGCAGATCGCTGCAGCCGGCTGATGATCAGTGAGTATGAGCTGTTTTTTACAGCTTTTTACTCACTGATCACCAGTCTAGTGTAAACACAAATCACCACACAGTAAACACACCACACAATGTCCTCACACATGTCCCCAAAACATACATGTCCCCAAATAATAAAAACACATGTCCCTAATAATAAAAACATGTCCCCCACATATGTGCCACTAAAATCACATGTCCCAATGATTATCTGCACATATGTACGTGATCACCTGCACACATATGTACATGATCATTTGCGTACATATGTCCGTGATCACACAAACCAATTATTATACACTTAACGGAATTTTTTTTACCAAAAACATGTAGCAGAATACATTTTGGCTTAAATTTATGACAAAATTTGATTTTATTGGATTTCTTTTAAAATAGAAAAAAGAAAATATAGTTTTTTTTTCCAAATTTCCGCTTTTTTGCACTTATATCGCAAAAAATAAAAAACGGAGTCGTGAATAACTACCACCAAAATAAAGCTCTATTTGTGCGAACAAAATGATAAAAATTTCATTTGGGTACAGTGTAGCATGACCGCGCAATTGTCACTGAAAGCGCTAGAGCGATGAAAGCTGAAAATTGGGCTGGAAAGGAAGGGGGCGAAAGTGCCCTGTATTGTAGTGGTTAAGGACCAGAGGTCTTTTTCCAATTTCGCACTGCGCTGCTTTAACTGGTAATTGCGCAGTCATGCAATATTGCACCCAAACTAAATTTGCGTCCTTTTCTTCCCACAAATTTCTTTTGATGGTATTTGATTGCCTCTGCGATTTTTATTTTTTGCGATATAAATGGAAAAAAGAGCGAAAATAAAAAAAAAAAAAAAAAAAAAAAAAAAAGATATTTTCTTCTTTTTGTTATAAGAAAAATCGAATAAACTAAATTTTAGTCATACATTGAGGGCAAAATGTATTTAGCCACATGTCTTTAGTAAAAAAAATGTCAATAAGTGTATATATTTATTGGTTTGCGCAAAAGTTATAGCGTCTACAAACTAGAGTACATTTTCTGGAATTTACACAGCTTTTAATTTATGACTGCCTATCTCATTTCTTGAGGTGCTAAAATGGCAGGGCAGTACAAACCCCCCCCCCCCCCCAAATGATCCCATTTTGGAAAGTAGACACCCCAAGGAAATTGCTGATGGGTATGTTGAGCCCATTGAATATTTATTTATTTTTGTCCTAAGGGATTGAATAAGGACTAAAAAAAAAAAAATAATTTTACAAAAAGTTGTCACTAAATTATATATTGCTCACACATGCCATGGTTATATGTGGAATTGCACCCCAAAATATATTCCGCTACTTCTCCCGAGTATGGGGATAGCACATGTGTGGGACTTTTTGGGAGTCTAGTCGCGCACGGCACCCCGAAAACCAATCACCACCTTCAGGATTTCTAAGGGTGCAAATTTTTGATTTAACTCCTCACTACCTATCACAGTTTCGAAGGCCATAAAATGCCAAAATAGCACAAAACCCCCCAAAATGACCCCATTTTGGAAAGTAGACACCCCAAGCTATTTACTGAGAGGCATGTTGAGTCCATGGAATATTTTATATTTTGCCACAAGTTGCGGGAATATTACAAACTTTTTTTTTTGCACAAAGTTGTCACTAAATGATATATTGCTCACACATGCTATGGGCATAAGTCAAATTACACCCCAAAATAAATTCTGCTGCTTCTCCCGAGTACGGGGATACCACATGTGGGGGACTTTTTGGGAGCCTAGCCACGTACGGGACCCCGAAAACCAAGCACTGCCTTCCGGATTTAAATATAAAATGCTACCAAAAAAACTGTTAGCGATCGCAGGGATCAGGCCTGAGTCTGCGATCGCTGCAGTTATGCGTTTAGTGTTTTGTAAGTGACAGTGATCGATCGATACTGCACTTGGGTGGGCTGGGCAGAGGGGCAAAACGCAGGTGCTAGCAGGTATCTGGGCTGATCCGGCTAACAATGCGTTTTTTTGGAACCCTAAACTGCTGGGGACGCTAGTATAGATCTGATCAGATCAGATATTGATCTGTTCAGATTCTATACCACTACGGGAGGTTTATGCTTTGCGTGTGGGTGTTAGCGGTACTGGCACTAACCTAGCGCTGGCTGGGGCGACACAGTCCCTGACCCTAAAACCTAATTGATATCACCCGCCGGGTGATCAGGGGTTAAACCTTTATTGGGTAATAAATGGTGGGTGCCCTGATGCTATAAAAAGCAAACTAACCAGAGTCACCCGTAACACTTATACAGTGATCAGTGGTGAAAGGGTTAACTAGGGGCAATCAGGGGGTTCAAATTTTTATTAGGTAGTATATGGGGGTCCCTGGCGCTATATAAAAACCTGACGGGGAACCTAAATAACTAACTGGCTAACCAGCGTCACCAGTGACACTTATACTGTGATCGCTGGTGAAAGGGTTAACTAGGGGCAATCAGGGGGTTAAAACCATTATTGGGTAGTATATGGGTGTACCTAACGCTATAAAAACCTGGCGGTGAACCTAAAAAAATAACTAGCTACCTAGCGGCACTAGTGACACTAATGCAGCGATCAGAAAAACGATCACTTAGCGACACTGGCAAAAGGGGGTGAAAGGGTTAACTAGGGGCAATCAGAGGGTTAAAACCATTATTGGGTAGTATATCGGGGTACCTAGCGCTATAAAAACCTGGCGGTGAACCTAAAAAAAAACTAGCTACCTAGCGACACTAATGCAGCGATCAGAAAAATGATCGCTTAGTGACATTGGCAAAAGGGGGTGAAAGGGTTAACTAGGGGCAATCAGGGGGTTAAAACCATTATTGGGTTGTATATCGGGGTACCTAGCGCTATAAAAACCTGGCGGTGAACCTAAAAAAAAAACTAGCTACCTAGCGCCACTAATGCAGCGATCAGAAAAATGATCGCTTAGTGACACTGGCAAAAGGGGGTGAAAGGGTTAACTAGGGGCAATCAGGGGGTTAAAACCATTATTGGGTAGTATATCGGGGGTACCTAGCGATATAAAAACCTGGCGGTGAACCTAAAAAAATAACTAGCTACCTAGCGACAGTAGCGACACTAATGCAGCGATCAGAAAAATTATCGCTTAGTGACACTGGCAAAAGGGGGTGAAAGGGTTAACTCTAGGGGCAATCAGGGGGTTAAACCTTTATTGGGGGGGGGTAGGGGGCTACCCTGGACCTAACACTAACTGCCCTGAGAGGTTTTACTGTTACAACTGACACTGAATGCAGTGATCAGTAAATAAATGATCAATGCAATCAGTGACACTGTGACTGGGGGGGGGGGGGTTTGTGTACCTATGTGTACCTATGTGTTAGAGTAGTGATTTGGTGCACTTACTTTTTGTCTTCTCCTCGTAGTCCGGTCAAAAAGACCGCCCGATGATAATGACATCACTTCCTCCTTCCTGTGTATACAATACACAGTGGGAGGAAGCTTCTCATTGGCCAGGAGCGATCCAGAGGGGGTGGCCAGAAACCAATGGCCATCCCCTCATCACGGATCGCTCCTGAAGCGAACCGGACCGTCGTATCCAGCGGGAGGGGGTCCGATCAGACCCCCCACCCGCTGGAAGGCAGGCACGTACATGACGTACAATGGCAATACGGCGGTCCTTAAGTGGTTAAACTGCCATATGCATCTAAATATACTATAGATAGGTCAAACGTAAAACTGAAAACCGACAAATTTGTGGTAGAAAAATAAATAAATCAGCAGACACAAAAGAAGATATTCCTTCTAATAAAAAAATAGCTAAAAAGATAATGTGTTGCACTTGCTAAATAATCACAAAGTACATTACATAGTATAAAAACACAATCTCAATTTATCAACCTACTGTATATAGGTGCCTTGTTGTACAAAGTTGAACTTTGAAAGAAGATTACATTGTGACTACTGATTATGTAAAACGAATGCTTACAGTTGTGCTGCCTGTTTCCTTTAAACCTAGCCTTGCCCATGAGCAAACAAAATCCTGCCCACCGAGAGCCAAAGAAGCTACATGGGAGGGTTGGCAAAACCTCTTCAACCTAACACAACAAGCCAGGTAAAATGGGACTTATTTCATGACCCAAAAAAGGGAAAACCTTCAGAGACAGTCCACATTCACATATTTAATTTGTATGTAGCAAGTTCCTAGGCCTCCTTTAGTCTAATGAGAACCTCCAGGGCCACAGATAGCTGACATCCTTCAGTATGTGGTGGGTTGTGAGGTATAGTGGGTGACAAGGTGGTAAAAGTCATTGAACACCTTGGATGTAAAGGAGGTTTTATTTCTTTGACAGTCCTTTTTATATTTTGCAAGGGACAGAGGGTTAGGGCCAAGCCCCCCTATAGTTGCAATTTCAAATGGAAGACTCTGAGACCTCTACAGGAGGACAGCCATACAGGGAAAGTCCCCAGCAAGGTGCCACTTCTGCACGTACAGAATTGCTGTCTCCTATAGCAAAACTTCTCCTTGTAATTCTTCTGCCCCTTGAGCTCCTAATCTCTCACTGGACCCTCAGTCACTGACTCTGAATCCCGTGAGCTCCTCAAGGCTTTTGCAGTGCTATCTTGCTCAAGCGTCATCCACGCTTCCCTGCTGGGTCCCTAGCTTGGCACCTTCAAGCCTCACCCCTTCTGACCGGCTCGGTCCCTAGCTTGGCACACAAGGCTTCTCTGCAAGCATCACCTCCACTGGTTGGGTCCCTGACTTGATCCCCGTCTGAAGTTTCCCGATTTTCCACCATGCCCGTTCAGTGAGAATACTGCTCCAGTACTTGCTTCAGTTACTCACTGTGGTCCCTGGTAAAGGAAGTTGCGACAGCTTCCCCTCTACCTCTGATCACGTCAGGTTCTCTGGACGGCAGAACCATCACTTTTGGTTGAACTGAAAGCCACAGTCCCAACCCTGCGCTTCTTCTGGATAGGACCTCGCACAGCCTGGCAGCCTGATGTCCATGGGATAGGCCCAGTCTCCAGCCTAGCAGCCTGGGGCAGACGACACACATCCACCCAGATGGCGGTCTGGGTGGCACACAAGAACCTGCATCGCCTGACCTCATCACCTGACCCCACCCAAATATATAGGCTCTCCCAGCAGGGATTCAACAAAAGCCCTGCCCATTGGCTGAGACACCCCATATACCCATAATGGGACCTTGAGTTGTCCTTCTCAATCTAATACCTCCAAGTGCCCAGTCGCCTGGTGGTAGAAGAGGAACCAGGCCAAACTTAAGGAGAAGTCAATGGATCCCTAGTAATTAACTGCAGTAGCTACTCCTGACAAAGAATTAAGTGAGAAGCTCCCCGACTAAACCCCAGAGTGCTACATGTATATTTAGCGGTTTGTCTAGTTTTGTTTATACTGCTTAATTCTTATGTAATCTTGTCTGCATTTGTTTTGGACTGGTGTTTAATGTAATGACAACTACAGAGCTTATGCCTGCCCCTGATTTTTTTGTATTGATTTTAAGTTTTTTTTTTTTTTTTTTCTTCATTTAAATTATATAAATAATACAAATAAAATAATAATAATTAAAAAAATGTAAATGATAAAATACAATAAAAAAAATTATATAATTTAATATAAATTATATAAATGTATAGCTAAAATATAATGTATAAATAATCTTTACCTGTGTATGGCTGTTACCCTACCTAGTATCTTAAAATCCTAAGGAGTTTATTATTGTTTTTTGTTGCATGGTTCTTCCCTTTAACGGGGTCAATAACCTCCCATTGTAGTGATAAAGAATCATTGCATGGACAGATTTAGTTTCTATGTCTATACAGAGTCATTGCAATTCTTTTTGTAAATAAATGCTTGTGTGAACTGGTGCTTGGTGGTATATTCATGGCACATTTGTAACACTTCTAATTTGAGCCTGTGTGCCCGCTGTGCACACAGAGGTGGCGGAAAGTAAATCAGTGATGCATTGTGCCATCCAGTTTTGTTGAGCTGTTTAATGGAACTGCTGCCGGGTGCCTCTCCATGGACCTGTTATCCAATTACACATATGGGATCTAAAAAAAAAAAAAATGTGGTTCTGTTTAGCCAGTCCTGTGACTTAAACAACTCTGGCATCCTGTATATAGTATATAGGATGGTGACCCCAGCATTTTCCTTGTTCAACTGCCTGTCATTACAGCAAACCCTGTCACCAGCTTAAAAAAAAAAGTTGCAGTAAAAGCACAAAAAAATCTAATATTTGAAATGCTTATTTGCGGTGCTTCACTTGCAGTGTTTTTTCTTTCTGTGAATGGATTTTAATCATTTGTATTGTGTGCTTGAACTTGATAGAAAATGTGACTACTCCAGAAATTGTTAATTCCCTTAAACAGCCCTTTTCTTTGCCCTCCCCTTTTGGGGAGTGTCTTATTATTGTCTGTGTTGGCCAAGCTCCTCCACCCCTCCCCTAACGTCTGTAAATAAATTAAGCTGCTGGGGGAGGAGTTAAGGCTAATACAAAAGAGCCCTGGTACCAGTTAGGTGGCAGAACAGCAGCAGGGTGCCAGGTGCTTAAAGGAAATATGTAACGTGCGCAGTGTTAACTTCCATTCCTCTCCACTTTGCCTTAGTGGTCATGGCAGTTATATTTTAACCCCCATACTCCCACCTGCATTTGTGATCAGGGTAGGAAAAGGTTACCCACCTGCATTGGTGGTCATGAGGGTGGTTAAATTCAATGCCACTGACCACCAATGCAGGAGGGGGGGGGGTTGATGCCTTTGACCACCAATGTGGGCAGGGAAGGGTAATAGCACTGACACCAATTATGGGTCGTCTGCTGACACCAATGCTGGGAGTTATTTTGTCCACTGACACCAAGGTTGAGGGTTATTATTGAGTTCACCAACACCAATGCTGAAAGTAATTATTACTGCCACTGATAACAATGCTGGGGGGTTATGACATCCACTGACACCAACTCTAGGGGTTATTATGGCATCCACTGACACCAATTCTGGATGTTATCATTACATCCACCGACACCAATGCTGGGGGTTGTCATTCATTGTCACCAATGTTGGGAATTAATATTACTGCCACTGACACCAATGCTGGGGGTTATTATAGCATCCACCGACACCAATGCTGGGGGGCCATTATGGCATCCACTGACACCAATTCCGTGGGGTCATTATGGCATCCACTGACTCCAATGCTGGTGGTTACTATAGTATCTACTGACACCAATTATGGGGGTTATTATGGCATCCATCAACACCAATGCTTGGGGTTATGTCATCCACTGACACCAATGTTGGGAATTAATATTACTGCCACAGACACCAATGCTGGGGGTTATTATGGCATCCACTGACACCAATGCTGGGGTTTATTATGGCATTCACTGACACCAATGCTGGGGGGTTATTATGGCATCCACTGACACCAATGCTGGGGGGTTATTATGGCATCCACTGACACCAATGCTGGGGGGTTATTATGGCATCCACTGACACAAATGCTGGGGGGTTATTATGGCATCCACTGACACCAATGCTGGGGGGTTATTATGGCATCCACTGACACCAATGCTGGGGGTTATTATGGAATCCACTGACACCAATTCTGGGGGTTATTATGGCATCCACCAACACTAATGCTTGTCGTTATGTCATCCACTGACACCAATGTTGGGAATTAATATTATTACCACTGACACCAATGCTGGGGGTCATTATGGCATCCACTGACACCAATTCTGGGGGTTACTATAGTATCCACTGACACCTATTCTGGGGGTTATTATGGCATCTCCCAAACCAACGCTTGGGGTTATGTCATCCACTGACACCAATGTTGGGAATTAATATTACTGTCACTGACAGCAATGGTGGGGGTTATTATGGCATCCACTGACACCAATTCTGGGGGGTTATTATGGCATCAGCTGACACCAATGCTGGGGATATTATGGTGTCTGTTGACACCAATACTAGGGATATTATGGCATCCACTGACACCAATGGGGGGGGGGGGGTTATTATGGTGTCTGCTGACACCAATGCTGGGGGTTATGGAATCCGCTGACACCAATGCTTGGGGTTTATTATGGTGTCCACTGACCCCAATGCTAGGGGTTACTATACAGTAGTGTCCACTGACACCGAGGTTAAAGGTTATTATTGAGTCCCCCGACACCCATGCTGGGGTTATTCTACTTCAACTTCTTCAGTGCACATAATAAATGCAAAAAATACAGCAAGGCCAACATTTTTAATGGGTTGCCTAACTTGAAGGTATACCTTAATGTATGAAAATGCATGGCTATTGAGGCCCTTCAAATTGACCACCATAGAGTATCCCCTGAGTGACAGCTCGGAGTCTATTGATGCTGCTAACATCACATGCAAACCTTCAAGCTGCAATAACTCAAACACTTGATGTCATGTCAAGTGGGAGTCTGTGGACTCCCAAAACACATTGGAAGCATTTTGCTTTCCTACTATTTGTGACATGACTAAAGGATTTTTTTAGGCTCTTGAGACAAAATGTTTGGCACTTTTCTGGTTCACTTATATGCAGATTTCTCAATTTGGGTATCTCTTTTACTGTTGGTGGCATGGGCGTAGCATAAGAGGTTGCAGGGGTCACGATCGCAACCCTGCCCCTAGCTCCAGGGGGCCCCTGCAGCCTCCCTGTCATATCATATCCTCCACAAAATCCAGCTCTGATCTTCCCTAGGGCCCCAAAGCCATGCTCCAGTACTGGACTTATACTTTGCCTTCCACAGTCCACACCCCTCTGTTCCCAATTGCTGGCGAGAAGTTGTAAAGTAATTTCCTGAATGGAGAGGAGCATGAGGTGAGAACAGCCCAGGATGGGGAAGTGTCTGTGCTGTGTGTTGGCAACATGGAATGGTAGAGACAAGGAGGAGAGTGCCGCCCTGTAGCCACAATGGGACTGATGTCAATGGTGAGGTATGGCACTGCTCAGTTCTCCTAGTCACCAGCTGAGTTTCACTGTACCCGCCCCCCCCGGATGTCTACTTACCCCACTTTCCTGACAACTGGGGAAAAGACACACACCTCCAGGAGGTGACCTTCCCCCAAAACCTGCCATCACTGACAGAGAAACCTTCAGAAATTGCGCAAACAAATCCCTTAACACCTCCTTGGGGGGGCCCTGAAGGGCTGCAGGCTCCAGATTTTGTGTCACATGGCTTTGCCCTGCTAGATCTAAGTTGCCCCCCCAAGGCTCCCTGACCACCCCCTCCACCCTGCCTGCTATGCCGGCTGCTGAGCTCCTTTCCCATTACAGCACTCCATACTATTCCTCCTCCACAGGGCTGAAATCACATTCCTTTACAACACAGCCAGTAAGCCATGATCTGCACAGGGTTTATTTGCCTACTTCAAATACACTGCCGTTTTCGACCAGAGAATTTCACAGGTCAGAAGGGCAACATAAAAGCCAGATACACCCTGTGAAGGCTGACAGGCTGTGTGTAAAGGAATGTGATTTCAGCCCTGTGTAGTGCGTGTGTGTGTGTATATGTGTGTATGTGTGTGTATGTGTGTATGTGTGTGTATGTGTGTGTATGTGTGTGTAGGGTATACAGTGCTTCGATGGGAAAGGAGCTCTGGAAAGGATTATTCAGCAGTGATCCCTGTCCTCTGATTTAAGGAGGAACTCTGTAAACTCAAAAATCTTAAGCCACTTTGAGTATCTTGGTGTGCGGTGGATGTATCTGCATGCACACTGGAAGTAGGGGGGGGGGGGGGGGGGCAGGTCAACTTTTGCATCAGGGCCCACAAGCTTCAAGCTACGCCTCTGGTTGGCGGAGTGCATTTTGTAAATAACTGTCGATTTCAAATCATTAGCCCCAACCAATGTTCCCTTTTTAATTGAGTATAGGCAACGAGTTTGTATTGCTAAACTGTAGTGGAATAAAAGTCAGGTCACCAGGATGGCTATGCTGTGTGATGGTGCTGTGTAGATCTCTGGACTGGATGGACAGTCATTTGACAGGTAAGACAGCTCACATTTATGTACTTCATCTGTGTTTCAGATGTTTTCCTGTAGTATATGTTTAAGTAGACTGTTGTGTGTTCCACATATAATGGGGCTGTTGAAGAATGCCCATCATAATCAATGCTTCCATATTTAATTTTAGCTTGACTGATATGTTTTGTAGATCTGCCCAGCTGTCTATTTAAAAGCACTTAGTAATTAAAATGTACTTTAATCAAGCATGCAAGCATATCTAGAATATTCTTCTCAATCCTTGATCAACCAGCGCATCCTCCTCCAGTAATTGACAGAGTCACAGCCACCACTTCAAACCTACTGCCACTTGTTAGCCTTCCTCTTATTTCTTTGATTTGTTTGCCGTTTCCAGGTACCGCTCAACTCCTATTGTCTCTCATTTTATTGTATAGTTTTAGTGTGCAGATGTGCAGATGTACAGTATATAGGTTTTTAAAGTTTGGTCTACAGGATGAATTTCAGAACAACTTGATGGTCAATCCACCAAACATCTGCCCTCATTTTTTTTGGGGAACATTTACCCAAAAAATAAAGTAAAAGTTACTGGACGTTAGCCTAACATTTGCCCCAAAAAGGCAACATCGCCTAACAAAATTTTTCAAACATTATTTCAGTCACAGCACTCTTTAAAAGTATGCAAAAAATTTGAGGCCCCATGGTGTAAAAGGTAAAAAATTTGAATGTTACCTATCAATAGAAAACCTGAGCCTGGGACAAAGCACTTAACCACCTTGATGAAATTAACTTTGCATCAGAGCCCTCCTTCCATTTTAGTCACATTACAGCAGAGCTCTTGCTTCACAGAGTCCCTTCGTTACATGAGAGTAGGGATGAGCTTCGTGTTCGAGTCGAACATACGTTCGACTCGAACATCGGCTGTTCGCCCTGTTCGGCGAATTCCGAACATTATGGGCCGTTCGAACCAAATTCGTGTGGCGCTCACGGCCCACAATGCACTGCGATGGCGCAGTGCATTGCTGGCTCATGATTGGCCAAGCATGCACTGTGACCCCGCATGCTTGACCAATCACAGCGCCGGCAGCGAGGAGAGCCATGATTGGCCACAGGCAGGATGCCTGTGGCCAATCATAGCTCAGGCTGTGTAGTACACGCCCCACACTATATAAGGCCGCCAGCGCGGCGGCCTTGTGTAGTGTGTTGGCATCTGTAGCAGTTAATGGGTGTTCTGTGTACCTTCAACACAGTATACACCGATCGTCATCGGCCGATTTTTCGTTCTTGCTCTTCTGTAGTGGTTGTTGTCTGTGTGCCCTGACCGCAGTATACACCGCTATATTCACCTATATATCTAGCGATATATCTATCTTTTATAATAGAGCTGTTAGTCAGTGTTAGGAGATTGCGTTCAGAGCATGCAGACAGCACGCACAGTATACACCGCTATATCCACCTATCTAGCTAAATATCTTGCTCGTTTTAAATAGAGCTCTCAGTCAGTGTTAGGAGATTGTGCATGCTGTCTGCGTGCTCTGAACACAGTATACACCGCTATATCCACCTATCTAGCTAAATATCTTGCTAGTTTTAAATAGAGCTCTCAGTCAGTGTTAGGAGATTGTGTGTGTTGTCTGCGTGCTCTGAAAAAGATGGACGGCAAAACAAATTATACAGGGGTGATAACCCTTCCCTATGTTTTCCAAAAAGCTTAAAAATAGTTTTTTTGACTGGAGCTACACTTTAAAAATGTACCAGTTGAAAATTACAAACCGATTCAACTTAACACAACAAACCTACACAGTCCCTGTCTTGTTTGCACCGCCTGTATACTGCTGTTCTGAGTATATAGGGCCTGGGGGCCACACGTATTTCTTTTTAATATGGGTACGGGGTTCCCCTTAACCACTTGCCGCCCGCCCTATAGGCAATTAACGGCGGCAAAGTGGTTTCATAATCCTGACCGGACGTCATATGACGTGATCAGGATTATGAGCCGCTGCGCGCCCCCGGGGGCGCGCATCGCGGCGATCGTTGTTGCGGGGTGTCAGTCTGACACCCGGCAACTACAATCTCGGTAGAGAGTCTCCGACGGAGACTCTTTACCATGTGATCAGCCGTGTCCAATCACGGCTGATCACAGTGTAAATGGGAAGAGCCGGTGATCGGCTGCTCCTCTGACAGGGGGGGTCTGTGCTGATCGATTATCAGCACAGCCCCCCCAAGGATGCCCACACTGGACCACCAGGGATGCCACCAGACCACCAGGAAAAAGGTAATAAAGGTCATAATCCTCCCTAGACCACCAGGGATGCCAGTCAGCACAATGGGTGCCAATCAGTGCCCATAATGGATGCCAATCAGTGCCCACAATGGGCATCACTGATTGTCATGCATTATTGTTTGGCACTGATTGGCATCCATTACTATAGTATAACACCGATGCCGCCTATGAGTGCCCACCTGTGCCGCCTATGAGTGCCCACCTGTGCCGCCTATGAGTGCCCACCTGTGCCGCCTATGAGTGCCCACCTGTGCCGCCTATGAGTGCCCACCTGTGCCGCCTATCCATGCCCATCCGTGCCGCTCATCCGTGCCAATTTGTGCCACCTAACAGTGTCCGTCCGTGTCGCCCATCCGTGTCGCCCATCCGTGTCGCCTATCAGTGCCGCTTCATTGGTGCCACATTGGTGCCCATCAGTGCCGCCTTATCAGTGCCCATCAGTGTAGCCCCATCAGTGCCCATCAGTGAAGGAGAAAACGTACTTATTTACAAAGTTTTGAAACTGAAACAAAAAAAAACATATTTTTTTTCAAAATTTTCGGTATTTTTTTTATTTGTAGCGCAAAAAATAAAAACCGTAGAGGTGATCAAATACCACCAAAAGAAAGCTCTATTTGTGGGAAAAAAATGATAAAAATTTCATTTGGGTACAGTGTAGCATGACCGCGCAATTGTCATTCAAAATGCGACAGCGCTGAAAGCTCAAAATTGGTCTGGGCAGGAAGGCGTTTAAGTGCCCTGTATTGAAGTGGTTAATATGCGTACAAGACCCAAAAGGGGCCGGTAATGGGCAGGGAGGGCTACCCATGCCATTTTTCTCAATGATTTTCAACCATATTGCAGGAACCAGATATAACATTAAAACCGCAAGCAGCTTTAAATGACGTTATTTCCGCTAAATGTCATTTTGTGCAGGGACTGTTCTAAACACCAGAAACACGTGGCACTTCACATGCATACTACAGACACCCCCCAGGCACCATATTTAAAGGAATATTTCACTTTTTTTTTTCATTTTAATCGTCATTAAAATCAGTGCTCCCGCCAAAACGGACGTTATTAAACGTTTTTTTTTGCAGTGACCCATGTCCCCTGGGGCAGGAGCCAGGTCCCCAAACCCTTTTTAGGACAGTATCTTGCATATTAGCCGTTAAAATTAACACTTTTAATTTTGAACGTTCGAGTCCCATAGACTTCAATGGGGTTCTAACGTTCGTACGAATTTGGGGTCCGTTCGAAAGTTCTGGTGCGAACCGAACCGGGGGGTGTTCGGCTCATCCCTAGTGGACACCTGTTTGACCAGTGTTTCAAGCATCCACTGTGGATACCCCTTCTACATAAACCTTTCAGTAAGAATGCCTGCCTTAAGGAAAAAATCAGCATCACTAGAGCAGTTTCTTCTAATGCGTATATACTGTCCCTTTGGAACTGCCCCTAACCATTGCTGATGGTGGCAGCTATGGGTTGGCACAAACCCCTTTCTATATGTCTCTTTGAAAAACATTTTTGTGCCAATCGTGTCATGCTGTTTTGGCAAGCATGAGATCCAGATGGCTAACAGTCTTGAGACTAATCTGCGGTAAATTTGAGACCATGCCTATTATTTTTGCAGAAACTCTAAAAAACTTGTGTGAGGACCTTCCCATAGCACGGTGACATCATCAATATACCTTTTGTTTCCCATTTATCCCATGCTCAATGATCCGGGGAGGAAGTTTTTGTTCCTATCATCTCCATATGTGTGCAGGCACAATCCTGCACAAGCGCTTATGACTTTCTTTTTAATTAAAGAGGTCATCTGCATCTGGTAAGCAGAAAATATCTCCAGCACTGTGGGATGTCGTTTTTCTCTCTAGGTGGAGGAATTTATAATTTCCACAGAAGATTTTCTTTGGCTTGGAAGTTTTTTTTCAATATTCACCAACTTTTTATTAGGACTTCACTTATGATTTTTTCAAATTTATTTCTTTGCACGTTTTATTCAACATTTTTGTCACTTATTGTCATTGTCATCAGTGACTGCTTTTATGGTGTTTAGCATCAGTCTATTATTGCCCATTTACTATATTAACATTTTCATATGGTGGTATTTATGTGCCTATTCAAATTTATCCAATATATAGATTATCTTGTCCAATTAATGCCCTCTATTATAACTATCACATAATTGGCTGTTACGGTACTGTTGGCAGCTTGCCCGCACCATAGCAACCTATTAAAATACAGGACAAACTGCGAGCTATCCCGGGCAAACACATGTAAAAAATAAAATGATGCAGTCTTTAAATAACACATTTTCTTGTTTCTCCATTTACTAATATGTACCTTTCAATTTCTAGGAATGTCCATGATGGGTTCCTCATTGGTTCTCCTGTGTTGACTTCTCAAGAGAAGCAGCGCAACTCCTTCTTGATGATACCCGTTATATCACAACCAATATTTTGTATTTGCCAAAAAATGGCAATATTTGAATGAAGCCCAAACAATGGCCAATCGTGTCTCCCAAAGACATACTTTCCCAAAGATCCCTGTGCTTTTTAAACCCTCCAAGTAATGGGATACCTGTCATTTTCCAATGGGTCATTGTGAAATGCAAGAGAAAGTAGCTGAGCTTCTTCTCTTGAGTAGTTGTCACTGGACCGTCCCACCTACGGACACTTTTGAACATTGTGGCACCTACAGTGACCTTGTTAGTAAGAGTCATGACCATAGTCTTAAGTTGTGTTGATAATTGCATCTTAGAGATGCTGTGACATTAACAAGAAATGCCAATCTCACTGTTCTTACTCATAATGCTCTTTCACAGTCTGCTCTCTGTGCTACCACGCTGGTAATTAGTGGAGGGAGCCTAGGTCCTTGCCACATACGTGTCCCCATTATTTCTAATGGTGGCCATGGTCAATGAAGGCCTTATTTCACACTCAACCCTCACATTTGCTTTAATATTATCATAAAATGTCTCCCTCAGATATGCGGATGTCTACCGTCGATGAATCAACACAGCTTCCAATAATCTGCAAATCTTCTAATGTATTTTGCAGTTTCTGCAGGGAGTGTTGGTAATGACATGAGAGTTATAATTAAAACCTTAAGCATTTGTTCGTACCATTTTCCATGAGAAAATAAATTATACTCTGAGTATGAAGATATCAAAGTATCATTTGTCATAAACAAGCGATCAACCTTTGAAGTGTGCTATTAATGTTGAACCCTCTTACACCACGCATTGCAGAGACTTGAAAACCTGCAATTTAAATTGTCACCAGAGCAACGCCTTACTACAAGGTTAAATGATTTACATTTTGCTGTTCCATAGAGGCGGAGATACATTTTATGATAAGACTACAGGAAATATGAGGGTTGCATGTGAAATGAGGTCTTCATTGACCAAGGCTGCCGTTAGAAATCATGGGGCCCTATATACTGTAGCTTACATGGAAGGGCCCTCCACGGGTTAGCAGTGAGGTAGTACAGAGAGCAGACCGTTGCAGTGATTCCAGTTAGCGCATACTAAACTTAGTCTCGAATGGGCCCCTGGTTAGTAGAGGCCCGATATACAACCCAACATCCCTTTCTTCTGCATTCTGGATCTATTCTTAAACTTCTGACATCAGCCTTTACCAGGACTTCTCTCTCTTTAGAAAATAGATGCAGATACTTCTTACCCCACCCCCCACCTTTTGAATCATCCCATGTCTCTGCCCCTTATCCACCTCTGAGCACTATCCCTTGGTTCCACCACTACCCACCTCCCAGTACTGCCCCTTTTAGAGAATACAGGACCTAGTATAATTTTGTGGTAAGTTATTTTTATGAAATTTGTAATAACAAGAAAAACTGTAAAGAAGATCCCCTGCAGCCAGCAACACTAGGCCCCCTCCAGCAACAATAGATCACACCCCAGAAACAATAGACAACTCCCTCAACAGTAGATGCCTCCCAGCAACAATTGACTCCCCAGCAACATAAGACCCTATATCAACTATAGATAACCCACCATAAACCAGCAACAACAGAGCATCTCCTCACTGCAAGAGACCCTCCTGCACACCCCACCACCACCTACCATTACATTCATTCAGTGATGGAGGTGCCAGAACTGCGTTTTCCCACATTCTTGCTGAAAATAAACATCATACTAATGCAGTGAATATGTAAATTTAAGAATTAACGGGGGATCCTTAAAGGCAGAAAGTATTTTTTTAAGAGTTTCTCTGTTAAAAAGGTTGAGAAAGGCTGCCTTAGGGATTCAGTTAGTCATCTCTGCAAAGGTAGGTATCTGATTTGATATCAAATTCCATTGAGAGTTCAGGTAGTGATTTTAATGAAGGAGTTTTAAAAAGGGGATCCCTCATTATTTGGGTGTGCTTGGAGTGAGTGGAATGTTAGGAAGAGGAACCTGTTGGTTAGGGACAGTGCTTAGCCCAGGGAAAGGTTCCTGGTGAATAAGGACAAGGTGAAGCAGGCCAAAGATTATGCAGTTTTCTTTTCTTCCACCACAGATGGAAGGAAAGAAAGTGATTTGTTTCCCCCAGTGTTAATTGACAGAGCTTGAGATATTTTGCAAAGAAGAATGGGCAAAAATGTCACTCTAGCCACTTCAGCCCCGGAAGCATTTACCCCCTTCCTGACCAGAGCAAGGTTTGCGATTCGGCTTTAACTGCGCGGTCGTGCGACGTGGCTCCCAAACAAAATTGACGTCCTTTTTTTCCCCCACAAATAGAGCTTTCTTTTGGTGGTATTTGATCACCTCTGCGTTTTTTATTTTTTGCGATAACAAAAAAAGAGCGACAATTTTGAAAAAAAAAATTTTTTTCCTTTACAGTTTGCTATGATAAATATCCCCCTAAAATATATAAAAAAAACATTTTGTTCCTCAGTTTAGGCTGATAGGTATTCTTCTACATATTTTTGGTAAAAAAAATAAATAAAAATAAAATCGCAATAAGCAATTATTGATTGGTTTGCGCAAACTTTATAGAGTTTACAAAATAGGGGATAGTTTTATGGCATTTTTATTAACAATTTTTTTTCCTAAATGGCGGCGATCAGCGGATTTTATCGCGACTGCAACATTATGGTGGACACATCGGTTAGTAAGGTTAGTATGCACAATGTAGTTGTATGAAACAAGTCAACCTTGGCCCTGGCTGTTGCTATCGTGATTTATGTCATGTACATTTGTGTATTTCTATGAACTTTTCAATTAAAGGATTTTCGTTATGTTGGTGTGCTGCCATTCCTTTCATCCATAAATTCAATGTGTTTGGAAATTTTTGTGCTTGCTATCTGTGCTGCAATGAAATCCCAAGCAGTGTTTATTGGCCCTTTTTTGGACCACAGAATACCTCCCTTCCTATGTTAATAGTAATGAGGAACAGTGAATGCATTCTGTATTTCTAATGTCCTTCCTGTCATAGTGAAAAAAAGAAAGGATAAGTGGGACTTTAGATGAGGTTGTCAACATTGTGGGGGGTATGTTGAAAAAATATACATTTATTGGTCATAAAAATTGTATATATAAAAGCATGACAATGTTAGAGACCCCATTCACAGTAGGTATATACATTAGTGTTTGTTCCACCCACACATCTAAGTACTCATGTGGCGTGGACAAGAAATACATTGGTATCTAGCAACTCTAAAACAATTGCATGGATTCATATAGGTACATATAAGATATAAGCAGCACTAGCAACAAAATGATTAGAATTAGATTAGAAAATTAGAAACATTTTGAGTAAATAAAATAAAATTTGATAAAGCTGTTACAGACATATCGGCATCACATAGGCCAATAAGATCAAAGTTGGTAGGGGTATGACAGACATGTATTAGGCCAAACATAGAATTTTTCTTTTAGGCCAAAAAGTTAAATTTTGGTCTCTTCTGACCAGAGCACCTTCTTCCACATGTTTACTGTGTTCCCCACATGGCTTCTCACAAACTGCATATGGGACTTCTTATGGCTTTCTTTCATCAATGGCTTTCTTCTTACCACTCTTCCATAAAAGCCAGATTTGTGGAGCGCATGACTAATAGTTGCCCTGTGGACAGATTCTCCCACTTAAAGCTGTGGATTTTCTGCAGCTCCTCCAGACTTACCATGGGCCTCTTGGCTGCTTCTCTGATTAATGCTCTTCTTGTCTGGCCTTTCGCTTTAGGTGGATGGTTATGTCTTGGTAGGTTTGCGGTTGTACAATACCCTTTCCATTTTCAGATGATGGATTGAACAGTGCTCTGTGATGTTCAAAGCTTGGCATATTTCTTTATAACCTTGCTTTAAACTTCTCTACAATTTTAACTATGACCTCTCTGGTGTGTCTGCCTGGCCTTCAAAATGCTTCTTGTTCCCTAAGGTTCTCTAACAAACCTCTGAGGGCTTCACAGAACAGCTGTACTTATACTGATTATTAAATTATACACTGGGTGACTCTATTTACTAATTAAGTGACTTCTGAAGGCAAATGGTTCCACTAGATTTTAGGGGTATCAGAGTAAAAACGTCTGAATACAAATGCACGCCACACTTTTCACATATTTGTTAAAAACGTTGTTAAACCATTTATCATTTTCCTTCCACTTCACAATTATGTGCCACTTTGTTGGTCTATCACATAAAATCCCAAAAAAAAACATTTACGTTTTTGGTTGCAACATGTCAAAATATGGAAAATTTCAAGGGGTATGAATACTATTTGAAGGCACTGTATGGCCCTTAAATTGGTGGCCAGTGCGAGGAATGTTGGCTGGCTAATTTGGCCAACATTCTCACCTTCATACAGCATTTATGTTATTTTGAAAAGTTATTAAAGTGGACCTGACAAGTCTGCAGGAGTACATTTCTGACATGTCACAATTTACAACCGTATAAACTTTTCAGAATAGATCCAGCATTAAGACTTCATGTTTGAGCTCCATTCAGTCATTATGCCTAGGCAGAGATGTTCTCATGAGTCTGCTACAGGCAGAAGGAAGATATCTAATGCCAAGTCTACTGCCACGCACACACAATCGTTTTTTCCATCAGAATAAACTCTGACTGTCTTCGACGGAGTTCCGCTGAAACAGACTTGCCTGCACACGATCACTCCAAAGTCCGTTCGTTTAGAACGTGATGACGTACGGCAGGACTAGAAAAAAGAAGTGCAATAGCCAGTAGCCAGCCAATAGCTTCCCTTGCGTCATTTTTGGTCCGTCGGAATAGCATACAGACGAACGGTTTTCCCGATAGGAATTGATTCTGTCGGAAAGATTTAAAACATGTTCTATTTCTAGGTCCCTCAGAATAAAAAAAAAAAAAAAAAAAGTCTAATGAAGCCCACACACAATCGGAATATTTTTTTTTTTTTTTTTTTTTTTAATCAGAAAGATTTTTATTGTTTTTAACAAGGTGATAACAAAGCAAGACAATAGCAGCATGACAGTCATGTGTAATAAAATCGTAAGGCACATAGATATCACAGCATGAGTACCCGAGAGGGCATCAAATCTTTAACAACAACAGACAGTAACATCCATCCCTAACAGCCCTCCACAATCGGAATATTTGATGAAATGATTTAGTTGGACCTTTTCTGCGGGAAAGTCCGGTCATGTGTATGTGGCATTAGGCTTCCATTACACCTTACTGGGGGACAGTAAAATCAAGTAGTTGAGCTGCAGTTTTAATGCACCCTCCCTCCCCACGACTGCCCATCTAAACCCCAAAATACAGATGCTCACGGCTGTATATTTAATCTCCAAATACGGAAAGGTTTCTTCACAGTAAGAGCTGTGAAAATATGGAATAGACTCCCTCCAGAGATGGTCCTGGCCAGCTCAGTAGATTGCTTTAACCTCTTACAGACCGCCCGCCGCAGTTTTACATCAGTTGTTTGAAGGAGGATATCGTTGTGGCAGCAGCTAGCTGCCATAGTTCCAGTATCCTCTTCTTCCGTCCGCTACAAGATAAAAGTGGTCTCTGTGGCGGATTCCCCACAAGATCACCTTTATCGGCGGCGGGAGTGGGCCCCCCCTCCCACCACGCTCCGGTGCCCTTCGCAGCTTACTGGAGTGGTCGGCAGTGGTGGAGGCGATCGGGTCCGGTCACTTACTGGGTATGGAGATGAGTGAAGGGAAGATGGCCCCACCCATCTCCATAACAATGCAGAGCGGAAGCGACGGCAAAATGTCACTTCCGCCCATGGCTCTTAAAAGGGCCATTTTCTTAATTTTTTTAAATTACGATTTTATTTTATTTTTTATTGCATTTTAGTGTAAATATGAGATGTGAGGTCTTTTTGAGCCCAGATCTCATATTTAAGAGGTCCTGTCATGCTTTTTTTTCTGTTACAAGGGAAGTTTACATTTCTTGTAATAGGAATAAAAGTGACAATTTAAAAAAAAAATAAAAAAAAACAACTGTAAAAAATAAAATAAAAAGTAAAATAAATGAGAAAAAAACTTTTTTTTAAACGCGCCCCGTCCCGACGAGCTCGCATGCAGAAGCGAACGCATAAGTATCTCCCGCATATGAAAACGGTATTCAAACCACGCATGTGAGGTATTGCCACAATCGGTAGAGCGAGAGCGATAATTCTAACCCTATACGTCCTCTAACTCAAAACAAGCAACCTGTAGAATTTTTAAACGTCGCCTATGGAGATTTTTAAGGGTAAAAGTTTGTCGCCATTGCACGAGCGGGTGCGATTTTGAAGCGTGACATGTTGGGTATCAATTTACTCAGCGTAATATTGTCTTGCACAACATAAAAAAATTGGGCTAACTTTACTGTTGTCTTATTTTTTCGATTCAATAAAGTGTATTTTTTTCAAAAAAAGTGCGCTTGTAAGACCGCTACACAAATACAGTGTGACAGAAAGTATTGCAACAACCTCCATTTTATTCTCTAGGATGTTAGAAAAAAAAATGTACAATGTTTGGCGGTTCTAAATAATTTTCTAGCAAAAAATAAATGTTTTTAACGTGTAAACAACAGATCTCAGAAAGAGGCTCGGTCCTTAAGTGGTTAAAAAAAGGCCTGGATTCTTTCCTAAATGTACATAATATAACTGGATACTAACATTTATAGGTAAAGTTGATCCAGGGAATATCCAAAATTGCCTCTCGGGGGATCAGGAAGGAATTTCTTTCCCCTGATGTAGCAAATTGAATCATGCTTTGCTGGGAGTTTTTCTCCTTCCTCTGGATCAACTGTGGGTATAGGACTGTTTGATTTATTTATTTTTATTGGTTGCACTAGATGAACTTGTGTCTTTTTTCAACCAAACTTGTAACTTTCTTCAGCAAGTATGTTGTTGGTTAGGAAGGGTGATATCTTGATGATTGCTGCAGAGATGACCAAGATATATTTTTTTCAGCTGGCGTTTCCCTTCAATGTTAAAGTAATCCTAGGGGCTATGGAGCCTCTAGATTACTTTTACAGGCATTGAAAGGGGGTCCCACCCCCTCCTGTTGCCTTTACCGGGCTCTCCTGGGCGATCGGGAGTATAGTAACGATGCGACTGGCGACATACGGTTCCTGGGAAACAGTGAAACAAACGGACATTGTTCCTCCCACTGTGTGGCGTCAGAAACCAGAAGTGACGAAGATTTGGTCACTTCTGGTTCCAATACTTTGTTAACCTGGCTGTTACTGGCCAGTGAAGCAACCAATCGGTCCGATCTGTGTCTGATCTGCGGCATTGGAGGACAGAGGAGAGATCTGGGGTCTAATAGATCTCTCTGTAAAGAGGATGTGTCATCGTCCATGCTATCACAAGGGATGTTGTTCATCCCTTGTGATGGCAATAAAGTTGAAAAAAAAATTATTAGAGCCAGTATAATAATATTGGTTAAAATAATTTAAATTGAAAACAAACACTTAGGCTACTTTTAAACTGTGGTGGGTGCCGGCGGTAAAGCAGCGCTATTTTTGGTGCTGCTTTACCGTTGTTTTAGCATGGCTATTCGGCCGCTAGCGGGCGGTTTTTTCCCCAGCTAGCGGCCGAAAAAGGGTTAAAACCACCCACAAAGCACCGCTGCAGTGGCACTTTGCCGGTGGGTTTGCGGTGCTGTCCCATTGTTTTCAATGGGAAGGGTTACTTTAGGAGTGGTGTAGATTTTACCAAAAATTTGATATTATATTGTGTTTTTGTGCATTAAACACTTTTAAACAGTAATCAGTGCATTTTTATAGCACTCATCGCTGTATAAATGTGAATGATCCCAAAATGGTGTCAAAAGGGTCTGATATGTTCGCCGCAATGTCACAGTCACAATTAAAAAACAAAAAAAAAAAAAACACAGATCGCTGCCATTAAAAAATAAATAAAAAATAATATTTAAAATGCCATTAATCTATCCCCTATTTTGTAGACGCTATAAACCAATCAATATACACAATTTTTTTTACCAAAAATATGTAGAAGAATACATATCGGCCTAAACTGAGGAAAAAAAAATGTTGTTTTTTTTGTTTTGTTTTTATTGGAATATTTTAGCAAAAAGTAAAAATTGTTTTGTTTTTTTCCCCCAAATTTGTCACTATTCTTTTGTTTATAGCGCAAGAAATAAACACCGCAGAGCTGATCAAATACCACCAAAAGAAAGCTCTATTTATGATATAAATTTCATTTTGGTACATTGTTGCATGACTGCGCAATTGTAATTCGAAATGTTGTAGTGCTGAAAACTGAAAATTGGGCAGGAAGGGGGTGTAAATGCCCTGTATTAAAATGGTTAAATGTATTTTTTCCTAAATAAATATGTAAGTATGTAAAATAAGTAAATATTGTGTGACAAAGATAGGCAACGCCCACCATTTTAATTTTCTAGGGCCTCTGCTTCAAAAAATAAAAATAAAAAATGATTGAGATAATAATATATATATATATATATATATATATATATATATATATATATATATATATATATATATACACATACACATACACATACACACACACACATACATACATATAAATGTTTGGGGGTTCTAAGTAATTTTGTAGCAAAAGGGAAGTGATTTCAGCAGGTGGTGCCGAACACGGCTAATGCAGTTCTATGGGCTAGCACCACAAATGCGTACAATGCTCGCGACTGTGGCACGGTAGCATGGCAGTTATATGGTTAAAGCAGGCCTCCTCACCCTCTGTCCCTGTCACGCATGAGAATAAGCCCTTATTAAAGTGGATGCAAACCCACTCTCATACTTTCTAAACGACTGCAATATTGGTTATCTAGAAGGATATACATGCCTCCTGCATGTATACTTATCTGTCAAATGTCTCCCCTCTGTCTGCTATGAGATTTTGTGGGTGGGCTTGTTTTCCAGGGCTCAGTGGGTGGAGTTGTGATGTCAGTAGACTCCCAGCCCACCTCTCCACTCCCCTTGTCAATATGCATTTTCTCCTGTGTATATCTTACACTGAACTTCTGCTATGATCACTAACATCCAGTGAAAACCCAGAAAAGTCCCCACATGACTTCAGCATGCCAAATCATGTTGAGGTGTGGAACAGCCAATCCTTGCAGAGCTGCTGAAGAAAGGAGTGGGAATTAAAAAAATAATGCATGTCTTAGGCTAGTGCACGAGATATGTAAATTACCTGTCAATCATAGCAAGGGGGAGGATTTGACAAAGTTTCTCTGTTAAGATTTATCTCACTGAACAATAAAAGAGGATTGCTCAGAGCTGGATTAACTCGTTGTGACAAGACTGGGCTCAAATGATAGGAAATCCTATACTCTACATTATGACAAAAAATAAAAATTCAGGTTTACATCCACTTTAAGTAAAAATTTTATTTTTGGATAACAACATTCATTCTTCTATCCTAATTTCCAAATTCATTTATATGCACTATATACATTTATATTCTGGATTTATCTTGGGTATTATTATTCCACCGTTCATATAGTGTATGGTATACAAGGCTGTTTCCCAGATATACAATACAGCATACCCTCCTCCTCTCCCGGAATATTACATTTGTGGTGAGTCAGAACATTAAAGTCATTTTATTTTCCAGTAGCTTCATTGTACAACGTTTTCTGCTCCTTACCTTCCCGCTACAGTTCTTACCTTAGCAGTGTTACGTGCACTTGGCAGTAATAGGATTTATCATTATCCACTATTTCATTCTATACTGTCTGTTAAAGCTGAATTATAATTAATAAATGTAGAATATCAGAAACTCTGTCTTGCAGCACACCATGGACTCCTTTCTGTAGATCACTTTCCACAGTCATGTATGATCACTGAGAAATAAGACTATCAGCTGTATATAAAGCGGAAAGTCATCTGCATCTACAAGAACTTCCTCATCTCCCCTGAGAACTTTACCCGATCTTCTTCTGGGATGGTCATCTTTAAAACGTCTTGATCGGCAGGTCCAGGAGGAGGTAAAACCCTCGCAAGCTCAAGGGAGTTAATTAATACTGGTACATAAGGCATTTCTGCTGTTCGTGAACTCCATCATCACCTTTGACTTTGCCTGGTCTTCTTCTGGGCTTGAGGTCTTTAATCATCTTAATGGGCAGGCTGGGAATGACGTGATCCTGTGAAATCTCACAGACGATAATTAATCCCAGCACCCAAGGAACCGATCTGCCCATGTACATCTCAGAGTACAATCCTTAGAACTAGAACTATAGAACTTGCTAGCAGGCATTTAGGAAGCTTTTATGGCAGAAGATAGTCTCTTTTTGCAAAACAAAAGCCTGCCAGCAAATTTTTCTTTCTACGCTAAAGGTCCATTTTAAGGGGGCGTGGCTTGGAGCTCGGAGCGGATGGCAGCAGGCTAGAGGAGCTCCGCTATACCCTCAGCCCTGACAGCGCAATATTCACTGTAACCACCGGCGATCATGAGCAGACCCACCCGCCACAACTCTGGAAGCCGCTCCCGTCGTTCCACACCGACCCCGGGCACCAGGAGCATCCCGGACATCTTTAAAACACAACCCCGCCACAACAAGGCCCTATCCAAGATGGCGCTGCCTCGTGGTGAGGACGAGTTCAGCGAGGATTCCCAATCCGCATATGAGGAGGAGGTAAGGGAAGCACAGGCGGATCACCCACTCACCCTCACAGACATGATGAAAATAGCTGCGGATATTAAGGGCACTTTTTCATCCGCCATCACAGAACTGAAGGCAGACGTTTTGTCTATTTCAGAGAAGCTAGAGAGAGTTGAGAAGGCTGGCACTCACCGAGACAAAGCTATAGCACGCCTGGACAAAATCACTGACTCACACACGGCCCATCTCATTGAAATGAACAGACAGTTGGAGGATTTGGACAATAGGGGGAGAAGGAACAACATTAGGGTGCGGGGCATCCCGGAGTCGGTTGAACCCAGCAACATCCCTTCTGCTCTCCAATATGTGTTTAATGAACTGTTGGAACGCCAAACCGACACCCCAATTGACTTTGTGCGGGCTCACAGAGCCCTGAGAGCCAGGCCTGCTGACACGGCCCCCCCACGAGATGTGATATGTTGCCTCCCGGACTTTAAACTGAAAGAGGACATTATGGCGAAAGCAAGGCGCAATGCCCACATCACGTTTAATGACACTGAAATCTCAATTTTCCAGGATCTCTCACCCATAACATTGAGCAACAGACGTGCGTTGCGCCCCCTGCTGGAGGCCTTACGGAGACAAAATATTCCTTACAAGTGGAAATTCCCCTTTGCTTTGAATGTGACTTACTCGGGCAGACAACTGTATTTGCGCACACCTGATGATTTACCAGGTTTCTGCCAGGGCATTCAAATACCCCTGATTGAGCTTCCTGACTGGTACAGGGACTTTCACTATGCACCTGCTTCCCAATCCTCACGGGGGTCCCCCCATTCTACCCCCTCTAAGCCCCCGCACAAAAGGGGGAAGTTCCAGAAACAACCTACCCCAGGCTCCAGCGCTACTCCCAGACGCTCCTCCGCGCCTAGAGCCCTACAGATGAATCCGGATCCAGAATAATGTTCGTTCGGCTACGGATGCTCCGCCCGAATTTTAGTCTTTAGGGACGGCCAAGACCAGACGAGAACCTTGAGTCGACTCTTCGGATACAAGTTTCGTTTTAACGTTCGCTGACAGTGGGTATTTTTTTTTTCTTTCTTTCTCCCTTGCTCTTTTTTTTTCCTTGGTTTCTGGCATCTTTTCTTTTTGTTCGTACGGTTGGTTCGTTCTGTCTTTAGGCTTACTTACCCGTATGAGAGTGGCTGCTGACCGCAAAGTGGCCTACCGTTCGGAAGCACGAAGGGCTCAAGGCGATTTTTTTCTTCTAATTTTGCAACCATACAGAGCAGCCCTGACTGGTTAGGCTTCAAAGATACATTACCCCAACATATGCCGGAGAAGGACTTTATCACCTGCGTAAGTGCGGCCCATGGTTTGATGTCGCCTGACTTCTGCATACCGAGTTTGGAGACAAGTCATGTCGTTACGCTTTTATAGACGGATGTCGTGGGCCGCACTGCACTTGTAGAAGCCGGGTGACCCGCAGCAGCGGTCAGCTGAACTGATTATTACAGGTGCCACATGGTGGCTTTATTGTGGTTTTTCCCATTACTGGGGACTATGGTTATGGTGATATATATATGTTATAATTTGGTTAAGTTTTAGCATGTTAAACATGGAGCTGGGGGGGTGCGGAGAGCGGCAGACACTTTGAAACAGACCACTTGTCCCGGATTGTCTGGGATCTGGACTGTTGACATTGTTCTGGGTGTTACTCCCACTACCCCCACAAGGGGCAACGTGAATTGGCTCCTTGATTGACTTTCCTGGCTTGCTAGGGTTGTCGTTCGGTGGGTCAATTCACGGCCCCACTTCTCAGGAATCACCCCTGGGGGTTGCCCTCCAGAGGTTAATTACCAATTCTCTTGACCCACTTCCTTGGTGTCGGTTAGTGGGCCCCCCTTACCTCTACTTCTCCCCCCTTTCCACATTTTTACTCTACACATTCTCCTCCTCTCTCTTTCCTCCTCTCTTTCCTTCCCCCCCCCCCTGCTTCCCCTGCCTCCTGTGGCTTCCCCCCTGCTCCCCTCCTTCATCTCTTTTTTCTGATTCCCATTTTCTCTCTCCTTTACTCGCCCCCCTTCCTGCTACACAATGATTTACTCTGCTCTGGGTGGGAATCCTACCGTGATTTCGCACAACGTGCGTGGTCTCAATATTCCACAAAAAAGGTCGCAACTGCTACGCCACTTGGGGAGGGGGAGACCGTCCTTTGTGTTTTTACAGGAAACACATTTCAGGGCTAGTGAGATCCCTAAACTGACGAACCAATGCTTCCCTAAAGCTTTTCATGCGGCTCGCCCTGACTCGAAAACTAAAGGGGTCTCGATCCTGCTGGGACGAGACTCTGGCTTCAAGCTCACACAGCAAATGGCAGATCCTGAGGGACGGTTCCTCTTCCTCAAGGGAACGGTGGGGGGGTTCCCCATCACGCTGGCGAATGTCTACTTCCCAAATGTAGCACATGTGAGTTTTTGTCAGAAGTTGATTGATGAGCTTTCTGGGTTTGCCGCGGGGTGCGTACTCCTGGGGGGGGATTTCAATATTTCGTTGGACCCCCTTCTGGATACCTCAGATGGCAAGTCCGCAATTTCGTATCGTAAACTTAAGAAAATAAGATCTCTGCTGCATTCTATGGCGCTGATGGACTCGTGGCGGGTCAAGCACCCCCAGGGTAGAGATTACACTTATTTTTCAGCTATCCACAACAAATACACTCGCATAGACTTTCCATTTCTGACACAAAGGGACCTACCCACTATGCTAGACGCACGCATTGGGACGAGATCGGTGTCTGATCACGCGCCGATCTCCCTGACCTTAACACTACAGTCGACCCGTCGACAGACGAGTAGCTGGCGACTTAACCCAGCATTGTTGACGGACCCCACTACCTTGGAACAGATAAGGGAGACTATACAACACTATTTCAGTGAAAATACGACTGCTGACGTTTCCCATATGACTGTTTGGGAGGCACACAAATGTGTCCTTAGGGGCAGACTGATGGGCCTGGCAGCACAGAAGAAAAAAGTAGCGGAACAGGACTTAAAAGACGCTTTTGCAAGAGTGAGGGCTCTAGAAGCACAACACAAGAGGTCGGCGGCAGTGGCACTAGCTGATGACCTCCTACTGGCACGCAGGACTCTCCAGGATAAGTTAGACCTACAGGCCAAGCGGATCTTGTTCTTCCGTCGGGGCTTTTTCTACGAGCACGGCAACAAAAGTGGCAAATTTTTGGCACGAGCATTGAGGGGAGTGCGGGCCTCCCATACCATCACCCAGATCAGGAACCGCGAGAATCGACTGATACATGATACAGACGGTATTGCGGCGGAATTTCATGGGTTTTACTCTAAACTATATAACATTCCGCCCCCGCATAAGCCAGCACGGGTAGAGGGGTCGAGACGCGAGATTATAGAACAGTACCTTCAACGCAGCGGCATGCCGGGTCTCTCGGCAGAGGATGCCGGGGAACTGGACAGGCCTATTGCAGCCTCGGAGCTCACACAGGCTATTCAAACATTGAAAACCGGGAAGAGCCCAGGCCCAGATGGCTTTTCAGCCATTTACTATAAGACCTTCGCGCATCTTTTGGGGACACCCTTATTGAAGGCCCTGAATTCTCTCTCCGCGCTCCAGGAGGTCCCACCAACCTTTAACTTAGCACACATTACGGTGCTCCCCAAGCCGGGGAAGGACCCTAGTGCCTGCTCAAGCTACCGGCCGATTTCGCTACTTAACTTAGACATAAAGCTCCTGTCGAAAATTATAGCTACAAGGCTGAGCACACTTCTGCCCCGAACTGATTGGTCCGGAGCAAGCGGGCTTCATGCCCGGGAGAGAGGCCCGGGACAATGTTATCAAGGTGGTGAATCTCTTACATTGCATGGGGGGGAGCGCTGTCGAGGGCCTTCTCCTGTCCACGGACGCGGAGAAGGCCTTCGACAGAGTGGCGTGGGATTTCATGTTCGCGGTGTGCAGGCGGGTGGGTTTTCAGACGCGACTGCTGGCTTGGATCTCAGCGCTATACCACCGCCCGACGGCTCGTCTGAAAATAAATGGGTCCCTTTCCGAACCTGTAAACATAAGTAACGGTACGCGCCAAGGTTGCCCGTTATCGCCAATATTGTTTATCCTTGTACTTGAGCCGTGCATTCGCATGATCAATGCAAACCCATCAATTAGTGGCCTTAGGCAGGGACTCGCACACTTCAAACTAGCCGCCTACGCGGATGACCTTTTATTCATCCTGACCCAGCCCCACATTTCGATCCCCAACTTATTGACTGAATTTGAGATATTTGGATACCTTTCAAATTTTAAAATCAACTGCGAGAAATCGGAGGCGCTGAACATATCCCTAGGTCCCGCATGTCTGCAGACTGCCAAGTCTAATTGCCCCTTTAAGTGGGTAGATCACAAACTCAAATATCTAGGAATCTGGCTCACGCCCAACTCAGACAGTCTTTACACACAAAATTTCCAACCCTTCCTGGGCGACCTGCGTGCGGAACTTCAGGCCTGGCACGCTCACCCGTTATCATGGTTAGGGAGGGCGGCTGCCATTAAGATGACAATACTACCGAGGGTACTGTACCTTTTTCACACTCTTCCCATTAAACTGCCTAGACGGTTCTTCATCCACCTGCAGGCAATAGTGCCTGACGGACACCCCATTGAGGTTTCTGCCGTGGGTAGCGAAGGAGGCCCGACTGGCCATACTGACGACACACCCTCTGATAGGGCCAACTTTAGAAGTCTTTGGGGACACATCGCGACGATGTGGACTGGCCTCCACGCCGGGTCCCTTGACACCCCTGGTTCACAACCCTTCATTTGCGTCTGGGCACTCTACGATGTCTTTCCCACATAGGGCCGATGGGACACCTACGACTGTGGCACACTGCTTGGAGAGGAACAAACTTAAGACCTTTCAGGTCCTGGCGCAGGACCTATGGGCAAAACACTTCACATACTGGCAATACAGACAGCTACATGATTATGTTCACTGCGCGACCAACAGATCGCACGTTTTAAGAGAACAGACGTGGTTTGAACAATTGTGCATCACGGGTGAACCGGTGAGAGGGGCGACATCCCTGATCTACAATTGGCTACAGGCCTCCAGGACTGACCGCTCGACCAGACATAAACAAGACTGGGAGAGGTTTTTCTCCAAGACCTTTACGGACGAGCAATGGAACAATGCATGCATATTGACACACAAATGCTCTATAAGCACTAGCACACAAGAAACAGCATACAAAGTTTTGACGAACTGGTACCTTACACCAGTTAGACTTAATAAATGGTTCCCAGGCACGTCAGAGTCTTGCTGGAGATGTGGAGGTGCTGGGGGTGATATGATACATATATGGTGGGATTGTCCGAGCCTACGGGAGTTTTGGGACGGGATCTGCACGCAGATTCGTGCCATCACGGAGACGGGCCTTGCCCTTACACCTGAATGCTGTTTACTCCACATCTCCAGCTACTCGCTAGGAAAATACAAAAAAATCAATGGTGCGCCACTTGCTGAATGCCGCTAAAGCGATCATTCCTAGACACTGGAAGTCCACGCGTCCTCCTTCTTTGAGAGAGTGGCTGTTAGAAGTGGACTCCCTGTATAAAATGGAGGAAACGGTGGCGATAGCTGCCGAAAGGACCGACAAATTTCACAGACTGTGGAGACCTTGGTTTACCTTCAAATACTCAGACACTTTTGCGAAACTTCAAAACGGCTGACTCCCTAGCAGCTATACACCTATCTGGTAAGCAGTAAGACGGTTTCATGTGACATAACCTAGGCCCTATATTAAAGTTTTCAACTAATATGCATATTGGCCTGCGGCTCTGTGCTGGTTATAATGTAGCACCTCTGCTACCGCTCTGAAGTCAGCTAGTGTATTCAGAACAAGTTGTTGGCAGGTTTTCGCTCTGTTTCACACCCCACCCAACGTGGGGTGAGCTGTACATTTTTCAGGTCACGGTTCCCCCCTCCTTTTCTCCCACTCCTCCCCCCCCCCCCCCCCCCCCCACCACCACTTTTCCTTTCATCCCCAACCTTCTTTTCTTTCCTTTCTTTACAGACACTCAAAATTCACCCCCACCAGTTGCAAGTATCTTAGTGCCTAGATTATCGGGGGTTTATGGTTGATTATTTCATCGGATCCCGCACTTACAGAGGTCTTGATTTACATTAGGGGGGGTTTTTTCCTCTCCCTGCTGCTTTATGTTACCAAAATATAAGGTACTCTGTAGCGGTCTTTATGACTGAACAATATGTTATTTTGTGCATTGTGGGCTTGAACCCATGACTGTTTCTTAGCTTTTTTTTGTACTGTATTGTGATGTCAAATGCCTCAATAAACTTTTATTGGTTTAAAAAAAAAGGTCCATTTTAAAGTATTGAAATAACAACTAAAACAAAGCATTCCCTGCAAAGGGAGGAGATTATATGCTACAGCACCCTCTGGCAGGCGATGCAGGCCCTCTCAGGGCATGGAACCCAGCCTGGGCCCGGGGTAGGCCTTCCATGTGACACACACTTGGCGCCCAACGAAGAGGGGAACATAGAGGGAGTATCACCCACCTACTGCCCCTACAAGATGGATACTAGAAGTAGGCACCTGGTGATCCTGAGACATTGCGAGTACTGAGCTAAGTCCAGGTTTGTTAGTGTGTGCTGTATTCCTCTGGGTGGACAAGCCTACAGAGTTGCTGCCTGGGTTAGCTTCCAAAGATTTAGTAAGGCCTCCTGTACTTAGACTTTTTTTTTTTTTCTTTTCAACCACACTAACTATGTACCATATATACTCGAGTATAAGCCAAGTTTTTCAGCCCCCCCCTGGCTTTTACTCGAGTGAGCTGTACAGCAGCCATATCTGTGATTACTAAAACAGCGGGCATCTCCCGCTGTGTCATGCAGTCTGTTCAGCCATAAAGCCTTGCCTCCTCCTTGTCGGTGATAGAGGAACACTGATAAAATGCTGGGAAACTGTATCAGTGTTCCGCCTATCACAGACATGGAGGAGGTGGGGCTTTGTTACAATGGACGCACGAACAGACTGCATGACACAGCAGGAGGCAACCTCTGTTTTGGTAATCAAAGGTACGGCTGCAGATGGGCACAGTGAGGCTGCAACTGGGCACAGCGAGGCTGCAACTGGGCACAGCGAGGCTGCAACTGGGCACAGCGAGGCTGCAACTGGGCATTGTTTACCCAGTAGGTGTTGCATTTTCCCACCCTAGGCTTATACTCGAGTCAATACATTTTCCCAGTTTTTTGTGGTAAAATTAGGTGCCTCGGCTTATATTCGGGTCAGTCTATACTCGAGTTTATTGTCAGTACTAGAATCCCTTTAGGACCCAGCACAACTCACCTGACACAGCCTGTGTCTGGGAAACAACAGTGATTGGCCAGCTCACGTTTAAATCACCTGTATCAGCATTCAGTCAGCGCTCGTGTTAGAGTTCACTTGTGTTTGATCCAGCTGATATTTGCTCTGTGACTTTCTTGTTTGACCCGGCTTGTTTGACCTTCCTTGCTTGCTTCTGATTCTGTACCGTTTGGATTCTGATCTACCTGTGTATGACCCAGCTTGCCTAGACTACGCTTTTCCTGATTCTACTAGTACCCACATCTGCAGCAGTGAACCACAAGGTCCAGCAATCATCTATCCTCATCTACAACAGTGAACTACAAGGTCCAGCACTCATCTACCCTCATCTACAGCAGTGAACTACAAGGTCCAGCAATCACCTACCTTCGTCTGCAGCGGTGTACTACAAGTCCCAGCTGACCTGCTCTGCTTAGACCTGCTCATGGTATGTGCTTTGAACTCTTTGTATAATCAGCACACCTGAACTGTTACTTGTTATCTGCACCTAGCCTGACATTAACACGAGCCAATACATAAAGGGAAACCTATCATGAATCCTGAACAGGCTCAGTTGTTTACACAAGAACTTTGCCGTTTATCGCATCAAGTTCAGGAAATGGCCACAGAGCTCACCAAGGTGCAATCTCCTTCTACTACCACCATTACTAAAACTCCATCTGAACCAAAAATTCCTTTGCCCGACCGGTTTTCTGGTGACCGTAAAGCGTTTTGCAACTTTAAAAACAGCTGCAAATTATATTTCAAGTTGAGGCCATCCTCGTCTGGCCCTGAAACTCAGAGGGTTCAAATCATTATCTCTCTACTACAGGGTGACCCCCAGGCTTGGGCCTTTAACCTGGAACCTAACCATCCAGCCTTACTAACAGTAGATGCCTTCTTTGAAGCCCTTGGGTTGCTATATGATGATCCAGATCGTGCTGCTACTGCAGAATCGACCCTGCGTAACTTAAAACAAGGAACTACCACAGCTGAAATGTATTGCTCAGAGTTTCGCAGGTGGGCCCCGGAATCTGGCTGGAATGATGCAGCTCTCCGCAGCCAGTTTAGAATTGGCCTTTCAGATGCGATTAAAGACGCTCTGGTCAACTTCTCCTATCCAGCCTTACTGGAGGAGGCTATGTGTCTAGCTATTAGAATTGACCGCCGCCAGCGAGAGAGGAGGCGAGAACAAACGATGGCTGTGGCAAACTGTATACCTTCCTTACCACCTGATTATTCCATCTCCAGTGCCAAATCTGAGGAAGAACCTATGCAGTTAGGCTCCACCCGGTTATCGGCCCAGGAACACAAACGCAGGCGTAATATGGGACTCTGCTTATACTGTGGCCTCAAGGGTCATATGCTCCGTTCGTGCCCTACACGTCCGGGAAACGCCAGGACCTAGGTGATTGCGGGGAGGTCACCTTAGGTCTACTCTCATCTCCCCAGGGGGACAATCGTATACTTTTACCCGCTGTCATTCACTTTGGGACAGGGGCTCATGAACTGCTGGCCTTGGTGGATTCTGGAGCAGCTGAGAATTTTATTGATAAAACTCTGATCACCTCTTTGTCCCTGGAAACTCATGCTCTAGATTGTCCAGTCCGCCTGATCTCTGTGGATAATCGGCCTCTCTCACAAGACCTAGTGCTCCAATCCACCAACCCTTTCCAGTTACAATTAGGGGCTTTGCATTGGGAGAAGATTTCTTGTCTTGTCATTGACTCTCCATCCACTCCTTTGATCCTAGGCCTTCCTTGGCTTCAGAAGCACAATCCGGTAATTGACTGGCCAACAAGAGATATTCTGGCTTGGTCCAATCAGTGTAAAAAGAGCTGCATCCAGCACCCTGTTCGACTTGATACCTGTCAAGTGGGAATAGAACAGATTCCACTTTGTTATAAGGACTTTCGGGATGTGTTTTCTAAAGGAATTGCTGACACTTTACCTCCTCATCGCAGTTATGATTGTCCCATTGACCTCTTGCCTGACACTACACCTCCTCGAGGGAGAGTCTTTCCACTGTCTGAACCAGAGAATCTTGCTTTGCAAGAATACATCCAGGAAAACCTAGCTAAGGGTTTCATCCGTCCCTCCACTTCTCCCGCAGGAGCAGGATGCTTCTTTGTCCCGAAGAAGGATGGAGGACTGCGACTTTGTGTTGATTACAGAGGCCTAAATAAAATAACCATTCCTAATCGGTATCCTCTCCCTCTCATCACAGAGTTGTTCTCTCAAATCCAGGGAGCCAAAATCTTCTCCAAACTGGATTTAAGGGGAGCCTATAATCTGGTGCGAATCCGTGCAGGCGATGAATGGAAGACGGCCTTTAACACCAAGGATGGTCATTATGAATGTCTTGTCATGCCTTTCGGCCTCAGGAATGCACCAGCCGTCTTTCAGAACTTCATGAATGACATTTTCCGTGACATGATGGGTCGCTTCATGCTTGTTTATTTAGACGATATTTTGATTTACTCTCCCAATCTTGAAACACATCAGAAGCATGTCTGCTCGGTATTAGCCCGACTAAAGACTCACTCCCTTTTTGTAAAGCCTGAAAAATGTCTTTTCCATGTTAAACAAGTACCTTTCCTGGGTTATCTAATTTCTGACACAGGCCTCACCATGGACCCAGCCAAGGTTCAAGCCATTCTAGACTGGGCACCACCTTCAGACCTGAAGGCAGTTCAACGCTTCCTGGGCTTTGCAAATTTCTATCGAAAATTCATTAAGAACTTTGCCACCATTGCACATCCCATCACCTCTCTCACCAGGAAGACTCCTAGTACATTTAAATGGACTACTGAAGCCCAGGCAGCCTTCACCCAGTTAAAGAAAGCCTTTACCTCTGCACCAATTCTACGCCATCCTGTTCCTGAGCTACCTTTTATTGTAGAGGTAGATGCATCTGAAGTAGGAGTGGGGGCGCTTTTGTCACAAAAAGATCCTGTAAGTGCTGCCATCCACCCTTGTGCCTTCTTGTCCCGTAAATATTCCCCAGCAGAACGCAATTACGATATAGGCAACAGAGAACTTTTAGCCATAAAGCTAGCTTTAGAGGAATGGAGACATTGGCTGGAGGGAGCTCGCTATCCATTCATAGTTCTGACTGATCACAAAAACCTTGAATATATCCGTTCTGCTAAAAGACTGAACTCGCGTCAAGCCAGGTGGTCATTGTTCTTCTCCAGATTTGACTTTACAATTTCTTATTTACCAGGTCCAAAAAACATTAAGGCCGATGCCTTGTCTCGCAGTTTTTTATCAGAGTCTCCTCCTCCGCTTCCTCCTCAACCCATTATCTCTGAGGATAGGATTTTGGCTTTTACCCAGACTGACATCTCTGAGGCCTTGTTACCAGCACAGGCTGAAGCCCCTCCCTCCACTCCCCCTGGTATGCTCTTTGTGCCCCTGGCTCTTCGTTTGCAGGTATTGCAACAAGTACATGCATCAAAACCTGCAGCACATCCAGGGTTTAGACAAACTTTTGAGATTGTCTCTCGCAACCTCTGGTGGCCATCGCTTAGGCAGGATGTGTTAGCCTTCGTCCAGGCCTGTGAAGTTTGCGCCAGAAGCAAGAGCAGTACCTCTAAGCCCCCCGGTCTCCTTCGTCCTCTATCAATACCTACCTGTCCCTGGACCCATTTATCTATGGACTTTATCACAGACTTGCCTCTGTCCCAGGGATGTTCCACGATCTGGGTGGTGGTAGACAGGTTCAGTAAAATGGCCCACTTTGTTCCGCTTCCGAAGCTTCCATCTGCTAAAGAACTGGCATCTTTATTCATTAAGCACATTTTCAGGCTCCATGGGGCACCAGTTAACATTGTCTCTGACCGTGGCTCTCAGTTTATAGCTCAGTTTTGGAAGGCCCTTTGCTCTCAGCTGGGGATTAAATTATCATATTCTTCAGCATATCATCCTGAGACTAATGGCCAAACAGAAAGGACTAATCAGACTCTAGAGAAGATGGTACGTTGTCTGATGGCCAAAGATGAGGTGGAGTGGGTCAACATCCTTCCATGGGCAGAGTTTGCCTTTAATAATTGTGCCAGCACATCTACAGGGACCTCTCCTTTCTTTTGTGTTTACAGGTTGCATCCTCGTGTGTGCTCCTTTGATCTTCCGCCCTCTGATGTTCCAGATGCCAACACCACGATTGAACATTTCTCCAAAATCTGGTCCGATGTAAATCATGCTATTTCCCGCTCTGTGCAGGCTTTTAAGAAAACTGCTGACAAGAAGCGCTCAAAGGCACCAGAATATAAAGTTGGTGACAAAGTGTGGTTATCATCTCGGAATCTGTCCCTGCATGTTCCATCTAAAAAGCTTGGCCCAAAATTCATCGGGCCTTATGAAATCTCGGAGATTGTTAATCCTGTGTCCTACAGATTAAAACTGCCCCCATCCATGCGCATTCCAAATGTCTTTCATGTTTCATTGTTGAAACCTGTTCATTCCAGCCTCCTAGTAAATGAACCAGAACCTGTGGATGTGTTGGACAGTCAAGAATATGAAGTGGCATTTATTCTTGATTCCAGACGAGTGCGCAATTCCTTACAATATCTTGTTCATTGGAAAGGGTTCGGCCCAGAGGATCGATCTTGGGTACCAGCTCGTGATCTTCATGCTGATCGACTTAAGAAGAAGTTCCATCTCCGTTATCCAAGTAAGCCTGGGGGTGCAGGAGCAACCCCTCGAGAAAGGGGGGGTACTGTCAGTACTAGAATCCCTTTAGGACCCAGCACAACTCACCTGACACAGCCTGTGTCTGGGAAACAACAGTGATTGGCCAGCTCACGTTTAAATCACCTGTATCAGCATTCAGTCAGCGCTCGTGTTAGAGTTCACTTGTGTTTGATCCAGCTGATATTTGCTCTGTGACTTTCTTGTTTGACCCGGCTTGTTTGACCTTCCTTGCTTGCTTCTGATTCTGTACCGTTTGGATTCTGATCTACCTGTGTATGACCCAGCTTGCCTAGACTACGCTTTGCCTGATTCTACTAGTACCCACATCTGCAGCAGTGAACCACAAGGTCCAGCAATCATCTATCCTCATCTACAACAGTGAACTACAAGGTCCAGCACTCATCTACCCGCATCTACAGCAGTGAACTACAAGGTCCAGCAATCACCTACCTTCGTCTGCAGCGGTGTACTACAAGTCCCAGCTGACCTGCTCTGCTTAGACCTGCTCATGGTATGTGCTTTGAACTCTTTGTATAATCAGCACACCTGAACTGTTACTTGTTATCTGCACCTAGCCTGACATTTATACGTTAACTTGAATCTGCAGACTAGTCACAGAGACTGAGCAAAGTGAAGTGTCCTAATACAAGCACATAGGTGTCCTATATCACCCCTCTCCCATCCAAAAAAGACCAACTCTACACTGACAGAGTGAAATGTTGATGTGTGCCTGGCTGCCTCTGTACTGATTCTAGGGAAGTTCCAGTTGGTTTACAGCAGCTTCTGCTATGGTAGTGCTACTCTACATACATATTGAAATCTCCGCAAAGGGAGAAAACATACATTCAACCCAACGCCCAACAAGATTGCATAAACCTACCAGTCTTTAGCAAAATGACGTGAAGCATCTCATTTCTTCACATCATTATTATACAGGATTTATATAGTGCCAACAGTTTACACAGCATTTTACAATAAAAAAGGGAGACAGTAGAGTTACAATACAATAAAATACAAGAAGGTTAAGAGGGCCCTGCTCATGTGAGTTTAAAATCTAAGAGGGTGGGGCAAATGGTACAAAAAGGGGGATGAAAAAGGAAAGAATTTTGCAGCAAAAAAAAAAAAGAGAAAGAGTTTAGGACTTTGAGTGAAGCATGCAGTTGGAGAGCAAGGAGGCACTGAATTTTATTCCATAAATGCAACATACAATACAGTACACACTGGCTCAGAGATACATTGTGACCTGCAAGTCATCTAGAGTTGAGTTGCGTAATTCATAATATGCGGTATAAATACGTAAACATAAGATACAATTGTAGAAGACATCCCATACATTAGTGATAAAATAGTCACTGGACTGTAAACATAAGGTAGCAGTATTGTTAGCTCAAACAACTGGATGTATAACCATAATTGTAGCATCTATAGCACAACGCGTTTCGTGACTGTCACTCATCAGGAGCAGACGCTGTAGGGATGTCTAAAAAATTGAAAGGTGAACAGTGAGTATACTAAATACACATAAGATGAGGGAGGGGGAATGGTAGAATGTTCACCCATACTTACAGGTCAACAATGAACGTGGACTGCGGCAGTGGATGCCAAGACGAAAGCTGCGGACAATTGTCTCCCACGGGAGCAGAGGCGGCAAAAACAATGGCAAAGCAACGGGGAATCCTGAAGGGTGAGGTGTGACTGGGGAAGTGGACCCCACCAAAATCCATGTATGTGCATGGTTTTTGAATGGAAACATCTGTACATGAATATAAAAGGGTGCATGAATATATGAGCAGTATGTGAGATATTATATTACTGGTGAGGCAGTAATCCAAATCTAATATAAGAAAGTGGTAAAAAATGTGGGAAGTGAGCATAAACGCGGGATAGAATGTGAAAAAAAAAAACATGAAAAAAGCCTACCTAATAATGAAAGACAAATATTGTTGATGTGCCTGGACTTAAATGGGATGAGTGAAAGGATGAATGGAGATAAAAAACTACAAAGGCAAAAGAGCTAAAAAAAGCAGGCATGAAAAATGAAAATTACCTCTTAAGTGGCCGTGCATATATATTAGATGGCCGTGCATACTGACCCAGAGAGCACCAGCCCAAACAGAGTGCCTATTCAAACAGTGGGAGTATGAATACTCCACTGCAGCCATTGTTTGCTACCAACATCAAGCCGGCAGATATGGGAGAGAGGGAAGGAGTCAACCTGAGCGATAACCGCCCAGGAAATGGCGCCAAACACACTCACTCACTTATCCAAAGCGGCGGATATAAAACCCAGGAAGCCGGCGCACTGACGTCGGATCAATGTCATGCGCCTGTGGCTGGGGGCGTGGTGTCGACGTGCAGCGGAACACCCACCCAACCCCTTCACTAAATGGAGTAGGAAGGGGAAGGGGGGACCCACGGTGCATGTCGCAGATCCCAGGACATGACTGTGGGGGATGAGCTGATGGAAGTGATAAAAGATTAGTTGGGGGTGTGATAGGCTTTCATGGGAGGATGGGGGGAGGAGACAGGGGAGCTTGAGAGCAGGAGGAGCGGAGAGGACGGTTTGGGTGGTATGTGTAGACAAGATTGATGCTGTAGCTCAGAGCAGAGTTGTGATTGGCTTTGCAAGTTGTGGTTAGAATTTTGAATTTAATTCGCTGGGCGAAGCCAGTGTAGGGATTGGATGTGAGGGTTGGCGGACACCGAGTGGTTGGCAAGGTAGAAAAGTCTGGCAGCAGCATTCATGTTAGACTGAAGAGGGGATAGCCTATGGAGAGGTAGGGCTAGGAGAAGGGAGTTGCAATAGTCAAAGCGAGATATAACATGGGAGTAAAATAAGTAGCTTGGTGGTTTCATTAATTAAAAAGGGTGGAATTTTAGAGATGTTACGGAGGTGAAGTCTACAAGCATTTGACAACAATTGGATTTGGAGCTCAAAGGACAGGTCAGAGTCTGGGATTACACCTAGTACTATGGCATTGGGGAAGGGATTGATGGTTTTATATTATTATTTTGATGGAAATGTCATGGGAGGGGGCACAAGCGGGGAGATTATCATTGGCTAATTTTTAAAGAGATTTAGTTTCAGGAAGTGGTGTGACATCCATGCGGATGTGTCACTATACAGCTTAGAGTTTCTCAATTGGAGTAATGCAGCAGTTCCCTGTGGGTTGCCACTTCTGTGCTTTCTTTGCAGGCTACAGCACCATATACTGGCAGGCAGAATGAGATCACCCCAACAGTACATTTTCAGATGTGCATGTTGAAAATATCATGGCTTCCAGAGTTGGCACAGGTAAATATAAAGTTGGTATGTGACCCTCTGGAAAAGCCGAGTACTACATCTGTCACTGAAGTTTGTCTAATAATTCCTCTGAGTTGAAGTCCATAGCAAACAGTTAGAAATTGTACATAGTCTGAGCTGTAGATCAGGAAAAAATGTACTCAAGCATGCACCAAATCCTAGGCTGCCAAGGAAGCCCCACCCTTTGCATACGTGCACATGCGCGGCAGGGAAAGCCTCCATAATCGCTTGGGGGGTTTGGGCTCTTCTCCGAGCACGCCCAAGCTTTTTATCTTCTGCGGTCATCCCCACTGGCCCTCCTCCTTGATCCAAGGGGCTGATACCAGGAGATGCAGGTTTTAACTGGTCCTTCCTTGTGCCACTCTGCATTGAATAAAACTTATGTGCTCTCCACCCCAGCCCTTCTGACACCCACCCCCCTGAAAGCCTCCTGACAACCACCCCCCCGATGCCCCTACAAGTGCGGGCGGTCCGCTTTCAGATAAAAGTGGTATCGGCGGCAGATTCACTGCAAGATCACTTTTATTGGGGGTGGGAGAGGGCCCCTCCTGCTGCACTCCAGTGGTCTCTGCAGCTTACCGGAGCCGTTAGTAGCAGCAGAGACGATCGGGTCCTCTTCCCTCAAAGGCCTGGAGCGAAGTGATGGCGGAAGCAGCGTCAAACGCCACTTTTGCCCAATGGTCTTAAAAAGGGGAACAAAAACATTTTGTAACAAAAGAAAAAAAATGTTTTATTTTTATTGCATCGTTTTGACCCCAGATCTCACATTTAAGGGTCATGCTTTAAGGGCCAGCGGCGATCACTCCACAGCATTCCCCCCCCCCCCGGACACATCCAGCAGCAATCACCCCACAGCGCCCCCCCCCCCCCAAACCGGCAGAGGAAGACACAGCCAACAGCGATCATCTTACCTAGTGGAGGCATGGAGGAGAGGCAGAGAGAGGAGGAGCCGAGCTGCTCCGGCAGGGACACAGGCATTCTCCTTTATGGCCGATTGGAACCCAGAAGTGTGTCCTGAGACACGATTGGCCAGGGAGTCATAAGACTCCCTGGCCAATAGGTGCTTCCTGATTGGCGGGGAGGAGAATGTGGCAGAACAGAGAATAATCATTCGCTAGCATCACACAACTGGGTGGGATCAGGGAGCACTCTCTTCACCCTGAGCCCACCCTATTTTTAAGCCTATTAGAGCCTCTGGTTCTGAACAGGCCCCTCAAAATACACACCCGCACCTATCCCTGCAATTGTAATTCATGTGTCCGGCATCCTGAAATGGGCCGGGCACATGGATAGGGAGGGAAGCGACGGTGTTAGGGGGGTGGCGCCCATGCACCAAGAATGCACGGGCCCCAACTGGCCAACCGCCCGCATTAAAAAAAAAAAAAAAAAAAAAAAAAAATGGTACTAGAGTGATGCCTTCACCCCGGTAAAACCTGAATGCAAACTTGCATACAGTCGGCGTGAAGGGGTTAAGTTGGGTTTGCCAAAAAGTTTCCTTCACTTTTTCTAAATACTCAAGGGATGTGGTGCTGTAGCTGATGATTCACCCACACTAATTCAGATTGCCAGAAAGTTAGTGAACTTCAAACTTTGAACAAGACTCGTGAAAATGTTTGGGAGTCAAAGCCTGGAAGATTCACTCATCCCTAATCACGGGTGGCAGACTACAAGTGGTCATGCCCTAACGTATTGCACAGGCATGGACCACCATAGCAAAGAAGTGCAGTCAATGTCGGAGGGAGAGGATATAGACAGAAGCTGGAGAAGATCACCAAAACTGAGAAGCAAAAAAGTAAACAAAGAAATTGGCAAATTTAGCAAACTAAATGTCATCCAGATAGGGGTTACATCTACTTTAACAAAACCTTGGCAAAATGAAAACGAAAGATATTCCAGTTGTGAAGTTTAATGGCTCTGAAAGTGAACCTTACTATTTCCTGCTCAGCCAATTTCCATCATTTCTTATGGAAGGCTTAGAAAGGGTTTTGTTGCAACCAAGGATGGGGGCATTTTATGTTCTTTCTTGTTAAAATACCAAAGGAAGTTCTAAAATGAATGGAATTCTGCTTGGTTTAAGTGGTTCTTTTCATGCAGACCTTGTTTACCAGAGATGGATTTATCACACCATGGTGTGCCTTGGAGCATAACTTGATAGCATTCATTTGTAATTGTTACTTACCATAAAGTGAGTGTTCCAAGTCTTCATCACAGCTGCATCTATTTTTGTACCTATTTTCCTAAGTGTGTCATAAAATAATTTATGTAAAAAGTACATTTTACCACGACTCAATTACTACGATGTGCAGAATGGAAAAAAGCCTTAATAAAAACACAGGTATAAATTTAGAAAAAATGGTTTGATGAAATTTATTTTTCACTGTGCAGCTAGATAACTACACCTTCCAAGTACATTTTAGGATCTTGCATTCTAACCAAAATACTCTCGGAAAACGTTCTAAAAAAAAAAAAAAAAAAAAAAAAAAAAAAATATAATAAAAAAAAAACACCTTATATTGAAAAAAAATAATTATACAACTAGCAAATAAGGCATGTCCATTCCTTGAATATGTTTGGCATTCCAAATAACTTGTTATAAACACCACCAGACCCTGCTATTAAATCTAAGAATAAAATGTTTTTCGTCTAATTTCCGTATTGTTGCAGTTCATGTGTTGTTGGCAGCAAAAATTCAACAGTTGTCCGTGTTTAGTATTCATCCAACAGTCTAAATAGATTAAACAAAAAAGGGGAGGACCTTCACGCTACTACGTGGAAGATATAAATAGGGTATATAAATACCTCTAAAATTAAATCAATATAACCAAATATAAATGATCGTAAAGTGCACGTGCAAAAAATGCAAAAAAATGCTGCAAGACAAGATAGTGAACACAAACTACCAAATACAGTGATAAACAAAAAAAGTCCTGCGCAAAATATGCCAAAATTATAGAGTCCAGAAATTGCTAAGTGCAAAGAAAACGTGTAAAAAAACAATCAATGTAAATGTAAATAGATAGTCCATATATTCATAAACACCAACGATGAGAAATAGATGGTCAAACGGTGATAAACAATCCCAGAAGAAAGGGCTCACAGAACTCTCACCTTAAAAAAGGAAAATTAGGCTCATCACAAACTCAGAAGATCTCACTTCACTCCTCATATTCAGCCACCAGAGGGAGGGATCCTTTTACTGTGCCAGATAGGAGATGACTTCTATATCCGGCCACTAGAGGGCCATTAATGGCTCATGTACTATAATGATAACCCAAACGTAATGATCCGTGGTAAATAGCTCAAAAAAAAAAGGAGGAGGGGGGGAAAGAGAGACAGAGAAGGCTCCAATGGTGTAGTATATTTAGAATAAAACTAGCAGTTTATTAATAAGCAAGTAAAATCGGACTCTCACATTTCATAGAAAAAAAACATAGCAAGAAAAAGTTAAAATGGTGGCGTGGCGACTTCCGCCAGTCCTACTGTACTTCCGGTACGTCCTACGGCCACTCCCTACGCATTACGTCATACCATGTGACTTCTTCATGGGGATCATGGCAGGCACGTGTTGTGCGGCAACTTATATAGGGACAAGGGGCGGGGTCACCGGGTGATGTCACAGTCCCAGCATCCTCCAAGACTGTGACATCATAAGGGGCGGACAACCCCCTTTCCTGAGCAGCCAGGCTGCGTGCTTGGATAAGGGTCTGCTATGGACTTTGGGGGGACCTCATGCCGTTTTTTTCAGCGTAGGGGTTCCCCTTTAAATTCATACCAGGTGACAGGGCCAGCAAGGTGTCAATCTCACCGATGGAGGCGGTGACATTTACTTCCTTCGCTAGTCCCGGCTACCTGGAGCCGTGTTCCAAATGAACAAACTTTTCTCCGTGCGTGAGTCCGTTCATTTCAAAAGTCCGGCAGACTCCCGGAATAGTCCGCCGGGTTGTCTGCCAGACCTAGCCTGCCGGAAAAGTCCGGTCATGTGTGGGTAGGTCCGCTCGTTCGGAAAGCCCGGCAGACCTCAGCTGCAAAGTCCGGCGGTTTGTCCGATCATGTGTACGTGGCATAAGTGTGGGAAGCATTCCTGCTAGGCTTGATATATCGGTGGTGCTGGTGGCCCCCTGTGAAAGTGGAGGATTAAAATGCAGTTATTTACCACTAAGTCACATATTTGTGGGACTTGTCATAAGTATATTATTTACACTTTGGTTTTTGACAATAAGATTGTTATATTTGTAGCACCTTCTACACTAGAGCTGTAAATAGTTGTGTTTAGTGTAGGTAAATTTAGCCTGGCTAAGAGCCAGGCTGTGTTGAACCTGGTTTAGGGTGAGTGACTCAGGGAGGCTCGAATGACTCATTATGCTGACCCCCCTACTTGCTGGAACCTTGGAGAAGCTTTCAGAAAATGGGTAGAGAGGTTAAGAGGAGCTGCCTGAAGTAATACTCTGGGTCATGAAAGCAGGGGGAGTCAGGGTGGAAGATGGAGAAGGAATGCTGAGGAGGCCGTCAGTAACCCTTGAGGGTAACCCCCTTGTCTGGGAGGAGGAGTGACCTTGGGCCTGGGGCATGGGTGCTAGAGGGATTCTCTTACAACACACCCGGAGGAGTCCGGACCTGGATGCATGTGAGCAGGTTTAAGGGCAGTTGGAGAGAGTCAGCACATCCAGGAGATGGACTGGTGGGCTAGTGAAAGGGGCAGCACTAGTCAGGAAGCCTGGCAGTGCCTGAAGAGGTGGTGCTTGGATCAGTAGCCACAGGGATAGAAGCTGGACACTGTTTTTGCTACAAACCCCAAAGGACGCAGGGTCCCTGCCTGTAAAGGGGTTTTGCTACAAGATCTGACCGTTTCCTTTTTGCTACATCAATTATCAGTGTGCCAGCTAGGATTTCTGCAAGCAAATGTGCCGGAGGAAGGTAGGGGAGTGTATATAGACTGTACATAGCAAAGTTGCCCCTGAAGAGTTGTTCTAAGTCAAGGGGGCATCCCATAATATCCCCATTCCCTATCCAAGTTTTATCCCTTTAATAAAATACAAAAACAAGCATTGGACTGTTCCTTGACTCTGGAAGCCTGTGAAGATTTAGCGTGTCTGTCTGTACAGGGTGGGGGATCCCATTTCACTTGCAGCTCCTACGTGGGGTGCACTACATATTCATTCTTGATCTTGCTGAACTTTTATTTTCACAATTTATTTTGGGCTTTGTATACTTACTTTACTTCCTAGCTGCCTATGTATTGCACTTACTTATCTGATTTCAGAAGCTAAGCAGAGTCAGACCTGGTCAGTACTTGGATAGGAGACCACCTTGCTAGCTGCATAAATATTCTTTTTCCCTAGTGCTGACTATTTCTTTTGGAGCAGGAAAAATCACTATAAAAAGATTTGAGAAAAGGAGCTTTGCACCTAATCTGTCCAAAGTACTTGCTATACTTAAAATCCATCATACATACGATAAGGCTCTAATACATCAAACTCGCTAGCCACCTTCAAACACTCCTGGAAAGCGTGGGCTGACTTTTGTAAATGATTTGTTACTGAATATTAGACGTGCAATTCATTTATTTAGGAATCGAAATTTTGACAAAATATTTGTTATTCAGAGATTTGAATGTATCTGAATCACAATAGTAATGAATTTCAACGAATCCAAAATAAATTAAAATGAAAAACAAATTAATTTGTATTTATTCATTTCATTTGGATGACAAGATGCAATAGTTGGGGCCTTTTGTTAATGTTTGAAGCTTCCGAAATAACGTAACGAACGATCCAAATTAATTTCAATCCATTTGTTTGTTTTTTTCTAGTGAGAGTACCGTGAATTATAAAAAAAGCACTACATAACACATATGTAATAGAAACATATTACAATAAATAGTTATAGTAAGGTATAAAAGTGAAATAAGGATTCCTACTACTTATTGCAGATGGAGGTGATCTACCAGAATCTACAAACCAGGTTAGTACCAGGTCATGGTCTGTAGGATTGCTCCACCAGCAGGTGAGCAAGCCAGAGCCCAGTAGCAGTTATAGCAGGTAGGGAATCAAACAGAAGTGTAGCCAGTAAACAAGCCAAAGGTTGGTAACAAGTGTGATTGCAGGTTGGAATCAAGCAGAGGTGTAGTCAAGGAACGAGCCAAAATTCAGTAACGAGGGGTAGCAGAAATACAGATGGCAGCAGAAGTGACAAGAGAAAGATATTGGCTGGAGAGCACACAAAAATCTGGCAAACCTAAGTGCAAAGGCTTGACTTAAAGGGGAGTTCCAGGCCTTTTATGTTTATTAAAAGTCAGCAGCTACAAAAAGTGTAGTTGTTAACTTTTAATAAACAGACACTTACCTGCTCCACAGTCCAGTGAAGCAGCTGAACGGGGTGTCGCTCCTCTCCGCCGGTGCCTCCATTGCCACTCTGGGTACGCGCGGTGCATGCACGAGTCATGTTGCGCTCCCAGAGTGGATAGGCGATCTCCTGGAACCTGTTACCTGTCCCAGGAGATCGCCTAGAGGGAGGGGCTGTCTAAGGCAAAAGCGGAAGGAGGAAGTGGGACAGGAAGTCCCCCCCCTAATGAAGCCCCCACTCCCCCCCCCCCCCCCCCCAAAAAAAATGACATGCCCAATGTGGCATGTAAGGGGACAAGGAGTGCTTAAAGCAGAAGTTCCATTTTTGGGTGGAGTTCCGCTTTAAATTCGAAGTTCATGTGAGAAGCAAGAAGTTCAAGGTTCAGCAGGAACAAGGCAAAAGGCAAGATTATCTGAGGGATTGTCTAGGGAGCTGTCCAGCATCTCAGGTTGCTCAGCAAGAGACACCACCAGACACAGCAGATGTTGCAGGTTCAGACCCGGGTCTTGACACAAACACATATTAGAGCAGTTAACCCTTGCAGAGTGGGCTGTGCCCACACTGCAAGGGAGGACTTTTAGTTTTCCGTGTGTTGAATTTTAAGAATGTTAGTTTCATAACCATCATTACCGACTTATTGCTTTATATTTTGCTGCTTTGCTGTTGCTACATGACAAAACAACTCCCATTATATCTTTAGACAAGCTTAATAATAACACTCCAGGCAACTCTACAGTTAAAATGGAAATATTTTATTGATTGCAAAAACCTCTTTAAAAACAATTTAAAATAAAAGTTCCTTTCATCCCTATTCCTGTTGATTTACATATCTGCCAACACAATGTATACGTCTTTTTGTTTAATCCACATAACAGAGTTAATAAATTCTGAACCATCAATAGCACCTCTTTCTTTTGCAACAAAGTATATTATTTTTTGCATCCAAAAGCTGCCACTTTGTATAGGTAAAAGAATCCCTTTATGACCCCATGAGGAACAAACTGATGTTAATTGCACCAAATTAAACCAATTGAACAATAACCTATATTTAAAAAATGTATAATAATACAGGTAATTAGTATCCACATAAAAAGTAATAGCCAGGAACATTCCGAAGATGTAGGTAACCATTGCATATGTGCAGCATAAAATATCAACGCATTTTGCGATGGTCGCTTTTTCAGAAAAACAAAATGCATTCATATTGTACGCTGTGCAAATGCAACGGTTACCTTTTTCTCCAATTGCTTCCATTTGGTGCTTTTGGCTCAACAGTTTCTTCCTCGTGTTGTCATGAAGGGGTTCTTTTTACCCGTGGTTTATGATTCCGACCATACTTGACTCTTAGCTGATCCATTGCATAAATGTGCGCATTTTCCTTCAGCTATTTATACTTGAGGCTTTCAACTTTGCTATCTGCTGAGGTCTGTAGGCAGTACCTGGACAGGTTTATCCAGTGCTCAGCACAAGGATACAGGGGGGTGCCCTCTCTCCCGCTGCTAATTAATGTCATAGAATGGGTGTACCTCCCTGTGCCCTTTATCTGCCCCTTCCTTTGGCTGTCCATGGTTCACATGAAGTGTGCATTTCACATGCATGGCCAATTGTTTGCTTTCCAATAGTTAGAGGGTAGTTGCAAATGCATAGTGTCTTTTTGTGTCAACTCTGGGTGGATGGGACGGAGAGTGGGTATGTTGAAGCACAGTGTGACAGCAGACATTAAGCTGCAGCCCGCTGGTTGCCAGCACTGATCTAGAGTGTGCATGATGTGAGTGGGTGGCCTTCCACCTTTGCACCCAGGGCAGCTGCCCTCCCAGCCCACTCCTTGTCCTGGCCCTTTCTGTAGGAGATACGCTACTATACTTCAGGAATCTTGATTGCCATTTAAGACAATCTTCAGATAATTTAGAAAACACCCCTTTCTGTTCTTGGCCTGCACAAAGCATTGATCTCAACCCTATTTAACACCTTTGGAATGGATTGAAATGTTGATTAAGTCAGTTCCTTTTGTCCAACATTAGTACCTGACCTTACAAATGTTCTGTTGGTGAATGGGCACACATTTCCACAGATTCACTCCAAAATAAAATTAGTGGAAGGCCTTCCCAGAAGAGTGGAGACAGTTGTAGCCACAAAGTTGGAAATGGTGGGGGTGGGGTGAACAATGGTAATGGCTTTGTTGGTTTTGGAATGGGATGTTTAACAGGCTCAGATAGGTGTGATGGTCAGGTGTCTACAAGTATTTGCCCATACAAATCTGCCCAACAAATATTCAGCCAGGATGTTTTCCCAAGGAATTAATGGGATTCACACATCAGTTTCTACCTACATTCAATGTTTATTATGCAGGCAGTTGATGTCCAAGTTCTGCAAAATTCTAATTTGACGATGTGAAACTCATTTGAATGCCAAAGTACAGTAGAGGTTAATTTTCATATTCTTGTTTACATCTTCTGTACAAATCTTTGGGTGAATATTGTTAGAGGGAGATCATTCATTCTTCTTCTGTACTAATGCCCAATGCTGATGACAAGATGGGGCTTATGTACCAACTACCTTACCTATCATGTGATGCAAGTAGTTGGTCAACCCATCCCTGTTGAACTTGATGAAGGGTGCCCTCAAGCACACTGGAGGGTCATTGTCCAGAACCATTAATCAGACTGAGACAGAAAATGTAATAAAAAAAAAAGAATTATACCTTTTAATGTAATAGTAAAAAAAAAATGGTACAGATCAGTAAACTTAGTCAAAACATAGCCAGAGATCGGAAGCCAATGTGGGTAGTCAGACAAGCCAGTAATCAGGAAACCAGAGATAAGCGTAATTGGAGGCAGAACAACAGGACCAGGAACCAGAAGGGACGTCAGCCAGGCAAAGTCTTTCACAAGAACACAGCAGAGACTCTCCAGATATATTGACCAAGGTGAAGTCATGAAAGGAATGAACAAGGCAGTTTAAATTGCCAGAAGGGGCTGGCTGTGGGCGGGACTAATAAGCAGGAAATGATCACCAGGAGAGCCACTGTGGAAACCATAAGTGCTGACAATTATCCACCAACTAAGCAGTCTAAGCATAGAGGAGTGCTGCTGAGAGCCCAGCCCTGACAGTCATATGAATAAAGACTGCAGTAAGTACAACATAAAATAAGATTTTTAAGTGGGGGGGGGGGGGGGATATTGGAGAAATGGACTTTGGACGTTTTGGAGAATATTAGGAATCTTAGAGCTAGATTTCAAAGCAGCACGTCAACTGTACAAAAGCAAAGCAGTTGCATCAATGAGCAATAATTATTTGTCTTGCTATTGTTTGAATAGCACAAAGACCCAGATGCGAGATCTGGAAAGAGGAAAAAACAAGTTTTGGAAGAAGCGGAGCCTAAAATAAAAAATTGAAAAGCTAATATGCACCACAAAAAGGCTACAATAGTTTCTCTCTAGAAATGCAGTTAATATTGAAAGTTGTTTTACGCAAATTACTGCTCTGTGAGCTAATGGGGCTGAAGGAAATTTAAAACTGGCCATTTTAACCACTTGCCTACTGGGTACTTAAACACCCCTCCTGCCCAGGCCAATTTTCAGCTTTCGGTGCTCTCACAGTTTGAATGACAATTACTCAGTCATGCAACACTGTACCCAAATGATTTTTTTGTCCTTTTTTTCCCACAAATAGAGCTTTCCTTTGGTGGTATTTGATCACCTCTGTGTTTTTTATTTTTTGCGCTATAAATGAAAAAAAAAAAAAAAAACACACGAGAAAAAAAAATTTCTTTGTTTCTGTGTTAAAATTTTGCAAATTATAAATTTTTCTTCATAAATTTTGGCCACAATTTATACTGCTACATATCTTTGGTAAAAATAACCCAAATTAGTGGATATTATTTGGTCTTTGTGAAAGTTAGAGAGTCTACAAGCTGTGGTGCGAATCATACAAAATTGATCACATCTGATGTACTGGTGGCCGATCTCATTTCTTGCGAAGTACAAATACCCCACAAATGACCCCTTTTTTGAAAGTAGACATTCCAAGGAATTTAGTAAGAGGAATGGTGAGCTTTTTGATGTTGTCATTTTTTCCCACAATTCTTTTCAAAATTAAGTTTTTTTCTTTTATTTTAATTTTTTCCACAAAATTGTCATTGTAATAGGTTATTTCTCAAACGTGGCATGTGTATACCACAAATAATGCCCCAAAATAAAATTCTACTACTCCTGAGTATTACAATACCACATGTGGGACTCTTCCACAGCCTGGCCACAAAGAGAGGCCCAACATGCAGGGAGCACCGTCATGTGTTCTAGGATCATAAAATTACACATCTAACTTGTTGACTACCTATTACACTTTTGAAGGACCTGGAGCATCAGGAAAATGACACATGACACTGATGTGGCACTTATGACAGATGGCACAATACATGGCACTTATGACAGATGCCACTAATACATGGCACTGATGACACGTGTCACTGATGACAGATGCCACTAATATGTGGCACTGATGACAGATGGCACTAATATGTGGCACTGGTGACGCAAATATGTGGCACTGATGACACGTGACACTAATATGTGGCACTGATGACACGTGACACTGATAACAGATGGCATGTGACACTGACACGCGGCACTGACAGATGGCACTAATGTGGCACTGATGACAGATGGCCCTATGTGGCACTGATGACACATGGCACTATGTGGCACTGAAGACAGATGGCGCTTATAGGTGGCAGTGGGGACAGGTGGGCACTTTATTTTCGTTTTATTTTTTTTATTTTATTTTTTACACTAACCGCTGCATCTCTGCAGCGGTTCATCTCGCCCTCCTCACACGTTGTGTGTGTGAGGAGGGAAAGCCAGCGATGATCTCATATGTTTACATAGGAGATCATCTCTAATTTGGCAAGCCGATTGCGCTGTAAATGGCCGCTGTGATTGGCCGTTTACAGCGATCTGGTTAAGCGGCAGTCTGAAGCACATGTAGTTGACTCTCAAACTCTCCACCCAGTCATCAGACATCTGAGGTTCCACAAGGCTTAAGGCAAGAAACTTTATTTTTAGTTTCGAGGTTGTGCGCACATGGGTCAGAAACCATGAATCAGACTGAAACAGAAGTACAGTTAAATCACACTTGTTTAATAATAATAAAGGTAATCAGGTAAACAGTAAACGTAGTCAAAACATAGCCAGACTTCAGGAACCAGAACAGATAGTCAGACAAGCCAAAACATCAGCCAAAACATCAGGGAGCCAGAGAAGAACGTAGTAGAACAGCAAGCAGGATCCAGAAGGAATGTCAGCCAAGCAAGTCTTAAACAAGAACACAGGAGATAGTCTCTAGAGATGTCACCAAGACAAAGGCAGAGATCATCTGGGCTGGACGGCTTAAGTAGGCAGGACCGACGAGCAGGATATCATTAACAGGTGAGTCACTGTGGAGAGATAGGAGCTGGCAATTAGCCGACAACTGAGCAGCCAATTTTGAGAAGGAAGGGCTGAGCCCAGCCCTGACAACATGTCTCTCCGGAGCCCTGTAAGATAATAGGGAAACTCAGCTACTGTCTGTATACTCAAGTCAACTGCCCACCTCCAAAAAAGTTTTTCTATGTACTCAGATTAACATAGCAGGAACAGTGATCAAAGAGTGGATTTAGCATGTAAATGTGTTAGAAGTTTTTGAGTTAATTAATATTTTAAGTGATAAAAGTTTCTGAAAATATATGTAAGTTATATGTACGGTAATAAGTAATGGTCTCTGAAGGTCACAGAACAACAGAACGTATAGGGAGGAGTGGTTTTGCTGAGTAGGTATTTCTATTTTTGAGTTAGTCAGGACAATGGGTGGAGTTATGCTACTTATCTATAGACTGAACCATATTGGGTATATATGCAAATGTGGGCATTATTAGGATATGCTGACATAACATCATGAAAAGTATAAGAATGGAGTAGGATTATGAGAGTGAGGGGAGATCGGTGGGAAGAGAAGGAACGCTATACTTTGAAAATGTAACACCAGAAGTACCACCTTAGAAGCCAAAACCATGCCATATGTTACCAGATGTCAATCTTGTCTTTGCTTATCCTTCTGAACAATAAACCAACTATTGGACGAACGAAGGATTCTTCAATTTCTATTCCTTAAAGTACGTTCGAAATGCCTTGGAAGAAGACATACATATCTCCGCTACACATCCTTTAGGAGAAGGAATACTGATTCACATATTACACAAAGACTTTGCTATTTATTAAGAAACGCCCCTGTAAGTATAGTAGAATACTAGAGTATTATGTATTTTACTGGGAAGTGTAGAGTATGTAGAGTTTCCATTACATTTTACGTTTCTACTCTCTACTCCACTTTCTTTCAAAATGAAATAAAAGTACAGAAGCATTAATGAAACATACCTGTAAGACAAGTGGTGGTGTCAGAGGAAGGTGGGGTCACCCGTTTACGTCACCGGGTGGCTCCGCCCTCAGCTATATAACAGCTGTCAAAGCATGAAGTGTGCAGTGTGCAGGAGCCTCCCATGGAGGTGGAGTTTTTTTTTCGGTTCATCGGGCAGCGTGAGATAGATTTAAATCATGGGACATTTTCATTTATTTTTTAATAAAGGACTTGTCCCAAAGTGTCTCATGTCATTTTTTACTTTTTATTTTATTTTTATTTATTTTTTTTTTACACTTTTTTTGTGAATTGGTAGGGGTGTAATGTACAATTCACATGGGGGGGGGGGGGGCCAGGGTCTGGGGGTCCCCTTGTTAAAAGGGGCTTCCGGATTCCGATAAGCCCCCCAGACCTCATACCCCTAACCACTGGGCAAGGGTTGTGGGGATGAGGCCCTTTGGGGGGTTACTCCAAAGCATCCTCCCCATGTGGCCTGGTACGGTTCAAGAGGGCGTGGGGGCACTCTCTCGTCCCCTCCTCTTTTCCTGCAGCCTGTCAGGTTGTGTGCTCAGATAAGGGCCTGGTACGGATTTGGGGGGGGGGGGCCCTACGCCATTTCTTTTTAAATTTTGGCGCAGGGTTCCCCTTAAAAATATACCGGACCTAAAGGGTCTGACATGGATTTAAGGGGGACTCCTACGGCACTTTTTAAAAACAATTTGGCATAGAGTTCCCCTTAATATCCATACCAGACCTGAAGGGCCTGGTATGGATTTTCGGGGGGCCCCCACACATTTTACATTTTGGTTTGGGGTTCCCCTTAGTATTAATACCAGACCGATAGGCCTGGTAATGGACTGGGGGGGGGGGGGGGACCCATGCCGTTTTTTTCAATGAGTTTCATCTATATTGAAGGGATCCGACAATTCATTATAGCCGCGATCAGTTTTAAATTACATTTTTCCCTGAGCTCCTCTGGTGCGCCTGTTTCTGTTACATTGAAGAATGTTCTAGAGCTAGTGGGTACAGGTTAGGAAGAGCTGCCTGATTTATGGGGCCTCAGCCAAACCCCAGTATTTGGCTGGTAGGGGGCAGAACCTACCTCATAAATAGTCATGAGTCCTGCCAGCAGGACAGTCGGATGGAAGATGGAGATGCAGTGCTGAGAGAGGGGGGGGGGGTCACTTAGTCTGGAGGGTCGAAGCTTAGGTGCTGGAAGCGTCCTGCCATTATACACGGAAGGAAGAGAGGACAGCATGAGTAGATTAGCACTGCTGGGGACTAACAAGGGGAAGATTGCAACATGTAGCCAGTATCCCTGAAGACAGTAATGTGCTTAAGTCTTCATCCTTGCCCGGGATATATCCTGAGAGTCAGCCTGATGGACCGATGAAAAGTCACTCTGGAGGACTGGTGTGGAGAGTTAGCCTGGAGGGCTGGGGAAAGGGGCAGCTGCAGCTAGGTGGGCTGGCAGTACCTGAAGAGGAGAAGTGCAAGCTGTTCACTGTATTTTTGCTACACAAGAGAGGCTACAGGTTCCTGCCTGTAAAGGGCCATTGCGAAATTCTGACTGACAACTTTCCCTACTGTTAAACTCCCTATACATTGGAAGATGAATGCTTTCTGGATTGCTCTGTTTAGAGACACTAAACATATGCAAATACAAATTTAACATTTTTTACTGGATAATAAACCCCACCACCTGGTGTGGTTTGGGATACTCTGAAGGCCTTTATCAGGGGGATGTGTATCAAGAAGATAGCCACAATTAAACAGCAGACAATGGGGAACAGACGCCAGTGTAGCGGTAGACAAAGCAAATGGAGAATTCCTACAACCTCCCACACCGGACAGTGAAAGAAAATGGAAGGATGCACAAAATATATACCGCACTATTCATACCCAACAAGCAGAAAAAAATGCTTCTTTACCTCACAAACATACTTTGAAGAGGGGAAAAAAACAGGTCATATGTTATCAGTAATAGCCAAATCGCAACAACCGTCACCAATCATACAACGCCTAGCGGTGTCACCAACACAGGTAGCTATGGACACACCCTCAATTATGAAGGGATTCTGTACCTTTTTTTTTAGGATGTATATTCCTCAGAGGTGAACTATCCCGAAGCCACCTTAACTCAATTCTTATATGAAATCCCACTCCTGACAATACAGGGAGAAGACAAAAAGCTGTTAAATGTACCTCTATCTCTAGAGGAATTGCAACTTGCCCTAGCGACATTCCCTAATTCTAAGGCCCCAGGAAATGATGGCCTCCCCATTGAAATGTACAAGAAATTTGGAGGCATACTCCTACTGGAGTTGCTTCATACAATCAAGGAAGTGCATGCTAATGACTCCTTACCAGACTACATGTACGAGGCAGTGGTGGTGATCCTGTTCAAACCCGGGAAGGATCCAGACCAACCTGAGTCATACAGGCTCATAGGACTTTTAAATAACAATCTAAAATTGATTATTAAAGTCCTCGCTACACGGTTGTCCAAGGTGGTGACAAATAGTGCACCTGGATCAATCATGATTTATATCCAACAGGTCCACAGCACACAACCTTCACAGATTATATCTAAATATGCAGATTCCAACAGATAATCAAAGAGCTATCCTTCCACTAGAAGCTGCTAAGGCATTTGATAGTGTAGAATGGAATTATCTTTGGAGGGTGCTGGAGAAATTCAAGAGACGTTTATTTCTTGGATTAAACTATTATATAGGGCACCGAAAACTTGCATTAGAATAACACATTATCCCCCTTCTTTCATCTACGCCGGGGAACAAGACAGGGTTGCCCCCTATCCCCATTGCTCTTTTCTTTGCCCATAGAGCCTCTGTCCACTGCCATCAGGGGAAGCCCAACCATATATGGCTTTAAAAAGGAAAGATTTAGAAGATAAAATAGCCCTGTATGCAGACGACGCGCTCATTTTTTTGGGCGACACACCTGCCTCTAACAAATCTCATGGAGTTAATCTGCAAATTTGAAGCCTTCTCAGGGTTCAAAATAAACTGGGACAAATCCACACTGTTAACACTTGATCCCCTTGTATCGCCTCTTCCCTCAGCAGCAGACCAGATCAGAGTGGTAGATACATTTAGGTATAGTTATTTATCCCGACCTGGAACTCTATGTTAAACTTAATGTAAATCCCCGGATTAAAAAAATTCCAGGAAAAAGCAGCTAGTTGGATTATATTATCCCTCTTAGTTGTGGGAAGATGTAATCTGATTAAAATGGTCTGGGGTCCACAACTTTTGTATGCGCTCCACAATGCCCCCATTTGGATTCCTATTCATGTATTAAAAAAAAAATGCAACACTATACTGTATTCCGTTCCTTAAAATGGAGGAAACAAGTGCCACGTATCAAATTGGAAACGTTACAAGAGGCAAAGGACTTGGGCAGGCTAGCAGTCCTGAACCCATACTATTACTTCATAGCTGCACAATTGCAGCACCTAACGGGATGGCAGCACCTGGGTCCTCTGACCCCACAAGCAATATTGTACACATACTACTTTCGAGTGAGGGCCTTGTGGAGTGCATAGAAGCAAGAGAATTCAGAAAAATACCCGAGTACCAAACTATGATACTTCTATATCAAATATGGACCAAGGCCAAACAACATTTTCAATATGCAGGATACTCAATGGTCTCGTATCTGGAGCAATAGCAACTTTCCTGAATTATATAAATTGCAGGGCTTTTCCACGTGGTCTAGGTGCGGGGTGGTCTACGTCTCACAGTTATACCAAGGTGGCCTCCTATGGGATTTTCAATCCCTGAGGGAGGAATATGTTCTACCAAATGTCTTGTTTTTCCAATACCTACAACTTAGACATGCCATTTCAGCACAAGCTACACTGTCCACATGGGAATTAACTAGACCCTCGGTGCTAACACGGCTAGTAACATCATTGTCTAGGAAAGGACAGATATCATCTACGTATCACTCCCTAATATCTTAGGTATGCAAAGCAATGACACTAAAGTGCAGGACAAGCTGGGGAGAGGCTATATACATAACAGGTGAGGAATGGTCTGCTATAATGGAGAATGTACCCAAAGTGTCACTTTCCTCTTCTCAAAAACTCACACAACTATTCATTATACACCAAACTTACCCTACCCCGTATAAATTACATAAATGGCATAGAAGAGATGATCAATTTTGTCATTGTTGCAAGATAGATAACGGTACTCTTATTAACATTCTCTGGAAGTGCCTGAAACTGCAAAGGTATTGGTCTGATGTAATTAACTCTTAACAAAATATGGAATCTTACATTTGCAGTTGACCCCAAGCTGTGTCTGCTGGGGTGCCTAGAAGAGGAATTGCACACGCCGCACACCTACATCGCTATTCTCAGAGTTCTGTTTATTGCCAGAAAAAGTATAGCTAAAAGATGGCTCTCGGTGTTAACGCCAACACACGGAGTGGGTTAATGCCATAAATGACACCCTATTGAGGAAGAAGTTGGCATACCAACACAGAGGTAGCTCAACAAAATTTAAAAATATATGAGATCCCTGGTTGGAGGTGCCAGGTTTGGCCCCCTTCCAACTGGTCCATCCAGAACAGAGTAGTTGATGTCAGGACATAGCCACCCGCCCCCTCTTAAGAGGATAGAAGCTGTTTATACAAGGTGGGTGAAGGATGGGATGGTGACCTAGAGACTCAGAATGTGGATTAATCTGAAATAATATTCCTGATGAGGAGATGTCTTGCTCTGTAGTGACAAGTTATATGGTTTAATTTTATAAGAGAGTTATTAGAAGAATTAGGGGAAATAGGGAGTAGGGGGAACAGAAAACCAAAAGGACAAGTTTACCAAAAAGGAAATTTACTAAATGATAGATACTGTTATATACATGTAGAGATTTGTCTTTTTACATGGACTGTAATTTCACATAATATAATAATGCATGAGAAGAAAAAATGATGATGTATGTTTTTGTTCAATGGAAGAGTTTTGTTTTTTTCTTTGTTTTATATATAAAAATAAATTCTGATTGACAGTCTGTCAGATCAACTAACAGTGATTTGGCTGAAGCTTGTGCAGGAGGAAAGTAGAGGAGACTGTATATAGGAAGATGTCCCTGAATATGTTGCTGAAATTTTGCTGAAGTCAAGTGGGCACCCCATAACCTCCCATTCTTTTCCAAGTTTTTAACCCTCAAATACCAAAAACACGGCGGGTTCTGACTCTGGAGTGCCTATGAAAATTCTGTGTGCCTGGCTGTGCAGGAGCGGGGGGATCCAATGTTGGCAGCAGTCCCTATGGGGGGTGTGCTACACATAGATTGGAAAAAGAACATTGATGGGGCATTTTCTTCTCCTACTGGCCACAGTCTGGGCCCCCTAAAGCCTTTAGGACAGGAAACTTGCCCTTTGTTTAGAAAGTTTGTTAGACAATAGGGAACACCCTGCCACTGTCTGTATACTCAGGTCAACAGCCCACCTACATCATAATGATTTTTACAATACCTCTCTACAGTACTAATATCACTGAACAATATGAACTATTCCTCACTGATCCCAGCGCCCAAAAGGAAAGCAAGTTCTCAAAATCTCGTCCAATTAACAGCTGCTATCATTAATTAAATTACCAATAATATAGACATAGTATAAATCAACCCTCATCCTTCATGACATTACACTATATTGACAGTGCTAAAATAAAAACATTTTACAATCCAATGTGCATAAAGTATATAAAAACAGAAAAAAAAAAAAAAAAATTATATATATATATATATATATGTATGATGACAGTTTCTCAAGGAATAGAATGCACCAAAAAGTTTTTATTGAAAGTCCAAACACAGGTGTTTAAATGTCATCCATTGTAGTATTCCCGAGGTGATGAAAAAAGATAGTCCATCTCCCAGTGAAAAACACCAGTGCGTAGTAACTTCACACTACGTGACACCCCTTATGGTCAAGCACTTACCAGAACTTAAAGGGTTACAGGCACATCACAAAACACATTGGTTACTCAGATTCCTCGTAATAATGCTTCCAATCAAACCAAATGCCAATGCAGTTGTCAGCACGAATAGTTTAAACTCGCTCTGTCTTTGGTTCAATAGTACTCCATTCAGCATAGATTCACATGTAGGAAAAATAAAAATATTCCATAGTGCAAACCATTTTATTTATTCAAAATTCTCATGCGCTTAATAAAAACATACGTACACAATGTACAATTCATCAGGTCATTAATCATACGCAGAGCGATCAGGTTTGTCTCACCGCAGTCCTGAGATGCAAAGCTAGTAATCGTTCTCAGCGTCCACGGCGGATCCCGGGTAAAATTTCAAACCTCCTCCCTTGTGATGACGTACGGCTGCTAAGTCACGCCCATACGTGTTTCGTCACTACGTCTCCGTCTGTGGGCGTGACCAAGCAGCGCAGCTCATACGTTTATGTACAAGACCGGCGGCGCGCTGATAGGGGGACATGGCTCAAAGACACTCCTCCATCCAACCTCTACAGTACCTTGCGAAAGTATTTGGCCCCCTTGAACTTTTCAACCTTTTGCCACATTTCAGGCTTCAAACATAAAGATATAAAATTTTATTTTTTTGTGAAGAATCACCAATAAGTGGGACACAATTGTGAAGTGGAACGAAATCTAAATGGATATTTTAAACTTTTTTAGCAAATAAAAAAACTGAAAAGTGGTGTGTGCAAAATTATTTGGCCCCTTTACTTTCAGTGCAGCAAACTCACTCCAGAAGTTCAGCGAGGATCTCTGAATGATCCAATGTTGTCCTAAATGACTGATGGTGATAAATAGAATCCACCTGTGTGTAATCAAGTCTCTGTATAATTGCACCTGCTCTGTGATAGTCTCAGGGTTCTGTTGAAAGCGCAGAGAGTATCATGAAGACCAAGGAACACACCAGGCAGGTCCGTAATACTGTTGTGGAGAAGCTTAAAGCCGGATTTGGATACAAAAAGACTTCCCAAGCTTTAACCACTTCAATACAGGGCACTTAAACACCTTCCTGCCCAGACCAATTTTGAGCTGTCGCACTTTGAATGACAATTGCGCGGTCATGCTACACTGTACCCAAATGAAATTTTTATCATTTTTTTCCCACAAATAGAGCTTTCTTTTGGTGGTATTTGATCACCTCTATGGTTTTTATTTTTTGCGCTACAAATAAAAAAATACCGAAAATTTTGAAAAAAAAATGTTTTTTTTTTGTTTCAGTTTCAAAACTTTGTAAATAAGTAAGTTTTCTCCTTCACTGATGGGCACTGATGGGGCTACACTGATGGGCACTGATAAGGCGGCACTGATGGGCACCAATGATGTGGCACCAATGAAGTGGCACTGATGAGGTGGCATTGATGGACACTGATATGTGGCACTGATAGGCGGCACTGATATGTGGTAAAAATTGGCACTGATAGCTGGCACAGATGGGCATGGATAGGCGGCACAGATGGGCATGGATAGGGGGCACAGATGGGCATGGATAGGGGGCACAGATGGGCATGGATAGGCGGCACAGATGGGCATGGATAGGCGGCACAGATGGGCATGGATAGGCACTCATAGGCGGCATTGGTGTTATACTGTACTAATGGATGCCAATCAGTGCCAAACAATAATGCCAAACAATGCATGCCAATCAGTGATGCCCATTGTGGGCACTGATTGGCATCCATTATGGGCACTGATTGGCATCCATTGTGCTGACTGGCATCCCTGGTGGTTTAGGGAAGATTACCTTTTCCCTGGTGGTCTGGTGGCGTCCCTGGTGGTCCAGTGTGGGCATCCTCGGGGGGGGCTGTGCTGATAATCGATCGGCACAGACCCCCCCTGTCAGAGGACGTGAGTGAAGAAAAGCCGATCACCGGCTCTTCCCATTTACACTGATCAGCCGTGATTGGACACGGCTGATCACGTGGTAAAGAGTCTCCGGAGACTTTTTACCGAGATCGTAGTTGCCGGGTGTCAGAGTGACACCCCGCAACAATGATCGCCGCGATGCGCGCCCCCGGGGGCGCGCAGCGGCTCATAATCCTGATCACGTCATATGACGTCCGATCAGGATTATGAAACCACTTTGCCATCGTCAATTCCCTATAGGGCGGGCGGCAAGTGGTTAAACATCCCAAGGAGCACTGTGCAAGCGATCATTTTGAAATGGAAGGAGTATCAGACCACTGCAAATCTACCAAGACCTGGCCGTCCCTCTAAACTTTCAGCTCAGACAAGGAGAAGACTGATCAGAGATGCAGCCAAGAGGCCCATAATCACTCTGGATGAACTGCAGAGAACTACAGCTGAGGTGGGAGAGTCTGTCCATAGGACAACAATCAGTCGTACACTGCACAAATCTGGCCTTTATGGAAGAGTGGCAAGAAGAAAGCCATTTCTCAAAGATATCCATAAAAAGTCTCGTCTAAAGTTTGCCACAAGCCACCTGGGAGACACACCAAACATGTGGAAGAAGGTGCTCTGGTCAGATGAAACCAAAATCGAACTTTTTGCCCACAATGCAAAACGATATGTTTGGCGTAAAAGCAACACAGCTCATCACCCTCAACACACCATCCCCACTGTCAAACATGGTGGTGGCAGCATCATGGTTTGGGCCTGCTTTTCTTCAGCAGGGACAGGGAAGATGGTTAAAATTGAGGGGAAGATGGATGCAGCCAAATACAGGACCATTCTGGATGAAAACCTGTTTATCTTCCAACAAGACAATGATCCCAAACATACAGCAAAATCTACAAAGGAATGGTTCACAAATAAACGTATCCAGGTGTTAGAATGGCCAAGTCAATGTCCAGACCTGAATCCAATTGAGAATCTGTGAACAGCAGTTTTCAGCTCTTTCCACAAATGCTCTCCATCCAACCTCACTGAGCTCGAGCTGTTTTGCAAGGAAGAATGGGCAAGAATTTCAGTCTCTCGATGTGCAAAACTGATAGAGACATACCCCAAGCGACTTGCAGCTGTAATCGCAGCAAAAGGTGGCTCTACAAAGTATTAACGCAAGGGGGCCGAATAATTTTGCACGCCCCTCTTTTCATTTTTTTATTCGTTAAAAAAAGTTTCAAAAATCCAATAGATTTCGTTCCACTTCACAATTGTGTCCCACTTGTTGGTGATTCTTCACAAAAAATTTAAATTTTATATCTTTATGTTTGAAGCCTGAAATGTGGCAAAAGGTTGAAAAGTTCAAGGGGCCCGAATACTTTCGCAAGGCACAGTATATGCAACTTACAGGACTAAAAACAGCAGGGCATACAGAGCTAAATAGACTCATTGATGTTGTGGGAACCAGATTAAAATGGTAGAGTATTAAGGACATGTGGCCAGGCCACTGACCAAACAGTCCACTTTCAGGGCTCCGTTGACCACTTTAATTCCAAGTTCAGTTTCTATACAAAATAGGTTACTCTTGCAGGGGTTCTCAACATTCCTCTTTCAATGCTACAAAACAACTCAAAATGCTTCATTCAGCCTCCTGGCTTACTCAAGCACTGATGCTCTGGCCCTCAGGCTTAGGGCCACTGCCTAACAGTATAAACAAATGTCCACACCTATGTAGCACAGTCCTCTAAGAGACTGCTTAAAATTACCTGTTCATCTGCACTGCCATGACCTGATGAACATTCCAACCCACCTGACACTCTGGGTTCTGACATCCCTGCACTACCTTAAAGTAATAAATCAGATAACTCTGTGTATTTACATTCTGATAATATTTACTAGAGCAGATTAAAAGGGATGTTGTCACAAAGAGGAGGTACTAGATCTGCTGAGTCTTGGGCAACAGCACCGACTCAGCTAAAGAATTCCCCAAGATAACCCTAGGCAAGATGTTACCAAGTAAAACAGTAGATTATATACACTTCCTCAATAAAGTACTGCTAGCACCTGTAAGGATAAATACAGCTAATTGATTATACTGACAACTTCTGAAAAAGAGAAACCTTGGAAAGCCTATTAACTGTTATCCTGTTGTGGGGTCTGACGTATAAGGTAATGGTATAAGGGCCCTTTATAGCAGTGATGACAATAACATCCCCAATGCAGATCTGATGGTCTTCACTGGCACATAGGAGCTCATTAACTTTGATTCAATAAGGTGTCGTAGCAAGCAGTAGGTTTTCTTATAATGAGGAAAGCTAAAAAGGTGTCTATGCTCAAAGTACAGTAAAGTATTCCTAAAGTAGAGATGTCTGTGCAAAGTGTCCCAGAGAAACAGTGATAAAGGACTTGTAAAGATTGGGCAATTGCCCTCTCACCAACGACCAGGCCGATACGATTTATTCCACACAGTAGCTTATGTAGCGACACTCATGCAGCAGATCCGCCGTATCACTCTCCCGATGTGAAGCTCCATACATAGGTTGGCAGGCGACCAGAGTGGTCAGGATGGATATCAGATGAACACCATCATCTGGGTTGGAATGTTGTACAACCACATGGTAGGCCGCGACCCCTCTCTCCATGCACGGAGAGGTCCATTTCAAGTCAGGCCCAGGAGGAAGAGCTCTGTGCAGGCTTTTGCTTCTTTTATAGTTACTCCCAGCAATCTCCCTGATGGTAGCAAAAATTCCTGGAATAAGTAGTCCAAGTGCATAATCATACGAAGCAATTATCAGTCTGAGGAACTACTCATCCCACAATCCCTTTTGTCTGGCTCACAAATATGATGTAAATTGATAAAACTGAGCACTAGAGGGAAATACCGGAGTATCACTGTACAGTTGTAGTCCATATTGCTACAGCTATAACAGGCCTTTTCAGCAAGGAGCACATGGAAAAGAAAACATGAAACCAAAGAAAATACCCAGTTCAACTTACCAACAGGCCTGCAACCAAACAAATTATCCTGTCTGACAGTTTGTGTTAAAATCAGGGTTTTTGGTTTGCACATAATACATGCATAAGCTGCAGAGCCACTTCATGGCACCCCAATATGCTGTGGTCCTAACTCTATAAATTTGTGAGAGCCTCCAAAGTAGAAGCACAGGCATAATAATGGATAGATAGAGGGCAGCTAACCTTGGAAGGAGGGGGAAGAACCCCTTAAAGGAGAATAAAAAAAATAAAAAAAATGGTTAATTAAATCCACAAGGGATTTTTTTTTTTTACCACTACTATTCATTTATATTGGCTTTTAAAATTTACAAATGCAGCAATTTAGAATTTGGATGAAAGGTTTAGCACTGGGAAACACTTATTGAAAGATAAAAAAGTGCATTTTATATACAACTATATAGATCAGACCAAAATGAGGGACAAATGAGAGGGAAATAGGGACAGAGCGACATTGCTCCAAATCAGGGACAGTCCCTCAAAATCAGGGACAGTTAGGAGCCATGGACACAGGGTTCAAAGACATACCCCACTGCTGTACGTTTACAAGGGGTGTGTATACAGGTGGCTGCAGGGCAGGGAATTAGACATGAGCATTTTGTTTCATTCCGAATTTAAATTCGGACGAATTTTCATTATTCAGACATTCGGATGCATCCGAATTACAATGCTAACGAATTCAACGGAATTCGGACGAAATTCGAATCAAATTCAAAAAATGACCCGAATTTGGAGCCATGTATCTCGGGGCCACTTGTAGCTAGAAACCCCAAATTTGGTATGCAAACACAGTAGAACTAGTACTACAACATCTGAGTGCCACGTGACCAAGTTGTGGATTGTCCACTTGCCACGTCACCTGCCACCAAGTGACCCCAGATATGGGCAATATGCCAAGTACTTTTCTGCAGCAGAGAATGAAATTTTGCGAACCGATTTTGGGGCCACATATCTTGGGGCCACTTATAGCTAGAAACCCCAAATTAGGTATGCAAACACAGTAGACCTAGCACTACATCTCCAAATGTGGGGTTTCTAGCACCAAGCGACCCCCGAGATAAGTGGCCCCAAATTCGGGTCACAAAATGTCAAGCACTTTTCTGCAGCAGAGAATTACATTTTGCGACCCCACTTTGGGGCCACATATCTCGGGGTCAATTATAGCTAGAAACACCAAATTTGGTATGCAAAACACAATAAAACTAGCACTACAGTATCTTCAAATTTGGGGCTTCTAGCACCAAGTGCCCCCGAGATACGTAGCCCTAAATTCAGGTCGGAAAATATTTTGGAATCATGTTTGAAATCATTTTGAATCCGGTAGAAATATTTTCGAATGTGACCGATTTTTCGAATTTGGTAGAAAACTAAACCCGAAAACGAATTTAATGAATATAACTAAACTAAATTAATGAATTAAAATGAAACAAAACAAATTTTTTCCTTTTGCACATGTCTACAGGGAATGCCTCTGCCACCTACGATTGGCTGACTGCTTTGACAGCTTCCTGGTGGGATAGCTAAGGCGGGTTCAGACTCATTTACAAACACACCTGAGCTCATCCCTGCTCGAGGAGGGTTGAGTCTTGAACAATAGTCACTTCTCTAACAAAAGCCCTGCACATAATGCTGGTTATCCACAAAACCTGGACCCAGAATTTGAGACTTTATCCCTCCTAAGTCTCTATAAAACCTCCAAGCAGATGTTAAATTCCCTGCCCTGCAGACAAAAACAGGAGTAAAGTATGGCACCAGTCACATAATAAACCTATACTGGCTTTCTTTGAATCCCCTGGAGCTCCTGTTCTCAAGCATGTAACACAACCATCAAAAGGACAAAAACCCTGTTCGCAGCTTTAGCTAGTACTATCAGAATGGATAATAGCATCACCTCTACGATTCTGCGGTAGCCTCTAAATTTGATAGGAAGTGTCACAGATGACAAGATGACATTACAAGAGCTTCTTATATGTCACCCTTAATAAGGCCAATAATGAAGAAAAGGACAAAAATAGATTTCTTTATATTTTTATTTCTGGTAGTAAAAGTGACAATCAGATCAGCCTCACAGACTGGGCAGACAGGCCGCTAATGAGGAAGACAAGATTACTGTAGATCCATCACTGACAAGGGAAGGGAGTCACGAAGCTGGTTCTGTGCCAAGTAAACTTTAAGCAGAGACAGAGGATGTAATGTGACCAGACTGATGCGATATTACAATGTTATATTACATATATTGTTGGCCATTATGCTCATCAGTGCAGAAGAATGCAACACTTGCTTCAATACCAGACACATCTGGCAAGTATAACTTCACCTATAGCAGCTCCCTTAAGGCAAGCTGGCCTACTAGTACTTAATATACAATTCTTTGGTTACTAGTCAAGGTGGCACAAGGGACTGAGTGAGGATAAAAGTGTAACCCTTGTCTTTAGGAGTATTGGGCATGGACTGTAGCACATCTGATGAGTTTGCTGTAAAAGTTCAGAGGCTGGACAGGCAGTAAACAATATGCACAATCCAGAGACAGTCTGTTGTCAGGGCACACCACACATAAGATGCAATCCCGAGAATGGGGTCAAGGCAGGCTATTAGCATCAGAATTAAAAGGCATACAATACGAGGCCAGTGTAGAAAAAAAATAGACAAAGCGATGGTTCCTGGTCAGGTGGCATGAGGGCCTGAGTGAGGATGAACAAAAAGTGTACCTGTGGTCTTCAGAATTATCAGGCATGTATTGCGGCACAGGTGGTAAGCTTCCTATAACAAAGTTCAGAGGCTGGGAAGGCAGCAAACAATATGCACAATCCAGAGACAGTCTGAGGTCAGGGCAGGCAGCAGACAAAACGCAATCCAGAAATAGTCCATGGTCAGGGCAGGCTACAATGGCCAGAATTGTCAGAAACAATCAGCTATTGTTTCTAGTCAGGTGGCATGAGGGACTGAGGAAGTATAAAGGAAAAGTTTATCTGTGGTTTGTAGGAGTATCAGGCATGGACTGTGGCACAGCTTGTGAGTTTCCCGTAACAAAGTTCAGAGGCTGGGCAGGCCGCAGAAAGTAAGCTCAATCAAAAAGACATTCCGAGTTCAGGGCAGGCAGCAGACAAAATGTAATCTGGAGACAGTCAGAGGTCATGGCAGGCAGTAGATACAGGTCACAGACAGTCCAAGGTGAGACTACCATGGTCAGAATTAAGGTTCAAAGCACATGGTACAAGGCCAGTGTAGAGGAAAACAAAAAAACTTGTAAGACAGAGAGGGTAAACAAAGAGTGTACCTGTGGTCTTCAAGTGAATCAGGCATGAACCGTAGCACAGCTGGCGAGTTTCCCCACAATTAAATTCAGAGGCTGGGGGAGGTCGTGCAGGCAGCAGATAAGAGCAATCCAGAGACAGCCCAAGGTCAGGGCAAGTAAAAGATGAAGCGTAATCTAGAGAAAATTTGAGGTAAGGGCAGGCAGCAGACAATGCATCATTTAGGGTCAGGCAGCAGACAATACAGTAATGCAGGAATAATCTAGGGTCAAAATCAAGGTTCAAGGCTTATAGTACAGTGTAGAAAAAAAATATATAGATCATAAAATGTTCAGAGTGCCAGAAGTGCTTCAGAAATCAAGCCAGAGGAGGAGGAGGTGGAATAGGTGCATGAAGCTTCTGCCTAGTAATGCAATAAATTGTGCAAGGAGAATGCCGCTGCTGGTTTCAGGAGTAGAACATCTTTGCCAGCAAAGGAGATGCAGGCTGGGCAGTAGAGAAGAGTAGAAGCTTGTTTGTAGTGTCATGTTTTACGAAACCGTTCCTCTGTATGTTATTCTGCAGCCATGAGATCTTTCATTAGTTGAAATTCTTTGATCTTGGCAAACCAAGTCTTAATGGGGGGGGGGGGGGGGGTTGTTTCCAGAATAGTGGGACAGATGTTTTTGCATGAGAGATTTGTGACCAGAAATCTTTAGGACCCACACAGGACCAAAAAACATGACGCATGGAGCCCACCTCCCTTTGACATCTCCAACATAACAAGTAGCTCTGGGAAAAGGATTGATGTAAGGTTTTGGGGACTCTATAGCATCTAATTAGGATTTTGTATAGTTTCTTGAATCTTACTAGAGAAAGAGGCCTTATGAGTTATCTGTATAGTCCCATCCCTCTGCTGTTCTGTAAAAGTAATACCTAAATCACATTCCCATTTGAAAAGGTCCTCTGGAGGCAACAAGTTCTGCAGATGTGATAATATTCAACTGCCTTTTTTTTTACTGCGGCAGCCCCCCGGCTGTCCAAGCGAATGAGCCAGTAGTCTTCACAAGAGATTGTCTTCTTTCATTTAAAAAAAACTGGAAAACACCCTCTGCACTACAATTGTCACAAGTAAAGTTGTACCGAATTCAACTTCTTGGTCTTATTAACCACTTAATGGCCAGACAATTTTTTGCTATAGGGCACTGCATCACTTTAACTGACAATTGCGAGCGACGTTGTATCCAAACAATTTTTTTTCCCCCCCAGCAAATAGAGCTCTCTTTTGGTGGTATTTGATCACATCTGCAGTTTTAATTTTTTGTCTATAAAACAAAAAAGAGCAACAATAAAAAAAAAAAAAAAAAAAAAAAAAACACACAACAATATGGTTTACTTTTTGCTATAATAAATATCCTAAAAAATAATTGCAAAAAAACAAAACACATTTCTTCATCAGTTTAGGATAATATGTATTTAGCATATATTTTTGGTAAAAAAAAAAAGGCAATAAGCTATATTGATTGGTTTGCGCAAAAGTTATAGCATCTACAAAATAGGGGACAGATCTATGGCATTTTTATTAATTGATTTTTTACTAGTAATGGCAGCGATGTGCGATTTTTAGCAGGACTGCAACATTGCGGCGAACAGATCGGACACTTTTGACACCTTGGGGATCATTGACATATATACAGCAATCAGAGCTAAAAATATTTTATAAATGTCACTGGCAGGGAAGAGGTTAATACTAGGGGGAGATCAAGGGGTTAAGTGTTCCCTAGGGAGGCGTTTCTAACTGTAGGCGGCAGTGTACTGACTGGAGGAGAGGGATCGCTGTTTATGATCACTAGGAACAGCAGATCTCTCTCTACTCCCCTGTCAGAACGGGGATCTGTTTGTTTACATATACAGATCCCCATTCTGGCTCTCTGTGGAGTGATCGCTGCCGCACTCATCGGCTCCAGCGCCGCTCGTCCCCTATCGCTCTTAAAACGGCCGACATACACCTAGGCTTATTCACGCAGCTGTGCCAACCTGCAGCAGTACAATGGTGGCTGGTTGGCAAGCGGTTAAAGAGTTAACCCTCCTGTGGATGATGCCAAGTCAGCAGATGACCACACTGCCCGGACAGTCTCTTTAGAGGTACATCAATGCATAAAGAGGCATTTGAAACAGAACAACATAAGAAAAAAAAAAAAGAAATCTGCTTTTGATCTTAGCTTAGCCCACAGATTTCTTATACATAGGACTATAATTTTCCATGTCCTAGAAGAAAGGAAAGGAATTTAGAAATATTCTGAGTCCTAGCACAATACAGCTAAATTAAGTGCAATTTCTCCGCTGGATCCTTTTTAGCATTTGTTCTGCTCTATAATAGCTAATGGCTTGTGTGGGCAGTGGCAGGGGGATGGATGTTGGTGGTGAAGGGTAGCATAGGTGCACTATATGAAAAATCTGAATTCATCATTAGATACATTGAGAACATGAAAATGATATAAGTTGTCCTTTAATTATGTAATTGTTACACCTTATTCATATTTAATGCCATACAGCAGAACCTTATGATCTAAATAAATAGTCATCATTTTACGATTGACATTCGAAGAGTTCAATCCTCTCACTCATGCAAGGACTGCAAATGCTCGATCAGCAGCTTTATGTTTGAAGGGCGTACAAATCAACATGGAGGTTTTTTTTTTTTTTTTTTTTACCCTACACAGCAAAGGTTTCTGGTGACCTTACACTAGAACAAAAGGTTCATGCATGTTAGTTTTCAGTGTTTACAGAGTTTTCCAGTGTCATGTGACATACCCAAATAAAATTGATGTCCTTTTTTCCCCCCTACAAATAGAGCTTTCTTTTGGTGATATTTGATCACCTCTGCAGTTTTTATTTTTTACTCTATAAACAAAATAATCATTAACCACCATGGTAATTAAGGCTACAGCGCAGGCCTTAATTGCTGGGAGGCTGCCATAGGAGTTCCTCCCGTGCATGAGCTGCCTGCACGCTCCCTGTGGGGTATGCGCAGCGCCCTCTGTGATCACCGAGGGTACGAGACTCGGCTGATCACAGATCGGAGAAAGAGGCCGATGCCAACTCCTTACCACGTGATCATCTGCCAGCCAATGACAGTTGATCATGTGATGTAAACAGAAGATCGGTAATCTTTTTTTCCCCCTCATGCTGTCAGCAAAAAGCAGATCACCGGCTTTTGTCAGAGGGACATTGGTCCCTCACACAGAGAGCCGCAGCTGCATCATCTGTGCCCATCCATGCCCTCTTTGCCCAACAGTGACCCCTATCAATGCCCACCAGTGCTGCTAATTAATGCCCATCAGTGCCCCTGATTAGTGCTGCCTATCAGTGCCCATGAGTGCCACCCATCAGCGATCCAACATGATAATGACCCCAAAGACACCTCCAAGATGACCACTGCCTTGCTAAAGAAGCTGAGGGTAAAGGCGATGGACTGGCCAAGCATGTCTTCAGACATAAACCATATTGAGCATCTGTGGGGCATCCTCAAACAGAAGGTGGAGGAGCGCAAGGTCTTCAACATCCACTAGCTCTGTGATGTCATCATGGAGGAGTAGAAGAGGACTCCAGTGGCAACCTGTGAAGCTCTGGCGAACTCCATGACCAAGAGGGTTAAGGCAGTGCTGGAAAATAATAGTGGCCACACAAAATATTGACACTTTGGGCCCAATTTGAACATTTTCACTTAGGGGTGTAATCACTTTTGTTGCCACCGGTTTAGACATTAATGGCTGTGTGTTGAGTTATTTTGAGGGGACAGTAAATCTACACTTTTATACAAGCTGTATACTCACTACTTTACATTGTAGAAAAGTATAATTTCTTCAGTGTTGTCACATGAAAAGATAGAATAAAACATTTACAAAAATATGAGGGGTGTACTCACTTTTGTGAGATACTGTACTATACTGTATGTAACGGTGCCTGCATGTGCCACCCGCTGCAGTATATGTACTGTGGTGGGTCGATAAGTGGTAAAGTAGAACTTCTTTTCCATATTTTGGATAGAGCAAGGGACCCTTATATTCCCTAACATTTTTTTTTTTTACATCTGTCTCCCATTGGGGAGAGTTACGTTCACTTGCCATTCCTTTGCCCTTTGAAATCCCTACAAATTAAAAAGGAATGCATTGCCGCTGCCCTCCCCAGGTCACCAGAACTAGTATCCCCCTTGGAAGATTTCCCCTTTATTACTTTTCTGGGGACAACCCACAATTTAGGACTTTACTTTCACTTTGAATAATGATGATAAACATGACATATATAGGAGGGTGAATGTCACGTACTTGGGTTAGAGGCCAAGCTCACGAGAGGGCTACCCTTGTGGCTCTGGTCTGAGCACCACTGAATGTGGTGATAGAGGTATGAGGCTCAAAGTAGAACAGATGCGAGTAGCTGAGTAGCAGGCGAGACCCACCCCCAGGTTTGTAGACAGCAGGGTGGCACCCAAGAGAAGAACCTTGGGAACAAAATGTAAAAACTTGAGCAAGAGTGCACTCAGAGGCAGCTGCAGGGAACATGTGGTCAAGGTAAGCTAAGAGGAAACGTAGTGAAGTAGCAGGCTGAAGTCATTACCAAGGAAGCAGGCAGAGCATAATCAAAGGCAAGCGGAGGTTGGTATTTGGGGCTTCACAGAGAAGGTCAGCAGCTAGCAGTGCCAGAAAAGAAAAATCAGTCAGCAGAAACAGGAATACAGGTCACAGGGAGCTGAAGAACATCCAGCAACTAGCATATATCAGGGCCATCTTTAACCACTTGCCGCCCGCCCTATAGGCAATTGACGGTGGCAAAGTGGTTGCATAATCCTGATCGGACGTCATATGACGTGATCAGGATTATGAGCCGCTGCGCGCCCCCAGGGGCGCGCATTGTGGCGATCGTTGTTGCGGGGTGTCAGTCTGACACCCGGCAACTACGATCTCGGTAAAGAGACTCTTTACCACGTGATCAGCCGTGTCCAATCACGGCTGATCACAGTGTAAATAGGAAGAGCCGTGATCGGCTTTTCCTCACTCGCGTCTGTCAGACGCGAGTAGAGGAGAGCCGATCGGCTGCTCCTCTGACAGGGGGGTCTGTGCTGATTGATTATCAGCACAACCCCCCCGAGGATGCCCAGACTGGACCACCAGGGATGCCCACACTGGACCACCAGGGATGCCCAGCAAAAGGTAATCCTCCCTAGACCACCAGGGATGCCAGTCAGTGCCACAATGGATGCCAATCAGTGCCCATAATGGATGCCAATCAGTGCCCATAATGGATGCCAATCAGTGCCCACAATGGGCATCACTGATTGGCATGCATTGTTTGGCACTGATTGGCATCCATTAGTACAGTATAACAATACAATGCCGCCTATGAGTGCCCACCTGTGCCGCCTATCAGTGCCCATCCGTGCCACCTATCAGTGCCCACCCGTGCCCATCTGTGCCGCCTATCCATGCCCATCTGTGCCGCCCATCCATGCCAATCCGTGCCAATTTGTGCCAGCTATCAGTGCCCATCCGTGTCGCCCATCAGTGCCACCCATCAGTGCCGCCTATCAGTGCGCATCAGTGCCACATATCTGTGTCCATCAATGCCACCTCATCAGTGCCACTTCATTGGTGCCACATCATTGGTGCCCATCAGTGCCCATCAGTGTAGCCCCATCAGTGCCCATCAGTGAAGGAGAAAACATATTTACAAAGTTTTGAAACTGAAACAAAAAAAAACATTTTTTCTTTCAAAATTTTCGGTATTTTTTTATTTGTAGCGCAAAAAATAAAAACCGTAGAGGTGATCAAATACCACCAAAAGAAAGCTCTATTTGTGGGAAAAAAATGATAAAAATGTCATTTGGGTACAGTGTAGCATGACCGCGCAATTGTCACTCAAAGTGCGACAGCGCTGAAAGCTCAAAATTGGTCTGGGCAGGAAGGTGTTTAAGTGCCTGGTATTAAAGTGGTTAAGTTGAAGAAAGTGTAAAATACCGCGCTCAATACTATAAGCTCCAAAATTCAAATATAGCTGCAGCTCACTTTGTAGGATACATACAAACACATAAGCAGAAACAAAGCTGCACAATAAAATTATAAATTGTGACACAAATTAACTATGACACCAATAAAATCAAAATCATGTGACATCAAATAACCATGCACATAAAATTAAATTATGTGTTCCTTGAAAAGTAACCAGTCCTCAGATTTCAAGAAAAAACAATGAGAAATAATATCTAAGTCCAGTGAAATAGATGAGGTGATGTTTGATAGAAGGTGATATTTATTTGATGTTTGATAGAAGGTGATATTTATTATGAAATTCTTATGTGCAAACAAAACCACCAATGTACGTGAACCACACAGCATATGCGCTTACCAGAAGGCAAGCAGTGAGAGCCTTGTATTGTAGAATCACCCTCCAGACCTCAGACCGATAATGGCAGGAGTTGGCTATGGATGTGCCAAGGTCAAACCGAGAGATCTCAATTCGATCAATAGATCAGCACCCATCGGTCATAATCTCAATGAAAAGAAGGAACTCGCCATAGTGTGAACCAGTAAAAACTATTTAATAAATCAAGAAAATATTGCACTTTCATGGATAGACACAATAAAAGCTTGTAAGAAAAACACCGGCCTGTTTTTAATTAATACATCAAGGCTTAGAATAAGGTCTAAACATTTGAAAATGATCAGTTTATGAAGTGCCATTTGCAGCCTCCCTGTACACGAACAATCCCCAGGGTTCCCTAGGGTTGGGTCTCGAGTACAGAACGTGGCGTGCTCTCTTACCTTCCTTCCTCCCTCCTGCAGCTCCGCTCGGGCCCAAGAACGGAGCTGCCAACGTCACTTCTGGCTTTCGTCTGTTTCACGAAACCTGGAAGTGAACTCTAAATTTGAACAACAATGTTCCCACCAGTAGAATCACAGTGATTTTACAGGTGAAAGCTACTCAGTGTTTTGTATTGCGCCGCAAGGTGCGTTAAGGGCCCGCAAATGAAGTGCCATGTCTGCAATCTCGGGATTGCATAGATGTGGTGCTTCCCATCATGCACTGCGTCCAGGGCCCGAACACAGTGCACATGTTAAAGGACTTTTTTTCTTAAAGAGTTTTAAATTTTAAATTTTTTGTGACTACAGGAGGGGGGGGGGGGGGGGGGGCGCCCAGGCACCCTCTATGGACGGGCCGCCACTGTGTACGTCAGGGGTCAGCGGTTTAGACATTAATGTCTGTGTATTGAGTTCTGTTGAGGGGACAGAAAATTTACACTGTTATACAAGCTGTACACCCACTACTTCACATTGTAGCAAAGTGTCATTTCTTCAGTTTTGGGGTGTACTCACTTTTATGAGATATATATATATTATAGTATTTTCACAAATTGTCACAATATTCTAAGCTGCGTCTTCAGGCTCCAGTGGCTCCAGTGATGGAAATTCAACCCTGGTCTTACATTTAAATGCTATCTATTTTTATCCGCTTTTAATGTTACACATCAAACATTTACAGCCATGTTCTACTCTGTGTGCTCATGATCTATGTCCAGCATCACATCAAGATGACAGCAAAGTGTATTTTTCTCCCATGCAATTCATGCAGTGATGTTTAAGGTCTTAAGGTCCATTCTCTACTGGAGAAACAACATTAGCCATCTGTCAACTTCCTATGCAACTCTAAAAATGAAGAGACACGCTTGCTGGCAGTTATGAAGATAAAAGTCATGCAAGAGGAATATAAAAAATAAAAAATAAAAAGGGGGGGGGGGGGGGAAACACACACGAGCCTAACATATATTAGGAATGCTATATAGACAACATCTCCAGACACAGAATCATATGAGGATGGAACAGGTGGAGATAGAGCGTGACAGATTAGGTGGAAAATTGCACTTTTTGCTTAGATTTTTTTGTGCATTTATGGTAGCTTGATCTGCGTTTATTCCCCCCTGTTTTGTATATTGTCACTATTATTTTTATTACAGGTTTTTTATCATTATCATCCTCATTATTAATTTCTTAAATAAATCTTAAAATTCCAATCAACCCAAATAAAATAATTACAATTTATAAATCTCTATGTAGATCTTGTCATGATATGCTCTGGTATCTACTAGAAAAACAAAGATTATTTTTGGAGTAATTGAGTTCACCATTAACCACTTCAGCCCTGGGAGGATTTACCCCCAATGACCAGGCCATTTTTTGCGATACGGCACTGCGTCGTTTTAACTGACAATCGCGTGATCGTACAGCGCTGTACCCAAACAAAATTGATGTCCTTTTTTTCCCTCACAATTAGAGATTTCTTTTGGCGGTATTTGATCACCTCTGCGGTTTTTATTTTTTGTGCTATACACAAAAAAAGTGTAATTTTGAAAGAAAAAAAAATAAAGTTTACTTTCTGCTGTAAAAAACATTTCCAAAAAAAGAAAAGAAAATAAAAAAA